>NC_135052.1:16855604-17480604 GCF_051014685.1 Ptiloglossa arizonensis
TTTTAGAGTCGTGAATAATTTTTACGGTGCTCGAAAAAACTTAATTGAAGTAAGCACTCTTTAAAAATGCAGTGAAGTTGTCTGAAGCATCTTTTTGCATCTTCGAAACCAACGAGAGAGTGTATATTAAACAAGTGTTCTGCTTTTAACGAACCACGTTGTACATACGAGCACCTCATTTATCCCAAGGACCTTAAACATTTCTACTATTATTCACTATACGGAAAAGTGACTACGAGAAGGTTACACACTTCGAATGTAATGACAGCAAAAGAAATGAGCAACTTCAAGGTCATTTTCAAGGTTACTAAGTTCTTTTCAACACACTACCATATATTTTCAATTCCTTGACATTGTGGCCAGTAGGAAAAATAAATTTACTAATCTCTGATAACCTTGAAAATAACCTACCCAGTTTTCCTCCCATTATTATGTTCTTCACGGTACAACTTCTTCCTAAAATTTATTTTTTCGAATCTTCGATCACCTCTCAACCATCAACAAAATACACGAGATATCGATATCCACTTGCCACTTATTGTCCCTTGTACTCGATTCGTGTCACGGTATTAAAATACAAAAATGTACAGTTTCTCGGCCGTGATAATTGAAAAATATCTTCTCGATGAGAATGCATCACGTTGGAAGCTTCCCGCGCGGAATTTTCTTATCCAAACATCAGAAGGGAAAAGCTGCCTTAACTAGCATTTACCAAAGAACTAGGCCACAGTTGGCTACGCCTCGTACGTAATGTAATCGCACGGGCGCATTACATCTTGCCGCAGAATACAATTTCCTCCAGCTCAGCCCATGCACCGCGCGTACGCCATGAATTAAACGATATTCATTACGCGAATAATCGTACCAGCCAACTATTCCGACCAAGTCCCGCAGTTCCGACGCTAAAAGTTAGCCGAATTGCTTCCGGCACCGCGTTACTTCCCCACCAACGCACTGTACCCCATCACGAAACCACCCCCTCGCCCACCCCTTGTCTCACGAGTACCCAGATCAAAGTACCATTCGAGACACTTCGAAGACATCAGCCTTCGCTACTGGTTATGCGATACGGGGACCAACAGAGACAGAACAACCACATGGAAGCCACGAAGATTACACGTTAAAGAAAATCAGACAGTAGCGAATGTTTACGTTCATAGTGAATGTTTACGTTCATTGTCAGCATGGTACACAAGGTGGTTTGTAAATATATATCCACACTTTAAGGATTGGGCGAATTTATGCGCTAAAATGAGCGAAAGACGTTTTGTGAACGTATGTCCTGTAACAGTGAAACAGAACAACTACATGGAAGGCACAAAGACTACACGTTAAAGAAACTTAGACAGTAGTCAACGTTTACGTTCATTGTCAACATAGTATACAAAGTGGTTCGTAAATATATGTCCACATTTCAGGGGTAGGATGAATCTACGTGCTAAAATGAATGAAAGACGTTTTATGAATTGTATATCCTCTGACAAACAGAGAGACAGAACAACTATGTGGAAGGCACAAAGACTACACGTTAAAGAAAATCAGACAGTAGTCAATGTTTACGTTCAATGTCAGCGTGGTACACAAGGTGGTTCGTCAGTATATGTGAAAGACGCTTTATGCATCTATGTACTATTTAGGGGCACGATAATCGGATAACCGATAGTCAAAGGATGAAAACGAAAGTGATTATAATCTCTGAAGTTGGTTTAACTCGACCGTGTAATTCCAAGAGATTTCGCGTGTTCGAGGGACTGCGATTATCGGTAAATTGAAAATCACGGCCTGGGGATAGAAAACGTGAGATAGAAAATTTTTGATTCCAGAGATTGTATTTGTTCTTGTGTATAACTATACAGAGTGATTTGTAAATGTACGTTCGTTATACTTTGAACGTACTTTTACCTGTTTTGGTACGTGGATTGAACCTCTGAAATATGAGCAAGCATTTGCGAATCATCCTGTAATATCCAGATATCCATCAATCTGTAACGGCCTTGATGTATCTACGGACGAGATTGCTGTCTAAATTCTAAAACAGTTCCAATTTCAAAGTATTGGAATGCCAAGTAGTATTGTTCCGTGCACGATCGGACAAGTAGTATAACCCAAGTGTGGTTAAAAAAGTAGTATGGCCCCGTCCATGACCAGACAAACAGTATTGTCCTGTATATGGTCAGACAAGTAGTATATCCTCGTATATGGTTTAGGCAAGTAATATAACCCTATATATGCTCAGACAAGTAGTATGGTCCTAGTGCATGGTCGGACAAGTAGTATTACCCCGTGTCTATGGTCAGACAAGTGGAAGTGCGAGTGTATAGTCAGCAAATTATGGATGCATGGTCAGACAAGTAGGCATGCGGGTGCATAGTCAGACAAGTTTAAATGCGGTTCTATGGTAAAAAACTTTGACCTTAACCGTTCGAGTTCCAAGCGGTATCGAAGAAACATTGTCGAAGAATCCCGAATCCCCGCAGCGCCAAAAATGCAAGAAAAAGATCACGTTCAATTTGTGTTAATCGCGAGCGAAACATCCGCGCGATTCTCGGTCGTCCGCTGCACGGCAATAATTCTCATCCACTCGGAGAAACGTCGCCCGAAAGCAACGAAACAACCCATCGTGGAGGTCGTCTCGTAAACCGAGTTCGATTCGATGTGCCCGACAAGGGTGATTCCCTTAATCTCTGTCGAGTCTCCGCCCCGGCTCATCGTCGCGGGCGCTCGTTCGAGAACGTGGAACCGGCGCGGCGTCTCGTTTCAGAATCCTCATCTTCAACGGCGCTGGAATAAACGTTTCGAACGGAACCGCCGCCGGTGAGCCGTGGAAAGTAAGTGGAGAAAGGTTCGCGGATGGAATGAGAACGGGGAGGGGGAACCGCGGCGACCGGTTCTGCCCGTTGGAGTGGGGGTGAATGTACAGAGAGGGGAGGAGCGAGGACGGTGGATGGGTGGGGGGGATAAAAGGTCTGAGCCCAGTTTACTCCACGTCATCAGCGTAATTGTATGCGAGGGAATAAACAAAACTATAAAGCTCGCGGTTCGGATTACTTTTCCGCAAGTTTCCAGCCTCCCGTTCCCCGATCCTCGTAGCCCCTCCCCGCCATCACCGTCGTCACTGTATTCAACCCCCCCTCCCTCGACGCTATCTCCACCGTTTCTCTGTACTCGGTTTCTAAAGCTCGGGCTCTTCTTCCTTTCTTAGCCGCTTCTTAGCCCCTTCTTACCTCTTGTTCTTTCTCCTCGCGAGAAAGGACGCGGTGGGGGGTACAGCGGCGGCGGTGGCAGCAGCGACGGAAGTTTATGTCCGCGCCGGTGTGTGGCGCGAGTCGTACACTCTCGTTGGTTTGCTTTTCTTAATGCACGAAGACTCGCGCGCCCGCTCGCCCGCCCGCCCGCCCGCCAGCGCGCGCGTGCACGCTTCGAATCTCAACCTCCGCTCGACGGTTGCTTTTTATTTACTCCATTTCCCCCTTTCTTTACTCTCGCCGAGGGCTCTCTCTTCCCCGCGCCGATCCAACGTATAACTCCCCCTCCCTTTCCCGCTCAACGGTTCCCTCTTTCAGCGTTTTCTTCCGTTCTCCGAGATCGTGGTTTCGAGGGGATAGGTACCAGGACCGAATCAAACGATCTCGACACCCCAAGTCTCCCCGGTGGTCCGGTCAATAGGATCGGAGAACGATCGAGAACACCGGGCAAAGATTCCGTCGCTTCGAGCGTGCCACGAGCAAGATCCCGACGATAAGCAGCCATCCTGGAGGCTGGTTCTTCTTCCTTTGAAGGGAGACTTGGCTATCTTGAACGAATCTGAACACGTGGCGGGAGTTTGTCCTCTCTAATAACTTCGTCGGTTCTTTGGTGTCGGATTGGATAATTGATGGAGGAGGATTCCGGGCCGCGATTAACCGTCAAATTTTGCTGAACCGAATAAGTCCTGTCTTGCATTCTAGACGTGAAGTTTAGGGATCGTTTTAACGCTACAACTACCGACGGTGAACGTATTACTCTTTGGATCGGACCATATGGGTATCTGGGAAGTTAAATGGGAAAAGGGGAAATTATTGGGTCGTACGGAAAGTAATTTCGTTCTCCAAAATGGAAAGTATACAATTTAATAAAATGTTTGTACGCTCTAAAACAAAACGTGTTTCGTTTTAATTTACGGTCACTTGCCGAAATAGTATACTGGAATGTTCATCAGGACGATTACACTCGCGTTGATCTATGTACGAAAATAATTGATCAAAAATAATGGTATGCTCGAGATTAATGTTTACGTCTAATACCACAAATACATCCAATAGTGCTAATAGTAATATTAATATTTCTATCAAATAAAATCGCCAAAGTCTCGTGCCTAACAATGTTTAATAAAAGATACAATGATAAGTTCGATCTCCGGTTTCTTTGGATATCGATCATGTTTCGTCTCGAATACATAAAAAGTTCAAGATACTTAATCGAGTTTTTTCAAACTATGTCACACTTTGAGTAGAGCTTCCTATTTATCGTACGAAAGAAAAATGAATCCAATGTTCAATTTAACATAGCTTTAAAATCATTGCTGACTCGAACCGAGGAAACAATACTCTCAAACGTTGCTTAAAATCCATTGTCGTAATATTCAATTTTAGTATAGTTTCTTTAACATTTCTGACTCGAACCGAGAAAAAAGTATTCTTAGACACTGTTCAAAAATGTATCGTCACGGTATACAATTTTAGCCTAGCTTCGAAATGATTTCTGACTCGAACCGAGGGAACAATGTTCTTAAACGTTGTTTAAAATCCATCGTCGCGGGAAGCTAGATAAACACTGGCGCGTTAGTTAGGGAAAACATTGTGGATGTTTCGATGATCACCGGTAATCGTCGTCAAATAGTACTCTACGTGGTAAACTACTTCTGGCATAGTTTGGCGACTATCTCGCTCGTCCAGCGGCTACGCTATTACTAGAGAATCAGATCTGTTGTTTATTACGCTCTGGTTCCGTTCATGTTAGGTATCATGCCTGATAGTTGAAACCACGGCTCAATTCGACCTCCGGATCACAATGTGCAAAGTTTGAGAGGTCAAACCGCAGTCACAAGTGGCATCGTCCCAACCCTGGCTACGATGTACAGTTGGCATCGTGTTCACGCGAGATATTTACGGCGCTGTTTACTATGTGCAAGGAAAAACCGGTGGTATATAACCGTTGCACAGGGTGCTGCGTGAATTATACCCGTTGAAATATTCCACGATTATTTTTATAGAAACTTCGTTAGGAAGAAATGACCAACATTGAGAAAAGGGATTGAGTCGACTCTATTTCATTTTTGTCTATTAGAATTGAGACTTCTTCGAGGAGAGACGTTGAGTTTTAAGTATTGTTTATTTTCTTCTGTTTTTGTAGTGTAAGGAGACAGTGGATATTGTAACTATTAAAAAGAAGGACATAATAATATTCTCTTTGGCTCTATTTGAAGCTTGCCAGAGAAACAGATTTTCCTGTCATGTATTTCCAAGTTTGGCAAATTCTAAGAATCGATAACCTCGTAGCACCAGGATGAAGGAGAGTTGATTGTAGTATAAGTGTTAATTCATTCTTTGTGAGTAATGTTACAAGAACGTTAACACGTTTTTTCACGAATGACCATTTCGATGACCGTGAATCGAAAAAAATCACGATGGATACCGAAATACTCTGTACCTCTGAGTCTATAAATTAGAATTCTGATTTGTATTATCGGTGGTAAATTGTTACGCATTAATAGAGAATTAATGAAATTGTCGAGAGTTGACGAAGAACCTGTACAGATTTTTAAAGAAGAATTTGTAACACAGATTGAGTACAAGGTAGAATAAATGTCAGAATATTGAAAAGAAAATTAACAATAACTGTAGCATAGAGAACACGAACATTGTAATGTCCCTAAGACGGGATACAATTATAAAATTCAGTGATCAGGAGAAATTAATAAATTATTATCGAATGAAAAGTTCGAATTTCTTTTAACGCGGTATATCGCTGACTTTCGTTCGACGATAAATAATTATTCGTGGGTAGCTATTGAAACAATGAAAAAGTTTCCCGGTTCGGAAACTTCAAAAACGTGATCACAAGAGATTTCCGTAGTTAGACGACTTACTCGAGGCAGTAAACTTAGATGATTCATTTGCATGAAGTAGCGGATCTACATTTATGACTGAACGTAACTTTCTCGGCTTGAGCAACGAAACGCATACACGAAAATTTCTGAATTGTACGGAACTCGAATAAACTTTGGAAACGTCGAACAGATGTAAACCGTGCGATGTTCAACGGAGAAATGGTCGAAGAGTGAACGTGAAAATTTGACCGATTATTTCGAATCTTTACAATCTCCCGGATTACAGATGTTCAAGCGTAAAATACACACGGTATATTTTATAGACCGTTGAACGTGCTCCAACGTTTCGTTATTTATTTATACCATTGCAATAATGAGAAACGTCGTATCGCCTTATCCGAAACTGCGACGAAACTTGCAATAAAATTTGCATCGACGTCGGTGTTTGTCGATACCAACTTCCACGTGAAAAGCGAACTTTTCCACGTTCGGAGAGGCGATCATGAAATTTTAATCGTGTCGCGCTTTCTTCGTCGTGGAAGCAATCACGTGGAGAATATCGGAAGCCATTGTAAAATGCTTTTCACCAATAAACTCGGGTGCTGCGATAACAGTCGCGTCAAATACCTCGATATAGCGAACCTTGTACATAAATCGCCCATCATTTCAAACACAAATCAATATTTATGCACGTTTAATTTTACCAACGTCTGCTCGAGGTGTAACATTTTTCTAAAAATCGTGTTATATTATATTTTCTAATGTTTGGTAGAGACTCGAACTGTCCCAAATTGTAACAGAATCGTAACGTTAATAAATTTTTCTAGCGTTATTATTACATCGGTTAATTTGATTTACTATTGTCACTGAGTTTCAATTTGTTCTTTCGAAAAGGGCATGCGACAAGATTTGAGAGTTTTAAAGAAAAATAAGTGACCGTTTAATTTAATATCTTAATTTAATTAATATCCGATCGAGTATTTGGTTTATATACTTTTAAGCCTCGGTTTGTGTTTCATTAAAAGTTGCGCTAGCACTTCTACATAGTTTGTTACATAGAAAAAGGAATGCTTAATTTTTCCTAAAGTTTGTGTATGCTTTACATATTAATCGTGAAAATTTTGCGAAATGACGCGGGCTATATTTATAATATTAAGGGTGGCAATGAAGTACGTACCAGAAAACTTCTAAATTAAAAAAATTCGTTACAAGAAAAGTTTCGAATGGAACTTTTTTTAATATTATCTGGCAAAGGAAGTTACTACATGACTAATCTTTCAATTTTCAGTATTCTTGACTTTGTTCGGAGGACATTTATCCGAAGCAAATCTTCGTTATATTATTACTTAAATATAATTTTTAGAAGAGTGAAACGAAAGAAGATTTAATTTTAAACCGCGCAGCATGAAAGTCGAGGTCGATCCAATTTCTCACCTATTTTTCACTATTTTCGTTTAATTTATAAATTGAGACAGTTTTCGCGATTAAAGTACTCGAGATTGGAGTCGTGTACTATGGTATTATTTTCTGGATAATTTTGCTGACTTACGAGCGTGACGTCTCGCGCATAAAAATATTCATATATGTTTGTGTCCACTCTGAGTACGAATTTAAGAGAAACGAGACATCGGCGTAGCTAGCACTCGATGAAATACAGAAATTACGCTCATTTCTCCTGGATTGTTTACTCTTCGCTTAAGAGAAAAATAATTTCTCAAAATAAGTAAAACTTAAACTCTATACTTACATTGATACAATTCCCTATATTAAAAGATGCTTCGTAACTTTGTTGCTACTGTAGCAAAAGTTCTCCTATTCAAAATAAATAATAATATTCGAATATCGACTATGCGAATAATATTCGAATAATATTCAAATAATCGAATATTCGAATAGTAAACAAATATTCAAATATAATAATATACGAATAATTAAATATTCAAATTATACACGAATCATTACGTATTCGAATAGTATTCGAATTATATACGAATCTTTAAGTATTCGACTAATATTCGAACAGTATTCGAATTAAATAGGAATCGTTAAGTATTCGACTAATATTCGAACAGTATTCGAGTTAAATACGAACAGTATTCGAATTAAATACAAATCGTTAAGTATTCGATTAGTATTCGAATTATACACGAATAATTAAATACTCGAATAGTATTCAAATTATATTCGTCGCACATTTGGAATCCCGAAGTGCTGGAACAATCGAATAGAAAAAAACTTTGCCAAGTAGTAGCAACTCCAGTTTAAATCGATTCGAACGATCAAGTCGTTCCACACACTTCACTTGTCCCTCTGAACTTCATTCCGTTCGTCGAAATCGGATCGTTTTCGGGCGCTGTCGTTTCTACGCCACTGAGTTAGGTTTGCACTGGGAGAAAACGAGGATCAGGCAGAGTGGTATGTAGTGTACACCCGTAAATATAGCCTCGTAAACACGTGCTGGTGCGGTGACATTAGGACACGAAAATGAACTAATATCGCGTCCCGTCGTCTCACCCTCTCGGGCGACAAGTGCTTTCTGGGCGTCGTCCTAATTACAGCTGTATAATGAACTCGTGGCCCACGAGCTAACACACGATAATTTTATTTCGACGTACAGAAGAGGATTCGGCGTGTCCACGACGCAAACCCAGTGTCAAGTTTCTGACATCGACAAGCGAGAGAAATACAACCAGAGTGAAACTCACCGATGAAACTTGAATATATTTTTACAGTTTCGAAACGAGATTTCGAATGAAGTATTATTTAAAACGAACACGTTCCATAAATACACCAGTAACCGTTATCGATGAATGTTTTGACATTATCTTTTGACCCAAACCGGTTGGATCGAATTACTCGACGTAACATTAATTTGACGATACCGATAACGACGAAAGAAAATATTGAAATAAAAATAATTTCCCTTGTTCAAAATTGCAATATTCCCACGAAAAAGAGCGAAATATAGTATACTACCGACCTGTTAATCTCCGTTTTCGAGTGTATAAATACGAACGTATGAAAAATCTCGAACTCGGTATCGAAATAATGGAACGTTTCTAAAAATAAACGAAGCCTCGAAGTTAATATTAAAGTAATCTGTTTCCTGTCGGTAACTTTTTCAATTATTAAATTCGTTTATTAATCCACTCGGAGATCGACCGAGCCGTTCGATCGTTAAATCGTGGTTTCTTTTCACTCGGTAACGTTCGTTCCTTTGTAGTAAATTTCACGTTTTGAAATCACATCGGACCGACAGGATTGCAAATTGAAACGTTACGATCCGCCACACCGTGGACATTAAAATCCAATTTTGTCGTTGGCTATCTGATTACCGTTTCCTTCTATAAATATCGCTGAAAGCGACAAGACCGCATCCAACACTCGTCACCGGTTATGCCCGATGCAATTCAAGCCGGACAGCTTTTTATACGGATTCGCCGCGATGATCTACGAGGGACATTTGTCTCGCGAGTGGGCGACATATTTTCCCGTCGGGAAATTAGAGCGATTTAGAGGCAGAAAAGGCAAGTGATAATATTCGCACCCGCGATACGCGTCAACAGCCCGCCGACCTTGCTGACATTAACGTTGCTACATATGTCAAAGAGCTTGACGTCGCGATAAACTAACCGGGTAACGCTTTTTGATCCGGGAACGTTAAAATAAACTGCACAATCCGGTCAATTTTCGACAAAACTCAACGGTACACCGTTGCCGGATTTCGGTTCTATTGCTGCATTTTCGTTCATTTCGCTCCTCGAAAAGGATTTGAATTTTGAATTCTTCGAAACCGGACTCGGTACTGGCCGACTAATTCGATCAATTTCTAAAATCCAATTTCCTTCTACAATATTTTCCCTACGTTTTCTCCGATCGAAAATATCTATTTTGAAACTGTAACGTAACGAGTGTAAACAAAAAACACTTAGAGTCGAACGATAAAGAATTAATAACGTATCTTGAATCGAAATTAAGTTTAAAAAAGAACGACGACTTGAGATGTACTTTGAAAACTTGATTCAGTGTACTCGTGGTATTTAAATACTATAAATATCTAAATACTTGATCTGTGTATAGAATATTTGAATTGCGCGAAGACAAATTTGTAAACATTCAGGAAGAGTTCAGCTGTGTTTTGAATTTCTTGGATAAGTTTCTTCGCCACGCTGAAACTTTTACGCTATTTTACTCGGATCTAAAACAATATGTTGTAACGTATCGTGGTGCACCCAGATCGATCTTTCATAGTTCTGTTCGTCGAGTAAGTTTTGGAAAAGTGTTTCCATTAAACTGATCGTTAAATTCAGTTTTCCAAAGTTGGGGATTCCTATCCAGAAGTGGTGCTCACGATTCCCAAACAGAAGTGCCATTTGTATTGATCTACGTTCCCAGATATTCGTATAAAATTGGCAAAGAGTATAATACCGAATGAAGTTTCGAGAGATAGCAGGTGGTGACGATAGTTCACGGTGTAACCGAGACTTAATCAAAGACGGTTTTCCTTTGCATTAAGAACCGAGTCTTAGACAAAGGAAATCACTCGCTGATTCCCTTCGTTACGTTCCACTCAAAGTTTCTGTAACAAGTACAGACACAATGAAAGCTTCACGCCGTAGAGACAAACTAAAGTAACCGAAAACTAATATCGAGAGAAACTCTATAGACAAACTTGGATAATATTTATCTCTGAACGTGTGAAACAATACCAGGAGTAAATCGCTGTAAATACGTATCGAAATTAACGAAACTGTATCACCTTCTTAAAGACACGAAACGATATCTACGAAATGGTAAGCGGGATAACATTTATCGAATCGTTCTACGTATGTACCAGACCGTGAAAAAATACGTGATTTTACTTAAAATAGTAAAGGAAGTAAAGTTTAAAAAACAAATTTAATTTACTGTTCGAATAGAACACTGTACTATTCGAATACTACGAATATTCAAATCATCGACAAAATATTCGAATACTCAAACGTGCTCGAATATTACTCGAATGAAATTCGTCAAATAATATTTATTATTCTGTTCAATTATTATTATTACTACTATCTTTATTATCGTGTTAAATTATTATTATTATGTATTGTGGTGCAATTGAAGATATACCTAATAAATAGTTCTAGCCCTGTTTGAAAGTTCGAACGATCGGATTTTTTCATAGAATCGAACGTTTATCTAACGAATAATTCAATACATCGTGCAAGTTGATATCATTTTATCGATTATCATCTCCTAACGAGTTTAAACGATATGTCCGTCCAATAAGAGGTACACAGAGGTCGATTCCAACGAAGAGCATCGGTTCGTATCTAAGATATTTTATCTTTCACGGGTTCAAACCCGCTCGGAACGTCCTTCAAGTTGTTAAACGACCGACGAAGTAATCTGTTTGCAGACTATGTCATACCAAAACCGAAACCTTCAACTGACAAGCGCCAACACTTGAAAACTTCGAGCCGACATGACAGCGAACTCCACGGTAACTAAAGTTGAAGGCAATTGCGTGTAATCGACGATGTTTCCATATGTCGCGTCATAGGCGTAGACTTTAATATCGTTGTCTCGAGCGAGGAAACTATGATGCTACTCGAGCAGTTTTAATTGGCACAAATTCGTGTCCCGAGTTCTAGGAACTTTCAACCAGTGTCAATTGATAACACGAGTCCGTGATACGTTCCAGTAGCATACTTGGGCGAGATAGATGCATCTCGAGATGTGCAACTTGCGTAACAACGAAATAGCGGAGAACATCGAACGTGGAAATATTAAAATATCCCGCGTACGTGCGTTTACGGTGGATTAATTGGTGAACAATATCGTAGATCTCTTTTACAAAAATACCGAGTACCATTTCGTGATAAACGGCGTTACCTCTGCCTGTGCAGCCATCGAAAAGCTATCGTCTCCGTAACCGTGAATTTAATTTAACATCGAGCCGCGCGAAAGAGCTAATTTAGAAAAATGTGCATTCAGAAATATTATACATTGAAAAATAAACGAGTTCTTTTCGTTGTAAAATATATACAGGTGGAAGAAAGAAAGACGAGGGCCTGACCTAGACCTAACTCGATCCTTGTAATTGTTATTCGTCGAGCAGAATCGAGCAAGATTATACATTTTTCAAGTAGTTGTATTTTAAAGAAATGTAAACGTGAACAGTGAATCACGATTGCAAAAATATTCTCAGATTCAGTGAGACCTGTTATTTGATCTTGATCGCACAAATACGTTGGTAGATTTCTTTGTTTAATCGTACCTTTTTTAATTCCCAAGAAAAGCTGTTTATATTTATATACAGCAGTTATGAAAACAATATAATATTTCACTTCGTGTACGATTAATCCTGGTAAGAAAATAATCGTGGAAAAAGTCATCGTAGCCTTCAGAAATTTTTACTTAATGTTAACTAACATTACTCTGCACAGATTAATTTCTAAGAAACTTTCCAAAAAAGATTCCATCGTATTATCCTACCTTTTTTAATTCCCAAAGAAAATCGTGTGAACGGTATAATCGTGCAGTAAAAGGCTCTCGTTGGGTCTGAAAGGACCCAGCGTGTCGCGACGAGGGGTTAATTACAGCGTCGAGCGCAGAGAGAGTGGAAAAATAACAAAGTGTAGGTACAATTGCAGCAACTGCAATCGCATTATCACGAGCCGGGGAACCGAAACGTAGCAATGGACTCGGTACCGCGCAACCCTGTGACTAAGCTGCTTAGAATTTACGAGTTACGTTGCGAGTAGCGCATCACTTCCGTTTCCCGCTCGTTCAATGCCGACGAGTGAACTTTACTTCGCGACTACGGGCCCACGTCTCATGAATTTCCATCCCGTTAAGAATCACGCGCCGGATTATCATTTGAATTGTAATCGAAGAAAGGCGGCACGGTGAATCTTAAGAGCAAAAAGTTTCACGGCTGAGTTTCGTCGGGAATGTTTTCGGCACGGTGACACGCGACGTTGTGGGGGTGGGGAAGGGAGTGGGGGGAGGGAGGCAGGGGACGCAAAGTGGCCATCAAATTTCCTCTCATTACTAATTATACTATCATAAACGGGATGAGACTTCCTAAGTGCCGTCTTAAATAGTTCCAGCCATACAGAGCTTACGACAATGCCCCTCCCCCTCCCCGTTTCTTTTTTTGGCAATTTCCCTCGACTTTCCGCGTAATCTTGGAAAAACACTCGTTGCACGAATTCCTACGAAAGTATGTGAAGGACGATTATTTTGCATCCGGGACGCAACGCCGGAAACGTACAACGTATTAGCGTCGTGCACGAAACGTGTAATTATTTTAAATTAGTCTCGGGTTTCCTTTCGAGGACGAAATCGATTTTTTTTTCAAGATGGATTTACTTTGTTATTTCTCTCGGTGAATATCGTTCGTTTCGCGGAAATTCTTCCCGGTGAATATCACAACGCAATCTAGGAATCGGTTAATTATTAACCTTGGGTAAAATTCATTCTGCAATTTTGAGGTTCTTTGTTTTCTTCTTTATGGTTAAGTAAAATTTGTCCGATACGTAAAGTTCTATCCTTGATAAGACAAGATGTGTATAATCGTACGATCTGGTATCAATGTTGTGAAACTTGTATAAAAATACACAGGAAGAATTATTTTTCGTACAATAATTGCACCTCGAACCATTAAACTTACGGTTCGGTATTTCCTGTCTAAATAATTACCTTACCAAAAATGTATTAGTAATTAGTTAATGGACCGCTATGTGCATTTATATTCATCGTTCGTTGTATCGATCACCGATGGTTTCCCGGTAATCAACGAGTAGAGTGATTACCAATCCCTGATTAGCTCGGTTTTGGATTTTCATTTCCCAACATTTGTCCATAATTCTACGGTTCTCGAATCGGGCTTGTAAAATACAATGCAGTGATCGAGTGCAGTGATTGACGGTGGATGAAGAGGATAACGTCGTTCGCGTTACCTACGGTTCGATTTATCTGTAAGACCAACGATAAGGGTATTCGATACGAACCGTGACATCAATGCGCAGTTCACTACCGTACAGAGTATCCGTTACATACGATTCGACCTGTATCGATTTCGGTCAGGTTCTAACGTTTAAATTCAACTTTGAATGCACACTTTACCGATAATTCAATACTACATTGTGGTTTTATTCGTGGAGTTAACGCGATAGATTTATTATGAAATTTTTACTAACTATTCCACTACCTTCGATTTTATCTACAGCATCTTGGCTAGAGGTACTTTTTATATTTTATTGTTTCCACAAAAATTATTTCTTCCAATGTGTAGTGTTCGTATTTGCGTATTGAAAATGCTGTAAAAGTTAATACTATCATGGTAATAGAAATTTTGAACTATACGCGATGTAAAATAAACCAGCCGAAATACGTAGAGTTGTAAAAATTTATTAAGTATGAATTTTGGAGAATTACGGTAACTGAAATTATACCGAAAGAAGTAACAAAATTACTCGTGTAGAATATAGATGAAATAGAATAGACAAGCCGGACTACCCAGGGTAAAGAAAATTTGTTGTATTTGAATTTTTGGAAATCGAAGTAACAGAAATTACTCGTGTAAACGAAATAAAATAAACCAGCTGTAACACCTCGAGTCGTGACGATCAATTGCGTACGAATTTTTAGAAATTACGGTAATAGAAATTATTTTGAAAAACGTAGAAAGTGTACGCGAAACAAGATCCAATAGTTCGAAAAACCAGAATATACCTGGTAGAAAGTTTTGAAAATTGTAAAGCCTTCGAACCGTTCGGTAACAACTTCGTCGAGAGAAGGAAGTCAAAATTTACAGAAATCGTTCTGATTTCTGTGGCCGTGGAACGAATTGTTTAAGACAAGGGCTTTTCGCGCTGATCCAGCGTTATAAATGAAAATCCTCGCAGGTGGTTCTTTCAAGCCTACAGCGAGAAGGGAGACCGGCTAAAATGGATTACATATTGCTGTCCCAGCTTGCAACGGACAGCACACTTGACCCTGCTGGCCATCCGGGTAAATCGAATAACCCCTAACCCAAACGGAATTATACTCTCCAGCCCAGCGATCTTCGAAAATTAAAGAAGACTTTATCCATGGAGGATGCCCTTCTACTTCACGAAAATTTCATTCCTTTCATCCGCGACGAAAAAGGAGAATTCTTTGAACGAAAGTTTGAGGGAAATTGCTGTTCGTACGAAATTGCAAGCTTTTCATATTTTTCTAAGGGACGCATTATACTAATCATTCCCTTTTCTTACCGGTACTTTCCCGTCATTTCGAACCGTTCAAAGGTATTTTTTACAAAATTGTCCTTCACGTTTCATTCTTTCGTTAAATTCATTTCTTTGTCCACCTCTCTCGATTATTAGCGACCGTGTACAGCTTACATAGTTACGGTTAGATCAAAATAAATTATATTAACCTTACTTTGGAATTTCACAAAGGGTTTGACCATTTCTTTTTCATCGAATGCTTTCCTGAAGTCGTTAGGAATTTTTTTTTGTCTTCTTTCATTTAGATATTTCGGACGGTTCATTTTTATTTCGGAATTTTTTCTCGCTTAATATGTTTGTAGAATGGAGAAAAATAACCAATGTATTTAAAACAAAAAAATATATATATAAATGGTTCGATTAAAAAAATATGAATGATCTTGTAATCTTAGAGAATACAATCTTGGTGAATATCTTTCCTCGTTACCATATTTACCTTATTAAGAAATCATTCTCCAAATTTTCCAGTATACGATGCAACGATTAAACGTTTACCAAATTGCGTACGCATTCGAAATTGACCAAGATCGTTGTAGTTACTTTCCAGGAAATATCGCATTACGTTAACTCGGTTGGTTTTTACATTTTTGCCGGTTGTTTTCCTCCCGCGTGTTTCCATCGTGAAAAAAAGCGCGCACACTACGTGCATCCGAAAATGGCTAATGCAAGAAGGCAATGAAAATTTCAATCACGTGCTGGTCTTATGCGTTCCTAGAAGTACGTAGCCGTACCTGCAACTGTGGCAATACCAATTGCCCGTAATGCCAGCGTCTAAAATCCACACTGCGCTGAGATTCAAACTAAACGCGACCTGTAAGCGCTTTAGTGCGCAAAGGGTTACTAACAGCAAACAGAAACGTTGCAAAATTTTTAATACAATCTTTGCTGGCCGCCCAATTGGATCTCTTAACGATGCTCTATTAACTTTCCAACATACCGTTCGTATTCTCGGCGTTGCTGGATTAAATTTTTTTCCAAATGTCTACGATCGCACTGGCAACGAAGAAAACCAGGAATGGAGAGGGATTTTCTTTTTTTTTTTCTAAACGAGTAGCAGTACAAATTGTAGATTTCGACGAATTGTTCAAGGAATAGTCTTTTTAACCTCTCTTTCCCGAGAGGTTAAACCTAAACTGGGTTAGGTTCGATCAATTGAGAACAGCCAAGAGACTGTTTCAGAAACGAAGCTCGATAGTCTTCTTGCCTTTTCGTTTCGAGGAATCGCTCGAAATCACTCACCTCGTTTAAACGGAATCTCTTTCCGAATTATGTTTCGAACGAACGAAACTAGTAAGAAAAATTACTTCGGAAAAATAATATATATCTCGTTACGTTACGTTAGATAATTACATCTACTAATTATCATTCTTGTTCGATTATTCTTTCGCAAAAAAAAATATATCAAAATTAGTACCTGCCCCCTTTAAATAAATAAATTTATCTACTTGGTACACTTCTGAATCCAGAAGAAAATTACGTTCAAACTTTCGTAATGCACTCGACACGCACAAATTATGACAATTCTCCAGTCTATTCATTTCCGTTCTCGTCCAATTGTTCCATCATACAAAGCAAAAATACAAAACTCTTCATTTTTCCCCTGAAACTATCAACTGTCCCCTTAAGTGATTCAAATTTACCTACTCGGTACACTTCTGAATCCAGAAGAAGATTCCATTCAAATTTCCAAGTGCATACGAGCGTCGTGCAAGCGTTCCGCGCAATCGTTTCTTCAATTTTGCGATAAAATTCACGGGTTACATCGACGAGATCTAACGCCTTGAGAAAATAGGAAAAACAGCCGATCGTTCGGTACGAAATCACCACAGACTGCTCCCTTAAACCGCGTCGGGTCAAGTGAGGAGCCCAGAGGGCGGGAAAAGTGGTGACCACACGGTCCTCGCGGAGAGGGAGTGAAGGAGGGCGATGTAGCAACACACAACGTAGGGTAGGGCGAGACAGCGCGGCCGGTTAAAGTGGATTACATATTGCTGTCCCGGCTTGCAACGTGTTGTACACTTGGCCATGGCCGGCCTTCGAGGTAAATCGAATCACCGCCAACCGAACGAAGTTAGCCACGTCCTCCTCTCCGACGTGAATCTCTGCCCGTGAGCGTGAACGCGTTCGCGAGCCTTAAGAAACCAGCTCGAACTACGCGCGAGTTTTAACGTGGACACGCGCGTCCAACGTTGCGTGGACACGAAGATTCGTTTCCGCGAATCCATATCTCGGCTGTTAACCTTCCGCGGGCTGGGTTAGGTCTCCGCGAAACGACACACTTTCTTCCGGGTAAGTTTCAATTTTATAGCTAGAGTACGGAGTACGCAACGTCCCGTCGAAAGCACCGGTTCCCACGACCCGTTGAATCGCTGCGTACGTCGTTACGTGAATCGTGGAATACGCGCGACGAAGAAACGACGTCGTCGAACGAATACGCAAAGAACAACTCGCGTTTCGCGAACAAATACCCGTGGAAGAAATCGTGTTCGGGGAAATAGAAACGTGATACGGTAAGTTTGGGGAATTAGGGAGGGGAGAGAACGTGGTGTTGGAACGGAGAAGGGTGAAGAAGAGATGGTGTTGGGGAATGAATATGGAAGAAATGGTGTTTGGGGATATAGGAACGTGATATGGTAAGTTTGGGGATTTAGAGAGGGGAGAGAATGTGGTGTTGGGGAAGGAAATGAAGAAGTTGTTTTTGGGGAGAGATTTTGTGAAGAAGAAATGGTGTTGGGGAACAAGTACTCGTGGAAGAAATGGTATTTGGGGAAGTAGAAACGTGATACGGTAGGTTTGGGGAATTAGGGAGGGGAGAGAACGTGGTGTTGAAACGGGGAAGGGTGAAGAAGAGATGGTGTTGGGGAATGAATATGGAAGAAATGGTGTTTGGGGATATAGGAACGTGATATGGTAAGTTTGGGGATTTAGAGAGGGGAGAGAATGTGGTGTTGGGGAAGGAAATGAAGAAGTTGTTTTTGGGGAAGAGATTTTGTGAAGAAGAAATGGTGTTGGGGAACAAGTACTCGTGGAAGAAATGGTATTTGGGGAAGTAGAAACGTGATACGGTAGGTTTGGGGAATTAGGGAGGGGAGAGAACGTGGTGTTGGAACGGAGAAGGGTGAAGAAGAGATGGTGTTGGGGAATGAATATGGAAGAAATGGTGTTTGGGGATATAGAGACGTGATATGGTAAGTTTGGGGATTTAGAGAGGGGAGAGAATGTGGTGTTGGAGAAGGAAATGAAGAAGTTGTTTTTGGGGAAGAGATTTTGTGAAGAATGAATGGTGTTTGGGGAAATAGAAACGTGAAGTGGTAAGTTTGGGGAATTAGAGAGGGGAGAGAAAGTGGTGTTGGAATGGAGAAGGGTGAAGAAGAGATGGTGTTGGGGAACGAGTATATATGGAAGAAATGGTGTTTGGGGAAATAGAAACGTGATACGGTAAGTTTGGGGAATTAGGGAGGGGAGAGAACGTGGTGTTGGAACGGAGAAGGGTGAAGAAGAGATGGTGTTGGGGAATGAATATGGAAGAAATGGTGTTTGGGGATATAGAGACGTGATATGGTAAGTTTGGGGATTTAGAGAGGGGAGAGAATGTGGTGTTGGGGAAGGAAATGAAGAAGTTGTTTTTTGGGGAAGAGATTTGGTGAAGAAGAAATGGTGTTTGGAGATTTAGAGAGGGGAGAGAAAGTGGTGTTGGGGAAGGAAATGAAGAAGTTGTTTTTGGGGAAGAGATTTGGCGAAGAAGAAATGGTGTTGGGGAACAAATACTCGTGGAAGAAATGGTGTTTGGAGAATTAGAGAGGAGAGAAAAAGTGGTGTTGGGGAAGAAACTGAAAAAATGATTGTTAGGAAGTAGAAGGTAAAGAAGAAATGATGTTTGGAGAACAAAATAGCAAAGAAGCACCGTTGTGGAATAAAAATACTAAGAAATGTTAGTGAACAGAAAAACAAAAAAGAAGTGTCATTGAAAAAAAATTAAAGAAGGAAGAAGTGTCAGAGAGCAAAAAGGAAAATGATTTTAATCGTTTCGTCCAGCTATTCTCGCAAAGACCTCTAGTATAGTCTAGAACTTTGAAAAAATCGATTTTTCTGTCGTTGTTGCGTTTTCTTGAAGTTTTGTGCGCAACGAATATGTATTGACAAACGAATTGTCAAAATTTGAAAAATTGGCGAAGTTCTAAAAGTTTGAACAGAGCACCTTATATCCCTTTAAACTGCATGTCAAACTTTAAAGCCCTTTTTCTTGAAACAACATTATTCAACTTGGTGGGCACGATATCTCGAGATGTAGTTAACCGATTGGCTTAAAACTTTATACGCGTATAAAGTAGAATGCTCCTGTATCGAGTGAATTGCGTTTATTTTTACAAAATTGGAACGACCATCATTCCGGAGCTTTTTCTTTGAAATTTTATTCTTTAAAAATTCTTGTTCACACAATCGTTCAGGACAAGAATCTATTCCCATTATTTTTTTTGTCTTTCGGTACAGTAGTGCGCAATTCAAAAATGAACGATGGTTACTGTTTGAAAAAATTTACACAACCACTCAAAAAAGGTAATAAATACCCAAAGAAAGCCTACATATACGTTCTTTAAACCGGATCAAAAGAATTTAATACCGTCTTCATATTCCTATGTTTAATCCTTACACTTCTATATTAATACCATAAATGTATTATTTAATATAAGAGGATCGAAATCCCGATTGGAAACATAATTTGATGATTTTTCCACGAATTTAAAATTTCTAGAAACTGCGAGAAAGAATCGTGGACAAAGTTATGGTAGTAAAAGAGCGTAGGAAGGGAAATAAAGTGAAGAAGAATCGCGAGAAAGAAACGAAGAAGCACTTCGGAGAAAAACAGGAAAATGTTTCCCGGTGGTCGCTAATTTATGATCGGTGTGGTCTTGACTGTCGAACTTGTGCCTGGAATGTATCTGTGTGTAGCGCGTAGCTGACATTAGCCGCTTCGAGAATATTTGTCTCAAGTGGAAATAAATGAGTTCTCACCCGGTTCAAGGATTGCGACACAACAAGAGATGACGGGGGTAATCTTCGTTGCCGAGTAGCTCCTTCGAGTTACCGTTCCGAGTTGTTATTGCAACAACTGCGACGACGGAGATGAATTTCATATTGTACAGACTTTCGTATTTTTATTTTTTCCTCCGACTACCTTGGCAATTATTGACTGCACGGAATAATTTTCCAGACGAAATTACAGTCATAAGAAAAAGGAAGTACGGTTGTCAACAGTGTCCGAAATATCGGATTTTCATTGTCATTATTTTAAAAAATATTTAAATATTCTCTATCCAACTTCTTGCACTTTGTGTAGATTCAAACACAGTCGTGAAAAATGATACGATATGTAAATAATATTATTATTCTATTCAATTATTATTATTGTTACTATCGTTATTATCGTGCTATTAAATTATTATTATTATGGTTCTATTGAATTATTATTATTGTTATTATTCTACTGAATTATTGTTCTTATTATTATTATTATTCGATTGAATTGTTATGGTTAATGTTATTAAATATTATATAGGAGAAGTATCTTGCGATAGAGCTCGGAGGATAATATTCTTTATACGCTATCGGTCAATATTCGTAGGAATTGACCGAATATAACTGCTTTTACGGTATAACGATATTAAATGCAACGACGACAAAGGAGAAAAGGAACTATTTCCAACACAGTGGTTGGTAATGAAGACAATTGTCGAACAAAATTAAAGAACATTTATCCTTTTTCTTGCACTGCTTCGAAAGTTTCTCGTAGCGCGACAAAGGAACAGGTTTGCCAATTCTTCCCTTCAAACCTTTGTAAACCAGTCTCCAAGCAACGTAAATTTCTTCCACCGGTCGTAATGAATTTAAAGGTTCCACCAATACTCCGCATTGCTTCGTTCGAAACGATTGGCTAATTTCGTAGAAAGCTCGGAACATCTTCGAAATTGTCCCGACACCGATGCGTACAACGTAACGCTGGTAAATCACGATTACAATGCATCCGATAATGCAATCTTCTTCAAAGGTTACCGCCTTGGAGAAGCCTGTTTCGAGACGCGTTTGTAATTTTAACGTTAGAATGCTTTAAAACGTTTCAACTTTCTTAAATTTCGAAAGTTCGTACTATTCCTAAACTTTAAAAATATGTATTGTAAAATCGAAAAATAAAATCGGATAGGCGGTGTTCTTCGAGAAAATTTCAAACGAGGAATGAATTTCTTTTAGTAAAAATTATCAGATTACATTCTTGAAGTGATATTCTACGTCGACCGTGCGAGAAAAAAAATTCAATTAGGTGGTATCCATGGAGAAAATGCAAAAGAAATTAATTTTTCTCCGTAAAATTTCCAGACCTCGAAATGATACTTTGAATAATAAAAAATAATACAAGAAAAAGAAAATCGAATCAGTGGTATTCTTCTACGAATCCGAGAAAATTCAAAAGGAATTAATTCTCCTCCGCAAAATTTCCACACCTCGAAATGACACTCGATAAAAAAAAAATACAAAAAAAAGAAAATCGCATACATGGTATGCTTCGAGAAAATGCAAAAGAAATGACTTCTTTTTCCTTAAAAATCACCAGATCGCATCCTCGGAATGGTACTTCGGCTCGTGTAAGTATCTCGTGAGATGACTATGGACGAGAGGGTTGACGATCTCCGGTGTCGTGGCCCTAACAACCTCCGTCGTTGGTTAATTAACATTCGCGACGCATCGATCCCCGTTTTCTCGCGGTGCTGATTAACGCGCGAACACGGGGATGCGTCGCACGTGTCGCGGGCACAGAAAAACGAACGCAATGTTTGTCGATGCGCCGTGGTAATCGAGGGTTGGCTAATCCCTAAATACAAGGCTCGACGTGGGCCGTACCGACCAGCCGATTTTCGCGAAACCAGAAGGCGTTAATTGGGCGGTCACCGCGCGCGACGATCGGTGGTTTCGATGCACAAGCACGAACCACCCTCGCGCCCACCCCATCCATACGACAGTCAAGTGTAATATCCAAGGGAAACAACCCCTACTCGTCGAGGACTTTCAGCGTCAACGGCGACACTTCCGCCGTGCATTAATAACGACTTGCTATTGTTGACCGAATTACCGCAACGAGCTCCGTTGTTCAATTGCGTCAATTATTGCCGCGCCCGATACAATCGTTCGACACCTTTCTTCTTCTTCTTTTTTTTAATTAACACTGTAACGCGCTTCTTGTCAACGTTGTGCGTAATGTTTAATTGGAGCAGTTTATGCAATTGCGTCTCTTAATTTGCGCGAGAAACGAAACACGCGCCAACGCCTCGAAGTACTCGATCGTTCGTTGCATCGACGGTTCGTGAAGGAACAAGTTCGGTTATTATTTTTAAGGAATTAACGAGATGTTTGTATCGGTTTTATAGGGGGGAATTGAAATGTAAATTGAATTGCAATCAAGTATTGAAGTAACGACGAGATTGTATTCTTTTGGCGAATAAATATGGTTTTCTTTGTAGCACGGTAATCGAATACCTTTGAGCGATGGTGGATAGAGCGACGAGAGTTAACAATGTTCAATTATTGGATTGGGTAGATATTGCGCGGAAAAGGGGGTAGTTTATCGGCGGGAAGTGTTGTTCAAGTATTGTTCACTGTGTGAAAAATATTTCGGAGCACGGATTGTTTCTTCGTTTTTTCAACAGACACGATTTGTAATTTAGATAAACGTCACGATCGATCGTGTAGGAAGAAACGATCTTGATAAATGCGTGTTGAAATATGCACCGTTTTTCCGCCTTTAAACTGGATTTGCGGAAATTGTAGTGCTCGAGCTACACGGGTGCGTGTCAAATACCATTGACCTGTACCGCTGAGAATGTGCAGTGTAAAATTTTGATGTTTCTCCCCGACAAATGTTAAAATATTCAATTAAGTGGCAGCACGTAGAAAGGTTTAAAAGGGTATCGCTGTTCGAATGATAAAATAATGTAGAGAACGGTGTTATCGTTCTCTTCTGTAAGAAATATTTGATACCGGTGTAAATTATTCGATTCTTTCGACAAACGAGTAAACATTGAACGTATATTCAGACGCGTTCGATTTCCCTTTGCACGATTTCAAAATTCTGAAACAGCGACGAGATGCTAAAAGTATACAAATATTAACGTACGAATTGACAAAAATAATTTCATATCAACTAATTATTCCGTTGTATAGATTTATTCGTTTTTCATTATTTATTATACGTACAGCGACTCTAGCGAATATTCCCCGACGATGAATATTCGACGTCGAATATTTTGCCACGTGAACCTTAAACGTAGTTATTTTCGAGTTATCATAGTATTAGATTTATCCTGACATCCAGGTCGCGTGACTATTTGCGGATGACAAACCCCTTTCCAACGAGAAGCGTTAATGTTTGTCGTCTACATGATCGGTTACTCGAGTGCATTAAATCCAATAATCCCGACGGGAACAGCGATGATTCTCCTGCCGACGTATACCTTAACACAATCATGTCTCCGTCCTGCGTATGCTACAGGATATAACTGGAGAACGCTCTACTATACGAGACGTAGAAAGTGACGCAGTGAAACCAGCCAGTCTGTAATCAGACCACCCGTGGAGTACAGACGCGTTTTAAACGGTAAATAATCACCGACACGGAAACATTGATCGCTCAAAAATCTTGTTACAAAATCGAACCGTGCTGTAATAAATTCTTACACAACGATAAAAAAGAAAAAATAATAAAATAGAGAAAAAGAATTAT
Source organism: Ptiloglossa arizonensis (assembly GCF_051014685.1). Lineage (NCBI taxonomy): Eukaryota > Metazoa > Arthropoda > Insecta > Hymenoptera > Colletidae > Ptiloglossa > Ptiloglossa arizonensis. The sequence continues at coordinate 16,879,729 of NC_135052.1, forward strand.
TTCTCGATATTTTCCACTTCCTTAAAAGTCTCCCTTCGTGAATTTCCAATAATTTGAATTTCTTTCTCACGGAATCGTGACGATAAAATATTTAATAAGAAAGTATCGGGTGTATTCGTTCTGTATTGGAAACTCTCCTCTGGAATATTCACATTTTTGCGAATCCCTCGTTCGATTTCATCGATTTTAAATGTTATCCGTCGGTCGCGCGTCATTTGCATTCCATTGTAAGCAATACCGGCGCAACGCCGCGATCGATAACATAATTTCATGATGCGAAGTCACTAACAATCAGGATCCCACAATTATTTGCGGATAATAATCGACACCGAGCGATTCACACCTACTCGATCGGTTACGTGTATTTAATCCAATAATGTTTCACAGGGCCGCCATTACGCGTGCGTCGAATCTACAGCCGAGCGCGTACAAAGCGCTCAGTTGCAGCTCGGTTGTAAATTCGTCGCGTGTGCTCGTTCTAACGCTGGACGTTGTTCAAAATTTCGACCGAACTGCATCGCACTTCTAATTACACGAAAACAAATTCACTGACCACAAAAGGCCTTTGTACGGTATCCACCGTCCTCCGTATTAAATATAATTTACAACCCGAACCGCGCGACCTGACGAGAAACAACGCAATTACGTTGTGTTTTTGTTTCTCTACGTTCGTCGCGACGCGCGGATGTTCGAACATTGCGATCGAGTTGATTTCAGCGAATTACTCGGTACGCGAGTGCTCCTCGTTCCAGCGGCATTATCGCGTTCCGATTTTCCAACACGGTCCCATTCCACTTGTGGCTCCGCAACTTTACAAAAATCGGAAACGCGAATATTCTTGGTACGTACTCGGCCATCGAGTAGCTCGTGCGAGAATTCGTTGATACGACAAGTGTTTCTAACCATCGAGCGTTTAGCATTCTTCGTAACGTATTCGTTTCGGTTGCGAGTAACGTGCACACATTTTTTTTAATAAATGAAAATTCAACGATACAACGCGTTTCTTTTATATTTACATTTTTACATTCTTATCCCGAGGAACTTACTGGAGAAAATATTTTTCTAAAATATACAGTAATATACAAGCCGTAAGAGTGCTCTCAAAATAAAATATATATATATGAATTCGTCGACACAAGTATAGAAAATATTCTTACTCGACCATTTACATACAATTTCATATATTCTATTTCCTTTCTACTCCTCTCATCTCTTCGTTACTCGATTTTCCTGTTTAAATATTTTCCTTACCAATGCACAAAACAACAAATTATAAATTTATAAATATCGTCGATTCCCCCTACGTATGATACTTCCTCGCGCGCGTTGTAACTCACGACCGTTTATAAATTCGTACACCCTTTTAATTTCCATACCAAAGGTGACGTAAACTCACCGTTGGAAACGTTATCGCGAAACTCGTTAAGACCATGCAACCAACAAGTTGTTTTATCTCCACCGGTGACTTCGCGAGTTGGTTTGTTAAAAGAAAATGGTAAAGGAAACGGTATACCGAAACGAAATCTTATCAACACGTTCTAATTCATAAACATCGAATCGTAATTAGACCTGTGGCGGCACTACCCACGCTTGCCACCAGAGGGAAACTCACCACCAACCGTTTCCCGCAAGTTCCCGTACCTGCTCCGATCGCTATATATACGACCTCTTACCGATCTTCCAATGTCCCGGCGTATAAGGCAGGGCCTGCTAGGATGCCTTACTGACGAGTCCACTAGCAGGCCCGGGATGAAACGCTTATCCCCACTTCCTTATATTTCCGTTCTTTCCTTCCTCACATACTTAATTTAGCGCCGCCAAAGTGGTGACCCCGTCTAAGAACCAACGCAACCTTCTGGACAGCAGCACAGCAGCAGTACAGGTGCAGCACAAGACGATGGAAGGAACGCAACGTAAAGGCCGATTTTTCGTAAATCCCCCTCTCCGAGGGTTGACTCCTCGACCTGCCAGCGACGACACGAACGCTATACTCCCGGCTAACCATCAGGATCAACCCCAGGAGGACAGCAGGCAGCTTGTCGACATTATTCACCGACCACACCGATGCGTTTCATAAATACTGGTACGCGCACGCATCAACGTCGGACAACAAGCGAAAACGCGGCTTGAGCAAACGATGCTCGCCACGCGTATTCCGCAATCGACAGCAGCTGGGCCTTACTACGAAAAAGAAGCATTCTTCCCTTCCACCGCTCTGGACAACCTCCTCCTGTGCCTGTTGTGCCAAACCGAACTACGGAACAAATACCTACGCCACTGGGACATCAGGACGGAACTTCAAAGTATCGTTTACCACTGGCAAGGGGGTTATGTGGCGGCACTACCCACGCTTGCCACCAGAGGGAAACTCACCACCAACCGTTTCCCGCAAGTTCCCGTACCTGCTCCGATCGCTATATATACGACCTCTTACCGATCTTCCAATGTCCCGGCGTATAAGGCAGGGCCTGCTAGGATGCCTTACTGACGAGTCCACTAGCAGGCCCGGGATGAAACGCTTATCCCCACTTCCTTATATTTCCGTTCTTTCCTTCTACTCACATACTTTAATTTAGCGCCGCCAAAGACCCTGCGACCAACAAGTTGTTTTATTTCCACCGGTGATTTCGCGAGTTCGTTTGTCAAAAGAAAATGGTAAAGGAAAACGGTATACCGAAACGAAATCTTATCAACATCACGAACACGTTCTAATTCGTAAACATCGAATCGTAATTAGACCCTGCGACCAACAAGTTGTTTTATCTCCACCGGTGATTTCGCGAGTTCGTTTGTCAAAAGAAAATGGTAAAGGAAACGGTATACCGAAACGAAATCTTATCGACATCACGAACACGTTCTAATTCGTAAATATCGAATCGAAATTAGACCGCGGCGTTACTAACGTCCCGGTGCACGCGAGTGCATCGCTTAAAGGAGTCGTTCCGTCCACGAAACGCTCGTAATTCAATCCACGGCTAAGTCTATCGCGTAAAACAAACCCCCCGGAGCAACTATCCCTGTCTCCGCGCTGTCCGCGATTCCGTACATCGAAACACCGGTGGCACAAAGTGAATACGTTACAGGGCAAAGTAGCGGTAATAACAAAGACGCGTGACTGGCCGCGTAACGAATACGATTTCGAGCGGATGCTCGTCCGCTGATGGCTTATTCGAGTGTACAGAACCCAATAACACTAACGGGGACCAACGGTACCAACAATTCCCTCGTCGACGACGCGTACGTGCACGTACGAACGTGCACCGTCCACCGTCGTTTCGATACCAATCGCGTTCAACCGGCGCTTAACAGTGCTCTCACGAACCGTGACTATTCATACGATGCGTTATGTTTTTCTATATACTCTCGCGAGCCCGGTCCCAGTTACGAAACTGGTCAAAAATTTTCTATCGTGCCGCGTGGTTCTCGCGCAGCTGCGAGATACCCGAACCGGCTCGTACACCGACGAGGAAAAAATACAAACAGCGGAGATACGCTCCGAATAACAATTTTCCAAGCGAAATTCTCCGTCACGGTATCTGTTCTGGATCATCGGGTGCTTAACCGTATATCGAAAAGTGCTTCTCGTTCGTCTACGCGCGAGGAAATGATACAACCTACGGGATTGTCGATGATCGAATTTTACGAATACTTCGAGAGGTATTTATCGTAGAATCGCTGGTGAGTGGCTCTTGAGCTGCGATGAACGACCAGCGCGTTCGATTACGCTCTTAATCGTTCAACGAATCGCTTTGTTGTGCGAGAATTATTCAATGAAACGTTTTATGAACGAACTCGGTATAATTTTTCTGTGAATTATTGAAATTTACAGAAACTTTACGGATATTCTGTGTTGATTCGATCCGGGTGAACGAATTGTTTTTATTCTGGATTGAAAGTTGCAAAAATTTGAACGAGGAATCTACAAAAATTAATGTACCGAGGAAAGTGTACAGTGTACACGTTGTTCAAATTTTTTTGACGAATTTTGAAATATTTATATGTGTTATAGTATAATATAGAAGGATAATAGATTGCAAAGTTCTACATTTTAGTAGAAAATATTCTGTATATACTTTTCTCTCTGTATACATGTATGTATATAATTAATATAGAATCACACATATGTAAAATTATATATATAAAATTCATATAGTATATAAATATGTAATTAATGATATACACACATCTACATCCATCTGTATATACCTCTCTCTTTACGTATTTCTCTTGATATATCTCTCTAAATTTATTTTTCCAATATTTCGATAAAAAAATGTTTCTCCGCTACAGTTACGTGTGAACGCGGAACGAAAATCCTCAGACATTGTGCCGACTGAAAACACGAAGAACACATTCAGGTTGTAACGGTAATTTCCGCTCGAACGGCGGCGAAGACTCGCGAGAGAGAAAAAGGGAAAGTTCTTGGTATCGGCGCCAATGCGTTCGTTGGTATCGATCGAGGATCGCGTGACCACCGACAACAATCGAAGTTCTATTTAGACGTCCGTCCGCATTAGGGAGTGCATTTAATCCAATAATGCCGACTGGACCAATGGCGATTCACTCGTTCGCACGCATATGCATCCATTTCCGTTCGTAGCGAGCTCGACGCCAGCACGCTTGAGACACGCGCAGCTGTTTGGGATGAGTTTACGTATTCAACGCGTGTTTATGTACACGCGCATCCTGCTGGTCCTGCGCGTGCATGTATATTTGCAGATCGACGACCGTGCACCCGTAAGGCTTGGTTCACAGTATGCCGGCAGAAAACGAGCAAAACGCGACCTAAACCCTTAAGACCTTCTATTTATCTGCTCTCCGCCGGATCGTCGAAAGTTTGAATTACGAACGTCTGGCGAAAACCAACATTTTTCTATTCGAATTGCAACCGATGAAATAGTCAGGTCTGAAATCAGTGATGACCAGCAGAGGTGCACGCAGTGAATATGGTTCGTACATATTTTTTAAATGCACAAATATAACGAAGTCGCGAGAAAGAAAAATTCAGATCGATTTCAAGACTGTTATTTAAAAAATATTATATAAAAAGAGACACACCCATAGTACTATGCGTAGCATTATTTTAGCATTAATCTGTGTTTCTCTGTTCGAACCTGAATCTTAATAATTACTTGGATATGTACGTCACGTTAGTCAACCTTCGCGAAATATTATCTCTTCGCTTCGTTCAAGTTGATAATAATTAATTAGTCGATTGCCACAATTGCGAAAAGTTTTCAATTATATACGAATTAAAAGTTTAAGCGAGTTTCAGTTTTGTTCCTCTGTCGTTGCAGTTTATAAGATCGATGAGTAATTTTTTTTTAAATATAATATACATCGTGGGTGAAGCTTCATTTGTACACTAAACGGAGTAGCTATTAACTGTTCCGTGGATATAAGGAAAAATGAAAATTAGAATTAGGACACCGTTGCATTAATAATGCTAAACAGGAGCAGTATGCGTCAACGGAGAAGTTGTTACCAGTTGTTGGCTAGACGTAATGTGTGAATCAAGCTTAACCCGGTAGTCAGTACGTCTGGCTTATGCGACCACATACTACTTAATCGCCAATGTACGTTCTACGGCCACCAACACTGAAAGTCACGTGCGTGTACGTCAAGTGAATAGTTGATGATTAACTTACAACTTTACCACGCTCGAAGCTTTCGTGTATTATGCGTGTATTTGTGTATCAAGGATTTAATAACAGACACAATCGTACGTCTCGCCTTTTAATATAAAAGTAATCTCGGATTTTCTCAATCCATTTCACTGCGCTGCGTGACGCGAATTACAGATTAAGACGATACAGAATATCGAAACATTATATAAGATCGGGAAGAAAATTCTTATGGAAGCTCGTTCGCTTTATTTCACGTAATTTCTTACGTAATATTTTTCCATATTCACGGAAAATATTCATTAACGAGAAAAATTCCTCTAACAAAACGATCGCTGCATTCTCGATTAATATTTAAATAAATACTATTCACAGTCGAATAATTTTAATTTTAATTACCGTGAAAATCTTACGTTTCAATCTTATATGTGTAGCATAAAATAATATTATTGGACACTTCTGTGTCAAAATTTATTTACGTTATATCTGCACAGGTTAATCGAACGAAGGAAATGAAGTACTGTGCGTACATGAACGAAAAATTTTAGCCTCGTTTAAAGAATCGATTATCGCGTAAATGTCTGACCCAAGTTGGTGAAACTTTACCATTTCGACCATGACATTCCAAAAGCAGAGCCTGTAGCAGACAAGAATACACACGTGCTTAAACTCGCGAGTTTTCTTTGAAAAATTATCCAAGTACGTGAACTGATATTTAACTAATCTTCGTTGTATCGGATAATGTCTGACAAATGGCTCGTCTAAACTACTTAAAAATTAGTAAAGAATGCAAGAAAATATATTTCCTGTAACAAAAACTAAATCTTTACAGACCATATTCTACTTAATAATAATACCATTAATAACCCAATAATAATACAAATGGCTCGTCTAAATTACTTAAAAATTAGTAAAGAAGACAAGAAAATATCTTTCCTACAACAAAAATAAAATCTTTACAGACCATATTCTACTTAATAATAATACCATTAATAATCCAATAATAATACAAATGGCTCGTCTAAACTACTTAAAAATTAGTAAAGAAGACAAGAAAATATCTGTCCTATAACAAAAACTAAATCTTTACAGACCATATTCTACTTAATAATAATACCACATTCTCTTCGATCTAAAACTGATTTCTCTTAAAGCAACAGAACCTGGTTGGAGTCACCTTTCGGTAATTATACCGCAAAATATCATGCAATCGAATAAGACGATCCCAAATGTTCAACTTATCTATGCTACCATTACATTAAATTGAATTAATCTCCCACCTGGTACCCCGAAAGACACAATTTTCTCGCTAGCTCGCAACAGCGACTGAATTACGATCGTACAAACGAACCAAAAATCATTATAGCCGATCGAGCCAATTACGAATGACAGGCGCGGTTTCGTTGTGGTTGGTCGTTTGTCTCGGGCATTTGGAAACTCGAGTGTATTTAATCCAATAATGCCAACGAGACCGACGACAATACCCTCGTTGACGGCGTACGTTTGCATATGCCTCTATTTCCGTTTCCCCTACGCTCGTGTACGCTTACGAGTGCGTACGAGTGGTTCCGTCTGCCGAGTTTGCGCGCTCGGCCCTTCTACATGTGTACCCTCTCGCGATCCTCTGTACAGGGTGTTCGAGTTTCAATAGCCCGGGCATTACACGTATTCTCGTTAACACCGACATAAACATAAAATAAGCGAACGGGGAAAAAATCACGTGCAAAACGCTGAACCAAAGTAAAAGGAGACAAAAATATATGGGGCTTGGTGTACGTAATTCGTGCGAGCGGAAAAATGACGATTCTGCGCGAAAACCTAGAGTAAAGTTTCACCGCAGGAGTGTTTTAAATTTTTTAATTCGCCCATGTCGTTCAAAAGTTGCACGAAAGCAATTGCACAAAATTTGGTCGGATGAGTTTCATTAGGTAGCTTTGAATTTCGTTGTTGCTTTGTCACCTTTTCCAAGAAGAGCGTATGGAGATAAAGAGAAAAGAAGATCGAATATACAAGGTAATGTGTACGTAATTGATACAAATGGAGAAACGATGATACGTGAAAAAATCATTCGAGAATATAGAAGAAAGTTTTACCATAAGAGTCTTCAAATGTTTAAATTCGTCTTCGTTGTTCGAAAATTGCGTGAAAAAAAAACTTGGTCGGAGAAGTTTTACGCGGTAGCTTTGAAGTTCGTTGTCACTTTGTCACCCTCTCCGAGAAGAGTGTATAAGAAACGCTGCCTTGGACGTTTCTTTAGAATTCTCGAGCCAAAATTTCGGCAGCGTGCTAAAGATCTTATCAACGGGCCATCCGATGGCAAATATACGAAGCGGACAAATTTTTGCCCGACTCTCGCACCGTCGGGATTAAACATCGGATATATAGCTCGCTGCTGAAGTTTCTACTTAAGTAGTCGAAATCCAGAGTCGGTCAGAATGTAGGTGCATCTAAGGCAAGATTTGCTGGCTCAGTCTTACCGACGAATGCTGGACGAAACGCCATTTTTTATCTTCGTAACCGTTTTACTCTGAATTCTAAACCCCTGAGCCAATCATCGTGGGATACAGGTATCGCGAACATAATTAACCCTTGCAATACCAGCAGTATAGACGACCACGCCTGGGTCCAAATGGACCCATAGTTTCACCTTGCTCGCACAAATACTTCGAATGAAAATTGTACTAATAGTATAATCGAACGATACAAGAGTCTTCGACTTTCAATTCTACCGTTTTATCGTATTTTTCTTTATTTTTAAAGAAACTTATATTAAAGGTATAATTTAATGGTACCAAAATTCCTCTGAAAGACTCAGTTATCGCAATTATCAAAGCCATTATATACGTTCGTCGTTTGTTAACGTTAGAACTACCAACGATGGATTTATTTCTATTTACACCGGATCACGTGTGTAACTTTGGAATCGAAAGGGGATAAGGGCAAATTAATTTACAAACGCAATTACTTCTTTATGGAAGAGTATCGTTAATAATCGAATGATTTTAAGAAGGTGTTCGAAACGCGATACCCAACTATTAAATCACGTGTACACAGTCGTTATTGAAGATAGTCCAGACGCTCGGCTGTTTTTTGTGATCGCTGCGCGACCCACGAACGTGCCAGATGTATAATCTAGGCACGCGGACTGTAGCTCCCGCTTTATTGTATACACAGCTGTGCTTGTCGTTTTGTCGATGGATCCTCGATAATATCCCTGGAACATTTAATTCTCGAAATACCTCCAAAATCGTGTTCTTCGATATTTTTGACAGTAAATCGCGTTTTTTTTTTTAGCGTGTTAGAAAAAATAGAGAAATACATCAAATGTCGAAACCGGTAGTTCGTGGAATAAAGAGACATCCGTTGAAAATTCTTTCCAAATTTGAAGCGAATCGATCGACTGGAACTCGAGATATACTGTCAGCCAATCTAAAAATTGCATATTCGAGAGAAACGTGTTTAAAGTCTTTCTTACGCAATGCACCGAGCCGTACTCTGCTCCCTCTAAAAACACATATAACTTCGTTAATGTTACGAACTCGAGAAAATCCTTTTACGCAGATATTTTCAAAGCCGTATACTTTGATAAAATATAAGACAAAGAAAAAACGAATTTTCGAACCCGCATTATCAGAAGATCCCCTTAACTACGCGCGTGCCCGGCACACATTCAAAACCAATTTTCTCGAGAACACCTCGCAGGATAAAAAATAATCGCTCTGTGATAAAAAATCGAACAAAATTTTCTTCTAAACCACGCATCGTGATTACGTAAATTCTACTTAAGATTTTTAATCAACAACAATACACAACTGTCTCTAAAAAGTTCTACATTATAAAAAAAGAATGACTAAAAACCATTATTTTAACGTTATCGTTCGAGTCTCCCCCATTATATGAAACCGTATCGGTGTTTCAACGCATATTCCATCCTTGTGAAGCTTTTCGCAAATAAACTTATATTTACAAAGGCATCGCCGACACGTTACACGTGACATTCGCACGTATATGAAAAATCACCTTTATTTTATCGTTTCACTCGCCAAAAATCATTTTTACTTTATCGTTCCACTCGTCGAGGAAGAAAAAAAAAACCTTTATTTCAACGTTTCGTTCGAGTCTCCCCCATTATACAAGAGCGTATCGGTGTTTCGACGCATATTCCATCCGTGCGAAGCTTTTCGCAAATAAATTTATATTTACAAAGGTATCGTCGACACGTTCTTGTGGGACGGGCTGTATCCCCGGTTACACGTGAGATTCGCGGGTGTGCGTGCAGGTGGGGGGATTGGTGTGTCGGTGTCTCCCCCGCGAGTATTGCTCAGCCCCAGCTCGCGGGTACGTTCCGATCTCCCCTCCCCGAAAGCGCGCGCGCGTGCGCGCAGACGCTCACACGCTCGCGTTTCGATTCTATTTCCCGCGTGTACGTGTCACGATTCGTCCCCGAGACGCGGTCGCGGGCTCGCGATGCTCGTGTGCGCGTCGATGTTGTGTATCCATAACCCCGTCGCAGGATGTTTCAGGTTGGGATTTCTCCGGAATGTAACCGCGCTCGGTGGTGGGGAAACGACCGAGAGTGTGCGTGGGGGAGTGGGGGGAGGACGCGCTGCTAATCCGCTCGGGAATGGAGGGGCTTGAATTTGGGTCGCGCGATAAGGGTAATCCAAGGGTTTCGAAATGCCGGATAATTTCTACCAGGACCTTGTCCCCGCCTTGCGTACAAACGGTATTCCGCCGCGGCGATCGCGGCCAGCAATGCAGGCAATTTCGTATCGCGCGCAGTTTCGAACGGATGAAACTGTTCGGCCGGCTACATTTTCGAGCTATGCGCCGGATAATTATTATCGCGCCAATGAAACGCAAGGGTGTAGCGCGCCGCGGAGGATTACGGCGATCTCCGTGGTGCTACTCCCCGCCGCCACGAGTAAACCGAGAATTTACGGGCTGCCGATCGAATCCCTGTCCCCGTCGACTCCTTTTCAGGGGGAAGACGCGACCTCGAGACGCGCGTGGATTTCTGCCTGGAATCGTATCTGCGTTCGCGTGTTGTCGGTGGTCGTATACACGTAGCTTCGAATATCAAATTAAAAATATATAATTAAGGGAAGAAGTGTGATTTATGAATTTAATATTGAATTTAGTCTGTGGTATTTGGTACAGGATTTATCAGGTTTTATATGGTTTTCTACGAGTGATCGTCTTCAAAGATTGGAAAGAGTATACAGAGACCTCAAGGTGGGTTTGATGCAAGAGTCTAGCGAGATCGGTATTCATTTTTCTCGATGATTTGTATCGACACTAGCGAATTTTGATTTTTTAAGCAAGGAAGACTTCTATAGAGTCTAATCTCACGATTTCTATGGAGTTAATGTTATTTAAGAGATCAGTTTTCTTGTTGCGTAAATTTTTCGGGAAGAGATACTTAAAATTTTTGAAAGTGAGTGTAGACGCGTGTAAATTTTTTTCAATTATTGCTCGAATAGACACGCGAGTATGCCCTGTCTGAATTATACATCAGTATCGTGATTCACTTTGCATAGTTATTGCGAAAGTACATGGACAACGTCAGACTCGCAGAATGCAGAATTCGAACGTACGAGACAAAGCCTATAGTTCAATATTGTGCATCGTACGTGCACGTGAATCGGCTGGTAAAATAAATATAACGGGAAATTTATTTGTATGACGATAGAACCGACGCAGTAGAACGCGAAATAAAAACAAAATATGACTTCGGGCAGGCACATGTAAGCAAGATATATCGTACGTACATGGCACAACAGTTCCGAAAGAATTTAGGAACTTGTGTAGTTCGATCTGGTTTTTCATTCACAATTTAATTCGAAATTGAATGAAAGAAAAAAAAATACGCGTGCAAAGAACCTAAAGATGCCTTTGTACCGTTTCCATTCCTCGAACTGAAAAAAATGGAGGTGCCTCTATAAATTTGTACATTCAACCGTCACAGTGATAATATTTCGTCATTCGGACACCGTCTTTTCTAAAAATTTAAAATTCTAGCCGTTGTTCCTATTTCATCCTAATTTACATTGCAACATTTTATAATAGAAATGTCACTGTTCGCAAGAAGGGTTTGGAGTAGTCCGGACAGTGCACGCGGACAATCTGACAGGTTCTCGAAAATATTCTATCGTTGATGTTTCAAATTTTGAAGTCGACCTCTTCGCAAATCTAACTAGAAACGAACTTTCGTTTTACTTCGGTACCTACTCTAATAATCCCCGTGTTATTAGAAATTAATCATCTCAAAACCGTAAAAACAGAAACTTTCAATTCTTTAATCCAGTACACACTCTACACATCCCCCCAATTATTTTGTCACATCTCGAAGTTCATTTACTCAAGAGTGTCAAAAAACGAAACATTCAATTCTGTTATCCACTATACACTCTACTCCCCGTTTATCTTTTCGTACCTCGAAGTTAAATTTCCCAAGAATGTAAAAAAGACTTTCAATATTCTTATCCGCTACGTATCCTTCATATCCCCCCGTTACTTGTCGTATCTCTAAATTAATCTTCCCGAGAGCGTGAAAAAAGAAAAAAAAAAAAAAAACAGAAACCGCAAACTTTCAATTTTGTTATCCAGTACACGCTCTGCTTAACCCCCTGCCCGCATACGTTTCTCGTATCTCGAAGTCAAACATCTCGAAAGTGCGGAGAGAGAGAAAAAAAAAAGAAACTTTCGATTTTTTCGAGGCAGCACGATGGGTTATCCACGTTGAATAATAATTTCTCTTGGAACGGGAGACCCCGTAGACGGCGTACGGTGACCGTTCGGCGTACGTGGAACGCAATTTCTTTCCCCCCACCCCCGCGTCGCCCCGGCGCAGCTTCGTTTCCCCTACAGAAATACCTGCGAGCCATGCAAATACCTCCTCGAAATAAGGTCGCGTACCGTTATTTCGTCCTTCCTTTTTCTCGCCAGCTCCCGGCCCCGTTTCCCGTTCGGTATTCCCGGCCCGATAAATTCTTCGTGGATTCCCGAGAATCCAAGAGGAGGGTTTCAACGACGGGGGCTGCTTAGTAAGGATAATAACGATAATAATGACGATAATGGTTGCGCCATCCCCGTTCGAAACGGGCCACCCCCTAACCACCCCCTCGGGCGGATCTCCCTTCGCGCGACACCCTACCCTCCGATCCAGCTTTCGTCGCGAGGATGGCTACGCGAATGGAATCGAAGGCTCGCCCTCGGACCCGTGGGAAGGGTGGAAAACTTGAAACTCGGTTATTCCCCGCCGAATTCTTCGTCCGTCGGGACGAGGTTGGAAATATTATTTCGCCTTCGTCGCGCGCCGGCTCTCGACGATACCCCTCTCCCGGGGGAAAGACGGCGAGGATGGAGGGTGGAGGGTGGTGGCGGTGGGTGGCTGACACCGCTTCTTTCTCTTTTCTCCCGCCACTTCGTCCCGTACACCCGACCACCCCCTTCAACCAACCCTTCGTCACTCGTTAATCGAGACTTCGAACTTTAGATTACACTCGCCTTCTGCGCGCCGCGACCGGTGAGAATTCAAAGGGCATTGTGTCGAAACTTGGAAACGAGAGCCGGTCGACAGCAGCTCGACTGTTGGAACAGGGGTAGAACGAAGAAGAGAGAGAGAGAGGGAGAGAGAAAAAGAAGAAAAAAATAAAGGAAAACCGGTCGAGTTATTCCTATCGGTCGGTGGAGAAAGAGAGAGGGAGAGAACGGTTACAGCTTTCCGAGAGAACTTTGCGCGTCTTCGTTCTTTTGAAAAATGGATCCCGTCCGGGGAATCCGTGCTCCGTTGGTCGAGATGGTCGCGAAGCCTCGAGACGCTCCGCGAAGACGACACACGACTGCGAGCCACGAGTTCTCACCGCCTATACCTGCCAGGGAAACGTGTCGGAGCATTTGACTTGGAAATGGAAGTCCACGGCGACGCGCCAAGCGATTTCCGACGAACGATGAAACATGTGAAACTTTCGTCACGGTTGCCCTGGAACCGGATGTACCCCGCGTTACGGTGTGTGTTCGGGGCTTTATTAACCTTAACGCGTCCTCTCGCTCGACTCTCCGCTCGAGGGAAAAGTGATAAAAGTTTAACAGACGCGCGAAACAATTTTTTTTCGACATTGTGGTACCGTTAGAGCACCACGTTGCGTCACAATAGTGTACAAAGTTGGGTAGCATCGTAAGAGAAATTGAATCGTGAGAAATGTGGAATTTTCGTCTCGGTTGCTAGGATACTTTATTAACCTTAACGCGTTCTCTCGCTCGACTGTGCGCTCGGGGACTGTCGGTAATGAAAGTTTAACAAATGTGCGAAACACTTTTTTTGCAACATTGTGGTACCGTTAGAGGACTACATTGCATCACAATAGTGTACAAAGTTGGGTAGCATTGTAAGAGAAATTGAGTCGTGAGAAATGTGGAATTTTCGTCTCGGTTGCTAGGAAACTTTATTAACCTTAACGCGTTCTCTCGCTCGACTGTGCGCTCGAATAAAAAGTGATAAAAGTTTACCAGACCCGCGAAACACTTTTTTTTTAACATTGTGATACCATAAGAAGACTGTTGTAATAAAAATGGAAGCTGAAAAATTGAAAAGAGAAAAAAGGTAGCAAACGTATGGAACTTGTGTTTTGAACATTGTGACGCAATGAGTGGATTATTGTAATAGAAAGGAAAGCCTAAAACAAATTGTAGCAACGTGTGGAACTTTTCTGTTTAACTCCTGTTAACTCTCTGTTTAATTGTGATGCAATGTAAGGATTGTCGCAATAGAAATGGAAGTTTAAAAGTTGATAAAAGAACGCAGCATGCTCGTGGAACTCGTGTTTTGAACTTTGCAATGCAGCGAGAGAACTATCGAGATTGCTTCGATCGTAGAATAAATATATCGTGAGAACGCGGTGTTTCGTGAAAGAAGGTACGCACTTGAGTTAACAAGGACACACGTGGCGAGACAAGGTTGTTTCTGTGACAGTCGTTCGCGTTTACGTTGTTCGTATATATTACTTAAAGACTCGGGGGACAGCCGAGAAACGTCAACCTCCTTTCCCTGGAGAACGGTCCAGTTGTACCTCTTTCAACGACAATTGACGCACCGTAAACCTTCGCTGCAAGGAGGGACTCGTGCTCCGGCACGAGTTCTTTGTGCAAGGAACTCTTTATGCATCGTCCTGCAGAGGGCAAGTTAAAAGACTCCCCTGTAGAACATGATTGATTTCTCTGTCCGTCTTCTGTCTTTGCGGTCGGCTCCCCAAGAGTACTTGGAAAAAGAATTATCCAACCATGGACAATTGAACTTTGGTTTGAAAAATCAGAATCGTTTCAATCTCGAAACGGTGGAATTGTCAGAATCTTGGAATTTGATACATTGCATTACTCTTTGTGGACAGTTTTCTTTCGATGGAACGTATATTGGATATAATCGTCCCGAGCAATATATATACGAGTATAGTCTAACGTTTCTTTCGTAAGGAGAAAAATTAGAGTTAACTTGGAAAGAAAAATAGTAGATGCAACATAAAAAGAAGACAGTAAAAATAATGATACAATAATTCGAGTATTTTTACTCTGTATTTTTCATACTGCAACTACTATTTTTCTTTCTAAATTAATTATAATTTCTTACTATAATTTCTATATTCTGAAAAGGATCCATACGAAAAAATCGAAATGTTAGAATACATATGCATCCAATGTGCTCTGTACCGACACAAGAACTATTCAAGTTACTCGACGCATTTATATTGTTCTTAACGTTGAATATTTTTACATTAAACGGACTCTTCGATTTGGAAAGAATACAGTTCGTTGAACCAGCGTTAGAATTCCGTCTAGAAACGCTCAAACATTGATCCAGCTCAAAGTATCAAAACCCGCGATCGGGACGACAACGTATGTAAGTACGTACAGCTCGTAGGAAACGCGAAGAGAGAATAAAGCATGGCTGAACGACACCGTAAATACGACTGGAGGCTTCTGGTTTTCACGATGCACGCAAATTTCCTGGAGATCTCGTTCTCGTAATTCACTCTCAATTGACCCTTGCTCCGAATGCGTTGTCGTCCATTCCGTTTGAATGGACGATAGCTCTTGATGCGTTTGGATCTGGGTCCGCTCGGGTAAGATTGTGTTACGTTCGCGAGTGGACTTCGATGTATCGATACGGAAGTGTGTGTAACCTAACCACTGCTACGCGTATCCCTCGATTATGGTCCTGAATCTTTCTTTCCATTCTGACGAAACGCGTTGAAATTTTAAAGAATTGTAACGCACGCTACCGACCAAAAATTGAGACTTCGTAACTTATCGCTCGTATTTAGAACAAAAAGGAACAAAAAGTGAAGCAGAGTGGTAAGCATAATTCCTCGGTGACCTGGAGTGTTGATCGAGTTACGTCACTACGAGAATAAGCTTTCTCGACGAGTTGAAAAATAAATTTAAAACCGAACGGATTCCAAATTTATACAAAATTTACCAAAATCGAACTCTACTTAGATGTGTAACATAGCTTAAATTATTCGGAAACTGGATTCGATCCGAAAATGGAAGTATCTTCGAACAGGTCACGGATCTTTTTTAAAAATCTAGAGGTGTAAATATTTGATTCTTCGAATAGATTTAATAATAGAGTCCACTGTGAGATATATCGGTATCTGTAATTTAAGCACCACGGGAGAGCAATGGTCGAACTAATTAACGAGTTCGTAGTTTAAATATCACGTAAGCTGCAGACAACCGGACTCGGAAAAGTCTTTTAAGTTTATAAAGATTTTTTCCTCGTCCGAATCGGTGCAGCGATCCTGAACTTGTCGCGTCTAATTAAACTTACAAAACCTAATTTCGGTGCAAAGGAGCGATACGTTTTGCTCCGTTTGAAGAAAAAGATTGCAAATGCTAAGTTCCACGGATAGAGTTTTCCACTTTGAATATTTTCCGATAACGTGAAACCACACACTCGTAAACTCCATTTAGTCAAATATTATTTCACACTTTCGAATAAACTCGTGACTTCTTCCCGAAAATACAAACATTTTATCCGTTTATTAACGGAACATTTGTAACGGTAATAAAAATACAATGTCGCGTAAAAAGTGTCGTAAAAGATTAATACAAACGGTCATGACTACTTCGAATTACAATTGCGCAATTTTAGTGGCAATTTTTCAAATAGATCCACTTGTTCTTCTATTCGAAAATGAGTATTCCTCGCTGTTTCGTTCGATGAATAAAATTAAAACCTCGTAACGCGCGAAACTAGCGAAATTCTTAATTAACGGATTAAACGGATTGCGTTAATTCGCGTCAAAGAATCGAAAAACTCAATTTTGGAACAAACAGTCGCGATGGAATCCCGCGCGCGATCAAAGCGGCGTTAACAGAGAAATTACCAGCAATTAATGAGAATTCCAGCGTTAATGAAAACAACGACACGTACGGTGAGTAACCGCGCAATTAACAGAACCACACGAATTTCTTAGCGACAGCTGGTTTTAGCGTTAGTCGCACTCGGGAAATTTGAATTCGTTTTACACGGATGCGCGAACACAGCCCGAACGAATTATAAATCGATCAATTTACCATAGGTTGTTTCGATCCCATAACCAATTGGCTTCAATTATGCAACCGCTTAAACCGTGGCTAACTGACTCGTCAACTTGGTTTACGCGTTATGCGCTTGGATCGATCCTATCGTGTAATCGATGAAGCTGATTACCTCGACAGTTAATAGTTAGCCGAACAAATCGATCGAGTCGTACTATCGGCAGAGTGATTTGCCCTTATAATATCTGTTCCCTGGCCCTGTAATTAGTTGATCGCGTTAGCAAGATCAATTGACGAATTGATCGCTCCGTTTAACCGGTTAATCATCCACCGATATTATTTTAATTGGCTGTTATCGCTCGACGACCGATGTTAGGTCGTTCGTTAAATTGACACGATTGTATTTTTATTCCGATAAAAGTGGTCCACGATGGTCCGAAGATAGCGTTTTAGCGATAACGGTGTTCGAATAATCAGATTTCTGTCCTCGAATCGTGCTCAATTTTCACCGGAGTTTCGTATATGTACAATTACAGTTTTCTTTGTTATATTTGAATGAGAAAATTTAATCAATTGCACAAATTTCTAATGTGTCCGCATGAAAAATATTTCTACGCTTCGACGTCGATAAATGTGAATTTCGAAGGTAGAAATTTGAAAATTCTTGATAATCGATTTCTATCAACGAAATTACCGACAATCGATTTGGCGAATTTATCGAATTTCTGGTAATCAATTTCTCGAATATTACAATTCCCTGATACCCGCTTACCGAACTCCGAACGATCGATTTCTCAAATCCGTTCCGCGATAAAACTACCGACAATCGATTTTGCAAATTTATCGAATTCCTGGCAGTCGATTCCTCGAGCATTCCAATTTCTCGATAGTCGATGATCGATTATCGTACCCTCGACGATCAATTTCGACGTACGAGAAATCGTTCTCGCACCGCGAGAGTTCTTCGAAATCTCGAAGTGCTCAGCGCTCGTTGCGCAACGCGATGGAAAATTGCGCAACAACGATTCTCGTAAACCGGTGCAACGATAATCGCCCACGTAACCCGCGACTCTGAGTTTCTCGAGTGTATCACGACGACCGAATCCACAATTTCAACAAAACGGGCGAAAGCTCTCCTTCTAGCAGCGTACGCGAGAGTCGCTCCCCGAAAAATTCGCGAAAGTTTACGAGAGCCTCCATAAATCAACTTCTACAGAGAAACCGTACACCGGTAAGTTTTGGCGCACCGGGGTTAGGGCCCGGTAGCACCGGTAGCTTGAATTTCATTCGACGTCCAAACGCATAATTTCCGCGAGTCCATTTTTCGGCGTCATTAAACCCCGCTGGTCGCACGAGACCGGCCACGTTTTTCCTCTATTTTTCCACTCGAGAAAGAAAAAGCCGCGAAGCGGAGAAGCACGCAATGCAGCACCGCCGTTTCCGCGTCGGTTTAGCGGTAGCACGTACAAGCCCATTCTCGTGCAACGCCGTAAAATACTGAGGAAAATTGTTGGTGAAACTATTCGCGAGCGTTTTCGCCAACTATGTCGCATCAACGTGTCTGAACTGGCGCTCGGGAACGGTGGAACTGATGCCATATCGGGTTATTCCGACGATGACGCTACGTTTCGCCGGTCCTTATGCCATCTTGACTCGTCTAGGTGTGCGTGAGAGTATAGCTCGTTGCACCTTTCCAGCAACCTGCCACACGATCCGCGACAAAAAGGATTATGTCGCCCGGCACCGGGGACCGTGCGGAGGGACCAAGGAGTGTATTCTCTCACGTGGTGAATTTCGCATGGTGTTCAAACCCGTTTCGTTGGTAATTGAATTCCCTTGCGAGTAATTCGCAAATTGCGACATTCGGTTACGTTACTGATCGACATTTTTTACGGAACATCGTCACGTGGACGAAGTACGCGCGACGTTTTAAGGATTTCTTAATTTTGGTGCTGGAAACGAAAGAAGGAATTCTAAGGATGATAATTCTTCTGCTATGAATTGTTTCATAGACGATAGTATTTATACCGTTTTGGGTAATTGTATGATTATACAATTTTGTAAATTATTACCCTTATTCGTTACATCGGTATTCTTAATTTTGGAGCGAGAAGGGAACGAAAGAAGGAATTCTAAGGATGATAATTCTTCTGCTATGAATTGTTTTATAGACGATAGTATCGTTATACCATTTTGGGTAATTGTATGATTATATAATTTTGTAAATTTTTATCCTCATCTGTTACATCGGTATTCTTAATTTTGGAGCGAGAAGGGAACGAAAGAAGAAATTCTAAAGATTACAATTTGTCTGCTACGAATTGTTTTATAGACGATAGTATTGTTACACCGTTTTGGGTAATTAGAAATTCTCTTATCGAAGATTACTAAAATCTGAAACCGATTCGACAACGTTTCGACGAATCGTACGCAGCTTACGATGATTATATAATTTTGTAAATTATTATCCTCGTCCGTTACACATTATTCTTAATTTTGGAGCGAGAAGGGAACGAAAGAAGTAATCCTAAAGATACATTTACACCTTACGAGAACGTAACACTTGAATTCCAATTTGAATTCCAAGTCGCAAAGTTTTCCCAGATTGGAAAAAGTACAGCGAATCGACCGATGATCCAGAATCTCCTCTCGACTCCAAAGGGTTAATACACGTCACTTTACGTAACAATTCTCCGACTTCCCAAAAATTAGCGAGCCGTTCGCAAAATACCCACTAATCCGTCGTAAATACGATCCAATAACCGTGTCGCTGCACATATTACCGCGAATATCGATTAGAATCGAATGGAACCACACGGTGTATCGGGCCCAGAACTCTCCGAGCTCGATAATCGATTCACCGATCCATCGGAACCAGTCGTCCTGGTAACTTCTCACCGTGTCCAGGGTCTAGGAAAACTTTCCGGGTTGTCTCGGAAAATGTCCGACAGGGAAGAGTGTCGTCGCGAACGAAGAATCCGTACCGGCCGAAAAACGTGTTCCCTGGAACCGTGGAACAGTTTCGGACAGTTCCGTGGAACAGTCGGAACGAGGATCGCGAACGGAGACAGAACGAGAAAGAAGGGTGAAACAGCGGGGCGAGAGAAGGTTCAGCCCCCGAGCTATCGACTGATGGTATGTAGTAGGATAGGATTAGTCGACCGCAGACTAAATTGGGTTTCTGTACAGTCGCCTGCAAATACTTCCTCGACGAGCTCACCAAACGGTCCGCATGGAACGGGGAGCAAAGGAGTCTGGAGCGTCGGGTCTCCGGGCAACCGAAAAGAGAAATTATCCTTCGGCCCTTTTTTTCCAATTAAACCGGTATCCTTCGCGTACGGCCAGCGGGCTGCTTCCTAGCTCATTGAACAAGAACGTTTAGCTTCCTCGAAACTTCGAACGGAAAGGTAGCGCTCTTTACGGTGTTAACTATCCGAGTACCAATTGTGTCCAGTCCCATCCCCACCCCGTCTAACCGGTAACTGGATTTAATTTTCTCCACGGTCTCGAACGGAGTATTTTGATCAGCTCTTTCGGAGAACAGAGAACAAGACGTCCGGACACCCGCCGGAGATCTTTCGTCTTGCGTGCAAATTCCGAGAAACTTGGACCTCGAACGTATATACACGTGTATACACGTTGCACGAGGAGACCAAGATTGGATCGCGGACACCGGATCGCGCGCTACGGTCGCCCGTTCTGGAATTCTGATATGCGGGAAATTTTCAACGCGACTCGAGAATACGGGGTCGCTTCGAGTGACTTCGGGATCGAAAATCAAGTCTCGGAGGATCTCTCGATTATTCGAGACCGTCTCGAAAACGTTTAAAGTTTCGATAACCTTGACCGTGCTCGCTGCCAATCGTTATTATACCGAAGGAGTTGGGTCCGTTTATCTTGTACAACCGTGTTTACGATGGTAACTGCGAGCGACTTCGAACATATAGGACTTTCCAAGTATTCCTAGCCCATTTCTCCTATTTACGAGCAAACTAATTTCGAAAGAGAAATTTACTTTGTTTACACTTCGCGCTTCACCGTTACGTCGAACACGATCGATCGAAGCTCGCTCATCGAACCAATTAGAATGCGTTCTTTTCGTAGAATTTAACGAATCGAGTAGCTCTAGATACGAACAATTACACTTTTGGATTACCGAGGCTGACTCGAATTAGAAGTACAAATTTTATTCGAAACGAACTGTACTTGATCGAACTTCAATTTGTTGAAATATCCATTTTGAACGTGACGAGTAATAAATGTATACAATTTTATCAAAATAGTATTTGTTACAACTTGTGTACAAAATATTCACTTCTTGTCTGCTGTTAATACCATTCAACGATATAAATTCTTGTCGGTGAATGCAGACAAAAGAAGACATACTAAAAGATCATTTAGTCTATAAAATCTTACATTTAAATTCTTTGTATACCCCTTGTGCGTGCATTAGACAACCTTCATATCAAGATTCTTAACAATCTTAAAACTCCAAAGTAGAATCAAGATTGTCGAGACTCTCGTTACCCTCGAGAATTTAGAAAATTCAGAAAATTCAGAAAATTCTCGAAACCTAAATAACAAAGCTATTTACCACCATACAGACATATTAACGAAGCACGCGTTAATTTCCGCGTTAACTTTCAAAAATTCGCTACCTCGGAATGTGGTCGAAACCGAAAATCTCGTCGGTCCTAAAAATGTAAATTCGAACGTTGGAATCGTATTTAATTAACGAATGCGGGGACTTAACCCATCGGAGAAACAGAATCTCGGGGAATTGGGTTAATTGAGAATATAAAATTGGCGGAACGATTTAAATTTCAAGTGAATCGCGTATGGTTCCGTAACCGTGCGAAGAAATTACCAAAATGAACCGATTTTATCCGACGTATCGATCTCTCGGCTTTGTTTTCGTACAGGCGCTTTCGGAATCCCTCTTGTGCAAACGTACGATCAAATATTTGACGACGGTTCAGTCGGCGGGCACGGGGTTGTTGCTTATCAATCAATACCGCGCGCCCGAGCCACGATTTGAAGGTCAATTTCGAAAATAGGTATTTCGGGCAGCTGTAAATTCTCCTACAATACAAACTAAATCACTGCCGGCAGACGCCGAACTGCAATTCTATACGAGCATAAATCCTCCGCGCGTGTCTGATATAGTTGGCTTTATACACGCTGCGGATATCGTTCCCTCCTTCGCAATTGCCAATCCGCTGCGAGCTTCTCGTCCCGTCAAAATTCGAATCGCAGCCGAGGCTGATTGCTTCGAAACTGCTCGTTAGTTTCAGATTGAAAAATCCGGTTCGACATTGTTACTACGAGCACTGTTCGTTCGCTGCCGATAAAATATGATCCGTGAGTTAAATCTTCGGGAATCGATACCCGAGGCGATTTAATTGCGAGACTAGAGGCGTTTACGCGTTATCCGGGGTTTTCCGTATTATTCAAACACGAACCGGTGTGTAACTTTTCTCAAGGTTACATTTTTCCTCGGATTTCAAGGTCATCTATGGCTTCGTTAAACATTTTTACTATTCTTTTTTTTGGTAGTCGATCTAGGTAATTTATTTCTCGATCTGTCATTTTTTGTGAAGGTTGTGTGTTTTAAAATTGTAAGCCAGTCGACGTTTCCCTTTTAAAATGAATTATTACTTTATTGGCAAAATATTCTATCCAGTATCGAGAAAAGTAAAATATAATATGCCTTTCGGACGATGTTCGACATAAAACGGTATAAAAGTTAAATGTTTCTTCAATTTTGTATCAATATCTGCACATACTTCTCTTTATATAGAAATTTTAATACGTTTTACTATTAAATAAACGAACTTCATCGACGCTTGATCGTCGTCTGATAACGTTACCTATTCAATGCTTTTCTTAAAGAAGTAGCAATTCCTCAAATAGCAGTACAAGCGAGTGTTAATAATTTTAAATGTAAAACGTTAGATCTTTGAAACGGATGTGTCGCGTTCCTGAAACGGATCAGGTCAACACGATCGGTCTGATTCGAGTGTCTTGATACAACGAAGAGAAATATTTTCCAGCAACGGTATCATTTTCATGAAACGGCTGTAAGGTCGATTATATGCCACTTCGCTTCACTATGCAAACGGTCTCCGCGAAATATCCTAAAATAAAACGAGTAATTATCCTTCCACCAGACAATGTTTGACAACGAAATGAAAGTCCGATTCTCCGCGGTTCAGAGAGAAACTCCACCGAAATAAGTGTTAAGGAGAAATTACTCCGCCACTAATTATGCTAATGACGTGCCAAACTGTGCGGCGCCGAGATTAGCTCGAACGTTAAAGAACAGAGGGTGAAACGACCAGACGAGAGAGAAATTACGCCTTGCACACCGACCGAATTTAATGTTACTCCCACTTCGAAAAAGAGTGGTTCTCCAACGAAAAAAGAAAAAAACAATATTATACATTTATTTCGTATTTCGGAATGGTACAAAAATCTCGCGAAATCTAACGAGAAAAAAAAACAATCGAAGAAACCGTAATATTAAAAATGATATCGAAAGGACATACCTACTATAAAATCGAAGGAACAATTCGACTTACGAAATCAAGCTACAGCGATCGTGTAACTCGTTTCTAACGAATGAACAATTTTCCGTTGTGTTTAACGACTAAATCTCGTCAATCGGTGATCGTTCCATAAATTGTTCGCGGTATAATTTCACGACTTGAAAAATAATTCACAATTTTATCGATTTCCTCGGTTACAAAAGAAACATCGAAGCTTATTTATTTACTCGCAATGCTGGACGGTTGATCCAATTTTTTGCGCCAAATTCGCGTTTCATTGTTCTCCGCGCCTCTGTGTACGATCGACGCGCGAATGTAATTACAAATACGCTTTATAAATCTATTTTTTCGACGCTACGATAAGCGTGGCTTCGTTTGTTCGTCCAAAAATAAATTCCATTTTAATTTACGAAGCGTGCGATACTCTGATCAGTGCAAGAGAAGAAAATACGAAATAGCTGAAATTTTTGAGAAAAGAAGCAACGGGTGTATCTATTACAGTAGTGTATCAAGTATAAGATACAAAAGTATATCCAACCATTGGTATACCAAGTACAAAGTATAAGAGTATATTTAACTATTGGTATACGGTATAAGAAATAACAGTATACCTAATTAAAATACAATAGAAACATCCATTAGTTTCCCCACTACCACGGTGCTCCCCCACTCCTTACGCACAGAATTTAATTTATTCTTCTGACCAACAACGATAAAGACATCGTTACATTTATCTCGAAATCTTCGAACCCGAGCAACTTTCGTATTTCCTCGAGATTAATTTCAACGTACTCCCCGTTTCGTATCTGCGAAAAGACTATCACCCCGGACAGATACGATAAAAGCTCGCGAGGAACGGTAGATTGTCGAAGTCGGAGGCAGAGCCGAGCGTGCACATGTTTCACCTACTTTCGAAGCCCATTTTCTCGAAAACAGAGTCTCATAGGCAAAGATTTATCGTATCGTTTCGATTTACTTTTTCGCGAGGAATCACCACCCCCGACTCGGTCTTACCAGCTATCCCGGGACATTCATTGGATCGTTCTCCGCGAACACGAACGTTCGCTCGCGATCGTTGTAAATCATCGGAAACATATTGCGGAATACCGTACCCTCTTTAGAAACAACATTTCACGGGAACGCTGTCGTTAATTTCCGCGAACTATCATCGCGTCAGCAAGTGAACGGAACAAAATAGATACACGTGGGTGAAACAAAACTTGGCACGCGATTCACCAGCATCCGTGGACTCGTTGGAACCGTACACGGCCGGCCAACGCCTTTACTTCGTTAACGCGTCGCTGGACGAATCACAATACGAATCGAATCAGTCGAGAGACACGGTGATGGTATCCATTGCGACGCGTGGTTCGTCGTCCCGGAGGAAACATCCCGAGGAAAACAACTTAGTAACTACTTTCCAAGGGTCAGCTTTCGCTGATTCGCCAAAGGGCGCAAGGTACCCTCGAGCACTCGCGAGTATTCAGTTTCGAGCTTTCCTCGTGTAACTGTCGTTGCATCGCATCGTAAAGTGGCTATTAACCTGATTACGAGTGACGTTCCACCGGAAGGATTTAAAAGTATACGTATACTTTCAATGAAGTGAAATATTGAGAGTTGACTTGGTCGAGTTTGACTCTGAAGGACTAGGACTCGGTATCGCTTTGAATGAAATTTTTCCCAGTAAGTACTGTACATCGTGCGCAACTTATGTATTGCTTCGATAAAATCGATCGTTTTTGTGAAAATTCTTACAGCGTGGCAAAATATAAATTTTGAGATAGTCTTCCAAAAAAGAATCTCGAATGTCACTCTGTGTTTTGGGCTCAGTTGCTTCGACATAGTCCATTATTTATATCTCAAAACCTGGCAAAATGTAAATAAATGTATATAAAAAGTTTGAAATTGATGTGGCCAAAAGTTTTCTAGAAAAAAAATTTGAAATATCACCGTTTGGGACTCGAGTACATCAACATAATCAATTATTCATACCTGAAAAACTATAGAGTGGGAAAGTGTAAATAATTGGGTGCAGAAAGTTTGAAATTGATATGTCCAATAATTTTTCAGAAAAGAAATAAATTTAAAATGTCATTCTGTGTTTGGGTCTCCAGTACATCAACATAATCAATTATTTATACGTGCAAAACTATAGAGTGGGAAAATGTAAATAATTATGTGCAGAAATTGATACGTAAAATAATATTCCAGAAAAAAAAAATTAGAAATGTCATCCTGTGTTTGGGACTCCAGTACATGAACATAATCAATTCTTTATACGTGAAAAACTATAGAGTGGGAAAATGTAAATAATTATGTGCAGAAATTGATACGTCCAATAATTTTGCAGAAAAAAAAAATGAAATGTCACCTTGCGATCAGGTCTCTACATTGGACAGAGCCTTCAGCAAATTGGGAAAGTGTGTATCGAACGGCGTTCGATAAATAGCTTCGATTGCAGTAGAACTCACCGGAGTGGATCAGACCGTCCCATGGCGGACACGGGGCCCGAAGCCCTCGGTGGCCCGAGCCGGCGTGAACGCGTTTAAAATCAAAAATAAATTACACGGCGGACGAACGGTACGACGCCAGACCCCGCAAGTGTTTTCGTTCGCTCGCGTTGGATTTAAACAGAACGCTTTAAGCCGCGCCGAGACCCCTTTAAGCCCGTCCACCGAGCAAACAAAAGCACGAGAAAAAGATAAAACAGTGGAAAAGGGACTCGATCGATTCTGCTGCCGTGCACGCGGAAGCCCCAACGAAACGGTGAATTAGAAAAAAAAAAGGAAGTAAACGTATAGGGGTGGGGGACCGAGCGAAACGCGAAAACAGAGAAACGTCGAGTTCCGGATAAAAGCGTTCCTCGCATGATCGTGAATTTTTGCCGGGAACGCGTACGGAAAGTAGGCCAGAATTCGTTCCTAGAATAACAAAAATAATTGACCGGTTTCAGCGGTTCACCGAGTTCGTTTATACAAAGATATTTAACAAGCGGTAATTTCATTAACATTTCTATCGTTGCGTAATTATTTTCTTCTTTCAATTAAACCGTCACGGTTGTAACAATCATAAATACTTCGGTTATGGTTATTGTTTTATTTTATTTTATTTTATTTTGTACAGATCTCCTCGTATCTAGAACACGAATTGTTCGTATCTGTTCCTAATTTGGAATGTAACGTTTTGTAATGTATGTGTAAAATTTTAAGAGTGCAAATCGATACAGTTTCTTTTAAATATAGATCGCTTTGTTTATGAAAAGATAAGTTTCGATTGTAATTGTAGTATAAATTTCTGAAAAATTATAAAGATAATTTCTATAATTTTGTACCCCGTGAAGTTAGTGGTATTGTACTCGAAACTAATGGATCTGAAGTTATTTATAATCTTTGCAAATGATCATTTATCACTGTGACAGTTTAAGCCAGTGTTTTCCAAAGTGTTGGACGTGATTTCCTCTTACCTGGAGGGGGTCATCAATCTATCGTGCTAGTTATTTTCATACTCTAAAGTAACTTAAAAATTAAATATACCCGTATTTGCCAATGTTCTTAAAACAATTATATAAATCCCTCAATTGTCCTATTTATTGCCAGCGTGCTCAAGTTTTCATCCAATAAAATTGTAAAAATACTTGGATATTTCCGATTCTTTATTTTCGAAATGATAAAACGTAATTTTAAATCGATTAAATTAACCGTACTGAAGATTTATAAATTTCAAGGACAGAAATTCCTCTTTTAAAAGAAGTTTTCTTCCAAATAATTTGAAATTCACCGATGCAAGTACAAAGTACTTCATGTGGCAATATTAAAGAAATTATTTATAGAATATTTTACTAATTCTCGCTCTTCGTTTGATTATACTTTCCTCTCGCTACGAATGAATTCCGATACTGCACCGAGTTCGAAAGAAATTTTCTTCCAAATAATTTGAAATTCAAAGAAATTTTCTTCCAAATAATTCGAAATTCACCGATGCAAGTACAAAGTACGCTGTAGCAATATTAAAGAAATTATCTATAGAATATTTTGCTAATTCTCGCTCTTCTCTTGCTTACTTTCCTCTCGCTACGAATGAATTCTGATACTGCACCGAGTTCGAAACAAATTTTCTTCCAAATAATTTGAAATTCAAAGAAATTTTCTTCCAAATAATTTGAAATTCGAAGAAATTTTCTTCCAAATAATTTGAAATTCAAAGAAATTTTCTTCCAAATAATTTGAAATTCGAAGAAATTTTCTTCCAAATAATTTGAAATTCAAAGAAATTTTCTTCCAAATAATTTGAAATTCGAAGAAATTTTCTTCCAAATAATTTGAAATTCAAAGAAATTTTCTTCCAAATAATTCAAAATTCACCGATGCAAGTACAAAGTACAATGTGACAATATTAAAGAAATTATCTATAGAATATTTCGCTAATTCTCGCTCTTCTCTTGCTTACTTTCCTCTCGTTACGAATGAATTCTGATACCGCACCGATTCCGAGCGTCCCGGTTCGTAACGATTTCTCCCTTCGATTCTGCGACTCGTTCTCCGTGCTCGCGATCTGCCAGAGGAGTTGTCAACCGGTCCGAAATGCGCGCCAATTGTAAATTGTGATCCTTTGGCCGGAAAAGCCGGTTGAATGCGACCTGCGGAGAATACGGACAGAGCGGTCCCGTCGAGGAACGATCATGCGATTATTCCCTTTACTCGGGCGCGCGTATCGATTGCCACCGATTGCCGTTCGTATCCGGTCGAGTGTCGTGGGCGTCGATAAATCAAACGAATTGTCGTCCCCGAGCGAAGAAACGCTCGATCGGATGCTTTCGAGCAACGCGACTCTCGAGACTCGGGGGAAACGCTTAGCGGTATCTTGAATCCTTAGGAACGCGACTTTCGACTACCTTCAACGAGGTTTCGAGAACTATATTCGAATCGGTGAATCGTGTCGATAGAGTGCTATTGTATCGTAATAGTTAGAGAATACGTTGAGCGAACTTTCAGTTTCGAAAACAGTGAAAAGATTCTAAATATTTTTACTCTTTTCTTATTTTCAAGTTTAGTGAAATAAATAACGAGCTTTGAAAGAATACTTCCGTAAAATCGACAGATGTGTAAATATTTTTACACAGGGAAACGCTTCGGGGAATTCGTATTATAAAATTCAATATTTCGTATGGAACGATCTAATAATATCGCGTATATGTGACAGAATTATTTATTATATGCATAACGAGTGAAATGTGGTTCTCGAACGATAACGTATAATCGATGCGTTTTATTTCCGAAATGAAAATTTCAATCGTGAGAACTTCCAACAGAATCGGAATTTGAAAACCCGAGACCCGCCGCGCGATATTTCTTTTTCGTAGACTGCGCGTAGAGTAATTTTAATCGAGTGACTTTCAACGATTTTGACGGAGATAAATTTTCGAAAGCAAATTTCGACCAAGTAATTAAAATTGTATTTTAACCGAACCCGTTGCGTCGTATTTTAATTAAGTTTTAACAATTTCTCCGTGGATCGCCGCGATTCCCCATTTTCCCAGCGATTATTACTCTTCGCGCAGATATCGAGATTCAAACAGGAAGCTCCGAGCGGTAGCTATTCCACGGATAGCGATCGGTTCCCCACGAGCAATTATCGATATTCCTTGCCGTATGCGGTGCATTTTTCCGCGGCTGGTATCTTGCCCTATCGATATATCGCTGGGAAATTTCACGTGCGTGGCGATCCCTGACCCGTGAAATTGAACCGTGTGATTTCGTTCCGAGCGATGGACAGCTACGGTTATGCGAAAGCGCACTGCACCGGAAGCCGGCATCTTACGTATGAGAGATAGCGGTTTTACCTTCGTTTGTCACGAACCGTCCACGCAGTACGTGATCCCGAATCGAAAAAGCAACCAAACGAAATCGGACCTTTACTCGTTGGGCGAAATACTTGTTGCGTGAAACGTACAATTGTTTTCGGTTAAAAAGACACGGTACACGCTTCGTACAATGAAACGCGTACGAAAAGTATCGAGTGCAGAAAAAGTTTCACGAAATTAACCTCTTTAAACGTGTAATTATACTTCTACAAAACGGGAATCGGTTTGCGAAGTAATAGCAACTAATTATTACGCTTTTCGTAGATCTACCTTTATACTTGATTATCGTGTCAATTTGTATTGTTACGATAAGTATATCGAATATCGCAAATATTGCGTACAATTTGATCGACGTAGTACCATCAAATTTCAATACGCACTCTTAACGTTTCGAATCTTGTCCTGTTTACCGATTTTACTAACCTTTTTCGGAAGAAGTACGCCTATTAAATACGCACATAACCAAACTTTCGCGCGTGAAACGCGCGCCAATGTAACCGAAATAATTTCACAATTGTCTTACCTTTCGCAGCAATGTCGAGCACGTGGTAATATTGAGAAGTCTCGGATATTATTTACCAGCTTCCAATGACGACGCACGAACGTAGTACCAATCTCGTGCGTTATCAATTGTTCACTCGTGAAACACAAAACACGTATTCACAGCGGCCCGAACGACTACGTAAATAAAATGCAACCTCACTACATTGAACGAATAATTCATGATAACTTCGTAAACGAACGGCACTTGAACGTTACGAACAACGTCACTGAAAATCGACGCTCAGAATCTGTAAATACGAGTATCGCGCGAAATGCGACACGAGCGACGTTATTAGCGCAACGTTCAAAGGACGACTAACTCACGTACCATAACAACGTGAATCAAGACGCCGTGTTTTTGTACTGCCGAGGTCAACTTACGAACGCACAAAGGAAACTACCAGCATTTTCTTCTATTCAGTAACGCGACGAAATATTCTCTTCGTCTATTCAAATATTTTCAATCTTTATCGAATTGTTTTTATACAAATTGGATCTCTATATGTATATATACAATCTCAATTTAATAATCTTCCTGCTTCTCTTTTGCCCTTATTATGATATCAAACCGGAAGTGTTTTGTCCCAGATTGTATCTAAGCGTTTAAATTTTATAATGAAAATATTAAATGTAATTTTAAATATTTAATTCACAAGGATAATTATACTTTCTGCAATACTATATGAATAATATATAAAATAATAAATTACTTGCGATAATTAATTGGCATATATTTGAAACGAGTAATATAATATGAAATAAAATGTATAAAATACATCAAATAAAATGTAAAATTAGTTTGCTTTCTTTGATTTTATCGTTAATTGGAATCTTTGATTGAAAAAATCGAGTTATATGTACAGTACAATAAAATCGTGTTACGTGTACTTTGGAGTAAAAATTTTCAAGCTGTAAACAAGGAACTACATTATCGGAAACTTGAATTAAAACTTACATATTTATAGTTGGCATATTACGTTCACAGACTCTATTCAACAACGCTATTTTCTATTTCAAATACGAAAGTCAAAATGGAAAGAGATTTCATAGACTCTGAATGTATTTATCGACTTGTGAGTTACCTTTGACGCCTTTGTACACGTAAATGATTCCGCACTTCTAAAGAGCTGCATTAAATCGATCGGAATTGCATTCAAGCTAATTTACTGATCTACTATAAACGAGTATATTGAACTATTACTAGGAGAGCAGATTCAACCCATGGAAATTGTGTAGAAAGCAATATTCAATGTATTGCTTTATAATTAATAAAAAAAAGGAATCGTGGCACTTGCTTTTAAGAAATTCAGTTCTAAAATTTTGAATGGATTGATGGTTATGATATTTTTTTGAATGGTTCTCATCCACAAAGCGATTAAATTTTTATTTAACCAAAGAAGTATTAGAAATAAATGTACTTGAAACTATCACAGAGTGTACTATATATTTTTAAATATTTAAATTAACTCTGTACAGCTATATGGTAAATATACACGAGATAAGATACGATAATTTGACTTCTGAAAATATCAAAAATAAATTTTCTTTTTTTTTCATAAATGAAGGATTAATCAAATGCAGACGGCTTGAAGTTATTTTCTAAAAAAATTTATAACGGTGAGGAAGAGGCTGTTTAGCGCTCCAATAAATCGATACCAGACTACCGTATTTATATAAAATATAACTCACAGTGGAATACTATTTTCCTAAATTTATATTCAGTCATAATTTTATACTTCACACATTGTAAATGATTTTTTATCGTTTCGTTCGAAACAATAATAGCTTTAATGCCGAACAATTTTAGCATTTCA
Source organism: Ptiloglossa arizonensis (assembly GCF_051014685.1). NCBI lineage: Eukaryota > Metazoa > Arthropoda > Insecta > Hymenoptera > Colletidae > Ptiloglossa > Ptiloglossa arizonensis. Next base: position 16,911,659 of record NC_135052.1, read on the forward strand.
CTGCATAATTTCTAATAATGAAAAATGTTGCAACTGAACATCAGAGAACGTTAAATAATTCTTCTTGCAATAAATTTTTCTTATAAACTTTGACATTACTCACGATCCTTTATCTTTGTCGGCCGATACATTGACAAAACTGATTCTTTGTTTAAAGTAAAATAATTCTTTATTTATTATTGTGCAAGTTTTAATTGCTTCGACAACGAATGGAATATTTGTCAGACCGACTGCTAAGTCGTTGAGAAATTTTTCGATTTGCGAACATTTGTAAAGAAACATAGATTTTGCAGAAATGACAGATATTTTTGCTGATGCGAAAGCTACAGACAGTTTATGCATCGAAAACATGAAACGTTGTCGGTAAATATCGAAGCTCCCTTTAGAAGTGTGTAAACAACTCTAAGCTAAAGGGAATAAATGATAAAAAATCACGATTGACGCAGTTAATCATGCTGCTATCGATCATTTTTTTTATATTAAAAGTAAATATAATTATCTCCTGGTAGAACAGTTTATAATCGGCTGAAACTTTGAGGATTTTACAGTATTCGTCTATTTATATATTTTCAACACTTACCAAGATATTATATTTATTCGAATAGGATTCTGTGCGGTAATAGTCCTACTCCTTTCTAATATCGTTAATATTTTAATGTTTATATAAATATACTAATATTTCAATACAATTTCCATACAAATTCTAATGTAAAAATTTCAATGCATTACGTGCATCGAGGAGAAAGTCATTTTCTGAAACAGATTACTAATTGAAATATTCTTCTGGCAATTTATTACGGAACGAAGGATTATTTATTCCCGTATCTAAAAAATAGAGTTACCAATATACACACTCTTGAGTCGAAGAACAGTAAAAGAACGTCCACAATTTATTCGACTCGAAACGATTAGTTGATATTCAAGAAAAGTAAACGAGAGTAATTCAGCTCCACGTGACATTTTTCATCGCGAAATTCAATTTATGAATAGCCACGGTCTGAAATCAGTTTGGGTAAAGTCTCTGCGATTAAAACCGAAAATTAGAGCCGAAGCTTAATCTACCATTAAAGATTCGTACTTCAGAACGTCTCCGACAGCGACAGCGAACTCCTTTCCAATCGAGAGACCCAATAATCGCGTCCCCGGCAAAAATAAAGCGCGCGAAGAGACGTTTCACGGGTTCTATCGAATTTATTTGGCCGAGCAACCGTACCTCACCGTTCCCAAATGACTCGACGGAAATGCATTCATGCAGATTTTCCTATTTGCACCGAGCCAATCCCCCCGGTGTCGGCCGTGGATGCCTGGCGTTGCTTTCTTTGCGAAGGACTATAAAGCCATTGGGGTTTATCGTCTTACACGGTTTAGAATCGTGAATTACAGCGTGCCTGATCGCATCTCGAAACCTCTTAGGCCAGCCTTGAGAGAACGTCGAGTTCGTTAGCCAGAGAATTTATATTCAAATTCGCGTGGGAGAGAACGTTCGCGTGCGCGCGCATGTCTAGACGCGGATAAATCCTCGTTATATAATTCATGTAGCAAATAAATAATGTATCAGACCACTGACACTTTTCATCCAAGTCGAGACTCTACCGGTTGTCCGACGAGTGTTTCGACCCACCGAGCGGGATGTCGAGGTTCATTCAAGGACACTTTGGTGAGTTCAAGGTCGACGAGGGGCAATGCCAGATCCGATGCAATTATTCGTGTCTTAATTTAAACACTTCGTATCGACGAAAATGCAAAATGTTCGAGATCGATTCTTCGTACCAATACGAATCGAAAATTCCTTTTCCATTTCGCAATCCGAGGCTCCCTTAGCGAGATACGAGCGGTTAAACATTTTACGCGCGAACGCGGGGCGCGTGATCTTGCGCGCGCGAGTCCGCGCACCCCGGAAATCTTCAATCGTTTGTATCTCGGTAACGAAGCTTCGGATTGCAAAGTGATGAAAGACTTTTCGATTCCGATTTTCATTCCCAATCGCCTCCCATCGAAAGTCCTGACGCAACTTTTCGATACACGTCAAATGACCTACCACTTTCTCATACGAAACAATTGTGATCCCCTGACGCATACCATCGTGCAGTGTCTCTTCAACCAGGTATCTTTGTCCTCTGTATACTCCCAAAAGACATCAATTTTACGAGCTTCTAAAAAATACTTTCTCAGCGTTTTAAAAAATACACGATCGTCGCCAAGCACCGAAATTCAAGCAAACCTTTCACCAGGGAATAGAATCGTACCGCGGTTGATCCGCGACTAATATCCAGCACGTGGTCCTCGCGAGCGTGCAATCTACATTTCGCGACTACCAAACAGCCAATCGTCTCGTCGCGGGTTAAAGCAGGCACCCCCGCGCGTCTAGACCGGCAGAAACGCTGGAAACAAAGGGTAACAGGATTTCGTTCTCGCGGAACGAGACTCCATCGGCTGGAACCGAATACCCAAAGCAACGAAACAGGTCCTCGAGGACCCGAGCTCGTCACCGGTGGATCCCCATCTTGGTCGATGGTTTTCACGTCGTGATAGGTACAACCTTGAAATTGCTTGGTTAGCATCGTAGGCGCAAAAGCTGCTGAAAACGAGACGGGCCCTTTTTCCTGGAGTGTTTGAACGAGCTAACGGGAGGATGAAAGGGTGCACGGGGTTGGACGGTATAATGGCATCGTCGAATGTTCTTTGTGCTGCACGCGAAAGAGACGCGGGCACGGTCTGGTAAAGGGCCAGCAAAAGGCTCTCGGCCCTTTCTGGCGTGCAGCCAGTCCGCGTATTCGAATGCAAATTCAATCGGGTGCATTTTGCAACGTGATCTCTCGGGTACAGGGGACGCGACCGTACTACGGGTGCGTCGTTAATTCGCGCGAGATTCGCACGGCCAAGTTGGCGCGGAATCTTGAAAGAAAAATTAATCTACGACGCGACGGTGCGGAATCCGCGTAGCGGGGACCGTCACGGCGGCGCCGGTCGAACAGGAGGCGACAAAAGCGTCGCGGAACACGATCACGGGATTACGAAAGCGCTCGATTGAAGTGTATCGGAATTCGATGTCGGATACTTATCGTATCGGTACTCGTGGAACTCCTGGGCCCGATTGTTCACCGAATGAAACGTTATTTGCAACGCTTGGACGTGGAATTAATCTTACGTGTTATTATCAACGAACGAGGGACCAAAGAAACTTGTAAATTTGTGAACGATTCGCGCGATATTGAGAATCGAATTTCACCGTACACACTTTTCGCTCGTTTCGCGACTCGAAAACCGAGCTACGTAGGACTTTTTTTTCCCAGGACATTTTTTACGTAACTGGAAAACTAAGGTATACAGGATATACGTTCAAAGGACGTTTTTTACTCGTTCGTAACTCGAAAAGTAAGGTACATAGGATACACGTTCACAGGACGTTTTTTACTCGTTCGTAACTCGACAAGTATGATATATAGGATATACGTTCACAGGAGGTTTTTTACTCATCTTGGCGTATCTACACCTACCCTGGATATCTATCTCGGTCCACGTTGCGTCAATAATTTCTGAGGCACAAAATTTGCCACTTTCTCTCGCGCGTTCTCATTTCATCACAATCCTCCTTCGAAATTCGTCGATCCATTCGTCGTTCGAACACACCACCTTTATCGCGCGACTAGTGTCTCAACGTTATCGCCGTGTCGTCGTCCAAGTTCGATCAAATTTATGAGAATCGATCAAGCTAGCAACTGACACGTTTTAATAAACGATTGCGTAATTGACGCAGACAATTGTTCGCGGATACATATGTAAAGCAGATCCCCCTACTCCCCCCGAAATGCCCGTAGAATAACAATTTCGACAATTTGTGCGCGTATAATGATGTTCCACGAAGCCCGTGTAACACAATATTTCTCTTGCATAACCGAGAAGTACCCGGCTCGTTTACTCCTCGGATTATTATGCAGCGAAAATATTGCAAATTGAACGGCAACCTAATAGCGACTCGCTTCAATTTAACGGTTGCTGGGTTGCGTCGACATGCCCGTAAATCGTCCAAGAACATTTTGATATTACGAACTGTAATCGACACTTCGCCTCGGTTATTTAACACCGGGACACGTTATCGTTGTCGTTCTCGTTAAACGGTGCGCGTTTTATTAAGGAAATTTTCGACGATAGGACGCTGAACAACGCGACGAAGGCACCGAAGAATTTTAAGAAACGCACGAGTACGAGACAAGCTTTGGTTTACCTAAAGGGTTACGTACACTTAGATGAGTAAATATATTAATTTTTGAAAAATATACTCATTCGATCGTATGATATTTGAACTGTTAAGTGGTTTATACGTTAAGTGGCTCTGACACGAGGAACTTTTTCGTATTAAGAATTGTAAGAAACTCACGAGTACGAGACAAGCTTTGGTTTACCTAAAGGGCTACGTACACTTAGATGGGTAAAAATATTAATTTTTGAAAAATGTGCTCATTCGATCGTATGATATTTGAACTGTTAAGTAGTTTACACATTAAGTGGCTCTGACACGAGGAGCTTTTTCGTATTCTTGCCGAGGTCGATGATAGTCTTTTGTTTAGATTTTAAACCGAAGTGCATTTTATGCACTTCAGTCCTACTCGAAAGTGCATCGAGAGAACACGCGTTACGTTTTACATTCAATTTTTGTGTTACTTTTTACGATTTTTACGTATCTATGTGATCATTGTGCCTTTTCTCTTTTAGTAATTATTTTAACCTTAATCGATGCATACGTAGATGTTAATTTAAATTACAAGTGTCCAAATTTTCTCTTTTGAATCCCGACTCTCGCGACATCCACTCATCCATGCCTGACATCTCACAGAATATACAGGTTATCCGGAATAAAACCGGAAAGAAGTTCTCTCCAAAGTGCTCGAGAAAAAAAACTCTCGTGAAAGTTTTACTTAAATGCGTTTTTCGCATTCTCCACCATGTGTTTCGCCATTCTTCTCGATACCTGAGTTTCAACCGGCAGATCTTAAATTTTTAAGCGAGTCCATTTTCTCCGAGGGTTACCCGGGATACGTATTATAAGTGTCTTACTATTTCAGTCGCGATGTTAGTTCGAAGGATACCGATCTCAATTGCGACGAACGTTTATTATTAAATGTCTTCATTATCCGTGTAATAAATAAAGTGTACCTATATTACAATACAGAGACTTATAATAACTCGTTCGATCGTCATTGAACCACCGTTGGAAAATAAGAACGATTTAACAGCGGTTATTTAAAATTGTTCAAAAAGATATTTTTGAGAAGTCCACCGGAATATTGATAAGGACGTTACACCGATATCAAAGCTCTATACGAAGCTCGAATGAATATTTCCAAGAGGAATGCGCGGTATTCTGTAGAAAATGTTGACTATGCGGGAATTTTGTCTCTTTCACCGCATTGATCCAAAATGTAATTGAATTTTATTCGGTGTTGACACTTCACGTAAAAGTATTCCAATTAAGGTAAGTGTCGAAGTATTCTCCTATTTATAATAATTCGTACGAACGAATACCACCGGAATGATCACCGCGAAGAAAGTACGGTTTAAAATCGTTATTCGAATGCATCGGTCGCGATTAAATCGCGAATCGCGCGTACATGGATACGTGTATCGTTTCGAACGAGATATCGGGAGCGCTCTCGTTCGAAAGTAATTGTTCAGACCATCGATTAAAAGTTGAACATAGAAGTCGCTCGATTTTCAAGTTTCTCGCCGTTACTCCGAACGAAACACTCGTTGGAACGTTTCACAAGGAAATAAGCCAGCCTTAGCCGTTCGTTTCAGAAAATGAAATTGCATCATCGGTTGCATTATTCGCGGCCCATTACGCGACGGTGGAAAAGTTTGGTTGGGAAAAAGTTTCGTTTGGCGTTCGCAGTTAATTAATTAAGGACACCGGCCAGAATTTCGCGAGTTCGTAATAAACGGTGACAAATGAAAATCGATGCGGTTCTCCGAAATACTTCGCGCCGATCGATAATCGGCGAAGGGGGGATGGGAACGAACGGTAGGGGGGGAATAAAATTCGAAAATATCCCGTGAAACTCACGATGAACTCCGTTCGAATCCCGAAATCCCCAGTCCGGAAGTTCGAAACACGTATCTCGTCGATCATGCTCGCGCCAATCACTTTCGCGTATCGCGATCGATCAATATTTGCTCCTGCAAATAACGCCCGCCCGCTCGTGTTTACAATATAAAGCGATCCGCGTGGACGCTCAGCTATAAGCTCGCAAAGTGCGGCTTCGCTTATTGTTTACGCCTCTTAATCGTTCGAGTCTCCCGTTCGAGCAATGTCCACAACGCATTTAGAAAAATCGAGAGGCAAGATTGAAATTTCTAACGCCAACGGACGAAATATTGCTTCCGTCTCTCGCGTTCGAGAATTTCCAACAATCGCTACCTGTACTATTTTATCGTTGGAATAAATCTCATCGGTTGGGAATAAATTATTCCGAGGTACACTCGTTCTGAGCATTTGCAATCATTTACTTTACCTTGGCCCTCCTTACTTTTATCTAAATATTCTTTCTAAAAGATAAAATTCAATTATTATAATAACCAAATACGAATAATGATGGCGTGACAAATTGGTACATTAAAAAGTGAAGAATACTTGGTAGATACTTCGCAAACAAGTTAATACACTGACTTGTATTTGATAATTCTGTAACTTATTTAAATGAAAATCGTAACCGTGGTCGCTAATATACTTTCAAGATCGAAACAACCTTGGAAAAAATTCCGTAAAAATTTTCTAACGAAGTAAGAACGATTATTAGCTATCTTCGAGTTGAAAATAAAACCCCGATAGTTCTTTAATTATTCAAAATGGCAGCTAGAGAACTGGTATTTCAGTCGCAACCCGTGCAACGCGACGCGGAAAAAATCCAGTTTCAAATGCCGCAGAAGATATTCGCGAAGCAACAGAAGGGAACCGGAAATGAGAAACGTCCAGCCGGGACTGTAACGCGTTGTTCATTTCGAGAACGCGCGGGCTCGCGCGGATAATAATCCGGTAAACGCGACGCCGAGCCAACAATTCGAATTTATCCGTAAATTCGCGGCGACGCAATAAGCTTCGGAGGTTTTTTTGTTTTTTTCTTTTTTTTTTTTTCGCGGGGCGCGCGACATCGCGTAATGAAAATTGGCGGCCCGGGCCCCCGAGTCGAAGGGCATTAATTAATGCGAACGGACGAAATCCGCGAAAATTATGAAAGCGACCGCTGCTGGTTTGTATTTCAATCGAAACGCGGCCGTGCTTGAGAGGGAGCGCAAATAATCAATCTACCGCGGCCGATCGAATTCCCTCTGTAATTAACCGACCGAGCGAAAAGAAAAGAAACTCGACGAGAAGCAAATGAAAAGAGAATAATTTTCGACCCCCCTCCTCCATCCTGTCTCGAGTCCAATGTTGCCTCGAATTTATGAAAATCCGTAACGTCGAATTCAATTTCCTAGACCTCTCTGGAAAAATTCATCAATCTATCAGAAAATATGTAACTCACAATTGAAGAAATTATTATTTATATTGAATTAATAATATATAGATAAATTGTATACTTGTTGCACTGAGTGTGTCACAAATTCTCTATTATAGAATTCTAAAATAAAGTTAGTAATCATTTGTGAATGGTAACTTCCTTGTAAATTATACTTGGAAGAAAAAAATCGTAGATTTACACGAATCTACGTAGATTTAGTGTAAATTGTGGTTTTGCAAACACTGGTCTGGACAAATGAAACGAGAGACGGAAATAATTTTTATTCGAATCAACGCCGGAAACTTTTACATCGACAAATAAGGGATTAAATTTTGACGTCTCGTTTCCAGAAGCACGATTATTTGTGCCAATTATAGTCTCGATATTAAGTTGGAAATTCATATCGGGTACTATTTGTCGTTTTGAACCGATTCTCAGCGTTTTTCTCCACGAAGAGACGAACTTCGATAATTTGCTCGGTATTAACCCGGAACGTTTGTTCGCCCTGGTTTGTTCGAAGGAAAAATTCAATGTTGTTATACACGATTATGCGCTGTCTTGTTTCGCTGATAATAAGCTTATGGTGCTTGTCTAAGGGTTGACTAAGTATCATAAACACAAACATCACGAGTTAGCGATCGGAAGTTTCCCGGTATAGCTAGGTGTTTGCTCTGAGAACGCATCGTCGAAATAAATAATTTTGTTCCGTGTACGTATGTATGTGTATGTACATCGAACGGTGCAGTTCGTTACGAGCAATAAGCGCGCATTGTAAATAAGGAGAACCTTTAATTATGAACCTTCGTTCCACTCCTCGCATAGAAAGTGTACACTTATTCCATGAGAATGGAATACAAATTTTCCGCGCTTCGTTTCTTCTTCAAATTGAAATTGAACTTCGGGGCTATTATTGGCTATGAGAATGTACCCGGCCGACCGCTTTTAATGAATTTTATTATAGGAAAAGAATTCTGCTCCAACTTTCCCACTGTACCGCGTTTAATCGATAATTTCTGTGAACTTTGATTATTCGAAGGTCGATGTATCTTATTGAATTTTTCTTCCACTTTCCGCTAGCCCGATTAAAAAAATTATAATGTTTCGCAAAAAAAAATGAAACGAAACTCGAGGAATGTTAAAATGACCAAAATCACTAATCGTGTGGAGCAATTCGGAAAATATGGTGGACCATTACTCTCTGTATATATCTAATTCTCTTCGTAAAAAACAATCGTGGCCTTCTCTTCCTCTCTCTACTCTCTCCCTCTCTTCATTCTCTACTCTTTATTTCTACTCTCTTCCTCTCTCTACTCTCTCCCTTTCTTTATTCTCTACTCTCTACTTTCTACTCTCTACTCTCTACTCTCTAATCTCTCCCTCTCTTTATTCTCTACTCTTTACTCTCTACTCTCTACTCTCTACTCTCTACTCTCTACTCTCTACTCTCTACTCTCTACTCTCTCCCTCTCTTTATTCTTTACTCTTTACTCTTTACACTTTACTCTCTACTCTCTACTTTCTACTCTCTACTCTCTACTCTCTACTCTCTACTCTTTACTCTCTACTCTCCACTCTCCACTCGCCACTCTCCACTCTCTCCACTCTCTCCGCTCAATCTATTTCTCTCAACGGTGACACAAGTTTCAAAACTTCCGACGATTTAACATATCACGGCAAAAAGTACGAAAGCCGCGAGCCACGGATGAAAAAGGGGCACGGAGGGGCAGAGGGGTTGGTCGGTGTCTACGGAGAAGTGGGGGGGGGCCATCGAGAAATTTCGCAGTAGCGTTCGTACGTGCTCGGCCGGCTTTTATTTCGCGCGGAAACACCGCGGCCCGACCTTAGCCCGCTCTCAAAAACATTTTACACTTTCGGGACCCGCGGGGAATGGATGCTACGCGAACTTCGCGTCCCGCGGGAACATCCGTGTGAAAAGCTCGAAAACCCCCACCATCCCGCGACCCCCCTCTGCGGCCGACGAGACGCTCGGCGTTTCGTATTCCGTTCTCATTCCGTGCCGCGCGGAAAGCGACACGCGTCAGTCGCCACGATGACGTTCTCGATCGGGGCGAAACTCTCGCAGGCTTTGCGGGTCGCGTCCCTTCCAATCGGTTCAGCAGACGAGGAGAAATTATTTTTCCTCCCTCGAGTTGGAATTTCAACGTCGCCTGTCTGCATCGAAATTAACGGAATATATAACAACCGGGGAAAGGTAGCCGTTCTTCTCTTATCGATCTTACCGAGAAATGGCAGATTCGAGGAACGCGCGAGTTTCATCGACCAATGTCTGTGGTTCACGAATTGTTGCTGCAATTACGAAATGCAGCGCAACCGAGTGTCCTCGGATTGGAAATGCGTCTCCTGTTGCCTAACTTGCGTCTCGTGGTGGTCCAAGTATGTTTGGTAAGAATTATTCATTTATTTCCAAATGTGGTTTCCTGTTTCACTTGAAAAATGTCTCCTGTTGTCTAATTTGCGTCTCGTGGTTGTCGAAGTAGTTTTGGTAAGAATTATTCATTTATTTCCGAATGTGATTTCCTGTTTCACTTGAAAAATGTCTCTCGTTGTCTAATTTGCGTCTCGTGGTTGTCGAAGTATTTTTGGTAATTTTCTCTTTCACTCGAGGTATCGAAGTACTTGTAAGTATTGTACAGGGAGCTTCAGAAATGCGTGTCCATACTTTAGGAGATCTTGGTATTCGAATTATTATATATAAATATTAGACGTGTTCCAATTCATTTTCACCTTCCTCAAGTAAAATTATTCTATATAAATCAATATCGCGTACACTTGAATTCATGTTTACCTTCTTTGTATGTCTTTACCAGAGTTTCAAACATCGAGAAAGATACGGTTATGTCGAGTGTATCGTTTACGTCGGTTGCTAAGGAGTATCCACCATCTGGAAACCCGAGCTAACTCGAAGTAACCCGAACGCTGGTAACGAGACGATCTACCGGGCAGTATCCCAACACCGTATATAACTGACTGACTGAGAATGGTACAGTGATAGGGGAAGGGACAGCGTGTGCCTCCCTTCGAGTTATCCAGACCTGTTATAAAGGAATGTGGACGGTATCGAGGAATTTTTATTTATTGTTAGTTGCAGTTCTTCAGAGTCTGATCAAAACATACTCGACACGATTCTTCTAGATTTTTTCACAAGTCAACTTCTCAGCTTCGCACAATACGTTGTTGAGTTCCGTTGAATAAACGATGGATTTTTAACGACCTCAAAATAAAAATGTCGAAAGAGACACTTTGAACATTTTCTTCCATCGTCCATAACTTGAAAACTAAAGTAAGTAAGAAGTAAATTAGAGAACGTTTTTCACGTATTTTGTTACGTAGAAGTACGATTGTGTATTTCTGTACAAAGACCAATGATTCTTGATGTTACGAAACGTCTTACGGAAATTTCTCGATAGACTATTCTCTTCGTCGTTTAAATATTGGCCATAGACGCGACGAGTTAAGTTGAACCGTATCTAAGATTAATTTCTGGTATCGAAGATTGCTCTGTAGATTAGTTTCTTTGACACTTGAATGTTGACTGTTGCTGCGAGATGTTGTTTCGTAGAGGACTCTTTTTAGGCGAAAGATGAAGCGGCTTTGTGTCGACGATTCGAGGATTTTTCAAGGGACGAAGGAACGAAGACGCGGCATTGTTGTCAGGGAAGACTTCGCGAAGTATTCGAGGGAACAGGCTTTCCTTGCTTTAATTTGCAAATGCATCGAATTTTTGTTTGCACGTGCGACGAGTTTGATAAAGGAGTAGGATACGGTGAATTCTTTGGATCGACGATATCTATAATCTACTTCGAGGAAGAGCACGGTACACTTTCCTCGTTTCTGCGATGCTCCTTCTGACTAAATATCGTTACCGTCGAGAGATTTTTTTCCAGCTGAACACGAAGGGCATAATAAATATCTTCCAAGTACACGTGATAAATATCTTCCAAGTATTGCAACGACAGGTTTATCGAAATATCGTTGAGTTAACATCGAATATTTATACTTAAAATTCCAGAATAAGACTTTCAAATCGTTATCGTAACTCTACGCTTCGCTCAAATGATTTTCGAATGTCTTCTTCTCGAAAATGATCAAATTTTGTACCATAAATTTCAAGACACTTTGTACACAGTACACATACAACAGAAAACAAAATTTTTCTTTCCGTATTGTTAAAATAACCATCGAATATCTATATTTGAAATTGTAGGATAAAGCTTTCGAATCGCTACCTTAACCCTCACCTTTTCGCTCAACTCGTATTAATTATTCTTTCGTCGGTAGGAAGAATTCCAATAAAGTTCGAACTCGAACGCTTCCCTTCATTTTCGTTCTGCCTTAAGGACGCTGTTCTTGGGATAACTAAACTAATTCCCTGCAACTTCTAATCCGTGATCACGCGTCTTTAAATGGGAACGAAGCAGCTCCAAGGGAGACGGACAATGAAACCTCGAGTTTCCGGACCGGTGGATCTCCATTCGTAGGAACAAAGTATCGATTCGTTCTGCAGCCCAAGACATCTCTTCCCCGGTGTAACGCAATTAATCAGAACCGGTTAACGATCAAAGGAATTTAAATTGGGGCCTAGTATTATTAACGTCGGCCGGAGAGGAGCATTGCGGCAAGTGCGGCGTGTATCTGTGCAGCTACTACTCGAGGTGCAAATTGCATCTTCAGAAGGATCTCGACGATGCGAATTCCTTGAATTTTGGGGCCAACTTGGAGACAAGGCCTGGTTATCGCTTTCAGAGAACGCTACGGAAACAAGCGTCTTATTAGCTCTGTGCTGTAATTGGTCGCTGCCTGGACAATGGACGAGAGGATGGACTGCAAAGAACAACTGACAATTGGTAATTTGACTTCGAACGATTATCGTACTTTCACGCGCTATCGGAATATTCAAATACAAGACGTTTCATTTCTCTGTATTTCTTTACCAGAAAACGAACGATAAACTCTCGTCTATGGTACAACGAATGATAAACTCTCGTCTATGATACAACGAATGATGAACTCTCGAGAAAATATATGAAAGAGCTTTCGTCTACGATCGAAACGAATGATAAACTCTCATCCACGACAAAGCCAACGATAAACTCTCGTACGTTATCGTTCTGAGATCGATTCGTCGTCAATTTCTCGTGACGTAAAACTAAAACAACCGTGAGTTTCAATGCTACGTCTTTTCCTCGACCACTGTGGATAGCAGCCATTTTAAATATGCATTGAGCTTACGGGGAAGGAATTCATCGACTGCCTGAATGGCTCCAAGTGCAATCGTCCGGGAAACGAAAGATTTGGGTTTGAAACTCGATTCAACAATCTGATTAATTATTCTTTCTCGGTCTGCGAGAGAAAGTGCAACGTTCTGAACCATTTTTTATGAAAATCGTCGGCCGATTATCCGATTCTGGCCAATTTTGGCTCGGTTATATTTATTAATCTTAAAAAATTACTCGTTTTGATTTGGAATTCTTTTTCGTTGGAATATACAGTGCTGTTATTCTTTTCTCATCGATTGGAATATCGAAAGTGACCTATTTTATTTGTTTATAGATACATTCTAAAGGGTGAATTGAACAAGTTTGAAAATAATGTTTCAACATTGTAGATCGCAAAAATTTTGCACGAAAAATCGACAATCGAAAGCGTTAAGGATATTTCAAGGTCACTTAAATTTTCCATTTCAACGAATCCTAGATTTTTTTCCAAAGAGACAGGGCATAACGAAACGTGTCTCGTTGTACCTCAGGTTGCGTGAATTTTTTACAAGTCGCGAAATAAAATATGTTTAAAATCGAGGAGAGTTTTCGCGATACGCAACTACTTGATATCTCTCGGTGAAAATTTAATAACTCGCTTTCAAACTTTTTCAACTATCGCGCGTTCAATTCCCCGAGTTCAATACACCCCGAAATAAATCCATTAATGTTCTAAAATAGGTCGTTCTCTGTGTAGTTTTCCCCAGTTTTATACTGGTACGATTCATTTATTTTCACATTCGTAACTTCTACTCGTACAAACAGCTACGACGTGTGTAAACTTCGAACATAGAAAATTCATATTCTCTGTAGACACAGACGATGCTGTAACAGAGTATGTTACTCCCGAAGAGAAATCAATTTACACAGACCCGTTTCATTTATGCAAAACGTTCACATTTCTGAACCATCGACTCACCTATTACCCGTGAATTGCAATGTTTGTCGACCGGGACAATTTTAAACTTGAACTCTTCTCTTACGACACAATGCGAAACAATTAACGGTAACGAAAAGAAAACGTGATTTTTTATTCTTCGTCGGAGAGGACCCATGTTAAAAGGAATGTTAAGTGTCCAATTATTTACGTTCACAAAGGTAAACTTTACAATTTTAGTCGGACTTTACAAAGGCTGATCGGAATATCCAAACCCAACACGAGTACCGAAACTACATTAAAAGGAATAGAAAGTGTCTAATCATTTTTTGCTCAATCATAGACTTTATGAAGACTGATCAGAATCTCTAGATCCAACTCGTCGATTACCAAAGCTATACTAACAGCATATTTTGAGCGCTGCAAAAGTTTCTCTGGGTCCGAAAAGCCCCAAACATAGTACGACGAGAGTTACTCACAAACTTTACGAAGACCTCTACATCCAATATCTTGATTACTAAAACTATATTAATTTATAGTTCGAGCTATACAATAGTCTCTTTAGGTCTAAAGAGATCCAGAAATGTAACAAAGAGGGTCGATCACAGCTTTCACGAAGGTCGATCGAAACTTCTAGACCCAATACATTGATTGCTAAAATTGTACTAATTTATAGTTCGAGGTATGCAATAGTCCCTCCTGGGTCTGAAGAGACCCAGAAATGTAACAAAGAGGGTCGATCACAGCTTTCACGATGGTCGATCGAAACTTCTAGACCCAATACATTGATTGCTAAAATTGTACTAATTTATAGTTCGAGCTATGCAATAGTCCCTCCTGGGTCTGAAGAGAAATGTAACAAAGAGGATCGATCACAGCTTTCAAGATGGTCGATCGAAACCTCTAAACACGTGGATTCTTCCCAGAAGATCTTTCTCTCTGCCATCCTAACAAGACGCAACCGTGAGACACTTTCAAACGCGAATTACCTTCTCGTAGCCAGCCCTCTGTCTCGATGGCTGGCTTTGATTATCAGTTAAGGGGAAGATTATGGACGCGAACATCGTTCGGGGTCGTTAGGCTTAGCCCCTAATTAGCCAGCAAACCCGTCGGATATTAGGTCGGTACGTCATCACGGTCTGGCGAGAAGCTACGAGCCCGAAGAGGAAAGAGAGAAACCGAACGAAGCCGAGAGACTGTAATTCGCACGCGCCAAACCTGCAACTGTGAACGTTCCAATTGTTTTCCGATACAGGGTTATCCGGTCGTACCCTCGCGTTTGGTCCGTCGCCATCTCTCTCCGTTCTCCATCCCGTGGATCTAACACGCTCTTCTCGTCGATCCCTGTCTTCGTGTTTACACACACTGTTCGCTCCTCCGAGTTCCGTTTCCTTATCTCGTCCGCTCTGTTCGCTCCTTGTACACGCTTCCCCATTTTCCTCGCGATTTTTCAACCTTCCTTACGCGACATCCCGATAATCTTCTTACATTTTGATTTTGTTTCACCTACCACCCGGTCTTTGTTTTCGTTAACGTTCCTCTCGGTACGTGGAAACCCAAACATCCCTCCCTTTCTCACTTTCTTTATCTTGGATTTTTCCTGTCGAAGTTTCCCGTTTCTTCGGACTCTGTGTGTTTTTAAGTTCGCTTCGCCTTTCACGTTGTTTCACGCTTTCTTTCTTTCTTTTTTTTTTTCTTCTTTGCGCGAGCGCGCCTAGTATTTGTTGTATTTCGCGCCTCGTAATTTTTCGTCCCGGCTACTCTTTTCCTTTGGATTCGTTTTTAAGGTACAATTGTATTATACGCTCGATGTGTAGCATTGTAGCGTAGAGCAGCACCGTTTTCCAACAAACGTGCTGGAAATATTTTATGTAATACTTGGAATTTCGTCTACGTTTTTTCGTCACTTTCGTTAAATAAATTTTTCCACTCGGCTCCGTTATACTCGACGCAATTATTTCTTTCGCGATGCACGGATACGTGTGCAAAAGTGTTCCACGACCGTGGAACAATTCTAAACATTTCTATTGAAAAGATTATCGCGCGTTGCAGGAATCGTGTTCAATTCGAAGTGCGTCGTTCGTGCAACGTCGTTGAGAAACACTGATACGCAGAGTGTATGTAATACAATGTATGTAAATGGATCTTCGATAACTCGATATGTAATAATATTAACGAAAAATAATACACAAAGTCCAAAAGATCCCAATTTTTTCTCATCGTCATTTATTTCCTTAAATTCCAAGATCACCTTCCATCATTTAAATAGAAGCCTTTCGAGTAACGGTATTTTGTCATAAAAAGCTTAATACTTTTTCAAAAGTAACGACAAACCGTGTCGATCAACGTATTCGAGAATTCTATTAAAAGAAACCTCGACCTTCGTATGCCCTTTACGCGTCCACAGACGAAAAAACTAATAACATCGAATTATACCCCTCGAAACCCTTAGAGCATTCATCGGAATCAATTTTCGCTAAAGTTATCGTACACGGGAGTTATCGATGTAGTTTCAATTATCCGTCTCAACCTGGTATCGTTACCAAGGATGAATAAAATATAAAATGAAATACTCGGTAGCAAAAAAAAAAAAAAAATAAAGAGCTACCTGCAAAATAAAATCAGTGGACATTTATCGCTCAAAGACCCGGATACAGCGCTGTGTTATTAACCGAAACCTCGAACAGCAAATCCGTAGTGTAAAATTGGAAACGAGATACACCGAATATGCGTAGTATATATCGCGAATGATTTGAATTTAATCGATGGGACGCGGTTGCAAACATTTTCCTCGGTGGATCGAAACCGGTGCTACGAAACTTCCCCAAGTGTTTATTAAATTTCGAAATAAATGTTTATTTCCAGCCGGCGCGAATTTATATCGAATTGAACGCGAGGATACGCAACGAGAGGCGAAACGAATACAATCCCAATGGTACGAAGCTTCAAAAATTGCTCGAAGGGGGTAGGAGATTCGATCGTCGTTCGGTTTTCAAGGAAAATTCACGATACGTGGGGTTCCCGAAACGTCTGCTAATCCGATTAAATCGTTTCGCTGCATGTGCCTAGAATTCTCTTTTATTTCCACCCCACCCCCCCTCCCCCTCCCGTCGCCCCGTTTCCTTTCCACGCATCCTCCGTTTCTGTTTCCACATTTCCGTTTTCTTCCGCGCCGGATAGCTTTGCCATACACTTCTCGTTAAGCTCCTCGTCCCCCATTTATTGCGCCGCTGTCTATTTTCTGTATTTCCTCCGCGTTTCCTCGTCTCCTTTTTGCGATCTAATTTTTCTTCCTGTCCACCATTATCCACCGTTTCTTATTTCCTTTTCTTCGTTTCCGCTCCGTCTGTTACCAAGTTCGTCGTTTCGGAGCATTCTCGAGGCTGGATTTACGATACGATCTCCCGGTACGTGTTATTCCTAAGAAACATCCGCTGAAAATATTCGTGCGTTCGTTAACTGACTCACGGACCGATTATTGTTCACTTTCTCGCGTTCGTGACTTTATAAATGTCTCCGCGATGTTTCACGTCCCGAGTTGCTTTCTCGCTATAAATTCACTAAGATTACCTTTAGTTCGAGGAAGTATCCAGCAGAACGGTACGTTTATAAATTGTTGCGTTGCAAGTTTAAGTGTACACTTCGTAGCAACGTTACAGGATCGTTAATTTTCGACTGAAAAATTTCGATCGAGATTCTTAGTGAAAATTTTGTGCTTTTAGATAAGCTAATTCTTGCAAGTATACTAACGAAGCTATTTACTTTATGAATATTTTCGTTAGAAGCTATCAAAAGAAACATTTGGGCACTATCGTTTATAAAATAGATATCAATTTTCGTTCAAATTTCTTAATACACAATAGCTACGATACAAATATTCTATCGTTCACAATATTCCTTTATAAGAAATTAATGTAGAATAATAAGTAACTATCTCAACCGATAAGAAAATCCCGAACAAGTTAATACAGATTCTTAAATTCGTGAGTATAATTAATATTCCATTTCGTCGCTATCGACAAAAATTTATAGTAGCTACGATACAAATATTCTATCGTTTACAATATACCTTCGTAAGAAATTAATGTGGAATAATAATAACTATCTCAGCCGGTAAGGGAATCCCGAACAGGTTAACGTAGACTTTTACGTTCACGATTAATATTCCACTTGGTAGGTATCGACAGGGGCGTTCGTTGCGTTCGCAAATAAGATTGTATCGTATAAACGATCGGTTCCGTGAACACTGCAGGGCCAACAATCCGTTTCTTTCGATCGGTTCGTATAGACTCCCTCGTTCGAAGCAAGCCCACCCACCGGCTCGATACGCCCCTACAAATAATTGTCAGTGAGGTGAGACTCCGGGGTTTAGCATCCAAACGGCAGCAATTTGCAGCAGGTGATAAAGGCGATAAAGGTGACACAGTGGTTGCGAGGCTGCTACCAGCCGCCTAACGCCGCCAGCTACACAACCACCCCCCACCCCGAGCGTTCGCTGAGGTGCTAAGCTCCTAAATAGCTACCCCTTCGTCGAGGTTCGGTTGAGCGAGAGAGAAAACGATGAGCTATAGCGAGAACTGCGATGGTAGGTCACAGTCACGGGACGCGATCAACTAATTTTCTCGAAGACAGTGTTGATTTACACAGGGTGGGGTCGTAATCGAGCAGCGATCGAAGTGGTAACGAATCATACGGGGTCGATGCAAATCGAACGAGTGGGTTAAATGTTTCGTCGGTGTGACCTCCATCTTGTAAAGGATTAAATGTGTGTAAAGAGAAATAAATGTTGAGTAGATGGTTCGTCGGTGTGACGTCCATTTTGTAAGGAATGTAGAATGTTCTGGAGAGGAGAAATAAATGTGGAGTAAATGTTTCGTCAGTGTGACGTCCATTTTGTAAAGAATTAAATGTATGTAAGGAGAAATAAATGTGGAGTAAATGGTTCGTCAGTGTGACGTCCATTTTGTAAAGAATTAAATGTATCTGAAGAGAAATAAATGTGGAGTAAATGGTTCGTCAGTGTGACGTCCATTTTGTAAAGAATTAAATGTATCTGAAGAGAAATAAATGTGGAGTAAATGGTTCGTCAGTGTGACGTCCATTTTGTAAAGAATTAAATGTATGTAAGGAGAAATAAATGTGGAGTAAATGGTTCGTCAGTGTGACGTCCATTTTGTAAAGAATTAAATGTATCTGGGGAGAAATAAATGTGGAGTAAATGGTTCGTCAGTGTGACGTCCATTTTGTAAGGAATGTAGAATGTTCTGGAGAGGAGGAATAAATATGGAGTAAATGTTTCGTCAATGTGGGGTTCATTTTACAAAGAATTAAATATACATGGGATAGTACAAGTAAATATAGAGTAAATGGTCCGTCGGTGTATCGTCCATTTTGTAAAGAATTAAATGTATAATGGTGAGGAGAAATAGATATGGAGTAAATGTTTCGTCAATGGTGGGTCCATTTTGTAAAGAATTAAAGGTATACAGGAGAGCACAAATAAATATAGAGTAAATAGTTCGTCAACGTGACGTCCATTTTGCAAATAATGAAACGTGAGAATCGTACGAAGAAGCAACAACGAATGGACCAAAATATGTAGGTTAAATGTAAAATAACTACTCGCTTCCATACTCTGGAATAAATCTAAGAAGAATGACAATTTTTGCGGAGCCTTTATGAAAAGTAGATATCATTGCATAATATACGTATAGACTTCAGAAGCATATGTCTCCAAACTCTTACGTCGTCTTTTCCCGGATCTGTTGCACTCATCTGTAAGGCTTTCGTCTAACAGTGGATACCGAATAAATGTTTCCCTTACGAGACTCGGTCGTCGAGGAAATCGACTTTGAAAATCAAAAATTCCAAATTCGTTATCCAATGAATAACCCTCTCTCTTGCTCTCGCGATATCGATCGACCTCAAAAACAACGATAAGTGTGTTTAAACTCGTCGAAATTAAAAATCGTACTCCGAGTGGACAAAATTGATCCCTATACGTTAAAAAAAAATCTACTCGACTCACCGTGCGCAAAATACAATATTTCTCTCGAAACGTTCCATCTCCGAGATCGAAAATGATAAACATGCCCAAGGTGTTTATAAATATCTCGCTCGGTGTGCACGATCTCGCGGCACCAGAATTGTCGTTCCATTCTGTGTAAAAATCCACGGGAAACCTCCCTTAGAAGCTGTTCCCAGCCAGGAATGGAAAAATCGGTAACGTTCGAGGACGTTTCCTCGATTCTGGCGCGGCACACGTGACCGCGAGAGATCAAGAACACGGAAGGTTGGCTCGCATCCTGCGTTTCTCTAAATTTTTCTCCCGACGCGGTTCTCGCATATATATAGTACACGGTGGAGTTTCTCTGGCTTCCCCGAAGGTGGCCGGTTATATAATGTGCTTTGAATATCTCCTCTGCTTTTATAGCGTCCACGGTTCTCGTCCGTTGCTTCTATACATTCTGATTTTTCAGCCACTGTATCTCCGCGAATTCTCCTTTCTCCGGTAATGACTCTCTCGCCCCTTTCACGCTGACAGATTGTTAAGAATACCGCGAGAATAATGCGATACCCCCGTTCCCCCCTACTTTCCTCGTCGACGCGAAATAAATGTACTCGTAGCCGGTGGAGTTTTATCAAGCTTGAACCGTGACAACCAGCGCGATGGAATCGCGATTGTTCGAACAGCCAATGGCGTCAGAAGTTGAAGCGTTTGTTGCACGGATAGAATAAATTTCGAAACATCCGCATGGAAACTTCATCTCATGGACCGAAGGATGTTCTCTCTTACCGATGACAATTCGTACCATGGAACATTTGCCAGTGCAGGGTCGTGAACACACGATGTTACGTATGGAGATGCACAGGAATTGCAACAACAGCTGATCTCTGGTATTGTTCAAACATTCGAAGCTTTCGAGACTCGAAGAACTTTCGAAACATTCGACACTTTCGAAAAACGTTCGAGACTTTCAGGTGTGTTGCAGTACCAGCTGTTACTCGTTATTTTTTACCAAAATTGAGTACACGTTAGAGACATTGTAGATTGGAACATCAAGTGACTGGTCGTGTAAACTGTTAAAAGTCGAAACATTTTCGTGACCTTGGAGACTCTTAAAAATTTCGAAACGTTTAAAACTTTCAAAGGTTTCGAGAACTTCGATATCTCCAAGGATT
Source organism: Ptiloglossa arizonensis (assembly GCF_051014685.1). NCBI lineage: Eukaryota > Metazoa > Arthropoda > Insecta > Hymenoptera > Colletidae > Ptiloglossa > Ptiloglossa arizonensis. Next base: position 16,932,490 of record NC_135052.1, read on the forward strand.
ACAGAATTTTCAGGTACCACGAACACCTTTCAGGATTACAGAATTTTCAAGAACCTCGAGAGCTCCCAAGATTAGAAAATTTTCAAGAATTTCAATACCTTCGAGGATTTTTGAACGTTCTTCAGAGGGCTTCGAGAACTTGGATAACTTCGAGGATTTCGAAACATTCGAGATTTTCCAGGGTTCCAAGAACTTACGATATACCTTCGAGGATTTTGAAACGTTCGGGGGTTTCGAGAACTTCGATACCTCGAAGGATTGGAAAATTTTCAAGAAGTTTGAAATTCTCAAGGATTTCGAAACATTCGAGACCTTCAGAGGTATTGTAATACCACCTCGTCTTCGATCCTGACACTCTTCATCGAAATTAAGCTGATACGTGTTATATACATGCAGACACTTTATCGAAACAATTTGCGTGCAAACACCAAGTAACGATCGTTTAATTCACTCGATCGAAACGTTAAGATAAAATAAATTCTGTAGAGAAAATTATGACGTGAATCTATATGGTCGTGGACTGTTTGAGATTTTTACAATTTGCTTCGTTTTAGTGTTCCAGGCAATTAGTTTCCGGATCCCTGGCCCCCTGTACACGCTCACTAACTTTGGAATTACGTTCAGGGTAAGTTTGGAAAACCTACGAGCCATAAAGTTTGGACAAATCCTCTCAAATTGCCGAACGCTACTTTCGAGTTAAAAATATATGGTAATACGGTATCGTTGTTAGAACGTTCACCGACGTGCACCGATCGTGCGTTTACTCCTCTTCGTAAAAATTTAGACCATCAACGTTCATTCTGAACCCTTTGATGTTTGATTTTATAACGAGAGAACTTCTATAGGAAGTAAATGGGCAGCAGTATATTTATATAACTTTACTTTCACGTGAACCAAAATAGGTAGGAAATTCAACTCGCAGAAATGAACGTCGTCATTCTTCGAAAAACGGTGTGTTGCGCCTTGGACGACGTGAGTTGTCGTTGGTTGTAGGTTCTCGTCGTCCGCGCTTCTCGACAGCTCGTTAGAGGTCTCGAGATGGTTGGTGATTAAAAATGCACTATTGTCGATGTGTTTCAACAATAATATATTTTGTACAATGATGGTAAAGATTGTTGTTCGAACTTGCTGGCACAGTTGTATTTCAAGATTCGACTTGTGTAAGCGAAGTGTAAGAATGTTTCAAGTGTGACTTCTGGCAAATATGTAAGTCTTGCAAGTGATGGTGACTCGTGGCAAACTTGTAGGAGTCTTGTCACTTGTAGCAGTGTGACGTGTAGTGACGTAGTGTAATGACGTGATCTAAAGACTGATCTAAAGGACTGGTGTAAAAGACCGATCTAAAGACCAGTGTAAAGGCGATCTAAAGACATTTTTCGCGTCTCTACCCTTCGCTATATACACTCGGCTCAGGATCTGATTGGTCGAGGAAATTTGGAGGTGGGCAGCGGAGTTGCAGGAGAGGGATCCCAGGAGTGGGAATGTTAGTTTAAAACGTGGGTTCTTGGAAGTCAAAGTTACTAAAAATCATAAAACGGCGAAAGTCGCCTTAATTACTTGCAGCTGCTTAGCAGCCTTCCAAGAATCCATGGCAGGGTAGTTAGTTCACGGGGGGTAGCACGTGTGCCGATGACCTGCTCGGCGCTCGTACTAATCCCGCCATAAAACGTAGGGCTCGACGGACTGCGCCGATTTTTGCGTGCCGCAACACGGTGTATTATTTTTTACAGTAGCATTTTGCCAAACGTCCTAAAAAGCTCGCGATTTAAGTTCCACGTAAATTTCGATTCGCTGCCAATTATTTACCACGATACTTTTGCATACGCAGGATACGATCGAATATTCAATTGTTCGAAAACAACCGAGTTCGAATATCGTTCCGTGTTCGCGTAATTTTTAATGAACCCTCCGTTGCAAAAAAAAAAAAAAAAAATTATACCAGGATATATTAAATTACTCAAGCATAAAAGTTTTACGAAATTTAGAGCGACAAAACGCGAATAAAAATTTGATATTACGAATGAAACCGAATCCAGTAACCAAAAACTCCGGATGAACGCGAAAATTGAAAATTGTTGTCCACTAGTTACCTGCTTTGAACGTAATCGTATATTATCCGTTAAATTAATTATAAAACAAGATTATACGCTAATGTTTAATTACATTCGCGAAACGAATGCAATAATACTGATTAACAAATGGTAATTACAAAAGTAATTAATTTTATCACCGTTATACATAGTAATCGTACATTTCGCATTACTCGTTTCAATACGTATGATTAACTGAAATTATTTAGAAAAACGGAACCCGTGAATGCGTTTCTGAAAACCGAGTTTATACACTTGACTCGTGGCTTGTGCGCAAATAGAATTTCTGGTAAATATTTACTTTGGGGCAAGCAGCCCTGATGACCTTGACCTTGACACACATGCATTGTTCAGGACACCCTCCAGAGTAACCTGCAATAGGTTTTAACCTTCCCTCGTTATTGTTTAAAGAATTATTACTTGAAGCTGGAATGTAAAGGAAGCTCCGTTTTGCAATAAAATTACTAGACGTAATTTTGCTTGGTTATTATTTAATGAATAATTTGTTTGAAATATCTACGTTTGAAGTAACAAGGACATTGGATGAGAAGTATAGCGTCTATAAGTTTTCGAAGTTACTTAGTAGAGTGTTTTTGATATTAATATTGAGAAGTAAATATTTACCGAATTTCTCAATTAATTATATTCGCATAAATTTACGTAGAAATTCTCCTTAAAGTACAAAACTAATGGAAGAACCGTTCAAACTAATTATCCACTAACAAACTATCGAATAGTTGGAGATTGTTCGACGAACGATTAATAGCTTTACGTCTAAGGCGGGATCTGCTAATTAACCAGTACTAACGAAGCCAACTATCAGACGAAGAACGCAATACGGTAATACTGATCTTTGTACCAATAATATTTCTCATTATACGAAAAAGAGTTCTTTTTTAATACACTTGGGGACTTTTAAAAAACACGTGACATCGATAAAAGTATAAACGACTCGATCGAATCGAAGAAATATAGAAAACAGAGATTCTCGAACCTGACCCAAGCATAAATTAACTATTTAATGATCTTGAAAAGCCATAAGAACACTAAACTGTTAAACAGACTCTAACGAAACTAACACAATAATTACTCTTATATTAGAAACATAAAAAACACTATTTAATCACCCAGAAAAAACACCACGAAAGTCGTTGAATTTTTCAAGAATACAGAATTATTAAATAAACTCTAACGAAACTAAAACATTGATAACCATTAGTTTACGTCGCTGTTTGCGTTAGATGCACAAACGAACGATTTAATTTGAATTTTTCAAGAATACCGTCTCGTTGAACAAATTTCAAGTAACTCTGAGTTCGGTGGATGAAAAGAAAATTCATTATCATCGTCTCTGTCTCAGTTTCGTTTAATCCCGGCGTCATCTACGAACAAAAAAAAAAAAAGAAAAAAAAGAAAAAGAAAAAGAAAAGGAAAAAGAAAGTCGCTCGAGCCGTGAATGGAAATACCTTCGAAGATTTCGGCGACATCGCCAGTTCCTGCTAAACCGGATAATCCGGAAAGTGCAAAAAGTAAGAGGCGTCGAAGGACTGGACAGGATCAGAAGCCTGAGAAAAAGTCGGAACAAACGAAATAAAAATAGAGATCCGTGAACGGTGCGAGGAATCCGATGAAACGAGCGTTCTACTTTAATCCAACGCGCGCGGACCAAGTTGCGTTTTCAAATACGCGTCGGCCACGGCTTTCGGCGAAATTGACCGTAATTAATGTTCCATGTAATCATTCACGGCCAACGTGGAAAAAGAAGAAGACGTCGACGACGTCGACGACGACGACGACGACAGACGAGAAACCCTGGCTCGAGACTTGAAAGCTACCGAAGACTTTTCGAGGCTCCTCTCTCTCTCTAAAGCGGATAAGGAGCAGGAATGCAAAGGACCACGCTGCTAAGGATATCGCAAAGCGAAGAAGAGGGAGCAAAGAGAGATTATATATTCGGTTGCTAGACAGGATAAGTGGATCTCTTCAGCGACGGTGAATTAAGTTTTCACCGGAAGCTAATGTACTGCTTAAACCGACCTCTGACCAATTTATTCTTAGAAATACAGGGAAGCGAACCCATTCGGATCTGTATTTCTTCAGCCACGAATTAACCAGTTTCGTCGGAAATTGTATACCAAAAATTGATCGCGACGGAGGTACAAGATGGTTCGACGGAACCTGAGAAATCGAACCTATCGATAGTTCTCTTCGCGATTCCACGGTTCTTCGAGGTCGAGAGTGGTATCGATGCCAACGGGTCAAACGATTTAACGAGATGTACGTTAAGCGTAACTGATATTTTCTTAACCTTTCTCTTTGGGGGAAATTTAAATTTAAATTTTAATTGAAATTTGTAGTATTATATTGTACAAATATAAATATATCTGTAGGTACATTTATAAAATAGGAATTTTCAAAATTATTGTATAATATTATATAGTGTAATAATGTATGTACTAACATTTTTTTTTTCATAAATATGGAACTATGTATTAATTCTGTTTCTCAGTGTCTGCTGAAGACACACTGAGCTTAAACTTTATTGTATAAATATATGTGTATGTAGGTACATTTTTTTTTAAATTATCGATCCCTGTCGAAGAGACATTGATCTGTAAAATCATTTCTCTATCGTAGCAAACGAAACGTCACGCGCGAAAAATTTATCGCATAATTACGACTTACATCGAGGTGCAGAATTATCTTCTTTTCAGTTGAACCACGTTTCTCGATCTAGCCTGTATTCCCGTCCGCCAAGTATACAACTGAAACGCGTGGTAACGCGAACGATAAGTGTTTCACGGGTGCTTCGGGTATGAATGATGAGTGGTTGGAATAGAGATCGAGCGATGTTTGGGGTGCACTTGCAGTATTGCGAAAATGCGTAGAACGAGGGTGTAATGTGGATGTCATGCGGTTTAACCATATAGTGCGAGTATAGTTCGGACTTGGTCGATGTTTAGTCGTTAAAAATCAACAATGAGTCGTTCCGAGTTCCCGATTGGAAATAGTTTGTCCAGAGTGGCAAAACACGACCATAGTTATTCAAACTTTGTGTTATAAAACTCGAATACTATCGAATGTATCCTGTATCTTGTCAAGGACTCTTATTTGCGTTACGGAGCAACTTTTGTAATTAATATCGCCAAAATTCGAACGAAATTCTACGTTCGTTCTCAATCGACACCATTGCGTGTTACAAAATGGTTTACACGAGCTAAAAGTGCATACATAAGTTCAAGAAAAATTGTATATCCTATATTTTACTCCAAACTCTTATTTGCATTACAACTGCCATAATTAATGTCGTGAAAATTCGAACGAATTCTATATTCGTTGAAACGATGCGATGAATTGGAAAATGTTCGTACTCGTTTCACTGGTGTTTACTTGAAAGCGAGGTATTTCCGTTTTTTGTATCCGGGGTATGGTATCGATTCAGCTGTGCAGTGGCAACAGCATTATCGTGTAATGCAATGCGATATTAAATCGCATCGTGCGTCACAATGCGAAAACGACGCTCGGTGAAGTTGCAAGAGTTAATGACATTAGCTGGGACGCGTGGGTGCTGACGGTAATCAAAATCAGCTTTACGCGTTTGTGTATTGATAACGGAAACCCAAAACGAAGAAACAATATCAACTGGAACGGCAGTATCTCGTGAAAAATGATCGCGCCATGGCAACGAGATTTCCAACCGATATACCGCTCATCCTAAATACAAATCTGTGGCTTCTGTCGAAAGCAATATTAAGATAGCTTCGCTATCTTTATTAAACATTTTCGATCACTTGGTTTCGATCGTCCGCGATAATCTATAAAATATTTCGTAATATATAGGATTATAGATTAAAAAATTGTAATCTGACAATTGACAAGGAAATATACTTATACTTGTACGAAAAATTACGTCACGATGTATATTGAGAATAAAATTTGTATAATAATGTATTGAAAAGAATAAGTAAAAGAAAGTAATGCGAAGAAGGAAATTATTAACCTGTTACAAACTTCGAATATACATAATGGATTTTTTTAATAGGAAAATGAGAAGGAAAGAAAGTATATAAATAATACTGTACATTATATATGTATATGTATAAAAAATTCGAGCAAACTTTAGAAGACAAGAAATATAACAAATGTATTTACATAATGCTAGATCAGGGAATATAAGAAAGAAGAAAAATACAAAAGAGTAATAAAAAGGTAGCGCATCGCGCTAGATCGAAAATCAAAATGGATAATCGTGGCGAAGATTGAAATTGTATGCGATTAAAAAATAAAATTCCACGTTCCCAGTATTGTATTGAAACGTATCCAGCCTGGTTTCGAGTTCCCTGAATTGTTACCGAGTTGCTCGGAGTGAAATCTGAACGGTCCGAGAGAGAAGTGTATTCGCAACGAAAAATGTTTGTACACCGAAGAAACGAATCCAGCGTTTCGAAATTGACGCACCGCGAGAGGAAGAAAATTAGTTACGTCTGGTAGAGGAGTCCAAGAATTCGTGGAACGACGAGAAAGAAAAAGTCGTGATTAATTTCGCGTAATCTGATCAAACTCTCTCCTTGACTTATCAGACGGTAGACCGGAAGCTCTCATGCGAAAACGTACTACGCCGCCGAGATTTCCTCGGGCACTGGAAAGCATCTGGAAAATATTGTACGAGGGAAAAGAATCTTGCGCTTCTTTGCGGTAACGAAGTTAGAGAAATACGAGTAGCGAACCGTAGGAAGCTACGCGCACAAAGACGCGAGACTTACACCCCCATATACTCGCACGATTCCTATAAAACATAATACCGGTATTAAGCACGTTACTCGCGAAAATGCGAATTTCGATAGCGTTCCCCGACGGCCTGTAATGCTCCCTACTCTCGAATCGCTTTTATGGGATTGAGACCAGAAAATCTTAGTTTCCTTTACGATTCGACATTTTTCAAATACCCGGCTGTAACGTCCGATTGGTAAATTTAAACATTTTACGAGAAACTGGTTAATATTCTGACATTTTCTCTGAAATACCCCGCTCATTCGAAATTTGTATTTTCTAAGGACAATTACGATTTACTATTTTTCTTTTTACAATAATCTGACAGGGTACTGTGCACTTTGTACATTTGCATTCTCACCTCTGGAAGTGCACTTTAATATCGGTGAAACTTTTTTTTATTCCGATGTGTACTTTGAGAAAAGATCGAGCGAGTTATTTCGTAAAAATAAATGTAATCTCGAATGTTCAATCGCGATACTCTTTGTTTCAAATTATATTAAATTATTTCCATCCGTTTTTAGCCCCTTTCATAGAAGAGTACAAAGAGTTCGACTAAGAAAGAAATATCGACTTTCTTAATTACCGTGTACTCGTATATAAATAATTGACTTTCGTAAACAATTATTTTAGCTCCCGATCTATCCGTGACAACCGCTCGATCCTTGGACCGCCTCGTAACTTAAACTGCAATTCGCTGGAGTATTAATTACATTCGCCAAAGTGGTTCCTTCGCGTTCCGTACACGGCCTTCACAAATACACCGGGCCGCGCCAGCCACAGAATTTCCCGAACACTCTTCTACCCACATTTACCTTCGCCACTCCTTTCTCCCTAATTTTACTGCCAAGGATCAACAAGCCGAGCACCTCTCGGTTCTCTCGGAAACTGTTTCCCCCGTCGACAAATCAGCCCCGTATCTCGAACGCCCGCGCCACCTAAAGAACACCCACCTCCGCCCTCTAAATCTGTTCACGACACGAGCGTAACAATGACAGTGGCACGCGGAACGATGCCGTAATGCGGAGAAAGAGAGAGAAAGAGAACCAGCCGGATAGATAGAGAGAGAGAAAGGGAGACAGAAAAAAGAGTCGCAAAGAGAAAGAGGGAAAAAGAGTGACGAAGAGTGATCAAGAGAGAAAAAGAGTGATCAAAGGAGAGCAAGAAAGACCAAGAAGGAGCAAGAGTGCCCAAGAGAGGGTAAAAGTGACAAGAAGAGAGCAAGAGTGACGAAGAATGAGCAAGAGTGACAAAGAGAGGAAGAGTAACAGGAAGAGAGTAAAAGTGAGAATTAGAGAGCAATAGTGGTGAAGACAGAGCAAGAGTAACAAAGAGATCTAACCCAGGCCTAACCTAGACCTAGCTCAGACTAAAAGAAACTGCAAGAGTGACAAAGAGAGAGAGCAAAAGCGACAAAGAGACCAAAAGGAAGAGCAAGAGTGACAAAGAGATTAAAGAAAAGGGGACGAGTGACAAAGACACCGAAAGAAAGAGAAAGAGTGACCAAGGGAGGAAAAGAGTAATCAAGAGAGAGCAAGAAAGTCCAAGAAGGAGCAAGAGAGGCCAAGAGAGAGCAACAGTGTCCAAAAGAGAGATAAAATGACAAGGAAAGGACGAAAGTGACAAAGAGGGAGCAAAATTGTCAAAGAAAGCGGAAAAGTGCCAAAGAATGAGGCAAAGAGAATTTCAGCGAAAGAGAGAGAAAGAGCGGGAAGAAGTCAGAGTCGGAAGAGTAGAGAAAGAGAGGGCACACTCCGAAGTAAGAAAATATTAACTCCTGGCCTCCTTCAACCCGCGGCGGTTCAGTTTCTTGCAGGCGCGAGCGCGAGAAAAATAGCGTTTTCCTTTCGTCGAGGAGGCAGGCAACGTTGGGGAGTGGGGGTTCGGGAGCTGGTCGGGTGTATTTTACAAAGGGAGGTTCCAGAGCCTCTGGAGGGTCTTTTACCTCGCGCCAGACCGGATAAAGCGGAAAAACTCTCTCCGTCGGAGCGGGGAACGAGCGTAGCGAGGACCGCGGGGGTAGGTACGAGCAGAACCGCGCTCGGAGGGTGGCTCGTCGACAAGGAGGACGGGTGGGCCACTTCCTATGACGATAAGTTAGGAAGGCGCCACGCGGATGTTCGCGCCATTTGCGCGAGCGCTGCCCGAGATAATACCGGGGCCGATAGACGATACCGGCTCGCGATACCGCTTGCCGGTTCGCTGCCGCTGATGGACGTACACCGTCGTCGTTTTATCTCATCGCGCGATACGCTGACGTTTTCGAACAACCAACCAACCACCCTCCCGCCCTCTCTCCTTACCCAGCTGCCCCCTCGCGCGCGATCAAACACTCCTTCGACGTTACACCCACTCTCCGCCGCGGACTCTACACCGTTCAACGTCTCCACGACGCTCTTCGGGGACGAAGCTGAAAGAGGCTCCCAGCTGGTTGGGTTTACGACACAATCCGGGGGTTATTTAACGATCTTCTGGCCCGTGGATCGACCATGTGTCGAGAGAACCTCGCGACTACAGGGGTTTGAGCAGATTGCAAATCACTCGACCCTGCGTCAGTTTCGAGGACAAGCGGGAGGAGAGAGAAGATATTGAAGTGACGACGAGAAGACGATATTAGCCAGGTTCGAATAACAGAAATAGAGCTGCATGGACTTGAGGATTCTTTGTCAGTGTTGTATTCTAAGAGCGAAGAGGTAGTGGAAGATGTTCAATGTTGGTTGGGTTTATGATACAATCCTGATCCATTTGCTGATCTTTTAATTTGGCGGTGCAAAGGTGTAAAGTATATTGAGTTTGAAAATAAGAATACATTTGATTGGTTTAACGACACGCTGGTCAACTTTGAATGTTAAAGATAGAGTTGGATGGACTTGCGACACGGTTGAGGATTCTTTGCTACTGTTGTCTTCTAGGAACGAAAAGATGGTAGAAGAAACTTGCAGTGGTTGGGTTTGTGACACTGAGCCTAATCTATTTGCCGATCTTGTAACCCGATGAAGAGGTGTAAAACAGAAGCTTGCTGGGTGTAAACTTACGGCTTGCTGGGTCTACGAAGATTGCGAATTATGCGTCATTCCTGAGGTTTGAAGACCAGAGAAAGTTAGAGAATGATAAAACCGATTGGGTTTACGATTGGATAGCTGGTTTCGAATTACAGAGATGAACGTGTGTTGGAAGAAGTTTACCCTTAGGTAGACTTATGACACTTATTGCCAATTGGTTGCTAGTGTTATTTGCTTGAATGGAAAGAACGTTGGGGATGGTTCACAGCTGGTTAGGTTTACGACACTATCTCGAACTATTTATCTTATGACTTAAGGGTTGAGTACGTGTTAAAAGAGATTTACACTTGGTTGGGTTTATGACCTTTGTCTTCCAAAACCGAAGAAACATTGCAAGAAACTTGTCACAGATTGTTTGTACACGCTCGTGATTCATTAGCTATTTTTGAAGAAGGTTTGTCACTTTCTACGATATACGTCTAATAAAAAGAGAGAAGACCTTGACGAATGAAACCCACTTAATCCGATCTCGTTAATCCAATTCGAGATACGGTTAATCTAGCTCTGGTCCAGTTTCGTTAACTCTCGATAAGGTTCTCTCTTGATGTGAAACTCGATTCAACGAAACTATGCAGATTAAAGTGCTTTTACGGACCTTGCAACGGTGCGGTAGTAATACAAAGTATCACGATGCACATTCTGGTACACATCGCGCATACTGTCCCTGTTCCAAATTAATATACCGAAACCTCGAACCGGTTAGCTTCGATAACGGTGAAAAGTCTGAACATCTAGCGTATTAACGTTATTAAACCGTCTATTGAACTAAACGAAATCAGTTAGCGGTGAAAGTCGGTACGAAACAACTTTGACAAAGACCGAAAGCCAACTGTTGCTGGCAAATATGAAACTAACTTCAAGTTCGGTGCGTTTGAAACTCAAATTATCCGATACTTCTTTCCCAGGTATATTGGCTAGTTATTGGTCGGGGCAATGTTTGTTCCTCCTTCGCTTTGTTCAATACGAACATTTCCCGTTTAGAATACCGAGCAATATATCCCAGGACTTTTGCATATTAAATTCCAGGAATCGAGCGCGAACGTTATCAACGTAGTTTACAAGGGTACCGGCTTATAAATGTGCCTGTCAAAGTCCGGGACACAATGGATTACGGTTCCACCGCCATGTTGAATAATTATGTAGGTGTCGCTGCTGCAGATCTACCTTGACTCGCGAAGCAACAGATGTCTTCTATCAAAGTACAAGTTACACATAACCTGCAATATTGTTATAGCAACGGAAAACGCCTACACTTCGGATTCAGACACTAATCTTCATCTTTGAAATTAATTGCGTGTCGTAAAACCGGGGTGACTTTACCCGTTCAATGGCTTCTCGTAAGAAAACCTTCAGAACCTTAATGGTGAACCTTCAACCTTTCATTCTATTTACTAGCTACCAAACTGAAAAGCTAGAAACGTCTAATCTTCACCTTCAAAATTAATTACGTACCACAAAACGGGGTGACTTTACCCATTCAATGGCTTCTCGTAAGGAAACCTTCAGAACCTTAATAGTGAACTTTCAACCTTTCACCCTATTTACCAGCTACCAAACTGAAAAGCTAGAAACGTCTAATCTTCACCTTCAAAATTAATTACGTACCACAAAACGGGGTGACTTTACCCCTTTGATGGTTTCTCATAAGAAAACCTTCAGAACCTTAATGGTGAACCTTCAACCTTTCATTGTATTTACTAGCTACCAAACTGAAAAGCTAGAAACGTCTAATCTTCACCTTCAAAATTAATTACGTACCACAAAACGTTGTGACTTTGTCCATCGACCGATCTCTCCTCGGAAAACCTTCAGAAATTCACTAGTAAACTATCGAATGTAATTCAACTCGGCCCTTCGTTCTATTTATTAACAACCACATAGAAAATCTAGAAATACACATGATCGAAATTTCGAGGCAAGAGAGCAATTTTTGGGACCACCTCGTGACAATTGAACGAATTCAAGGTCGCTAATTATAACGCGTGTACTTAAAAAACGACGAGTATCCGTAACGATACGTATATAAATTCGAAGTTCGAACGATCCGAAGGAAGATAGAGACGCGGGTTCGTGAATTGGACAAGACCGGTTCCACGGTAGAAGGAACGTGAGAAACGGACACTGGAAGATACCCCGGTTAAGATTCTCTCGAATCGCTATTCGAGCTTCTCCATTCGATTTGTTTCGGTCGAATTAATACGTTCGACGAGAGGTTTCGGGCGCGCCGCCAGACACGCCGGCACGGTTTCAATTTGCCAGTCGACTCAAACAGGTTCCCCGAGGCGCAAGCACGATGCGTGCGCATACCGATGAACCTCTCTGCACACCTGGAAACATCCGGCGCACCGTACGTTCGCCCGTGTCACGAAACGGGCTTGTTTCATTATTCCCTGATTTCCTCGTAGGGCTTTATTTCCAGCGCGGGCCGCGTTCCGGACTTCCTTTGGCGGGAAAAAGGGGAGCTGCAATTTTTAACTGCCCGACCGGGGAATGTTTTAAAAGGCATCGATCGGTTGCCTCAGTTTCAATTTCCGTGGTTTTTCCTTTCCACAGACGGTGTTTGTTGCCGCTCGTGAATCAGAATTTGCATTCGTACCGCGGATTAAATTCCCTCCGGCCCTTCGTGATTTTTATAAATTTTCTCGTATCGATGGAACAAATATCCCTTTCAGTTTACCTTTCACGATTCGTAAAATACCGAAAAGGTTCCCATCGGTTCACTTTAAAATTATTTGTACACTTTGTTCAATTTATCACGGTACAATCGAACAGCACCAAGGAATAAATACTTTATTCAAGTATTTATTGTAGGAGGAAAGTGTCTGTTCATTTAAATATTTATACCCGTCGAGGAATATTTGTTCAAAGATTTATTCTCGTCCGAGAATATTTATTTAAATATTCATTCTCGTCAAAGAGTATTTATTTAAATATTCATTCCCGTCGAAGGATATTTTATTTACATATTCATCCTGGCCAAAGAATATTTATTTGAATATTTATTCCGCGAGACGAATTTAACGTGCGATTATTTTATTTGGCAATGTATTACGTTATAGCTCTTCCGTCTACAAATTTTAGATTGCGGTGTAATATTTAATCGCGTTATGTGGAGACGTTATGTAACCAATTAATGTTTCACAAACGGAAACGAAGTGTATACGCTACCGTTCGAATATATTTAATTACGTGTACGCGATAAAAGAATAAAAGTTTGATTATTATTTCGTAAGAGTCAATAATATACGTTTAATGTAATTCTTGTCGTTCTCGCGAAAATCATTTTTGCAATTTCAATGTATCCGAGTACAGAAAACGTGTTTGTACACTTTAAGCGAATACAAATAAATATTTGCCGTATTGAATGCACAATCGAACACTCTCGAACGGTACTGTAGACTGTATAATGGATTGAAGCTGTAAATATCTGCAAAGCAATGTTCCATGAATGCAACGCAATGCTTTAAATTCAGTTTGAAAGTCGAATACCTTCAATATGGGCTCAAAAACCAGTATGTTGCAGCTCTGCAACCGTATGCATTAATCGAGTTAAATTCCATCGATATAGAATAATCCGTACAAAGTGTTGTCAAAGGAAACAATATTTTTCTACAGTTTAAATCTATGTCATTAACGTAACGAGCATAGTAACTCTACACGATCTGCACAGAATCGTTCGCGTAAAGTAGTCGACTAAATTGTTAATTTTCAAAATTGAAATGGATGCAAAGGAAGTTTCTAAAATAACGTTAATTGCTCAATGATTATCACTGGATACTATTTCTTGTTTCGTTGTGTTACTTATTCTCTCTAATCGGGCAGTACAATCCCCGAATATTCTTTTCGAACGATTTAAGAAAGTATCCAACTAATGTTTAATACGATTCCAAGAGGAAATATTATTTCCAAATATCCAATTACAATCTTGCATTTACCCCGTTGAACAATGTTCCACTATCGATCTAATACTCGAAACTTTTATTTCTCTTGCAACAGTACACTGTAACCTCTTTCTCGTAAAATTGAAAAATTTTATTTCCAACTGATTTTTTAGATAGATTCGCTTCGTGTACAGGCAGAAACGTTCTCCATCCCTCGCGTATTTGTTTTTCTCTACCCGCCTATCCGCCGACGCCATTTCTTGTCCAATCGTAGTATCACCCGTTCATTCGCTCGTTTATTTAAATTTTTGTATTTCCATCTATCCCGCAAGCTTTAATAGTTGATCCTGGTTTCCAGGTTTTTTTTCCTCTGTCGAGAGGATCGTTGCTTGTTAGCGGAGATACGTTCCACGAAAACTCTTGTTTTTTCGGTGAAACCAATTTCTCTCGAACGTCCACCGCCGATTCACTTCCGTGTATCCGGATGCATCGTCGACTTTTTAACCATTCGATAAGTAACCAATTACTCGACTGTGGATACTCCGCTTTTGACAATAAAACGATCCGGTTGCAGCTTGCTTGAAAACACTCAAGACCGTGGTCTAATATACACATGTATATTTAAATAACCTTTTTTTATTTCTCTTCAAATTCTTTCAAAAATTCAATCCACGGAAAATAACATTTTGGCCCGCTCGAAGCAAATACGTTCACCGTGAATTATTAATCTCTTCCATTTCTCTTCTTGTTTGAATCTATCGCTTAAGTGGATAATTAAAATTATTCGAACAAATCGACCGATTAATAGACGTTCCGTTTTTAGTTAAAATATTCCAAATACATCGATTCATCGAATTATTATTATTAATCGTACAACGAATTGCGCTTACTTTCGTTCACACTTACGTGGACGCTCCTTAGCGGTGGTAATTATGAAAATGTTTTTTAATAAATTAAAATCGTGACAGATCGTTAAATGAAACAACATATTGCGTATCACGATGCAGTGAAACCCTTATACAACTCGTACGACTACTAACGAAGACTTAGAGACGAGCTCGTATCCAAAGGGAGTTCGTAGAGGTAAAAAGAGTCGAGTAACCGAGAAACCTTGGGAACGACGAAAGCCAAAAGTCGAGAATTAATTAAGCAGACAGGTTTGACACATGCGCGGACTTACGGACCAGCTGAAAGCAACGAAACCGCTCGGGACGCGTGAATTAATTTCAAACGAAATCACATTAATTTTTTCATCAATTTTCGTATTAAAGACGCCAACGGAGTCGAACACGACTAAAGAATAATTAATGCGAGCCGATAATTGAAAATTTATGGATTCGATCGTTTTTCAGAATTCATTCGTGATAGTCGCTCGCGGTGAGTCACCACCGAATCGATTAAAAATTTTGTTCGAAACGCGGACAGAATTGATCGTTCAAGGTCACCGAGGATTTCTCCCCACCACGTCCTTTGGTCACACCTCTCCCCCACCACGTCCTTTGGCCACACCTCTTCCCCACCACCTTATCTCTGTGTTCAATGTCGCTACGTTTCAAAGAGTTAAATCTTAAAACTACATCTGTCGCGTGATAAATTATTTGTCAATGGTTTCTCATAGATTCCATATTAAATTTGTAAATAGAAATCGATATTTTTATTTATCGTTCGGTAACACCCTGCGTACGAAATCGATTAAAATCGGTCTGATTTGTGTCGCGTTTGGACTCATATTAATCGGAGGAATACGAAAAGGGCCATGGTATTATTTTCAATAAATTAACGCGAAATTTTGGGGAAGCAACTAGAAACTATTTTAACAAATGTGTACCGTTTGAAGGTACGTTTCAATTTGTGGAGATCCGAAGGTAGGTCGTCGGATACTACAATTAACGCGAGCAAGAAATTAACAATTAATGGACCGACGCCCGGTGCGTTTGTATTTGCAATTAAAGAAGAGACTGTTTCACACTGCGCCCTAACGCAATCGACGCTCGAATTACACATTTCTCGGGAAATAATTCTCCGACAAATCTCTATCCCCTCAGTGCTATTGCTCGGCGCAATCCTCGCTTCTCTCCCGTGAAATTATTCAAACAACCCCTCCCCTCTACCGACTCCAAATGACCCACCGAACGCGCTGAAATTTCTCGCATCGCGGGACACCCTGTATTCCCGATGCGAAACCGCGCAAGAATATACGATCGGGACGAAAAAAAAGCAGAGAGACGGAGAAACGAAAAATAAAGAGAAAAATGGAGAGAAATAGAGTGGAAGAGTGAGAGAGAGAGAGAGAGAGGGGTGAATTATTGCCTTCGCGGTTTATCTAAAAACGCGCGTCGCGGCCGCGTACACGCACAGAACTCTACGTTCCGCGTGGCTGCTGATTCACGAAAAACCGACCGATAAACGTCATTCTGGAGCTTATCAGTCAGAGTTCATTAGCCCGGTGAACAGCGTCCTCGCAGACAACGTTGCAAGAGGGTGTACCGGTAGGGGAATCAGGACCACCGGAAGAAAAACCGCCCCTGCGCGAGGCGAAAAAAAACACGGGGTACATAATGGCAGCGGGAGGTGGGCGCAAAACAAACGAGAAAAAACACGCTAACGGGACGTCGACCGAGGGGCGTGGTGGGGGGAGAAGGGGTGGTTCAGTGGCGTCGGCGGGTCGAGGAACCGACTGGAAGGGGTTGCCGGAGCGTATCGCTGCTAATGCATGTACAACGTGCCAGGAGGAAGAATTGGTAACGTCGGCATCGGTGGATACCGGAAAAGTAATTTAAAATCTTCTCTTTTTTTTTTTTTTTTTGTTTTTATTGCGAGGATCGCGTTCAGCGAAGTGTGTGGAAATATTAACTCCGATGTCGCGCAAGTGATCACGGTGCCGAGAGTGTATTTATTGTACAAAATAGTTATTAAGTAAATTAGTTATCGACGAACTAGTTGTTCAATTTGTTATTAACAAACTAGTTATTGAAACAATTATTAACTAAAATAATTATCAAGAAACTAGCTTGGTAACTAGTTACTAATTATAAAATAGTTAAGAGTATATTTAATGTGCAAAATAAAAATAACAAGAGTATATTTAAAGTACAACATAGTTCTTCCTCGCTTCTCGTCTAAAGACATACTCTCTGTTCGGAGATACATGGCGAACTCAATTCCTATACGCTACTCTCTAGTCAGAGACAAACGTGCCCTTGTTCAGAGTGACACTACGACAATAATCGTTCGTTCGCGTCGATGACCTTTCTTATAGTCTAGCTTTTAGACCCACGTGACCTAAGTCACGAGGTCAGGGTCGTCGTGGGCCATGCGAGAACCGTAGGCCGGAATTATTCTCTCAGGTGATCGCTAAGATAATAACCAGACGATGGATTTGCGTTATGTCACCGTCGCCAGAAAATTCCATAGTTCCGTCAATTAGTCTACTTATATTAACCGGGTTGAGGGTTTTTACATTTTTCGTATCACGTGTTTGCTGTTTTTCATTTTATTGACGGTTGTTTATTATTGTGAGACCGTTCCTCGTTTTACATATCTTACACCAGTGTTCAAGTGACAAGTAGTATGACCCTCGTTTATGGTCAGAATAGTAGTATGGCCTCATATTTGGCCCGACAAGTGGTATTACATCCGTCTATGGTCAGACTATCAGTATTACCCCGTATATGGCCAGACAAGTAGTATACCCCCGTCTATGATCAGGCAAGTCGTACACCTCGTCTATGGTCAGACAAGTGGCTTTACCCCGCCTATGATCAGACAAGTAGTATTACCCCCGTATATGGCCAGACAAGTAGTATCGCCCCGTGCATGGTTAGACAAATAGTATAATCCCATCTGTGGTCAGGCAAGTAGTACTCTCCTATGGTACTCCTATAGTACCAAGTAGTATTGCCCTGTGTGTGATCAGACAAGTGCTATAACATATCCATGATCGGCCAAGTAGTATGACCCCGTCAGGCAATAGTATGGCCCCGTATCTAATCAGACAAGTAGTATTGTCCTGTACGTGGCCAGACGAGTAGTATGTACCCGTCTATGGTCAGACAAGTAGTATTGTCCTGTACGTGGCCAGACGAGTAGTATGTACCCGTCTATGGTCAGACGAGTAGTCCGCGCGACTATAGTGACTACAACATGGTTGAAACACAATCGTACACAGAGTGGCTCGAAACAACGTTAACATTTATACGAAGAATTTGTACATGTACGGGGGGGGGGGCGAGCAACTTTACTATTATACTTTAACCCATTAGCGCCCAGCGTCCGATTAATCCGGACGCTGGGGAGATTTTAAACCTTTCCCGGGGATAATTTTTGCTGTTCGATGTGTCGGTGGCGCGGCCTTGAGAGAATGTGTAGGAAAGCGTAATATTTTATGGTTAACTCGGCCACTTCGAGGGAAATAGTTCGTTCTTTCCCGAGTTTCGTTTCTTGATTTTTAGGCGAGTGGAGGTTCTTGTTGTGCCTCTTGTGCTCTAAATTCACACGCCAATGGATTAGATAATAATTGTGTGAATTGTTGCATACAGAGTGTTCTCGTAGAAAAATTGCATCGTATTGAGAACAGAGAATTGGGATCATTTGTCACCTTGGTTTTTACAGAAATAAAATGATATTTACCCCAATGAATGACATCCCAATGATTTTATCCCAAAATAATGTAGCCTATAGCTGATGCTTACTAAGATACCAATACTGATAAAACATGCAATCCGTCAGAATTCTAAATATATTTTTTCCAATAGAATAGGCGAATCAATCAAGGAGAATGCGACATATTTTCGTCGATTAACGATCCCGAAAAAAAGTTTCGATAAGATAATCTCCGATAACGTCACTTTTTCTACCTATATTTAGACAAAGAGTCAAGTCTCTCCTACACGTACCATCTCCTACATTTCACCCTGTATAAAATTTCTGGTTCTCGGGGAACATGATAGAAAACTCAGTCGATTACCTCGAGGGACACCCTGTATCTTTTCCCTTCGCTCGATCGAGACGCGATATCGTTGTCGAATACATCCCGGTAGATTTAATGCCCGACGAGTTCGGGAAGGGGACTTTTTCTTCTTCTCGTCGAAAATTTTCGCGATGTTGGACTTATCGTGTTCGTTAGTCTCGACTGTGTGCACGCGTGCGTGTATATAGCGTGTACATATACGTTATTGATGCTTTTTTTTCTTCACCGGAGGAAAATCGAAAATTTATGGGCGCAGAGGGTTTACAAAAACGAGAAACGTCCAGTTAACAGAGGTCCGCAAATCAAGCTCAGCAGAGGGTTTTCTGTTTCGATCATTTGGATGATTTACTCGCGCGCGTTGGATGCAAGAGTACGTAAAAATCGGATTTGAAATAGGTCTCGTTGTGTTTATCATCGTCAATTTTGATTTGCCGATGTGCATCACCCGGCTATTCTTCATCAGTTGTTTTTTTTTGCAAAAGTCGCGCATTTCACAAATTTTCACGGTCGATTTGCTCGAAAACGTGCGCAAAATTTTCATCAGTTTCGAACTTCATTTTTTGGCAAAACATCACATTCTTCTTATTGTTTATGTTATTCAATGTTCTCGATTATCCAACATTACGAACCACGTTGCTTTATTGTATCCAAGACGATCGTTAAAACGAGATCAAAATGTTGAACAACGAATTCTTATCATTGTTGAACAAATTGTGAACAAATTCTTTCGGGTTGTATCATTGATTCCTCTACCTACATATTGTTAAACGTACATTGTAATATTATTGTTCGAAAGTTAAATCTTCCAAGACTCTTACGGACTTACGTACTTTAATTGTATTTTATCTCGATATACGCACGTACAATGATAATGTTAATCAACGTGTTTAAACGTTTCTCGATATTTCGCTCCGCCCTTTGTGTCTTTCGTATTCTACGCGTTACTTTCGACATCGTTGAATAAGAACTTCGTCAAGCTTGCTTCGCTTTATTTCTAAAAGGCAAGCTCACCAAAGCCTGGAGTGAACTTCGCGCGAAACGTACCACTTCCTCGTATTACTTTCATCGTCGTTTTCGACGACAAAGATTTCAGCACCGCGGAATAAAAAAGAAAATACGAGGCGTTTCGTTTCACAAAGATACGACTGCACGCCCAGCACTTCAAACCAGACGCTAACAATGCACCGGTAAACTTCCAGATTAGCATCGCATTAAAACAAACAATACTCCTCGGTGTTATCCAGCGACTCCTCCATTGTAATAAAAACTTGTCTACTGTCCCGTAAAATATTTGACGGGCTTATTTCGCGAAGAAATTTCACTTGTGCGTCGACTGCTCGGGAATTGCCTCGCATCGAAGGTGCGGTGTATCGAATCTATCGAGAAATTCTCTACTAACAATATTTGGATATGTTTCGAGGAATATACAGTTCGCACTTTGTCTATAAATCCGTGAGTGTCTATAAACGTTCGAGTTTTATTCACGGTACAAGCATCGAAAACGTTTGAACAACTTTGTTTCAAGCTTTGAGCACGGAAACACCAAAACTGGTTAATAAAATTATTGTAGAGTGGAAATACGAAGGTGGCTAAGTGGTAGAATTAAGTAGACTAGGGTTACTTTTTAATTGGTTGTGAAAGGACGGTAAACTATTTTCTTTTTATAGTTATAGGGAATTATTATTCAGCATTTACGTTTCTGGTACTTATACTTTGTAATTGTGGAAAGTTCTCAATGGAAATAAACACGATGTCAATTGTGAGACTCGACGTGCACTTGTACATTTTCGATGATTCTACACTTATTGAATTGTTCGGTAAATTTAAAAGTATTCTGACAAAATATTTATCGAATTATCACAGGTATACGAAAGTTTTCCAAAATTATTATTACACAAATATTCCACTCGTTCTTCGTTCCAAAAATAAACAATTCTTCAACAGCGTACATTCTCGATTTAATTATGTATACCTGTGACCGATTATACATTTACAATGAGAAGATTCATCCTTGATTGTTCAGAAAACAAAACTACGACAAAAGAGGTTTAAATCGTAAAAACCTTTCAGTACGTTCAATATTCTTTCATAAATTCGTTACTTTTCGTTCGAATAGGAAGACGACTTCGCTGCTGGTTAAAATCGGTTATTAATTACCCAGGACTCGACCATTCGATTCATACGTGCAATGAATTTCACGTTTTTTCCCGCATGCCGTCCCACGTTCAATTATCGTTCAACGCCCGAATCATTGAGTCTCGTCGGTTCTTTCATTCTAGGACAACGGTCCTTTATTCGATTTCTTCGCTGGTTCCCGCAACATCCTATACCCCTTTACCACCATCTTTCAGTTGTTCAATTGACCGTTTCGTTTTTTAGGTGGAAAATCTGTTTGATCTTTCCGCACAGTGTTTGTTTCATTACCTCGTCCTTTATTTCTTTTTCGAATCGAGCATGTTACGCAAACAACGAGACAGAATTGTGAAAATAAATCAATTGTAAAATATTTCTGTTATTCTTGTTGATGAAATTGACAGACGCAACGGACGTTTTTAACGTTAATTGTTGCAGTGATACAATACCCTTTTATCGTTCGAAATAAAGGGTAATGTGAAAAATATTGGTCTTGAACATTTTTTTTTTATTACAGTTCATACGTTACGATATTAAGCCGCGCAATTGATATGGAATTGTTACAGTGAGCTCAGTTTCGTATTTAATATCGGTTATAACCGTTGGTATTAATTTGTTTCCATTTATTTGGACATTCTACCGACACGGCTGACAACACGTAGCCTCGTACCACTGCAGCTACTCAACGCGATGCCGAGAATGCGGTGTCTGATCACGGACGTTCCTACACTACTTCATCGGCGTTATTACTACTTGAAGGCATTTCTCTGTTACGTAAACAAAGGAACAGAACTGTGGAAGGAAAGCAAATCGATTCTATTTTCGTGATTTTGATGTATAAAATTGCCGATTATACTTTACACAGCAATTCCTTAATTTGACATTAATTATCAGTTGAACCAAGGTATGGTAACAGCTCAACTAGCGGTGACTGTAATTAATACAAGACAGCTTGTTAAACTCACCGGCTGCAAAACTGTCACTTTCATAAATTTACTTTTTATAAATTTGTAACATTTAATGCAAACAATAGATTGTCTTTCAAAGATTCTTTTCAATTACATTTAATAATTACTATATAATATGGCATCACGTAATACGTTCTTTTTCATTCGAAGTTTCAAGTTTTCGGTAGAATCTTAAAAAACAATTAAAAAGTCAGATAGCAATATTAAACTTCTGGAAAGTAGCAGTTCTGTTAAATTCTTCATACTTTCATCTTACTTTTCCCTTCCTTTACTTCGACCCAGAGCGAAATAGTATATTCGTGCAACGAATAAAATCTTTGTTTCGTATAAATGGTGCCGCACCATACATAATTCTTCTTTAACAATAATTTATTCTTTTATTTAATATTGCGCAAATATTAAATTGGTCTATTTCTACTTGAAGATATTATACTCTAAGAGTGTAGATTGTGAAAAATTCAAATTTCCATGGAAAATTTTATAATCTCGACCCGGCAATCGCGGTGATAGTTCCTCTCAAAGCGATGCAAATTTCTTTGACAGTACTTTATTCTTTTATTTAATATAGCGCAAATATTAAATTGACCCATTTCTACCGGGGATATTATACCATTAGATACTACACTCTAAGAGTGTAAATTGTGAGATATTCAAATTTCCAAGGGAAATTTTATGAAATCGACTCGGAAGTTGATGTTAATTCCCCTCAAAGCCGTACAAATTTCTGTAACCATGCTCCTTTCTGTTATTTAAATACCGCAAATATTAAAGTGACCTGTTTCGACCGGTCTCGGTATACGTTACAAATTGTGAGAAATTCTCCGAAGAGAATTTTCTGAAATTTGCTCAAAAGACGCAATGTTAACGTGTCTTCTTGTGTACGTAAACACACGAATCCCGGTCGAAGGAACGCATCTTCGGTGATACTTTTTTTAACGAAAATTCAAATCTCCTTTTGACAAGGGAGGAAAGAAAGCATTTCAATGTTGCGAATTGTGAGAAATTCTCCGAAGAGAATTTTCTGAAATTTGCTCAAAAGACGCAAAGTTAACGTGTCTTCTTGTGTACGTAAACACACGAATCCCGGTCGAAGGAACGCATCTTCGGTGATACTTTTTTTAACGAAAATTCAAATCTCCTTTTGACAAGGGAGGAAAGAAAGCATTTCAATGTTGCGAATTGTGAGAAATTCTCCGAAGAGAATTTTCTGAAATTTGCTCAAAAGACGCAAAGTTAACGTGTCTTCTTGTGTACGTAAGCACACGAATCCCGGTCGAAGGAACGCATCTTCGTTGCCACTTTTTTTAACGAAAATTCAAATCTCCTTTTGACAAGGGAGGAAAGAAAGCATTTGAAAAGCGAGGCGTCTTGAACTCGGGTGATCATTCGCACCCGTTCCACGCCTCAGCGGATCGATTAAAGCGCAGGAGAGCCGATCAAAGAAATCTTGGCGCAGCACGGACTATCGGGCCGTTCAATCCTCTTGTTTGGCAAGCCCCCGGCACACTGTCGTGAAAGGGAACGTACGATTCCATCTCGTCTCGTTGGACTCTCATAAAAGCGGACGAATGCGGACCTTTTAACGGACCAAGTGTAAACCTACACCCCGGCGCCGTCACCCGGCCATTTCCCCACACCCTCGACACGGCATTCTTGTCCTTTCGCAAGCGCCTCCTTACTTTCTGTCGTGCGTGTCCCGGTGAACGATGTCCGTAGTTTGCCCCCACTATGAAACTTGTCTCTGGATTCCCGTCATTTCTTCTCTTGGCGCCACCCCAAACCTCTTCTATGGAATCTTACTCGTCCGTGTACGTTATTCGTCAAGCGAGACGAGAGGTAGGGGAAAATGCCGTGGAAGATTTTAAGGAACGAATCTATCGCCTTGTCTTCTCGCTGGGCTTCTCCGTTTAGCTAAATTGTATCTTTTAACGCGCGATGTGAACGCTTTAGAACGGTATTGAACGCACAGTAGGTGGAGGTTTATGAGTTCTCAGTCGGTGAACAGTTTCGAGTTCTCAGTCGGTGAACGTTTACGAGTCCTCGATTTGTGAACGCTTTTGAACTCTCAGTCGGTGAACGATTTTGTATTTTTAATCGATGAACTCTTTCAAGTTCGATCGGTGAAGGTTTGTGAGCTCCCAGTCGGCGAACGCTTTTGAACTTTTAATCGATGAACTCTTTTAAGTTCGATCGGTGAAGGTTTGTGAGCTCTCAGTTAGTCAACGCTTTTGAACTTTTAATCGATGAACTCTTTTGACCTTAATCAATGAAGGGTCGTGAGCTCTCAGTCAGTCAACGCTTTTGAACTTTTAGTCATTGAACTCTTTTAAGTTCGATCGGTGAAGGTTTGCGAGCTCTCAGTCAGTAAACGCTTTTGAACTTTTAATCGGTGAACTCTTTCAAGCTGAGTCAGGGAAAGATTATGAGCTCTCAGTGGGGAAATGCTTTTAAACTCTCAATCGATGAATGCTTTTAAAATCTCAGTCGGTGAACGCTTTTGATCTCTCAGGTGGTGAACATTTATATGCTCTCAGTCGGTGACAACTTTCGAACTTTCAGTCTGTCAAAACTTTGGAGCTCTCAGTCAGTGAAAACTATCGAACTTTCAGTCAGTCAAAACTTTGGAGCTCTCAGTCGGTGAACATTTATGAGCTCTCAGTCAGTGAAAACTTTTGAACTCTCAGTCGGTGAACGCTCTTGAACTCTCAGTCAGTGAAAACTTTTGAACTCAGTTGTTGAACACTTTCGAACTCTCAGTGAATGAAAGCATACGATCTCGTAGTCGGTGAACTCAGTCTTGAATCCTCAGTCGGTGAACGCTTTCAAAGGTTCAATTGGTGAATATCTATGAAAGTTCAGGGCGTGTATTTAAATACGAATCTCCCCGCACGACCCGTGCTGAATACACAAATTCTAATACAATTTCTAAATTAATTGAATTTAGAGAAGACTTGATTTTATGCACAGACACGTGTGGTAGTTCCATCATCCAATTGAATCTGGGAAAAAGCTTGATTTTATGGATAGACACACACGATAGTTTTATCATCTAGAGCTAACAACAACCACAAACCCAATACTGGCCAGCCCCTAGAAAGCAACCGCAATACAATTCCTGTAGAATTTGTTGAGAGATGAAATTGAAAAAATAATTTAACTCGCTCTAAAAATGATTCACAGACTCGTAATATTATTGGATAACGGAAGCCGTGATCGAGTAATAAGTTCGTTTTTTACGATTGTTCGATAAAAGCAATTGCAAAATTTTTAAACAAACAACGCACCACTAATTTTACGAGTCGCGTTTACTCGAAGATAGTTTCGCAAGATTGCGATAGTGGATTCGAACAGTTACTTTCTTTTTTTTAATACTTTCCAACATTAGCACACGAATTGACGTCTTCGTCGATGAATCTTTAAATACCAAAACGATTTACATTGTACCGTGATTCCGGCAATAAAGATCCCTCGATGGCATATATTTAGTGCTGGAACGTCCATACGTGATATCGGTGAAACAAACCCCGAAATAACTGCCCGCAGGCAAACAGAAATAAAAGTGATCGGACAGCGCGTGTCCGATAGTTTACCGACCACCTGGCATTAAATTTCAAATGTTTCTGGCAATTTTCATTCGTGAAAGTGCAAGCTACACTCGCTGTATTCCATTCTTTTAATTCAACGTTCAGTGTCAATTGCACAGCACGTCGATGGATTATTGAAAATTAAACCGTTTGAAGAATTATAAGAATAGAATTTCATTTTCGAATATCCTGGCCAAGTTAAGCGATTAGCTGTACACTCTTAATTATAATATGTAACAGTTATTGCTATTAATGAATCTAATTCAGGAAATTTATATTTGTTATCGGTTGTTACCGGTTATTTTGCTCGACGAAACATCGATCGATTCGATTAATCGATACGTAGGAAGAAAATTGTTGTTCTTTCGTTTCGTTTGTCTCTGTTCCAGCGTGTCTGACCACACGTGCTGCCATACTACTATTATTATCGTATATTCGTATGTAATGCAACGGCTGGTCATGAATATTCTTGCACTACTTTTCCATCTTTAGCAGCACTTGAAAGTCCGAGCATGAACATAGCTGGAATACGATTAAATTAAAAATACTAATTTTCCCATTCGTATAATTGGTCACGGTACTGGCGTGTCTGATTGCGTACGTACGTATACCACTGCCACCGAGCCAAACCCAATTTACACTATTACGTCTGACCGTATATTTTTTTTTACTACCATTTCCAGTGCTGTCGATACTTGGAGGGCCGAGTACGAGGAAAGATATAAAATAAATAGGATGTAAAATAACAATTCAACGAATAATGTACTGTACAAAAAAAGAAAAGAAATGCCCGAATAATATTGTACTGTTTGTGGTGAAAAACTTGAAAACGTTTCTTTCATCGTTGGGTTACAATATCGCAATAAAAATCCATCAGTGTTCCGATAATGGTCGATAGAAATGTAATCAAACATCGAAACCCAACGTCGACGAATACAACGAACAATGAACACTCCTTTGCATTAACAGCGAACGTGATAGTGCTTCTCTCGAATAAACGTTATAAATCTTCCTTATCGAAACTCAAATAAACGTTATAAATCTTCCTTATCGAAACTCGGCGATAAAGAGGTCAGATTTCGAGGCATCGTTCTCCCAACTTGCGTAACAAATATATTGAACTAATAATAGTAACGATAAACTAACAAAATTTAAGATCGACGAGCTTCATTGAATCTTTCGAAACTACTCGCAGTCTCCTGTAGAAAAAGTTACTTTGGTATTATTATTATCGATAGAATAACCCTTACAGCCACACAAATTTAACAATTCCTTCACCTTTATCTTTAACTCTATCTCCAGCAAAAGAAACCGAATATACAATCGACTCTAATAATATTCATATCGCGACATTGTCACAATTTATCCTGCTCCAATTTCTCGAAACACGATCGTTAATATTAATATCCATAAATTCGTCGCAGGTGAAATTTTCCAAAGTAGTTAAAAACGTTAATTAAGCCTATCGACGCTATTGGATTCGATTTCGATAGTGATCGAGAATTGTCTTCGATTCGAAGGATCCGGGTAAATGGGACACCGGTACCCCGGGCAGCAAACTTTTTCCGGGCTAATGAATTTCACGCCGCGACGTGCACATTATTTTGCTTCGGTGGTGTAGTCGTTAATCGCCCGATATCTCACGGATCTTTATGTAAATATTCCCCCTTGCGTTAGCAGTGAATTACACGCGAATAATGAATCCCCCTTAGCCGCCATTAGCGGGCGATTATCGAAGTAATTGCGGCTAAGCAATCGCTAAAAAGTTAAACGACGGCCAGCTCGCTCGCCTACGGTGTATTGTATCGATTTACTCTCGTTATTTTAACTCCTCTCCGCGCGAGTCGGTATTAACGAATGGAAAGTCTCGTTTCCTCTTTCGAACCCCACCACGTCGTTTCCACGGCCTTCGTAATTATATCTCCCGCTTCTCGCGTAGCGCAACCGAGACTTCGTCTACGATCCGTAAATTTCCGACGAGAATTCGTGGCACGCCGCGCCACCGAATTCCACAAATTTTCTTGCCAAAAATATTTCGGAAATGCCTCCTACTCCCTCTCGCGACACCCATCCCCCCCTACTTTTCTTCAATTCTGTTCGTTCTCTTTTTCTAATTCATCTCTCCGTTCTCACTTTCGATCTTTCTTTCGAACCGCTGAAAGCGTACGAGACCAATGCGCGCGCAGTTGGCGCGAAAAATTCAAAGTAGACGCGAAACGAAGAATCTCGCGACACTTTCGCGGTACGCGTTTAATAATACAGAAGTGCGTGCGTATTGCGTACATTGACGATATTTTCATTCCACCACCGTGGAATGTTGTCTTCTTCGATGGAAAAACTTCTAGGTTCGATGTTAATTCAATTTGAAATTGCCGCCAGTATGTAAGCTATTTAATTTCGTCGATATTAAAACGCAATTCTGCGGAGCCGCGTGGCTATGATTATGCAAAGTGTGCTTCGTGTTGGCGCGTACTTTTGCGTGTTTTGTATTGAGTAACACGGCGTTGAATTCGTTCCGTTCTTATCGAACGTGATGTTGCGAAAGAAATAGTGTATTATGCTTTCGAATGAAAATCGAGCAAATTTCGAAGTAATTGTCGGAAAGTTAGCGTACGAGTATCGTAAAAAAAATGAGCGTATTCGTTGGAAAAGTCAAAAGTTCTTTAAAAGTAATATATTTTAAAGAAATTGATTTCAAAGATATTTGAAGAATATTTAGTTGGAATGAATTTCATTTTAAATGAATTTTATACTTCCAATAAGGAAACTTATTTTTTAATTAAAGGAGCTACACTCGCACCGTAACTTTCTACATATTTTCCATTATTTTCTCACATTTAAATCCCCCCTTAGTAACTTGACTGTTTCTACTCTCTTCTGTATTCCTACACTCGCTGTCCAATCTTAAACAAGCTTCGTTGAACTTCGCGTAACATTTCCATTACCCGCGCAAACACGGTGATCGATCAAAAGTAAACGTTCATTAAAAAAATTCAAAAAAAATACCATTACCAACGAATAATAATTCCTACCCCGTGAAATATCGAAGCGACGCGTTGACAAGTGTTTCGTTTCCCGTAGAAATTCGTACCCGTAACTTCTGAATTATTTTACGAGGAAATTGGGATCAATTTTCCAGATCGCGGAGCCACCGTTATTGCGTACACACATCGACCGGGTAAAGTGTAACGAGTCGTTGGAAGGAATATCGGGAATCGCGATCAACGTCCCGTGGTGCCCTTCGCGAACCACAATTGAAAGCGAGCCGCTAATGATGAATTATTCCGACAATCGATTAGCACACGTGCCACCGTTGTTTCCGACCCGTTTCGTTTTTCATCGTTTCGTTCGTCGTTTCGGTCCCGGAAACGGCGAGTACGTAAACGGGGGGATGGAACGAACGAAAAAAAGAAGAAAAAAAAAAACATCCATTCCTCCCCAGAGCCGTGCGATTCGGATGCGCGCGCGATCGTCGTCGGAGATATTATTTCCGCAATTTCCGCGGTAACCGGACAGATTGAAGCGCGCTAATTAAAAGCTCCGCGGCCGGCCGCTATCGACGCGTCCTCCCTAATTAAAAATGCATCGTCCCGCGCGTGAATCGCATCCGCGGCACCGCGTAGAAACGCGCCGCCTCCTTATGATTTACGCTCACGGGAAATTAGATTCCATTATCGGAACGCGTTCAACTTTCCCTCGAATTTCCCGTCGAAATCGGCCGAGCGCGTCCGGATTATTTATATCGAACACAGCGCCACGCGCGGAATTAACGGTAAATTCGATTTTAATTCGCGGGAACGCATAACTCGTTGACGCGGGATTCAATTAATGAATATTTTTAATTAACGTTTTCCAACGGCGGAGGGTAGGGGACCGTTGAAACCGCTTTTCAATGATTAGCGAATTATCGCGGCCGTTCGAAATAGAATTCCCATCGATTCGTTTATAACAATTCGCAGAGCGGCCGGTCTGCAAATCTTTTACGGTTCGTTTGCGCGACTCTGCACGGATACGTTCAATTGATCTCAATCGGAGGACCGTTTCCGTTTTGTTTTTAATTAAACGAAAACGATCGACGATTGTCGCTTAGATACCGGAGGTTAGGAATAATTTACCGATGGCCGGTTTTCATCGTTGGTTTTCGATCACGTTTCGTGTACGGGATAACGAGACCGAGTTTCGAACGGAATTTACGTAACGCGTTCAACGGAATATGGAAGAGTGTTTATAACGAAAAATACGCACGGTGTGAAATGTAAAATGATGCTAATTGTGAATGGAAACGATGGAGTTGGAAGGACGAAGGATACAGAATTGGATCATTGTGTAACCAAAAGTACTTACGATGTGGAATGTAAAATGTTACTAAACGTAACTAGAAACAATAGAGTTAGACAAATAAAATTTAAAGAAATATATCGGTCTATGAAGAAAAAGATGTACGATGTAAAATGTGAAATATTACTAACCGCAACTAGAAACAATAGAGTTAGAAAAATAAAATTTTGAGAATTATATCGTTGTGCATAAAATATTTGTGGAAGATCGATAAACTATGTGAGCGTGTTAAGGTCAAATTTCTGACCATACAACCACATTTCAACTTGTCTGACTATATACGGGAGTCGTACTACTTGTCTGGCCATAGACGGGGTAATACTACTTGTCTGACCATGGACATGGCAATGCTACTTGTCTGGCCATAGACGAGAGTAATACTACTTGTCTGACCGTAGACTGGGCAATACAACTTGTCTGCCCATAGACGGGTAATGCTACTTGTCTGGCCATAGACGGAGGCCATACTGCTTGTCTGACCATAGACGAGTATTGCCCCTGCCTATGGTCAGACTAGCAATATTACCCCGTCCATGGTCAGACAAGTATCATAACCCCTGTCTTTGGTCAGACAAGTAGTATTACCTCGTCTATGGCCAGAGAAGTAGTATGGCCCCGTCTATGGTCAGGCGAGTAGTCTGTGCTACTATAATGGCTACAACATCGTTAAAAATGATCGCATTGTAATGCTCTCGCGCTCGTTTCAAAGGCAAACGACCGCGTTGTTCGACAATCTGACCAATAATTTACTAACTCAATCTTTAAACTATTCTACACAATAGGGAATCGAATGTGGAGCGAATTGTTTCGAATTCTATAGAAGGGACTAAGAGCGTGTTTATTTCTAAGGAGTGCGTGTGACCCATTTCGAAACACGACAACAGTGTGTGCACCTATGTACGTGAAGGGATTTAGGACAAATGCAACGAGCGAAGAGGCAGTCGAATCGCGTCGGAATACTCGTTGTTAATACTTGTTGTTGTATCTGCTTCGAATATATTATCAACCGTACGTTCCGACCTCACGATATCTATCTCTAAATATTTAAATAATAGACAAATTATATTTTTGAAATACTCGAATCAGAAAAGCATTCGAATATTCGAATAGAGAAATATTCAACGAAGAGACTGAGGACACGTTGAGAATGAGTATAATAAAGTGGTGGGGGCAACTCGAGTACAGTTATCGAGGGAAAATTTTGATCAATTAACGAGGTAACGGTATTTAATCCTCCGTACTTGCAAACTAAAACACAGACATGTTGTAAAACACTTTTAATTACAGTGTATGCTCCATTCAACGAAAAGAGTAGGCATACGTCGCAATGACCGCGGTGGGGGCGACTCGAGTACACTTATCGAGGGAAAATTTTGATCACTCAACGAGGTAACGGTATTTAATCTTCCGTACTTGTAAACTAAAACACAGACACGTTGTAAAACACTTTTAATTACAGTGTATGCTCCATTCAACGAAAAGAGTAGGTATACGTCGCGATAACCGCGGTGGGGGAGCGCTCGAGTACAGTTATCGAGGGAAAATTTTGATCACTCAACGAAGTAACGGCATTTAATCTTCCGTACTTGTAAAATGAAACACAGTCGCGTTGGGAAATATTTTTAACGAGGTACCGCGCGATAGTGATTAACCCAGCAGTGCGCTACTCGTGAATGGTTGCTTCCAGGTTTCTACGTACGTGACGTTTCACGGCAAAGTAAAGCAGTCTGTGTTTGTTACGTTAAACAGATATTGGGGAAACCCATATACAGACAAATGCATTGTACTCTCGTGACGAGATGAACATCGAGCGACAGATATTCAGAGCGTTGGCGAGGTTGTTCCGCCGGATGAAGCTGCTCAGAGATTACGACAAACGTAACGATTCAAGAACATTAAAGGCGGTCCTCGTGGTAAACCAAGAGTCGTATTTTAAATTGTAACGCGCGCGATGATAGATATTTCGAGGTCGCGAAACGCAAGAACGACGATACGTTTAAAATAAACGAAACAAAAGGAATCAATAACGATTATTTTAACTGTATTCGCTGCACTTTGCGTCGCGCTGTTCCACGCTTGCTTTTCAACCGACTCTTCGCTCGCTGCATTTGTCCTAAATCCTCCGAACACACGCATACACACATACACATTTTCATTATACTTTGGAAAGGGCTACATGCACTCAAACACGCGCTCGATGTCTTCTACACAGTTTCAAAACACTTCGTTCCCCGTTCAATTCTCTATCGTTCGGAATAGTTTAAACACGCACGCATAATTTGTTAATCATCCCGCAATAGTTATCCGTCACGAAACAACCATAATTGTTCACTCCAAGACTTCACTTAAAGTCCCGTATCGTTCTCTACGATCATTTTTTTTATCACGACTATGGGCCAGTCCTGGATGTAATATAATTGTTGATCGCGTAGTTTGTTTATTCTCCTAAAGGAATATATTTATAATAAAATTGTACGTCCTTCTCACATTTTCTCGCTTTAGATATCTTCAAAAAAATTGTCTACGTTCAAGAATATTTCGCGCGAAAAAAGAAACAGTTCGTTTCAATATCGAACCTTCTGTCGATTAAAATTTCCGGAAAAAAATTATATTTATCGATATCGCTAAAATTCCGTCCGCGTACCAGCGGAAAAGCTCATTTGTTATAATACGAAGAAAAAAGTGATTCGTTTCGTCTCTTTTTGTTTACAGAGCGGTCTGTTTATAACCGATTTTTAAAAAAAACGAAGGGCGGTTTACCGATGGAAACATTTTGAAATTCAATACCGCGTACCGAATCGTATAAATGGCGGAACATAGTCGAGCAGGACGCGATGCGATTTATCACAATAATATCCCGCATTTCGACTGATCGCGGTAAACGTTCGATTGTTCGCTGTCACGTTGTATAGCGTTGTACTTTTTCAAACCGTGACCAAAAATTTCGAATCGCCATACGAATTAGGAAAAATAGTATAGTTTGAAAGAAAAACACCTTCGAAGTGACTGAAATAGTAATATATTTTACATTTTACACTAGTTTTATTTTGAAAGAATTTCTTCGTCATTTTAAAATATCGCGAATGAAAATGTACGACCAATTCTCGATTTATATATTTGTTCAGTCCCGATAAATATCGATCAGGATCTATTATCGTAGCACTGGACGTTTATTGGCTAAATAAAAATTTTATAGATATAAACAAACGCTAAAATACCTAAAAAATATAATTGTCCTTGTTAACAGGTTATATGTAAACAATGGATTAGTGCAAAATTTATGAGAACATACGATTTTGGTAAGAATCAAGCAATTTTAAACTTTTGAACCGTAGATCGTTCGGTTGAACATTTTGACGAAAATTATATATCGTTGTTAGGTTTTCGTGTAAGACCGATTCTACGTAGATATTTACATTTACACGAAGAATGTTAAAATCGATTAGAAACTTCTCGTTATTGGAATAAAATGATTAACTCGAAACTGTGATGTTCGTATCACTGGAAGGAACTGACTAGGGGATGCAACGTGGAAACTAGCGAATCTGGATAAAGGAAGGCTTATGTCCAGGAAGTGCTTGCAGTGTGATTAGGTCTGACTTTGGAGTGGACCTATTGTTTTCAGTCTTCGTGGGTATCCGTTCCGACGATTAGGCGTCTAGGTAGGTAGACCCAGTTACCTTGGATAAGATTAGTTTCTTGATTTCCTCGTTAACTGCTCCGAACTCCAACGGATACCTTCTCGTGCTTACATTTTCTCCAAACAGTGACGTTTGGGTTTCTACCATCCTATGATATTCTTCGTATTATTCATTATTCTTCGTACAAAATTAGATTTTATTAAATTATACATATTTTATACATATACTAGGTTGTTTATCGTTTGATCAAACTTATTGAACGGTATAGTACTAGATTGCTCAATAAGTTTCGTCGTTCGATAAAATATATTGAACAACCTATTACACGTACATGTATATTCATCTATACACTTCCACACGTGCGTAAGAAAATCCTTTAAGAACGATAACACATCCTTGCGCCAAGATATTACACAAAACTACAAACTATCCATTAAAGAAAACAGCGGAGGAAGAAATATAAACGCACGAGATAAAAGTAACTATTCGTTGCGGTAGATACACTCGTAGACACTAAAAAAAAAAGAAGAAGTAACGAAGAAGGTACGCACATATAGAATAATAATTGCGTTAACAAGAAGAAAAATCTCTCTCTCTCTCTCTCCCCGGTGAGAAAATACGTACCTAAAAGCGCGATGGTTGAAATAAATTCACGGCGAGCAACGTGGCAACAATTTCGGTCCGGTTGTTCGTCGCGCGGATAAAAACTGCGCGTGGAAAACAAAAGGAAAGAATCGCACCGGTTAAGGAAAAAGCGGAATCGCTAATGCCGGACAGGATGGAAATCCCGCGTAGAATTGGTCGTTCGCCGCGGTCAATGCGCGCTCGGTATAAAAAATGATAATTCGCGGAGAAAGAGACGCGCTATCGTGACGAATTGCAGGTGTGGCAACGCCACGTACGAACTGTTCGCGTTCAGACGGTTTGTCGTAAATCCGCGTTCATGCTGATCGATTGTGTTTTCATGCAAATTCCATCGGCTGTGATTCTTGTCGCTGGCGCGCTCCTCGTTTCAATGGACTCGCTCGCCCCCGCGTTTTTCACAGAGGCGTTGCATTTTTCTTACGGTGTCGGACGATTGCCTTTAAATAACGCGACAGGGTTTAACGAGGAGTTTCGATCGACGAGAACTCCAACGCGAATAAAATTGAAGCAAATGTCGGGGACGATCGACGTCTTCCCAACGAATAAAATAGATACTTGAATTATTCTTTTTTTTTAGTCACTCGACCGATGGTACGTACGTTGGTTAATAGAAATGGGACTTAAAATTACGGAAACGTTAAATTAATCGATTGTGTCGTGTTTCGTTGATCGTTGTAGCGATACTGGGGGAAAAATGTTTCGTGATATCGAACGCGAATATAATTGAAGCAAGTCTTGGGGACGATCGACGTCTTCCCAACGAATAAAATAGATACTTGAATTATTCTTTTTTTTTAGTCACTCGATCGATCGTACGTACGTTGGTTAATAGAAATGGGACTTAAAATTACGGAAACGTTAAATTAATCGATTGTGTCGTGTTTCGTTGATCGTTGTAGCGATACTGGGGGAAAAATGTTTCGTGATATCGAACGCGAATAAAATTGAAACAAGTGTCGGGGACGATCGACGTCTTCCCAACGAATAAAATAGATACTTGAATTATTCTTTTTTTTTAGTCACTCGACCGATGGTACGTACGTTGGTTAATAGAAATGGGACTTAATATTACGGAAACATTAAATTAATCGATTGTGTCGTGTTTCGTTGATCGTTGTAGCGATACTGGGGGAAAAATGTTTCGTGATATCGAACGCGAATATAATTGAAGCAAGTCTTGGGAACGATCGACGTCTTCCCAACGAATAAAATAGATACTTGAATTATTCTTTTTTTTTAGTCACTCGACCGATGGTACGTACGTTGGTTACTAGAAATGGGACTTAATATTACGGAAACGTTAAATTAATCGATTGTCGTGTTTCGTTGATCGTTGTAGCGATACTGGGGGAAAAATGTTTCGTGATATCGAACGCGAATAAAATTGAAGCAAGTGTTGGGGACGATCGACGTCTTCCCAACGAATAAAATAGACACTTGAATTATTCTTTTTTTCAGTCACTCGATCGATCGTACGTACGTTGGTTAATAGAAATGGGACTTAAAATTACGGAAACGTTAAATTAATCGATTGTGTCGTGTTTCGTTGATCGTTGTAGCGATACTGGGGGAAAAATGTTTCGTGATATCGACTCGAGCTGCTTTTCTAATCATCGTGCACGAATCTGAATTTTAAATTTAGTTGGTTTAAATGTTGAGATATAAAGTTTGGAATATCGTTCCATGGGCTTCGTAAGGTGGATTGTGAAAGAGAAGGTAGGGAAATCTGAGATTTGTTTATGGTTTTAGAGATTACGATACGTGTCGGAGTAAGGTTAAAATTGACAATTCTTCCCGCGGGGAACGCGAACAATGTGAATCGAAACGTTAACAATTTACACGGCCGAATGATATTGAATGTTCGATGTTATTTTTGTCCTGGGGAAAACCGATAAATATTTCTACTTTGTATACGGTGTCAATGATACTCGAGCGGGCAACCAAAACTCTATAGGGAAACCTTTTCCAAAATTACTGTTATCGTGATCAATTATCTTTATTACGCGAATAAATATCGCGTACCTTTGATACCGAATAATATTGCTTAACCAGGTGATGGAGTGCTGGGAAAATTAAACGTGGAAGGTGTAGTTGAGTGTCACGTATCCTCCAACCAATTTCTTTAAATTTTACGTTATATATGTACTGTATGAAAAAGTTCCTAATTCGAATCATATTTTTGTTAATGTCAACATTTTTGAAATACCTTTGAAATATTTCTGAAATAATTTAAAATTATCTTTAAAATATTTTCAAAATATTTTATAAATACTTTAGAGATATATTACTTTAGAAATACTTTAGATATAGCTTTAAAATACTTTTAAAATACTTTAGAAATAGTTTAGAAATATTTTTCAAATAGTTTAGAAATACTTCAGTAATAGTTTAGAAATATTTGTCGAGTACTTTAAAAATACTTTAGAAATACTTTAGAAATAGTTTAGAAATATTTGTCAAATACTTTAGAAGTAGTTTACAAATACTTGTCAAATACTTTAGAAATACTTTAGAAATATTTGTCAAATACTCTACAAATACTTTAAAACTACTTTAGAGATACTTTAGAGATACTTTAGAAATATTTTTCAAATACCATTAAAATACTTTTAAAATTAGTGGAGTATGCCCTAGAAGGATTTCTTTCGAATGAGGAATAAATCGAATTCCGTCGATTTGTTGGAGAATTTATGAAAACGGAGCTTCGAATCCCCATCGTTAACCGTGCCTCCACACGGAAAACGTACAACCGGCTTTTAATTACGGGAGAAATTTCACAGGTCGTGAAATCGGAAATCTTCATATCACGGCGCCGTAGCGAACGCGTGGAAGCGTCTCACCCCCCTCGGCTGTCGTCGCGCGCACGAACCGCAAGATGCATGCGTTCATTACGTCACAAAGACAGATTAGGAAACACGTGTGCCGCGTGTCATTCACGCGAGAGACAAATGACAGCTGGCAGATATTCGAAGAGGCGGACGAGCTAAAAGGGAGGACTGTAGACAGAGCTAGAGCCGCAGGGGTTGGCGGGAAGGGATTTCATTTCGACTCTGATGAGAACCTTTTTTTCGCGGAACGCAGAATTTCCACCAACCCGATTCGCGACAGCTTCGAACTCGTTGAAAGAACCGCCGCTAACGTTCGTTAATTTTATTAAAAATCGTCCGTTCCTCTTTCGAGACGCGGAACAGAATAAATTGCAAATAAACTTCACTCCCGTTTACACGTTCTATTATACTTGAAATTTTCATCGCAATCTATGTTTTCGTTCCTCGATTGCGTTTCGAATATAGTAAATTGATTGCATCCGTGCCGCCGAACAATTGTCTAGAACGGTCAATAAATATTCCTTGGACGATCCTTCCAATTTCTCCACCGGTATTATCGTTTCGGATGAGACATTTTTTCGCTACAAAGTAAGATCTCAATGGTGAAAATCGCGCAATATCTCGATCGTAAAAAACAAGGACAAAAATTCTCTCAACTTAGTTAATTATCTATTATTTAACACCACGCGGAAGATTTCCCGATAACCTGTCGCATCGAAGAAACGAAACTTTCTGTCCAAGCTCGGCTGTGACAATTTGCCAGACACGTATGCGAAATCCAATAATCGATGTTTCTCTCCGTCGAGACCGAGCGAGAAACATCGATAACGAGATAAAATGAATCGCGAGAACTCGACCGAGTGTATTAATTTTTGGTCGATCGTCGAGGGAAATATTTCGACCGATTCATCGTTGAATTCACCGTGTTGCGGATTGTGCGATGGTCGACGAATTTACTCGGTGGACGTCAGAAATTGTGATTCGCAAAGAGCTCGTCGGATAATGACGTCGGCGGGGCCTCTCCGTTGGCACGTTTCAGCTCACGGTGCCAGCGAGGGGAAAGAACGAACGAAAAGCATCCCGGCGAGCAGATAACGCGAGTGAAATGTGCACGAGCATTATTTTTCCGGGTAAATGTCGCGTAATAGAAAAAGAGACGAGGACCGGTGAACGTGCCGCTCGCCCCGGCTTAACCGAGGTCGGTTCGTTTTTCGGCGAGGAAACGAAGAAAAGGAGGAGAGGAGAACGAAGACACCCACGCACCCTAGAGAAATCGGATGCACGTCGACTTAAAGATTAGAAATCGTTTGTCAACGATTCCTGATCTCCTCGTGGACACCTCGAAACCGTGAAATATATTTCGCCACCGGTACTACCGGGATGCACCGCTACGTGCGAATGAAAAAAGGACAAATCATCTGGCGTTATAAATTTAACGCATTGAATTTCGTGCGTTTTTCAACGCAAAATGGAATTGAACAAACATCGACCTCCATTTTGTGAACGAATCTCAATCGAGCTGTATTTTACGCGTGTAATTTACTTTTCTCGAAGTAGAAAGAATTGAAAACTGATAATGTTAATATTTGTATCGTAAATAATTTGTATCTCATTTTCGTCATCGCTGATCTACGAAATTGTAATTCTATTATCTAATCGGTTTACTTATCTAGCGTTATCTCAATTGTACATTTCGCATAATTTTTAAACTATCGTCCCGTTCCTCTTGTTTCTTTTCTTTTTATCATTATTCTAGATATATTTGCAACGAAAAGAGTTTAATCCGTGACCAAATCCGTTGTACGTGAAGCTTGTTCTCGGAGTAGGAACACTACGAGTTTTATTATTTTTAAACGAGCTCTGATTCCAACTACGATGTTGAATATTACTTTTTCAAGTCCCGTACGAATCGAGGATTTCGTACAAAATGGAGTTCCGGAGGGACAGTTGCTGGGAACTGTTCCCGATCGTAGCGAGGTTCGTCGAAAAATTTCTATCTCGGAAGTTCAAAAATTTCACGACAGCGTAACGGATTAGGACCACGTCGATTCGCATTAGCTCTGTATCATTGCGTAAGCCGGTAATTCCAAGTTTTGCGAAGTCGTAACGCTGAAACGTCGGAACGGAAGTTACTCCAAAACGGTCGTTGGTATCGGCGTTGCTGGAATCAATGCGTGGCTTTGTGAGAGGGCGTTTAGCGGCGAAACGCAGGCCGGTCACGTATATACCGGGTGGCCCGATAACTGTTTCCGCATTAATAGCCCGGTACTCGAGGAATTCGGAAGAGAGTTCGTCGAAAGAAAATTGCAACTTACCGAAGGAACCATTCCACCGTTACAATTATTTATTTGGCGCTTTCGAAGTTGCAGCGGGTTTGTATCGCGATTCTTTACTCTTGTATCGCACGGGAGATAAATCCAGCGTACAATTGCCGAGAGAACCGTGAAACGATTCCCGGCTCTATATTTACGAACAATAATGGTCGCGTTGATATCGCGAAACAAATACTTTTCTCTATACCCGTTCGTTGTTAAGTTTCTTTAAATATTTCACGTGGACCAAAGGTGCGAGACAAATTCCCACGGAAAACATCGTTCTCGAAACAATTGACAACATTGAACATTTTCCTCTTCGTGCATCTACTTTGGGTACCTTTTTCTTCGAGAACAATTCTCTACGTTGAATAAAATTCTTCAAAAGAAAAGAACGTTCGTTATATGTTACACTCGTCCACTTGCAATAAAAACTTACCGTCAGACTTAATTTTTACTGCGAATATTTCACTTAAATTAATGTTCAACACGATACTGACAAAGAGATGCAAAGAATTCTCGTGTATCAATAATTACCATACATTGGAAGGTTGCAATGGGGAACGGGTTAAGGTTAAGTACGATTTAGACGATTGAAAGACTGTCACGGTCGAACAAAGTACATAGCGAGTATTTCTCCGGAAACAATTGTTAAACGATTAAAATTCAAGGCGCGAGGGGTTCAACCGTCACCGTGGGAAGGATTCCACGTACGGCTCGTAAAGAATGCAAACGACAAGTCTCGTAGTTTCGATCGGTGGTGTAACCGGATTTGAAAAAGCGAAGGTGACTATCGGAACAGGGAAATTGCTATCGCTGTAAGATGATTGCTTCTGTGTCGCGCAACTTTTGTTGGACAGTTCCCGTTCAAAGTCCAAAGTTTCGCAGATATTTCGCGGTGACGGTTACCGAACCACCCTATATTCGGTGGAACTTGTATCGAAGGCAAACGATCTCTCGAGTGGGCGAGCTCGAGTTTCGCAAAGCGGCGCTCTTTGGAGATCACTGATATCGGTTGACCGAGTCGAGGCAGACCGATTGACCGACTCTGGCACGGCTGGTTAGCCAAAGTGGCGGAAAATGAAGAAAACGCGCAATCCGGCGATCGGTCGAGGGATTTCGAAAGTCTCGGACTACGGTTAATTTATCTCGGTATTGCGAGAAAGTACTTCTCTTTGTACGAGTAAACACTAGCCCGTGATCTCGACGAGCAAATAACGTTACATATTTCTCCCGAGTTCGTTGGAACATTTTGAATCGATCGAGGGACTCGAACGGTCTCTCACCGCGATTTATTTTATTTTTATTCGTTCGTTTATTCCTTCAGTTTATTCACGGATTAATAATGTGCGAAGAATGTTTCAAATACGGCGTACAAATTCGATATACGTAAACAGAGTGCAGATGCACAAAGATGCGAGAAAAGAAAAAGGAAAAACGAGGATGTGTAAATATAGAATGATTCGTCATTGATAGAAGAAAGAAGATTTAAGAAAGTACTTTTCTTTGTACGAATAAACAGTACACGTGATCTCGAGGAGCGAATAACGTTACATATTTTTACGAGTTTGTTATAAAATTTAGCATCGGTCGAAAAAATTCCTCTCCTCTTATAGCTGCTTTCTTGTATTGGTTTTTTATTGAATTTGAATTCAATCTAAATATTCTACAGGAGACTTACAATATCGAGTGTGTAATTTTAAGTGCATCAGAGTTCTTTTCAAGCAACACAAATATTACGTGTGTAAATTTACAATATGGTCATATTTGACCAACCACTTCCCTCGAATGGAATTAATTAATTCTAATCGTATATAACAACTGTTACACCACCGATGCAAATCCTTTTATTTCGCAAATGTACCCGACTGTAGAATTTTTCCAAATTTTTATGCGTACTTTTGAAAAATTAGCCGATCATCTACGACTTCTAAAACCCTTCTTTTCAAAATCCTTAGAGCCTTCATCGTATCGAAATTTTTACACGGTACGGACTTTTCTCCGTTATCATCGAATATAGTCATTGAACGAACTTTTCTACCCGGAACAAATATACGGAGTATTTGTTTGTAAACCAGGGTCCAATTTTTTTACAAACGCGGTACACGTAACACGATTGACAATACACAATTTCACGATACAACCCAGCGCACACTTTTTGACGGCGTGAATAACAAACCGTAACCGTGCCACACTTTTCGAAAAGGCTTCGGTCGCTACTAATTAAAATTGAATGGGCGTCGCAATGTATAGAATCACGGATAAAAAAAAAAGAAAGGGCTGGTTACGCATAAAAATGCAAAATCAGTAGCCGAATGCGATCGAATCGAAAAATTGAATTCGAATCGATTCGAGCTAACGCAACGAACAATAACGAAACTTTAACACGTCGACCACCGTGTGTGTCCAATTGAACATGTATGCGGGTACAGTCCAACGCGTGTATCTATTTGTGTACACAGACATTTCCCACTTCCTACCATGTGTGCACGAAACGAGAACACTACACTGATTTTATACGGTACATTGTGGGCTGTGATTTTGTCAAGTTGCTCGAAAAATTGTAACGAACGTATTTTCTCAAAAAATGTATTTTGAAACAACATTTAAAATCACTTTACACGGAAACATTTTACGATTTATCGTGGAGTAATAATATAAGTATAATTTTAAATTATACTTCATTATGCAGAAATAATAAGAAACGTTCCACAACGGTCGAACATGAGTTATATTCAACCGTAAGCAAATAATATTCCAAATCACATTTTCAAAGTTATAAGTACATATATGTACATTCTCCTACACAAATATTAGAACAACCGGTATTTTTCTTAAAAACGGGATGAGAACCTCGAGAAAAATATGGTTCTTTTCATAGACACCATACCGTGGTCCAACACGCTGTAACTTTTTTTATATTATTTTTCAGAATTCAAACTGTTTTCAATTTTTCCCCATTGTAAAGGTGACTCTATCTTAGACAATCGAAAATATCGTACATTCCATCTTTAAACAATTCTAACTTTATCTCCGATGAGAATTCTAATATTCCCGAACGATGGTGTTACCCGAGAGATTATTCCAGAACGGATGGTACGGTCGAGAAACCATACGCGGAATATTTCGCGTCTCGATGCAAACCAGTTAAATCGATCGATCCATTCGGAACTCGAAACGTCGCGATCGCGATTACGTTGTCCGGAATATTTTCCACGCAAAGTTCCCGCGTACCGACTCGAACGATTCTTCGTCGAACGTACGGACACTTTGATCGAAATAGAGGTAAATAACCGAACGATTCTCGGTCGATCGACGACAGAATGCGATTTAATAAGTACGATCCAATCAGCTCCGTGATTGAACGGGCCACGAATATCAAATGCTTCCGAATTCGCGAGAGTTGCCGATTCGACGCATCGGTTCGTTTCCGTCGGGTATCCCCTATCGTTTTATCTGTTCTGTGGGGATGGACGCCGGAGCGGAGAAGGGGGTAGGGGGATGATATTTTGTCCCATTAAACTCCATATCCGAACGAACCACTGCTGATGTCATCAGGTTGCATCGAGTTGCCAATTTTGCAGTTTTCTCGTGCCCGATAGCGACATTAGTATTATTAACCCGTGACCGGAAGACGCACGTGCACCGCAACGGAATCCACGGTACACGCGATACACCACGATTTCGTTATGTGGTTGATTGTTCAACGTTGTCTCGAAAAGAACCCGCGCGACGATTCGCGCACTCATCGATTTTTCTCACCGCGGACTCGGGACCGACGAAACGCGATTAACCCTTAACCCTTTTATCGCACCTAGCTGTGGGACCTCTCGGAGATCTCGATATATGTTTCTTCGACGACATTCTACGATTGTTGGAAATATGTAATTTGTCGTTTTTCAATTACATTGATCTTTGCAGTAACATTAGAATCCTGCTAATTGCAACAAGGTAGGTCCCTCAGGGATGTATGTTTGTATGTTTTTCGATGACAGTTTATAATTGTTGGAAATATGTTATTTGTAATTTTTCTACTAGATCGATCTTTGCAGTAACGTTAGAAACTTACTAATCTCACTAAGGTGGCTCCTCGAAGACCCCAATATATATTTTTCTATAATTATTGAAAATACGTAGGATTACAGTCTCTGTATACACGTAAAGAGAGTGTAATAGTACTACTCGATACTTGGAAAATGTCTATCAAAATGATTCAAACACGGTCCAATATTTTAATATTAATGTAAAGAGAGATTTGTGTTCGTTCGATTGAACTCAGGTTGCAGACGTAATTGCTAATATTTCAACGAGTTCGAACGATTTGAGAAAGTCGAGCGAAATGTTTCGAAAACAGTCGTAAAAGGAGCGGTGGCTCCGTTTTAGAGAAATGCAACTTTTTCTACAATTTTCGTAACTGGAACTTCGCAAGGCTCTCCGCGTATTAATAAAAAGAAAAGGACCCGGTGAATGTGTTTGTGCTCGCCATAACTGGTGACGAACGACTCGTAAATTTTGCGACTCGATAAGAAGGGAATTTATCGAGTTTGCGAATTCCAATACCCGAGATCATATTGGCTTTATCAACAGACTTCGAGTGTTTGCGAAGTTCAAGTTTCTTCGGCGGTCAGCATCGTAAACTAGTCGCGAGCAAATAATGCAGTTTCTATATTAGTTCAATAATCCAACGCAAATATTAAACAATCTTATCGGATCAGTCGTTGAAATTTACTCAAAGTGAAATACAGGTTTTCAGAGCCGAATATTGCGATATCGAAAAGTCTCCGGGTTATCGTTATACATACTCGTACGGTAAATCGAATCGAGTTAACAACAGCGTGTACCTTTAATTCGTACCGCGTACAGCTCGATATTATTATCATTACGAACGATTGACCGTTATCATTAACGAGAATTTCAAAATGATACAATCGAATTACCCAAATCGAATCGTAGCATGCAGCAATATCGTTTAAACACGTCCATCTTTCCCCCTTCTCGAACCCCGAGTAATTGAACTTGTTGGAAACAATATGGAATTGAATCCGCAATTGTCCATTTGTACGAACCTTTGCACTTTTGTGTTTTACAAGGATCGAGCAAGACCGTGGAACGTGTACATCTCGCGGTAATTATCGAACTAAGAGGTTCCAAATGACTATCACCGAGGCTAACAAAAGCATCGTTGAACCGAATCGACGCAATTCAGTCGGTCTAGAGCGTTTCTTCCAAGGAAAATAATTTTACAGACAGACGGATACAAAGGAGCGTTTCTTTATGGGACAAAAATGAATTCGTTCGATCCGTAGCCGGAACATTGGCATCATTCGCGAAGTAACGCACAGCTGTGCAATCGGGCGTGGAAAAATAATTGGAAAATAATTCTGTCGATCGGAAACCTATCCTCGACTG
Source organism: Ptiloglossa arizonensis (assembly GCF_051014685.1). Taxonomy (NCBI): domain Eukaryota; kingdom Metazoa; phylum Arthropoda; class Insecta; order Hymenoptera; family Colletidae; genus Ptiloglossa; species Ptiloglossa arizonensis. The sequence continues at coordinate 16,977,120 of NC_135052.1, forward strand.
TGCATCGAACAATACTCTACCCCGAATCGATGCTTTCTTGGTTCTTCTTTTCGTGGAAAACACCGTACACTCGACGAAACTTACCCGTGTCTCTTCGCGATATACGTGGATTGCAAATATCAAAGGCATTGGCGCCGATAAAACGTAATGTAACATTCCACGGCGTAAAACATTTATGCATCTCGTGAAACTCGCGATTACCTGTGCACTACGACTATCAAATCGAACGGAGAGAATTCATTTTTCCATCGACGGTGAAACATCGAAACGATCGAGAAGAGACGAACGAGAAACGAATTCGTCCATCGGACGTTGCAACTGACGACCTCGGTGAACGTCTGTGGATGGTCAGTGGTATTAGATCTTGATTTCAGTCTCGTTAACCTATCGAGTTTGGATCAGATCCGATTTGAGATTGAATTAAGTTAAGATGTTGTGTTAATGTTGCGTCTTGTTCGATCTTTGTCGAATCGAATCTATTTTTCGACTCGAGTCAAAATCAAGTTGTAACTCGGTTCGAGTAAATTTGTAGATTCGACTGGTTCTAGGTTGCGTTTGGATTAAACTTGAGATTCGCGAGTTAAAGAAACAAATTTCGAAGAATCGTCGTAGTTTCTCGGAAAGATGACAAGTCACGCGAAGGAATTGGATAAATCATTGCAAGATTGCATCCTAATCCGGGCAATGTCTTGGACTCCAATATACTCGGGCAAATTTATCCAAGGAGAATCAAGAATTCTCTTGTTCAAGGTAGGTACTCTGTCTCTTGGACTGCGCTCGGTGGTCCACACAATGAAACAATAAAATGTTTCGCAGTGGTTCTCGAGAATTGAAATTTTACTTGTTCCATTTGAACGTTAAGCATTCCGCGGAAGTTGGGAATCACTAGCCCTGCGATGACTTAAGAAATTAACTCGATAACTGCACCGTGCTCTTTTATTTCGCGACAGTAAAACGATTCTTAACCACTGTGCCGTAAAGTCGGTTATATTTCATTCCTCCCTATTACAAATTATAATACCGCTACCGTTATTATCTACAATTAAAACCCGTGTCAGATTTTCTTTTCAGAACTGTGAAGTTGTTCATATTTCCCCAACCCAAGATTCTTCGACCCTTAATTTTTCCACACTGTAGATTCTCCAACCCTTAACTTTTCCACACTGCAGATTCTCCAATGCTTGATATTTTTACACTGTAAATTCTCCAACTCTTAATTTTTCTACCCCTGTAGATTCTTCAATCCTTAATGTTTCTACACTGTAGATTCTCCAACCCTTAATGTTTCCACACAGTAAATTCTCCAACCCTTAATTTTTCTACACAATAGATTCTTCAACCTATAATTATCCCACCCTACAGATTCTTCAACCCTCAACATTTCTACACAGTAGACTCTTCGACCCCTAATTTCCCTACACCCTAAATTCTTCAACCCTTAATTTTTCTCCACCGTTCTCATTTCGTCTTATGATCGCACATTAACGCATTTCCAAATCCGATAGCTTTCCCGAGCTTGAACGCGCGATACTAATATCTCGATTTCGATTTCGAACGGACCACGATCGTCTTTCCACCGTACCCTTCGTACGTTACGAGATAAGATCCGACCATCGTATTATACACGGAATCGGTACCGACAATTTCCATCCGATAAATTGCTGGAGAAAGACTCGAGGGTCCATCGGGAACGTAATTACGTTCGTATTGAATTCTCGACGTAGCACAGCTAAGACCGCCTATGTCCGTCATAATGTTCGAACCGGAAGAGCGTGTTGAAAGGGGCGCGCAGCGAACGGCCGCGCAAATTGAAACAAATGCAAACTCGTATGCATCGTCGCGCGTACCAGCCTCTTTGCCATCGGCTCGTTTCATTTCCGGCTGTCGGCAGTACGGTTTTATTGGTGTTACGGCGTTATGGTTCTCCAGCGTTATTGTCACTCGTTCTCTTAGCCCCCTCGTTCCAACAGTGACGGAAGAACGAGACGTCGGGAACTGTCCAACCCCCTCCTTTCCACCATTTGCTTTTTCGCCCGCGTAGTCTTTCCCGTAGTCCCTTCAAATTAAACCGAACTCCTCTCAGACCCCCGATGAGCTTTTTTACGCGCTGAAAGTTACAATTCGCGCGTACTCCGCGTTATCTCGGACATTTCAAACGCTCGGCTTCATCCGCCTCTCTTTGCGGCCGGGCCGAGAGTAATCGAGGAATTTTATTCTTAGGGGAGTCGTATCCTTTTGTTTTCATTTTCGCGCGGCGAGATAGAGGCAAATCTACCAGCAACGCTATTGCCGCTTTCACTCGTCGATTTAACAAATTTTTCCCGCCGATTATTACGAAGAGGTAATAATTCGATCGGGAATGGAAAGCTTCGCTCGGTGATTCGCGAACTTGACGCGAGCGTATCGCGTTTTAAGAGGAATTGCTTGCAATTCGGAGCGACGTTGTTTAGTCTCTGTGGATAAATGAAGAAACAATTTGTTTCTTTGGTGGATCGAATTTAATACAATTTGTGGCTGGGATGTAACTGGAATTTACCGAAGTATGGTAACGATAAAATTACTTGTGTTTGTACGACTCGTAATTATACTATAATAATGCAAAATGAAGGTAGGAATGTGTACGGTATCGTAACCAAGCTCTTAAGGTACGAAGTGGATAAAAGAATTAAAAAATTGAATCCACGGTTCGAGGAACACTCGTATATTAATCGAGAAATTGTACTAATCGTCTCGTTAATTTTTCGATTCGAGTATAATGAATTAAATAAAGGGCAATGCTTTTGTATCGAGAGTTTTGTAGAATTTCAAATTTTTGACGTAAAATTTGGGGAATGTATTATTTCAAAGACGAGCTGAGAAAAAAAATTTTTAAAAATAGTATTGTCAACGTTCCAAATGTTTACGAAAAGTACTGAAACCTACTTGTATGCGAAGACATTATACTACAGACATTCTACGCGATGAATCAGCGTTTGTCGATACACGTGTGACTTGAACTGCTTTCTGCATTTTATATCGTAAAAGTGATTTTATTTTTAACAATACGATAAACCGTTTCCTCCGTACATTTGCCCCGATATATCTTGACAATGGTACGCGGTCGGTACAAAAGTATTTAGATTTCGATTTTCATTTTACAATATCCAGAATCGAAGATTCCTGTAGCGGAGGTTGCAGACATTTTAAAGAGACGTGCCCGAAAGTGTCGTTTAAATTTAACTAGCAATATCCGAAGGTATATTGGTGTCGTACGGCCCGTATCAAATATACGATAAATTTTTAGTACCCGATTATTCCAGGGTCGATTTGAACGCCGCTGTCCAATAAGTTTGCATTATTTATTTATTACCCAGGACCGTGAAAAGGGATTTGTCGAGTAGCTTGCAAAAGTGGTTCACTAAAAAGACCAGGTTTCGAGTAACTGTATCGACATTGTTACGAAGCAATTTTATTCAGTATCTTGAAAAGATCGTTTACGAAAGGAACGATATTTCGACTAACTGTATCCATCGGAAAATAACACTTAAAATTGTACAATTGATTTACCATTGTTACCAATAGTAACCTAAATCTACTGACACTCTAAAACGTGAAAAATAAAAATGAAAAAGAAATTTGATTTTAATTTTAGAAATTGATAAACTTCGACAAATTTAAAACGATCGTTTCTATGAGAAAATATGCTTGTACAACTTTTAATATATTAAAAATTCAACTTTTATCAATTTCAGACACTTCTCGATTTTCCGGATCACCCTCTCCAGGAATTTCGTCCGAAACGTCAATTTTTTAGAATAAATATCTTCGGAATTCGATAAAATGAAATTCTTAACTCGATCGATGATGTTATAATTGAAGTTAATATACGAGAAAATGTTGCGGTAGAGGGCGAATGTTTTCCAACCCATTGATTAAAATTATTTTCGAAATAATCGTTTTAGATTATTATTTCCCAAGTATTCGATACCAAATCTCGTCAACTATATTAAATCTTGATTAAAGTTCGCCGTAATAGATTTCGGTTGAAATTCGTTGAAAGTGCACGACGAACGCTCGCGTAAATTACCAAAAGCAATTGGAACGATGAAACTGTTCGATCTTCGTCCCATTTTCTTTCCACCTTTCAGCACTAGGCGGACTCTCGCGTGTGTGAACAAGCCATAACTCAGGAATTCTATTGCCGAACTTGGGTTATAACCGCAAACTTCGTTTTAAAGGTCCATCGATTCTAAAAGTTCTTTGGTTAATTCCACCTTCGTTTTCCGGATCCCATTAACGGCGCCACTGGCAATCACGGACTGACACACTGTCGGTCGTAAACTTCCTTTAATTATTTCTTACAGCTAGTGGCGCAGAGACGAGCAACAACCTTTAATCCTATCCACCAAAGGTGTTTCGGTACTTACTACGAACGAGACGCGATATTTGATTTTTCGGTGTCATTCGAACCACAAGTTTATCGAAATCAGCAACTAATTTCTCGAAAACTATTGTGCAATAAATATAACACCAAATCGACAACTTCTGTAACACGTATCGGTATCGTTAAATTTATAAAATACAAAATCAATATCCATGTCTTATTTTTACTACGTTGGTAAAAGGAAGTACAATTCTCGTTTATTTTAAATTTCTTAAAAGATATTTTAGATATTTAAGAAAACATAATTTCTCAAAAAGTATACTCTCGAAACGCGACGGTCAATTTTGAAAAATATTCAAAGACGATTGCGTGGAAGTGAAAAATTAATTTCTTGTAAATTAGAAAAGATGAATCGAAACAAAAGTAGCGGTCAGAGTATATATTCGTGTCTTTGTTAAATTTATAAAAGAACGAGAGTGAATAAATGTTCGTTTATTTTATATACACTCTATCTATCTACAAGTCTTCTATCCATGTTTAATAGGTTACCTCGATACTTTCCAAAACAACGCTCAAAAATATCCTCCATCTCGATCCTCACCGAGCCACGAACATTCTCAGATGCAGTACACCGAATATATTATCGTTACAGAGACACGAAACGAGTAACGGGGAATCCCACAAAGCAGTTGTTTCGTACTTGTTTTTCAATCCACTACATATAAATCAAAGGAACTTCATAATGCAGATCGTGCTATCGCCACATTATGAGGATAAAACGCATAACCCCTCCCGCCATTATTTCGTCCGAATGGGCTATTAATATTTCAGAAAATATAATTTTTTGCGACACATTGTACCTAACCTGCTCTATTTGTACAAAGGACATCGGTGATATTAAATTTTCGTAAAATTAACTTCACCGGGTAAGTTCGAAATAAACGACACTATCACAGTTACGTACTTTGAATGTATTATTTATCAAGAAAGTTATTACTTTCGATAAAGGACTATTTGTACAATTATCGATATACCGGAGCAAAGGATCCGTAAATACACGGTATTTATTCGTTCCAGGGTTCCCGGAACATCCGTATAACGGGTTATCGCGATTTCCGCGAGTAGATTTTTGTAAAAATCATTACAACCGAACGGAATAAATACACGATGTTCCGAATCTCGAAAATGATACACCGGATATTTGTGGAACCCTTCCACCGACGTGTCAATAATTTACTCGCTTCGAAAACATTTGTCCCGTTGATCTCACGGCGGCGAATAAAAATAAATTTTTCGATACATTTTTCGTTACGTTGATCATAGTTTCCTCCCGTTACTCCCGAAATTTATCGAACGAACGAAATTACGTTGATTTTCTCGTCGCTGACAAGTTTTCCAGCGTGTCTGTCAAACGGTCGATTAAAGCTTCAGAATTATTCCGGCGGGACAGTGAGATGCTTTGCAGCCGAGTCAGCAGAATCTTGCTGTGAAACTTTATTCGTCTACTTCCTGTGATGGAACATCCGGCCATGAATGTTCGCGAAACTGTAGCTTTTCCTGTTTCCTGCTGAATAGGGAGAAATGGAATTTGGGGATAAGTCGTAAGTCGACTAACGGAGTATGAGGAAACGAACGGGGTGGTAATAACGACCCGCGGGTGAAGTTGCAACAAAAGACCGGAATGGAGAAATTATAGACTCGCAGCTCGTAAGCTTTATCCTAATCGCGATAACAACCAATTGGAAAGACGCTCCGCGCGCGTAAATTGAAACCATTCGGTTCGTCATATCTCGTCGAATAGATACCAAAACGTGGGATTTCTTTTAACGTTAACAAAGTCTCTTATTTCGTGTACACGAAGCTACGCGAGATGGATTATTTCAATAGGAACATCTACTTGTGGTTTTCGTCGTGATTGTTTTTTCCAAAATTTGAAATTTAAGTGTACTTTCAAATCACGACGTAGACTTTTCTAACAGATGGATTTTCGATTCGAAAAATGCAAGATATTTTGAATTTTCTAACAACGCGAACAGATATTCCGCATAACGAACGTTTTCTAAAGCGTTTATTTATGCGCATCGTTTTGAATATTTAGGGAAAATTATTTTTCTAGCAATGTGTGTGCCCTTCGAACCGTTTGATTTTGATCCGAATATTTTTTTTTGCAATCTATTCAGTATGCTACCACTTTACAAGAAGAATACATTTTAATAAGACAATTTTTCCCGAACGATCGATCGTATCGAAACGTGTCACTTCTATCGCAGACCAAGAGATCGTCGATTCTTCTCCGACAAATTTAACGCACCTCTGAGAAATACTGTCCAATTTTTTTAAAGGTCACGAACGCATACAAATGCCTCGATTGTGGCTTTCAAGATTTATATCTCGAACTCCGCCCATGTGTAAAATTTTCCGATGTATCTTGAGTCTCACATTCCGGGAACAAAGGCATTTTTCTGCTTTCTTATAAAACAGAATCGAGAAGTAGAATGTATATCAAAAGCGCGTCGACCTTAAGAGAAATATACGAGCGAGAACGAAAGTAGAACAATGTTGTACCTGTAATCTTCCAGGTCAGTGACTTAATACCTACCGATCTCTCGGATAATATTATCGAATTTCATTTTTCTAGACTCGAGGAAGAATGGAAACAGCGCAGACGAAGCGCGAGATACATCGTGAATAACGTTTCAACAATTCGAATCCAATTGCATTTTATAATCGAGGCATCGGAATGCTTTAAAAAGTGAACGAAGTGTACGATCATTTTTGGGCCACTTACAGAACTAAAAGACAATATACGAGATTTATATACAAGATTGCCAAACCGAAAAGTTGTTTAAGAAGTTTTATCGAACGACAAATCCTTTTGAACAACCTAGTATGTAGAGTGATTTAAAAGTGATCTATCAAGGGGTGAACGTATATTCTATAGCTTAGAATTTGGAAAAATATTCTAGCAAAGGTTGAGGATCGTTTTAGCAACGATGTTAAAAAGTCGTTCAAGTCTCTATAGTGTACATATATACACTAGTACACGATACTCGATGTCGTGGTACTGTAGTGTACTGGAACAGTAAAGCGAACAAAAATTTGGTGATGTAAGTAACTTGTTAGTTTCGTGTACCGAATAAACTAATGTCCTTTCGGCGAGGAATCGTTGAAAGTGGGAAATTACGTATCACGATGTGGAATTGGAAAATTTTAGAAACTGAACGCATCTGGCGTGTTTCTAACTATAAATAAACTTGCTCCAGTGGTTCCATGGTGAACCACGACAGTGGTTCTTGAAATAGGCAAAATACCGAAAGAGTCACGTATGCGCGACTGCGGCCGACAACTTCTGGTCGACGAAGTAATACATAACATAAAAACAACCACGTGGATCACTTTCTCTTCTCTGAAGAAATAAAATTAATATTTATTTTTAGAAAAGAAAATTAACGTGTACTTTTACGAAAAAGAATTGATATTGATTTCCAAGAAATAAAATTAATATGTACTTTTAAAAAGAAAAAGAAAAATTTCCTTCCAGAAAAGGAAATATTCCCTTCTCTCACCGACCGAGAGAACAACGTGCAAATGTAACAACCCAAATCGCATTTGATGCTAAATAAAAAAGAAATCCAATCACTTACATTAACGTCGATCGTTCGCGACCATAATCGTCGTTCCCGCGACAGAAAATTGATATTAATTTCCAAGAAATAAAATTAATACTTACTTCAAAGAAGAAAAATAAAAATTTCCTTCCAAAAAAGAAAATATTCCCTTCTCTCACCGACCGAGAGAACAACGTGCGAACGTAACAACGCAAATCGCATTTGATGCCAAAAGAAAAATAAAAAAAAAAAGAAATCCAATCACTCGCATTAACGTCGATCGTTCGCGACCATAATCGTCGTTCCCGCGACAGTAACGAGGCTTTGATCACCGTTTCGCGAATTCCTCGCCAACAGCGAAACGATTCTCCGTAAAACTCCCCCTCGATGGATAGGAATTCCGTGCGCGGCGATACTCTCCCGATCCGCGTAGTGCACCGGAAACGAAGAATCGGATCCACGGTGGGCGATACGCGACTCGTGGAATCGTCCACGTCCCCGACGATAGGTATGACGATAATTCTCTCAAGCCGAGCGTTAAAAGCCGCCTCGTGGGAACGCGGCGACCCGAATACCAAGGGAAATGTATGTAACTTTTAAAAAGCGTTGTCGTTGCCGTGCTATATCGACGGAGCGTGTAGGGGGTTATAGAGGGGAGAGGAGAGAGGAGAGAGAGGAGTCGTCGGGTAACTTTTCCCGCCGAAAAGTTCCGCGAAACAATGAAGGAACTGGCGCGCCTTCTGTCAGCCTCGTACCGCTTCCAACTACCTTCTCGCACCCCTCTTCTTCGACGAAGAAGTACACCCGTCGTCTGAAGCTGGCTGGCTGGCTGGCTGGCTGGCTGGCTGGCTGTCTGCCGCCGATAGCAAGTTTACATCCTCGCGATAGTTCGAGTACGCTCCTCTCTATCCCGTTACTTTTATTCGTCCCTACTTTCTTTCCCCGGCTCGTCCTATTCCGTCGTAACTCTTCTAACCTTTCCGCGTTTTGTCTGTCGACTTACGACTTACTCGGGAGCCACCCCCTCTCCCTCCCTCTTCGAAATCCGGTTTCAGCCTCTCGAGGAGGACACCGGAGTATCCAGCCCTCCGGGACGCCGATATCAATTCGACCGGTCGGATATAAGGAAAGTTGCTAAACACGATACGATCGATGGACGTCCAAGCGCGAAATTATTCCCGGACGTCTTCGGGGAGAGATTTTCGGGGATCTTCGAAGAGAACCAGAGGGGTTTCGTCGGGGTTTGGGCTTTCTGGCGCGTGTACCGTGCCGAACCCCGATTATCCGAGATAATTGGCGACGCTGAATTGCGGAGAAAGTGGCATTCCCTCGGTTCGGTGAACACGAACCGGCTCGATTCTCGAACGGGTGTACGAATTGTACAGGGTGTTTCGGTGTCGATGGTACGACTCGAAGGGTCGATATTAGATGCGAGAGGAAATAAAAGTGGAGGTGATTCGATTCGGGAAGAAATGTTCGAGAAGGTGGTGATTCTACTTGGATGAAAATTATCACCGAGGTGGGGGTAATTCTAGATTTTACGAAATGTAGAAAGGAGCGATTCTACGTGAGAAAAGTAAGTAATCGCTAAGGAGGTGATCTTTGGTATTGCGAGAAACTTCGAGAACCAGGTGAGTCTACGTGGAAAAGAATGATCATCAAGTAGGGGGTAATTTTAGACTTAAAAAAATCACCCAGCAGGAGGTGATTCTAGCTGAAAAAAAATAATCACCAAGAAGGGGTGATTCTGAATAAAAAAATTAATAATCGCCAAAAAGGGGTTGATTTAACTCGGAAAAGTAAGTCGAGAATATGGAACAAAATTTGTTTTGGAGAAAATCGAGTTTGAATATTCCCTGAGTACGCGTGCGCTTAATTACGTTGTGGCCGAACGGATCTCGATACAAACAGTTTACAAATAGCGTTAATATCGTACGTAATATTGATTCCTCGTCAATATTGTGTTCCGTTATCTATCTCCGTTCGCTTGAAGAGGGTTTATTAACAAATAGAACGTGCGATTTGCAAGATTTACTTTATCGGTGCAAAAACCGTTAAAAATGCTCTCCATCGCGTTCCAGGCACAATTCAACCCTTCGAGTTGAACGTAAAGACAAAAATTTTTTATCAAAATTTAATAATCTTGATATCTCTCGTTAAGAGAAGAACAAAAAGAATTATTCCTGCGAAATTAACGGTATAAATATTACTACCTGGGTAAAAATTGTAAGTCGTAATTTTTCTTTTTCCGTTAAAAAATGAAACACAGATTTCGTCACCGGTTGAAAAAGAGCTTCCCAGTAACGTTTCGGTGCAGATTGTCTACTCAGCGAGAAGAAAAGTGACTAAAATATAGAGCAATATTTCCCGTGACGCCCTAATGCACAACTGACGCGCACGAGCCATCCTAACACAGTCAGCAGCTACTCGAACAAATCCCCATAGTACCGCGCACATTTCGTATTTCTTTCGACGACTCGACTCAACCACGTCCCGGAGCTCAAAGTCGGGCTGAGAGCATCACGATGGAAGGGCGCACTCCCGTAACGACCAAGATTAATACCGTTTTTGACGACACAAAGCGCGTCGTTGATTTCCAACGAAGCTCGATGCATCAGGAAAGAGAACAACGTAGCGAAGGACGCACGGGAGCACGTATTGCCGGCGGAGTTTGTCAAAGTAATTCGAGCTTTCTTCGATGGCTACAATTCCCGTCACGTACGTCCAAGTTCTCGTCTTTACCTCCTCGGATCCTTATTATCCTATATCCGTGACCATAATCCCCGTGCTTGCCAAATGACCTCGACCGAGCCGTGAAATCGTCGTAATAACGCCTCGACGTTTTCATCGTGTTTGATAGCAGAACGCGCGACGATCGTGTCGTATTCCTGTATACAGGAGAATTAATTATTCCCGACGAGCCGAAGCACGTGTAATTGGGTGGTCCTCGGTCACGAGATGCTCGAAATTTTCTCGATAAATTCCTTTTTCTCTCGACCCACGGAATCGACTCGATGAAGAGAAAAAAATAATTGCCGTATAATACGAGCTCGATAACGAGGAAACGTGACTTCGAACTCTACAGGGTGTGTCCATCGAGTTCGACCACGAACTGTTTCTCCGAAATTTCCGTTAACCTACCTAAGAAACTTTTTCAACGAAAGTTAGCTAGCTTTTAATCGGCCACGTACTCGGAACTCGAATATTGAACATTTCCAAATGATATTTCTTTCCTTTAATAAAAACTCGAGGTAATCGGAACTTTTCGAGACGATAGAATGAATTTTTCATTCTACAAAGTTGTAACTGACGTTCGGACGAATTCAACGATCTACTATACCATAACCTTGAGAAGACCTTGAAATATATACTCGATCCTTTCTAACCTTGACTTTCTAACGGAAGAAAAACATTTCTGAGAATTATCAACATTCATGTATCTAAATTCAATCCTCTCTGATCTTCACTTTTTATCTGTGTCTTTACACACTTTTTTTTTACAAAAAAAGACACTTTCTGGAAATGTTCGATATTCAAATATTACATATATCCGATCCAAAAGCTGCTAAACTTTCGTTCAAAACGTCTCTTCGATAAATTAGGGCAAGTACCTAAAAAATGGCGATCGAGCTCAAAGAAAACACCCTGTGTACCAAACTTCTCTCTCCACCTGTCCATTACTCGACCCAAGGAAAGACACTTTCTGAAAACGTTCGATATTCAAGTATAACATGTATCCGAGCCAAGCTGGCCAACTTTCGTTGAAAACGTTTCTTCGGTAAATTAGGGCAAATAGCTGAAAAATGGTGATCGAGCTGAAACGAAACACCCTGTGTACCAAACTTCTCTCTCCAGCTATTCATACGTTGTACGAGCCGAGCGATGTTAAGTACCTCGTCCTATATAGTTTTACAGGTGAAATATGTAAACCTCGAGGTCCGCGAGACACGGTTCACCCTCGTCGTATCGGGATCACGTTTTACCGGAATTATTTTTTTACGTATCGCGGGAACTATCCCCGGGGAGGTTAGACGAACAAATTTTCAGGATAATAAAATAAAGACCGACCCGGTGTGTAAACTTTGCCGGTAGACACGGAACGGGTACGCGTAGCTTTGGAATTCGTCGGACGTTGAAAAAAAGAAGGATCGCCGATTACGTGCGCGGCGATTCAAAGGAATTCGGTTAATCGTTTCGAGCCCGTGGAATCTCGGTAGAAACGATATGTACTCATAGGTGGAGGCGAGAACCGGGGATACGATATAGAAAATCTGCGATAGTCAGCGGGTTTCCTTTCTCTCGCGGTGGATTCGTGTAATTTAATGAATTTCACGGGAAGCCTCGGGACTTAGACAACTTCCCGGCCCGGAATTTAGATTGAAAGATTTTTATGGACCGCCGGAAGTCGTGCTTTCTGCTGAAGATTTCGACCCCCCCTCCTCTCGAGTTCTGGAAGAAACTCGGGGGCCGCGTGCAAGATCGCGCGCTCAAACATTTTGGTCAGCTCCGAGGAAACGGAATCCGAGCGGAAAGAGTTTCGAGGGAAATCCGATGACGTATTCCGGTGGTTTGCCAACTTTTTTAAAGGAGCATTTTTAAAGAGAGACAATATTCTCCTGCTGGAGATTTGTAGGGAATTAATTTTTGCCCGGTTTACCTTCAATTGAAAATTGTCGTTCTTGAATGGATAAAATTATTTAAGGAAAATTCCCCCTCTTCTTCTACACTCGAAAATTAAGTGCCTGCAAAAGTTCGTAATGATATAAATTTTAATTGTGTTTACCACACTGTAATGTAACACGAAAGGATGGATTTGTGTTATTTTTTCGGACTAAATTTAGAATAGTGGAGGAGGGTTGTTAAATGAGATGAATGGTATATTTAAAATAAACGATCCATATTTTTTACGTTGAAAATTTCCATTCGCTTCCCTCTATTTTTGGGAAACGATGATTTGTACGAAAAATGTGGAAAATTTTGATTCGGTCGTCACAAGTTTTGAAATATTTAAAAATTGACGTCAAGGGTACAACAATATCGATATCGTTGTTAGAATTTCTGCGAATAAATAAGTCTGCGTGTACAGGGTGTTTCACGAATTTCGAAAATAAATTCAGCGTACGCAAATAGTAAGGTAGAGTAAATTTAAATCGAATTGAAAATACCATTGGTACCAAAATCGACAAAGAGCGATTATTACAGGGGCTGTATTAACAAGAGGCACGTAAAAACGATCCGCAGATAATCTACTCCTTGTGACAATGATTGATTGACGGAGACATTTGTGTCTCCAGAAATCGAAGTAGGTCGTACCGTCGCCCGTATTTCTAAAAATTTTTCTGGGTTACTGCAGGTAGTAAAATTTGAAGTAGCATTCTTCCCTCGCAGTACCTTGCTACTTGAAGATTCAACTTCAAACCTTTCTGTTTCTGGAACGGATAAAATTATTCACGCGGAACAAAAAGTATGGTAAACTTTCAAATGGAATTTATTAACGAGTACGTAGATTCGAAGATGTATCCTCGAGAACCTAAATGTTTCGTTTGAATAAAATAAGAAACGATAAGGAGGACAATAACGAAAATGTAGAAACACGTGTGAACCGTACGATTGAAAAAATTCTACAATTCGTTGAAACGTTGAACTTGCATAGAAATTTTTCTAAAACCACTCATGGAACATTCAGGATCGCGTGTTCAGAGACGCTGAAATGTTTTATACTTGATTCGTGTCCACTTATAATCGACAATACGATCTGCATTGTAAATTAGAGGAACTTACGCTCGTATTTCCTATTGTTTATACGAAACGACAGCTTTTGAACAGTTTGCGGTCGAGCCATGCCCGTCGCTATTATTAACAACACGCAAAACGCGAAACCGAGCAACGACGATAGCAAAACGAAGATGAACACCGAGGCTGCGTGCGAATTTTACCCACAAATTGCGACCATAATAGTGGTCGTTATAGTCTGACAGGAAATTAATGTTATAGCGGATACAGTGACACTTGCTTTATAATTTACAATAACATATTTTTCCCATTTTACGCGCAGTTGCACAGGGTGCTCCATTAGAAATAAACCACCTTGGTAATTGTAAACGACGGGACATTCCAAATATGAATTAACAACTGAATGATTTCGACGAACACGATCCAACGAATAGTTTTGTTTAGAATTTTTCGAAAAGATTTGTATATTACAGCTGTTCGAATATCGACGATTTTTTTTTCACTCGAAATTAGCGATCCTTCCATTTTACTGCGGAGCGTAAAAAGTCGATCAATCGTCGATTCATTTGAATCTAAACTCGAATCAAATTTACCAAATGTACAGATTTTTTACAATAGCGAAAGAACGTTTATGTTAATACCACGATCGTGAAACGGAGATTGAAAGACAATAAGATTTTCCGATGGAGTACTTCGCTAAAATTGCTACTGTCAAGAGGATACATAAAAAAAAAAAAAATGAATGACCAAGGGTTCCGGATAATATTGATCGTGCGATACGTAGAGACGCGAATGAATTCTCTCTGTTCGATCGTCACTTTCTGTTTCGAAATTCCAACGCGTTTCGGCACCTTGCGTGGGTTACTTGGCATTTTAAATGCACCACGAATGATTAAATAATACGAAGGAGGGCTGGGTTAGGTACTGGGTTAACTACAAGCATGATACACAGTTTCACCCGTTAAGTGACACTTAACCTCCTACGTACACCGCTTAACATGCTAGATCCACCGAATATCTCTTGTTTATTTTAATCCGAGTTCATTGCACTGTTCCTCTAGCAAGCTCGCAGTCGCCTTCCTATCCATTTTATCCAAATATCGATTTAAGCCACTTGCACACCGTCCTCTGACACTTTAAAATTTTAACAAAACACAGATCCGATAATTGAAAAGAAGTAACGCGAAATCGAAGTCATAGACAGCCTTCTGATACACGTGACAATTAACCTTCTTTGTTCACTTCGTAATCTTCTTTTAACTTGTGTATTTTCGTACACTTGATATGATTTATCAGGAATTATATTTATCGAGACACACGTTTATCCACGGTGAAAGTGAGAATTACGATACTCGATCAGCTTTGTGTGAAAGGTAGTGAAAGGAGTGAAAAATAAAAAATCGTGTATCATCGTTAAAATAAGCCACTTGCTACTTCTCTCCGATGATCTGTAATTAGCGACGATTGAGATCAAAGATGTTATTTGGTATAGGAATAATAGTGTTTCGTGTATACTTTTTAAACGTGTATTAATATTTCTTTTCTTATAGATGGAAAAATATCGTAATAGAGCAAAGTATGAGAAATTAGATTTCAAGTATCGCAAAGAGAGAAGAGAAACAGTCTCTGGAAGTGTGGTAAGTAGAATGTGCCTTATTTAAGGCTGACCATAACGGCTAACCATAACGTCTGACCCAATACGACGCTCGCAAGGCCTTTACTTCTCCGCAGTATATATAGATACGCAGGAGTGTACCTTTTAACACGATTGCATCCAAACGGCTGAATAATTCCAAGGAAAGCTACATTTAAATTTCAAATTCTCCCTTCAAAATCCAACGAAATTTTATACAAAACCGGTCTA
This sequence comes from Ptiloglossa arizonensis, assembly GCF_051014685.1. Classification (NCBI taxonomy): domain Eukaryota; kingdom Metazoa; phylum Arthropoda; class Insecta; order Hymenoptera; family Colletidae; genus Ptiloglossa; species Ptiloglossa arizonensis. Next base: position 16,992,688 of record NC_135052.1, read on the forward strand.
CGGACAATGATGAACTCTTGTAGTTCCTTAATACACATATTTATCATTCAAAAAAAAAACAAGAAAAATTATCCGAATAAATCTCAGACAGAATGAAATTTCGCGCGAAAGGTTTAAATAAATTTTTCCTCTGCAAACAAGACATTAACGATGATCTCTCGCAGTCTCTCAATTCTTCCAACGTACATTCCTTATTCTCAAAACGTAAAAAGAAACATTTTAGACGAACCTAGGACAGGATTCAATTTTGCACAAGAGACTCGAATAAACTTTTTCTCTACCAGCACAATGACCCTTGCAATTTTCTAATTTCCTCGAATATACGTACACATTCCTTACCCCCAAAAATTTAAAAGACCGTTCTAAATAACTCTGAACCGCAATGAAATTTCACCGAAACGAGAACCTCGAGCGAACTATCCCTCTATCTTCCACAATGTAAAAAAAAAAAGTAAAAAGAAGAAAAAGGAAGAAAGACTAAACGAAACCGTATCGATCGCGCACTTAAATCGCACGTTTTTTCCCGCCGTTAATTATATCCGTGCGAAGTACCGTAGACCGTTTCATTCAATTAGCAAGGCGTGGAACGATGACCGGCGAGACTCGCGAGTTATTAACTCTCGCGGTTCCCCGTATCCGAAAAACAACTCGTCCGATTACGCACAGGTCTATCCGTGTACGTTTGTATCTCCGAGCTCGAAATTCCCGGTAGGTACACCAACGGTCGAGATCGCGAAAAAGCGGGCGCGCAACGGTGCCCTGGGAAAAAAAAAAGGCGAAATTATCGCGACAGAGTCTGTCGAGCGCCACCGTGTCAAAACGGTTCCCCCGTGGGTCCCCGTGGGACCGGGAGGGAATTTTTTCGGGGCTACGCCGCGACAAGATACGCCGCGATAACGAACGAAACCCACCGAGCGACGCTTTTTTTTTCCTTTTTTTTTTGTTTCCCGCGTATCGCGTTATTTAGAGAGGCAGCCGACCGAGCGGGCATATTAGGAAGCGAAACGAGCAGAACCGTTCGAACGCGATCCGATACACGCGGAGCTTGTCCCCTTTTTTCCTCGTTAACGTGCGAACACGCACGAGAATGAAAGGGATTTCGCGAAAGGGTAAAAAGCACCGGCGCTAAGCCGCGGTCGCCAGGAGTGGGGGACACCGGGCCAAGGAGAGGGGGGTAAGTGGTGGGGGAAAATTGAAAAATACGAGATAACGCGAGCGCGGATTTTTCGAGAGGGTTGCCCGCGGTCTGTTAGCGACCCGCGTAATCGAACGCTACCTTCGTTTATTCGAGACAGGAATACGACGTTCTATCGCGATGCACGGTGCCCGGGTATACCTAAGTGCGGTGTGTCGATTATTTTCGGTACCGGTGTTTCGAGCAGAAAGATGAAGTAGAAGAGCAGAGGGATCGACAACGAAAGGGAGTTATTCTTCGCGTACCAAGGTGGTCGACTTTCTTTATCAAGAGGGGTCTTTGAAAGATCTTATTTTCAATATTGTATTATTTATTTGTATTTTTGTTTCGATATCGATATTATAAATCGTTAGTGAACCAAAAGTGAGATGTTCGACTTTCTTTACCAAGAGAGTCCTTGCAAAAGCTCTCACTTTGAATATTATATTACTTATTATTATAATATTTTTGTTTGGAAATTGATTCTACAAACCCTTAGCATACCAAGCTGGAATGATTCAGATTCTTTGCCAAAAGAGTCCTTGCAAGCCCTCACTTTGAATATTATATTGGTTATTATTATAATATTTTTGTTTGGAAATTGATTCTACAAACCCTTACCATACCAACCTGGAATGATTCAGATTCTTTACCAAGAGAGTCCTTGCAAACCCTCACTTTGAATATTATATTGGTTATTATTATAATATTTTTGTTTGGAAATTGATTCTATAAACACTTACCATACCAAGCTGGAATGATTCAGATTCTTTACCAAAGGAGTCCTTGCAAACCCTCACTTTGAAGGTTACATTAGTTAATATTACATTACTTTTGTTTTGACATCGATTCTATAAACCCTTAGCAAACCAAGGAGAAATGGTCGATGTTCTTTACCAAAGGGAGCTCTTGAGAAACCTCGTAGCTCAAGTCTCGATGCCTGCGTGTGACTTTCGCGTGTTTTTTCTCACTCTTTCGATCGAAACCAACGAAGATCGCAACAAAAAGAAATCGCACGTCCGTATCGGCCCTGAATAGATCCTACTTAGATATTTCTTCCCAAATGGAGGAAAAGTTACACGTTTCTCCGAAATTCTAACCAGTTGCCGTTTTCCAAGTCGGTCGGGTTATAAATTCGAATAACGCAACGAGTCGTAAAACTCGTAAACAATGTATCACGAAAAGCAAGAGTTTACTGGTTCGCGCAACGAGGAAATTCCTTTTTCGCGTTTTAATTCGCGTGGCGAACGCCCAAAGAAGCACTTAATTTTCGGCTCGATTCTCTCACGCGTCGTTTGAATTGTCGCAAACACCGTGTATCGCGTTTCCAGCGCGGAAAAATTCGTCGGGACGCGGTCCCCGTTCGCGTACGCGTTCGTATTTATGCGTTCTGTGTGTTGTTTTACGGTACGTTTCTTGCCAATATTCGTGTGACGTCCCTGAATGCGCCGTGGCTCGCCATGCGGGAGAAGAGCCCGCGTTACCATAAAATTCGAACAAAGAATACTCTCGTAATATTGAAATGGAAAGTGCACCTAACCGCGCGCCGAAATTGCCCGGTTCTTCCCTTTCCTTCTCCCTGTCTCTCTGTCTCTCGTTCGTCCGGATCTCGTACGGTCTTATCATCGTCTCGCGTCTCGGTGGACAAACGCGGAGAACCATTCGGTGGAAAATTTGGAAATTTTAATACGTTGCTCCGACGATTTAAAACTACGGAAATTTGGAAGTTCGAGGAACGCTGTTCGATTCGTAAACTCTAAATAATTACGATTTTTGAAGCTTGGAGAGTCCAAGGTACGCTGTTCGATTCGTAAACTTCGAATAATTACGATTTTTGATAACTGTAATTTTTACATTTTCTTACGCTACAAGAGCAGAAAACGTAACGGTGATTTTGCTATGCGATAATTTGATTATCCACTGTAGATAATAGAAATATTCCGTTATTCCCAGAGTCGCCTCGTCGTATTACAAAGTTAGAAATCTAAGTTCCACGCATTCGGGACTATTTCATCTCAGACACTTTGCAGGTATAATTAAATGGAAGAACTTGGAAACTTAATAAAACGAGTTATACCCAAGATGTTAACTATTCTCCGTAAATAATAAGAATCGATATCGATCGAACCACCGACACGAAATGCCGCGTGGAAACGAAGAGGAAATTATCGCAACCGTTTCGATAGAGAATTAATACAATTTGTCTGGATAACCGACGTTAACACGGTACGCGAAACAAATTTCCGTGGAATATTTTCGCGTTCAAGGCGCGTCGATGATTTTTCGTTATTTCGACGTCACTTCACCGTACATTCTCGCCTTTGAATCCGCCATTTCGAATCCGCGCTGCGTTAAATTACGAATGCGGGAGGCCTTCGCGTCTATTCGGTTACCAACGTCGTATATTGCGCACTGCATATTACATGCTACCGCGTTACAGAGAAGGTATCACGCCGTTGTAAAGAATTCGTTCTGATCCCGTTGCTTATGAAACCCTCCAACGCGAGATTTCTCTCATTTCCGTTCCTTTTGCTTCGTAATTCAGTGTGGAATTAAAGTTGCCGCGCGAACCACTCCAGACTCTTGTTTTGTACGCGTTACCGGTGAACGGTTCCGCGCGAAGCGATGCCCATCTCGTATTCCGTGTGATGCGCAATTCCATCAGAACGATTTTTGAGTTTGTCGGTGTTTTGGGAACGCTCGCCCGATGGGCTTCGTCCGGACACGAGTGTCTATTGTACACGGTGTTTGTCTTTGCGCGATAAAGACGTTCAACGGTGACGATAGTGTACAGGTAATTGATTACGAACGTACGAAACGTGTAGAGATCGGTATACACTGGTTCGCGAATTGATCATTTTGTAGATATTGGAATTCTTAGTGCTTGTCGTATTTTCAAGCCCTGGAGTGCTGGAATGCTGCAATGTAAAGTGTAGAATATGAAATGTAGAATATGGAATATATAAAATATGGAATATTTAAAATATGGATTATATAGAATATGAAATATAGAATATGGAATATATAAAGTATAGAATATGGAATATATAGAATACGGAATATATAAAATATAGAATATGGAATATATAGAATATGGAATATATAGAATATGGAATATATAGAATATGGAATATATAGAATATGAAATATAGAATATGGAATATATAGAATATAAAATATAGAATGTGGAATATAGAATATGGAATATATAGAATATGAAATACAAAATATGAAATATATAGAATACAAAATATAAAATATGGAATATATAGAATATGAAATATAGAATATAGAATGTATAGAATATGAAATACAAAATATGAAATATATAGAATACAAAATATAAAATATGGAATATATAGAATATGAAATATAGAATATAGAATGTATAGAATATGAAATACAAAATATGAAATATATAGAATATGGAATACAGAATTTACAATATGAAACATGGAGTATAGAATACGGAATACGGAATACGGAATGTAGAATACGGAATAGGGTGTACGGGATCTAGAATACGAAACGAGAAGTGCGAAACATAAAACGTTCTCTATGGCGATTACAAATTCTAAAAAGCATAATGTTCGCGAATTACGCCGTAAATTCCCGGTACATCTAGAAACGGGTAACGAATTTGATAATTCTGTTTCCCGTCCCGCCTAACGACCATGAAAAAGAACTTCAATCGCGTCTTTAGAGTCCATGCGGGCGTATACGGCGGTCTACTTCGTCCGTGGCTCGACTCTTTTTATTAATGCACTCTCGAGTACTTTAAAGATCTACTCCCGAGAATTCGTACGTTTCAATTTTTTGTTTTTCCGTTTTATTTATTCAACGTCTTTATCGCGCGGAGTTTCATGCGCGAAAGATAAACATTGGTCCACCAACGGGAAATAAAATCCACGGAGATAAAGTATTCAAAGAATCGCCATTTCCTAACATAACCTCAAATCTCGACCGATCGTGTTCACAGTACTGCGATCCAGTATGTACCGCACTGTACCCCCGTGCAAATAAAAAAAAAATGTAACAATAAAAACAATAACCCTTATAAAATACCCAGTAATACAATTGTCTATGATTTGCCTAACCTTCGAACGAATAATCGGCATTAAGACTCACAGCTCCCGGCGCATACATTGTACTAGGTTACTCGATAAGAAACGGAGCTATTAGGTTCGTCGTTTTATTTCTCTAAAGCTGAGAAATAACCACTGTTATTAATACAAACTGTTTTAAATAATACTGTTATAAATAACTACTGTTTGATAAACACGTGGAAAGTTTCATACAGAACCATCGACTCCTTCGTATATATACAATTGTTCAAAGTTGAATTGTCACGGTATATTTTTACAATAGAAAAAACGACAAAGCTTGCAGAACAACCAGGTAGTTGGACCACAGTGCACGGTATCGTTTAAAAATCAAATTTCCTCCTACATCGGCTGTCGGCTGGTCTCCACGGGGAAGAAATCGTCAAACGGGGGACAGTAGATAATATATCGAGCCAACTAATCACGGAACGGACTCGACAACCTGTCATGGAAACGTCTGCAACTCGATGCGACGTTACGACGGAGACGTCTTTCCGCCCGGTGGACTATAAGCGCGTCCATCCGCGCGGAAACGTACGCTTCCACGGGAGACATTCGCGGGAATCATACGAGCGTTGCTATGAGTATTGCATACGAGCGTGCCGAGAAACGCGGAGGAGAAGGACGACGACGACGACGACGACGACGACGACGACGACGACGTCAACGGAGAGCAGATGCAGCTCAATATTTACGCGGAGCTGACTTTCTTTGCTTCCGTGCCGAACGAAAAGGTTTGGAACTTCGCTATCTTTGTTCGTCGGTCTTTCACCTGACTTTCCTCCGCGCAAAGAACCATGTAAACACAATTAACGCTATTAATTCTCAACTCCTCCGTTTTCCAACGCGTACATTGCGGAATACAATGGACACTATCTGGAAAGTATTTGTGTCTTTTTGTCAAGTTTTTTAACGTGTACAGTCTATCGTTGTTTGAAAATTATTATAGACAGAATAGAAAGTGTCTGTTTGTGTTGTTACGAGGTAAAGTTTTGCCGAAGGTTCTCTTTCGGGTTCATTTCTTTCAATTTTATTTCAAATATCGAAGAAAATACTTGGCAAAACTATTATTTTTGTAGAAACTTTTTATGTGTAATTCAAATCTTTATTTGATTACGTGTCGAAGTATGTTTTTGTTAATCTTTGGTGTAACAGATAAGTGACTCGTGAAGGAGTTGAACGAAGATAATTATCGTTAAAGTATTTTATTTATATAAGCCTAGATTATTATCACCTGTATGAAAGGTATACACACAGAGACATTTCCTTTTGGAATAATAAAATATTAGACCCGGTTACTTCGTCCTTCAAATATGGTTCATGCGTTAAAATACTTTATCACCTGGATTTATGGGTTCGGTTTCGTAACGGTCACCAACTCCAAAATAGGTGAACCAAAGAGTCACGCTATTTTATGAATTTCTTTGTACACGGGTTTGTATATTTTACGAATTGCCATAAATACTTGTATTTTATTCGTATCAAAATTAGTTTCAACTTAGTTGTTCATACGTTTAGAATTTTTGATTATTTGAAATAGTTTCTTAAATATTTTAGAAAGAGAAAGAAAGTGCATCACCCTGATGTCTAACAATAATCTCTTTATATTATCGATTAACCTAAAATTAGCTGTAAAAAAGACTTCTCGTGTTTTCCCTCGTATCTAACAAGTACGTAACATCTTGTTTAATAAATAAAATACTTCCAAAATGTTGCAGAGGAAAAGTCTCTTCGCGATTCGAAGTAAACAATTCTTACAAAAGTCTATCGCACGATCGATTCACATCTCTGAGAATTAGACGCGAAAAATTCGTCTCGAGAAAACAATTAATTTTTACGAGACAGTTCCCGTTCGTCTTATTTAAGGTTCTGACTTTTATAAAAGTGTCGCTACCCGTACTTATTATTATGTAAGATCAGAATTCAAGAATAGTGGTCTAAAGTTGGTTCCTGACATTGCCTCGTGTCTCAAGACGACTAAAATGGAACGTTGATCAAGTGACAGAAATAACCGATTTGCATGTAAAATCGTACGAACACGTTCGAATGATAACTGATAAAAACACTCGTTCGTTTATTACATTAGTGAACGATTACATTTATTAATGCAGAGTGTGTAATAAATATGTGAGAAAACAAACGTCTGAAATTAATAAATTATTCACAATCCTTCGTTTCTTTGACTATGTTGAAAAGTATCGTAAATACTATAACCAATTGTCATCACGTGTAATTATAATTTTATATCTGTGAAACTGGATTACGTAATTACTCGACGTACATGAAAAATGTCCTATATATATGTCCTAATATCGGAAAAACTCGTAAGAGAAACAATAAATTTTCTCGAAGAAAGAAGCATGTATTTAAAAATATAAAATATCGATTAAAGTACCACGTAAAGTACGAACTTGTCGCTAATGACCACGATGTTGATGCAACATAAAACAGACTGGAAAAAAATATCCAGCATTAAATGATACACGTTAGAAATATCGTAGATAATCTCATGTGCAAATATAATGTAGGATTTCGTTTTCGAGTAATCTAATTTGCGTGTGTTGGTAATAATCACAACAATTTATACCATCTGAATTGTCACCGCTGTAATAATTGACAACCTTTCATTAACGAACAAACCTTAAATCAACAAGCACCTATAAATGAAATCAACCGAGTCGAAATCAAAGAAATCAACTATTCGAATAATTTCTGCAAATAATAACCAATCGTAAACTCGTAACCCTAACAAACAACTCGTAATCGAACTACAAAGAAACCATAAGCTGGTAAAATAATAACGAAATAATTACCGTCGAGTTAGTCTGCGCAACTCGGTTGCAAATTCTTCAAATCGACCTTATCCGGGCCATAAAAGACTTCACTTTTCCTATCTACATCCTCGCTTTGACTTCATCGTGTTCTACATACAACTTTCATGTCTATCTCAAGAATCTCCCATTAACCGTGACTTCGCCGTGTTATCGGCGTAATCAGCGATCCCAGCCAGAAATCCACGCCAATTTCTGCACATCGCAGAGGCCTGAGAATGGCAACGCGATGCCTCGAGTGGGGCTCGAGTGTGCTCGCGAGGGCTTCAAAGAGGGAGAAGAACGCTGATGCAACCGCTATTTATCTCGAGCCACCCTCCAGCATTATCATTTCAAATCGGTGAGCCGTTCAGGCCTGCGTGAGGCAGTTTCGAGTTGGTTAGAAACCGCGAAGAAGCCTCGAGAAAATAATCCCTGTATCCTTTCTGCGGCGGTGACAGACTTGTCGTCGTAAAACCGAACTTGTCACCTTGTATTATCGTCGAATGCTCGAAATGCTTTTAATCGTCAGTTACAGGTCGCGTGCGACGAACCGAGTGCGATTGTTTACGGTAAATGGTTTCGTTGCGTCGATACTTGCGCGAAATGAATGCTTTTACTTTCTGATTTATAAGAGTGGAAAGTATCGCGATCGAGGACAAATTTTGAACACATTTTTTTTCTACGAGGGAAGAAAGTATTGCAATCGAGAACAAATTTTGGAAATATTTTTTTCTACGAGGAAAGAAAATATTGAAAGCGAGAACAAATTTTGGAAACATTTTTTTCTACGAGGAAAGAAAATATTTCAATCGAGAGAAAATGTTTAATATTCGTTTACGAGAAAGGAAAGTATTGTAATCGAGGCAAATTTTGTAAATATTTTTTTACAAGGAAGGAAAGTATCGTCGTTGAGATAATTTGTTAATATTTGTTTCACGAGGACAGGAAGTACTCGAGAAAAAGTTTGAAAATATTTTTTTACAGAAAAATACGCGTTAAGATCCCTTGATTCCGTTTCACTAGAAAAATTAATTTTGAACCAACTATGCGTGTATGTATGTACGATAAGGAATTATTAATTCGATGCATCGGTCGTGTTTCCGCTTTTAAACGAAAATTTGTCCGAAAAACTTCCTAGTGTCTCCAACAGTTTTCACGGTAGCGTCGGAGAGATAAAACTTTGCAGAGTAATTTCATCCCCTGAATTCTCTCTTGTTTCTGGATTTTCAACAAATCTGCGAAATTACATAAAAATCTGAAGAGGACCGAGTGCACGCAAATAGAAAAATTTACGTTCGTATTTCGATCCAGCGTTATCGATCGCTATCGATCGCTATCTTGGATAAATGTAATCGATCCTCGGTATCATAATTTTCTTGTTCAAGAACATAAGAAGCTTAAGACTCTGGGGATTATCCACGAGGACCGTCTATAACCGAGGTAGCGAAACTTCTTGCGACCACGCGCCAAAAGGTAATGAAAAAAAATAATCATCGGTGTTCCACGCGTCGTATAAAAAATTCACCAAAAATATTGAGTAATATTTAATTCGCTAGTATTGAAATCACTATCGCGGCGCGTTCTACAATTCCCCGAGGACAAAGACAAATATCTTAATCTTGACACAAAGAATTGAAACCGAAAATAAAGTTTCACTCGAAATCTATCACTTATCCAAAAATATTTCGTTTACATTTACCTAGAAAATAAATATTTTCCAAACACTTACAAAAACAGTCAATCTTTTCAAATTATCACGGTAAAGTTTCATTCGAAATCTATCACTTATCCAAAAATATCTCGTTTACATTTACCTAGAAAATAAATATTTTCCAAACACTTACAAAAACAGTCAATCTTATCGAATTATCACCGTAAAGTTTCACTCGAAATACAATCACGTGCCGAGTAAATTGTCCCGCGTGTCACCTGGAGCAGGTGTGCCTTATTTTCGTCATCGGTGGCTCTTAGGGGATTCTCCGTTGGATCGCAGCAATTCGAAATATGTGGCGCAACATCTGTACTCGTGTGATGCGAGCTGTTACAGCCGACAATTCGTACGCGCGAGCTCGAAAACAGCAACGCCGAGAGGATCGTTAGCGGGCGAAAGAGGATGAGAGCCGGGGGGAAGTGTTTGTCCCGATTCATTATCAGGCATCCCCGACGAGTACGGTTGTCAGTCATTTCGAGTAAATTGTTATTCGTCGGTAGCTCGAACCGTCAATCAACATGATTGACGGCGCGTCGCCAAAGGCGAACTGCAGGCCACTTGCGCGCTATCCTGCCCTTTTCTGAACATTTCCCCGCACCCTTTATGAATTATTCAGGCGGCAAGTGTCGGACGACGGGCGCAAAACAAATATATATATACACACACATACACGTATATACATACACGTATATATCGTCGACTACGTGAACTGCTTGGCCAATGTCAATTGTTCCACGGAGGATGGCTGGAAAATTCTTTGATCAAAGTTTGGTCAAGCATGCTTCGCGAACAGAGAGTAGAGGGAAGCTTTATACAGGCAGTTCCGTTATTAGCGAGCATTTCTAAGAGCGAATTCAACGCATAAAAATAATAGAAAGAGTTCGTATACGCGTGGATTTAATTTCACGGTAAATCCATGCTCGCAAAGCTATTGTATTTATTCATTGATCGTATTTGATGGTAAATAGACAACGTGGTCGTACACGAGGTGTATATATTTCTAATTGGAAGATGTAATTAAAAAAACAAGAAAGGTTTTACCGTGAAAGAAGTGAGGGAAGCCTACACGCTCTAAAACGTAAATATGACTTTTAGTTGGGAGAGACGATATAGAAAATTTTTGAATTTTGGAATCATGGTTATTGCTCTCGAATAAATCAATTAAGAAAATGAATTTTCTACTGCGGACGAATTGGTACTTTCTATGTTTAAAAGAGACGTGTAAGCAGAACAGTGAAAGTAGAAAAACGATTTTACGTTTACAGAAATAGTTGAAGCACATTTTTAATGAATTTATTTTGAAAAATTGTGAAGAATACTTTCCTCGTTGGACGATTGATTTATTTGAATAAAATATTTTAATTGTGTATATATTTATTCTCATACATCCCTCAAATAGCTTCGAGGCTGTAGGTTGTATTTGTATATTTTTGTCCGAAATTTTCGGATCGGTAAAATAATCGCTAATAAATAATTCTTCTCTCGTTGAAAATATAATCATCGATTATCCGAAAAGATTCATATTCGAGCATCGTGTGCTCCGATTATTAGAGAGAAAACAATCTTAATTGTAGTTCTGTTTCCGATAAAACTTCTATTCCTTCGCAACTCTTTCTAAAAGTAAACGCAACGAATAACGAAACAAACGAATGCATTTTCATCGTTGGTGCAATAAGAGCTTTTCAGCGAGGCAAACTGAATAGAATCGCGCAATATTTTCCAGAACGCGCTAATATTTTGGATAATCGAGCTTTCACGGTACTTCAAGTACTATTTCTCCTACCATAATGCAAACGACACTTAAAAGCGATCTCGATTAATTATAGTTCTGTTCCCGATGAAACTTCGATTCCTTCGCAACTCTCTCTAAAAGTAAACGCGACGAATAATGAAACAAACGAATGCATTTTCATCGTCGGTGCAATAAGAGCTTTTCAGCGAGGCAAACTGAACAGAATCGCGCAATATTTTCCAGAACGCGCTAATATTTTGGATAATCGAGGTTCCACGGTACTTCAAGTGCTATTTTTTCTACCGTAATACAAACGATACGTAAAATTGGAGCCGCGACAGTAAGCAAGCAGCTTTCGAGCGTAGACGCGACTGAATCTCGTAATTTTCCATCTGGTCCCCGACACCTCTGGGACACCAGCGCTTCAGCTTGCATCTAATCGCCCGCATTATCGCGTAAGCGTGCTCCCTCGATCGAACCTCGTCGACTGTTATCGTCGTTATTGACGGGAACCACGTTGTAATTACGTGAGAACGTCGATAAAACGACCCCCACTACCCCTCGGCCCCGGTGCGAAGTGCCTCGTCTAAATATTTCGAGTACACGCGCGGTACAAGGATTATTACTTTCGCCATTGCAATTCCGAGTCTTTCCAGCGTTAAGTGCACGGGACCGGCGTGAAATTGTACGCAAACTAATATTCCGATCGAGATGCATCCACGGTAATCTGACCTCCAGTTCGGAGAATATACGGTGACAAATTGCACGAGTTGATAGAACTGATCGAACGGAGGATATAAATCCTCGTAATCGTACAATATGACGGATCTAACTAGTCGTCCAATTGTTTCACGAAACGATCTAATGTAAGAATGTTTTTCTAACGGTAGATCGACGAAAAAAAGGTACGGATAAATATTGTGATTTCTTCAAAGTGTGTTCAGTAAATACTGAACTTTCTTTCGAAATATTTCTAATAAATAGCTAATAAATTTTCTTCGAAATATATTTAATTAGTATTATATTTTCTTCAAAATGAATCTAACAGATGGTGCCTCTTCGAAATGTATCTCGTAAATATTTCCCTTGTTCAAAATCAATTTAACAAACATTACACATTCTTTGAAATATATTTAATAAATATTATCCTTTCTACAAAACATATCTAAACGCAATATGGAGATTCTCGTATTCTCCAAACTATACCTCAAATATTCAACAGTACAATACAACCGAATTCAAAGAAAATCCGTTCGAAATACTTCAGAACGCACATTTCTGTCCTTAAAACGCATCGCGTAATCTTTCGATACGTAAAATTGAATATTTCGATGACAAAATCGACAGAAAATAATTTAAGCGAACCACCTCGTAATTATTTCTAGAATCGTGTTTACGTTCCCTCCCGATCGCGAGACAATTATTTCTATTTCTCGTATCTACAGAATCGTTATTCAATGGCAGTGAAAGACCTCGCGCCAAGAAACCCACCTCACGAATTTATTAAACGGTTGAATTACACGCATTTCTCGGCACCGTGGATACTCAGACGCGGACGTATCCTTGGATGTTCTCTTTATTCGTGCAGATTGCGCCGGCAAAGTCGCGAGACAAAGCTATTCCGTGTTACGGAAGACTGCCTAGCATTCAGTTGTTTGTTTGATTGCGTTCCAATGTATAAAGCTGACGCGCGTTTCCTTTCACTGGAAAAGCGTCTTGCACCCATAGTTCGGTTCTAAGTTTTAAGTAGCCCGAAGCACGCGTACAACCCCTCTTCCTTGCCCTCGGACCAACTCCCCTCCAGCCCTTTCACCGTCCCTTGCCCGATCCGTTTCACTGCAAGTTAAACGCGAACGTTAACAACAGCCCCGGATCTCTTTTCTCGGTTGTAACTTTTATTCCATTTTCGCTCCACTCTCTCTCGCTTCAACTTTCTTCCACGCTTACCGAGCACAATCCACTGTTTCGTTTCCGAAGAAAATTAGCAGCTTGAACTTATTAAAGCAGAAAATGTTTCGGTAGGAATTTTTAATTATACGGTACGCTCGACGATAGAGTTCACGAGTTCGGACGCGTACAATAGTGGAGTGGTCGCGAAGAAATGAAAAAAAAAAATTCAAAATTTCAACAGACTCCGGTGTAACGTCATCGGTGGACGAATTGTTGCGATTACGGTGAACGAAAATTTACAAAAGTAAACACTCGAATATTCATCCGTTTGCTATGATTTCATCGCATTACGAGAAATGCAATTGCGAATATTTGTCGTAACTTTTACGGTACGGGATCGAAGATAATATTAAAAGATTAAACGGTAATTTATTTTATAGAAGAGAATAGAGAAACGTGTGTACAAAGTCTAAAAAAATACGATTTGGAGGAATATTTTGTCGATCGATGTGAAAAAAACTATTCGTTTACTCTTGATCAAAATTGAGACAAAAGTGTTCCGAATTCCCCTGAAGCTTTACGATAAAACTTTGTTAGCACATTTTGTCGGATGATCTTTATGAAGAAAAAGTCTCGTACGAACGTAGTTTTCTATTCACGTTATAGTCTGTTAAAATTGCATTTTGGAGGGAGGTTAACGCGCTGCTACGCTACGATACGGATGGTTCACTGTGTGTGAACCAATTCTGTCACTCTTATCGTTATTCGGTATCTAACTCTGATAGTTTACATTGTTGCAATCCGTGAAGAGGAGTATAGACCGAGTTTCACTATGACAATATAATATACAGGGTGAGCCGTGAACCCTATCCACTTGAAATATCGTCGCCATTTTTTGATACATGGTAAAATATCGAACACAGAGTTTGTACGGTATCTATTCTGCGTGAATGAAAGCACAGAGGGGGATTTTAAGGTCGACTTAATTCTTTTCCGTGAAAATAACATAAAAGTGTTGAATAATTTTCGAGTTTCAGCTTTCAAAGAAGCGATAAAATACTATTTATCGTTCGTTTGCATCCGAAACGAGAAATGTACACATAGTGTGTTCCTAAACTCTGTAGTCAAACTTGACAAATATATTCTACTCGTTATAACAATAAACAAATGTAGGAATGTTTCTTTTCCAAGTTACAGACTTTGGAGGTTATGTTTTGTTTCAACATTCGAACGAACTGTTGAGCTGGTAAACGTTATTTGATATCGTTCGGATAAAACAGTGGAATGTTTCATAGTCATCGTTAGGCACCGAATAATGTTAAGGCTGATAGTATCGATTAAGTAATCTTCTCCTTGCTCAAGGAGTCCGCTACAAGCAAATTCTTCGAACGAGCAACTTTAGAGGGATACAACTCGGAAATAAAATATTTCTCGATATACGTTTGCACGACAATGTTCTCATTGTTAGAACTTATATAATATAATGTATCTGTAGATTTTCAAACTATTGATTAATACACAATCCATGACATCGTTACTATCGAAATTTATCGTTCCCTCGACTTCTATCGTGAAAATGTAAATATTTTATATTAAAAAAAAAATGCAGTCGACTTTCAAATGTTTTTGGAATCTTCACCTACAACTTGTAACGTCTTTACTGTAAAAATTGATCATTCTCTCGACTTCTGTAGAAAAAATTGAAACATTTTGTATTAAAAAAAAGAAAAATTGACGATGATTTCGAAATGTTTACGATGCCTCCAGCAACAAACTAATCGTGTCCACTGTAAGTTGTCTCCCTTCGAATAGAACGCATCAAGTTTCGGAAATAACTCAATCGGTCAAATGGTATGAATCACCATGTATATATGGGGATCAGGATCCCCAGGCCAGGAAACGCAGTTCGGGAGACCGGAATAGTGAGGGTCGAGATCCTACATACATGTAGATTACAATGTTTATTGGGGGGTTAGATGACCGTATCCCTTGGTGTTAGTGGATGAGTAAGCTTGGGTTTTAGCAAATATAATCTTTGAAAAAAGTCATACCGATGGTGAATAATACGTTTGGAAAACAACTGGTAACGTTAGATTATCAGTTGGACTATTTACTAACTTATTACCAGAAATATATATTTGAAAATTTAGAAAAAAATATACGAATTTAATTTAAAAATAACCGTCGAAGCTAAGTTATCAATTGGACTCTTTATTATAGTTTAAGAATGGAAAAAGAATATATGATGTTAACTTGAAAAATACGCGATAACTTCAGTTTTTTTTTTTTTTTAGAGGTACTTTCAAATGTTGCTTTTACACTGATAAATTCTTCACTCGGTATCCAGGATCGACTCAAACATCCCGACAATGCACAACTATCCTTTTGTTACAATTCTGGTGCAATTCTGTGTATAAAGATGAATCGGAGAACACGTGCGTAAATTACTATTAAATATGTTATTACGGAGCTTAATCCTCGGGATATTGATATATCGATTACGATCACAAACTTGCGAATGTAAATGAACCCTGTGTGGGCAATTTTTGACCACTTTGCATTAAGGGAGAGTAACTTAACAGTCCAGTGAACACGGATCGATGCAAAGCACGATTTTCCACCGAAACTGTGTTTATTTTGCAACGACTCCAGTTCGCGGAGCGCATTGTTTGCGTCAGACCATCAAGGACTGTTGGCATTCAGGCATATATTTTGAATTGTCTTCGCCACCAGCGAGTGATGAAATCTGTTTGCTATAGGGCTTTTACGGTACTCCATCGGAGCGACGGAGAATCGATTCACTCGGTCGAGATTCGACCGAAATTTTCGCTACAAGCATCCCCCGAGAAATACGTTTGAACTTTTTTCCTTGATAAATTTATTCCGCGAACGTAAATTCAAACGTTCGAAAAACAAACTCCTAAAGACGGAAAATTGGTCGAATTTTTTTTTTAAACGATCCTTCTCCGAGCATTCAAAAAACGAATAAAAATATTACTTTCGATTTAAATCGAAAAAGTAAACATTTTATCGTTAAAAACACGTTTATCGACTAAACGACGAATAAATACACGAATAGCCAAGACCAAACCCTATTTTTAAATTTCGCTCAATTATACGAATTGACTCGTAAAAATTGCAACGATTCTGTACCGAACATAATTCAACGAGATATCGTAAGAACAATTATCGTAAATCTAACGTTAGTGTTGCAGCGTGCTATTATTTCGTTCTCCTTCTGATCTCGCTACATCAAACTCTGAAAAAGTAGTCGAGTAATTGTTTGCATCAAGATCGTTCACAGTTGATCTCGGCAATAATAAATCCTGATTTCGCGTAATTCGTTAACGGGACAAGTATGAATGAGTACGATACAAGACCGCAATCGCATTAGCGAGCAAGTTAGCGGTGGTTTATGTTGCATGAAAAGTGGTAAGAGATTACAGATAATGCTCCTTAAAGTACCTACTTCGTGTAGAACGCTCGTGAACTGTAGCTACTTTTTTAAACGCAAATATTACGTCCTAAATATTAATGTACTTAGCGCGATGCTTTCTGCGTGAAGATGCATTTGTCACGGAGAGTTGCAAGTATTTTAGCTCGAGGCCTTTTTCAAATTACTACAGTCTTTTCGGAAGTATTATACGCGCACACTTGATGCAAAATGTTTAATAACTCTTTCGATGATACCGTAATAGAATATCGAATCGATCGATACATCGCGTGCGTTGAACGCCTATAGGCGTTCGTCGACCACGAATAATAAATGTAATTTTGGGATTTCCGCACACGATATGAACGTACGAATCTCAGCGCTGATTTGGATTTGGAAAAATTATTATATGTACACTCGTATTATAATCAAAATTAAAACTATTCTAAATATTACTCTCCAGTTTTTCCTACGGGTAATAATCATGAAAAAAAATACATTTTTACCGTATCGAATTATCAGCTCAAAATTAGTCATAATTCTGGTGCAACAATAAAATATTGATAATTATACAAAGTGTTCTAGATTTATAGGTACAAACTTAACTAATAATATCCATTACATAAACACGTTAAACGAGTTTTATTGCCGATAAAAATATGTTTAAAAGAATTTAAAATTTTTTAATCTATAAATTTAGATGATCGTATAAATGGTATCCCGCAAATAGTGGCGCGAGTGAAAGGCAATTCTATGTATAAAAATAAATAAAACACGCGGAACGAAATTTTTGCGTACCGTGCTTCGTTCCCGAGAAAATCGATTTTGAAAATGCAAAAGTAAAACATGCGTGTAACCGAAGCAATTTCAAATCAAATTTTCTCGAAAACGAAGCTACGCGCAGAAAAGTTTTTTTCTTTCCTAAATATTGAATTGTATATCGATACACCGTGTATCTTACAGTAGCTAATAAGATCGAAATTCGATGCACCAACAATACAAATACCTAACACAAACACCAGTCACAGTATTAAATACATTTTTGCGATAATTTGGTACGTAGGTGAAAAATTCCAGTTAAAGTATCGAGTATTTTTTTACGACAATTTTACCACAGAAACGATACCCAAATGGAAAATTTCAATGGAACATTTTTTTACGAAAATTTCATCACGAAAACGATACTTAAACGAACGATTCCATTTATAGTATTAAACATTTCTTTATGAAAGTTGGCAACGAAAACGGCACCGTCTCGAGAAGCCTGACAAATCGTAAAGCTGCGTTAAAACTTTGAAGAAACACAAGCGAGGAACGCGAACGAGGCCCGAGATGGCAGAAAATATAGAAAAATTTATCTCCTCATTTCAAGCGAGTACGGGATACAGTTTTAGAACCTCTATAAATATTTGCGCGCTACGAAATATTCGAAAACGCCGTAACGATCGCAATATTTCGGTAAATTTCACTGGGAAGTATTCGCGGTTCGCTTGGCAACTAGGTCGATCACCTAGGATTAATAAAAATAAATCTGAGATTACTGCGGCAGCATCTCGCTCTATCTAGATTGATTTCCGTCGCAGTTATCTGTTCGCTATTTCGCGTTTTTGCAGCCAATAACGGACAATTTTTTCTCTCCGACAACGAATGGACTGACGGCTTTAGCCACTGCTGATGCTCGTTTTGCCCCGTGGACAATATTTCAAAGAAAAAACGAGCGAATTAATAACGTTCGATAAGAAATAAATTATCGCCCCCCGATACCCTTTGACGAATACACCGCATCCCGGAAAATATACGTCCGAACGCGAACGAAATCACTTGTACGTTTGTTTACGATAATATTGAAATTATACATCGTTGAACGGGTTCGTGAAAGAGGAAATTTTCTCTACGAATTAATACTTTCGTTCGTTCATCGTATTGGATTCGTTTTTGTAATCAATGCTCCTCTTTGTCGTAATTGTTTCGAAAGTTTATTTCGTTGCGCGCGATTTCGTTAATCGTTAATTTTAAATGTAAGAAAATGGAGGTATAAATTTTTGTGATTATCATTCTTTCGCGAGAAATATTTTTACGTGCGAAGATTTAAATTCGAAGACGAAGAGTATTTTTAATTTCCTTTACGCGGGATTCATTTTGATTTTTCCCGGCACTTGTTGACATTTCGTTTGACTAGAAAGAATTTCAAACGGCGAGAATATATCAGATGTGTTTTCTCTGTTATTCTTTACGATGATTTATGGACAGGAGTGTACTTCTAGAATACGCCAGAGAAGCAAAGGGCGCAAGGAGAAGCGGTCTGTTTATGGTCGGACACGCATTGCGACCAATACGCTCGTAACTGCATCCGGCTGTAACTTTTCACGCGTATATTATTCTAAACCCTGAGTCGTATAAAAACTATTCCGGTTGGTACAAATTTTAGAACCGCGTACGAACTGAACGACAATTTAAGATTGTTCTTTTTATATAATGTCACCGATCGTGAATCGTACAAGTTTACGAAGGAAATTTTATAAGAGGGCTATGTTTTCTAACAAGAATATTTACTAGCCTCGAAGATCCAGCCATTTATTTTTCATCGCGAGTATTGGTAAATTCGCAGACGCATAAATGAAAAAAGAAATTATAATTTTACAATTTTTGAAAACTGAAATAAATTCACCCGGTTAAAATAGACGTCTAATGATTCGTTTAGAAAATTTTAAAGCCTTTTTCCATCGACTAATATCGATAACTACCCTTACATATTTATCGTCGATCATCTCGCAAAAAAGAAAAAAACGAAGACAGAAAAGTATGTTGAATATGAAAAAAGTTTTAAACGAGTAATCCATAAGATGATTAAAAAAATAATGTTCCAGTAAAAAATTTCAGCAGATCGTAGAATTTTAAGTTTAGATTCGTGTATATTTTTTTCCCTCGTCTACCTTTTATATATTTTCTACCATTGGCGAAAGGTTTATCAAATTTTTGTACCCGCCGGTATATCGGTGTAAGTTTTACCAGCTCGTGTAGAGAAGCTATAATTGGGAAATGTCGACAGTGCAATAACAAACGATCGTTATTTTCGAAACCGAAATCCCAATTGAAACAAGCCGTTACCATTACTCAACGTGACTTTCGGTGCCTTTGAGATACTTCTTCGACCATCCACAAATCGGGTCACGTTCTTTTCGAGCAAAAAATTTCCTTCGTCTCTGGCAAATTAGCGATAAAATTACAATTTCCCCTTTTACAGCGTTAATTTCGGTGGCTCGGGGCTTGGACAAACGAAAATACGATTTTAACCCTTTCCCTGTAACGTGCAACTACAATCGTTTCCCACGAAACACAATTTACGTACAACCAGCGACTATAATCTCTCGCCACGGTTCTCCGTACATTTCCTACGAATTTGCAGTTTTCAAATATAATATATAATTAAAATAAGTTTATTAATAGATAACTGGTGAGAAAGGGTCTGACAGAGCCCCGATGAATTTTGTTATCGTTGAAAATTCAATTTACTCAGTTTCTCGACAAACGAATAAGAGTAATTCGCAAATAAAATTTGTTGCCTTAAAAACCCCTAGAAATATTTGAACGATTGTACGAGAATTCTACAAACCTTGCCATACCTTATATACGATCTGCAATAACTCTATTAATCGAGAGTTAAGAAATTAGAGATGTCTTGCTTCGAAGAAAAGTTCTTTTTTCCAAATAACCGTAACAGTCAAGGGTCAAGAATTTATAAATATCTTTCTTCGACGAAAAGTTCTTTTTACCAAATAACCGTAACAGTTAAGGGTTAGGAATTTATAAATATCTTGCCTCGAAGGAAAGTTCTTTTTTCCCAAGTAACCGTAACAGCTAAGGGTCAAGAGCTCGCGAATATCTCGCTGCGAATAAAAGTTCTCTTTTTCCAAAAAAAAATCATCATCGCGAGAGAAACTTTCTTGGACACGAAACCTGAACGTTGACGAGTGTCCACGCAACGTGTACACATTTGGTGTATCTCGTTCCACGGTAGAGAACCGTCGTAACGGAAAGGTTAACCATAAAAGAGAGACCTTCGTGGTCCTCTAACAATAAAATCCGCGGCCGAACCGCGATTGCTCGTTGAAATCGTGGGGTCGGGTAACACCGCGCACGCGATATTAAGCGACGAACCGCGAGTAGATATTTCATTAGACGCGTAATCTTGTTCATTGCAAGGTACACTCGTAAGTAATTGAATGTAAACATCGCAATTTTCCAACCTCGTTCGTTTGCTCGATTTTCCTAGGATTCGATCGATTCGGCGCGAACCGAAACGAATCCCTCGGAAGGAGCGGGAAAACAAAAATGGAAAGAAAGAAAGATAGAGAGAGAGAGAGAGAGAGAAAAAGAGAAAACGGCGATGCAGGAACGCGCGGAGCGGACAGTGTGGAAAAGCAGCCCGGAAAACAGACTCTTAAAAGCGGCACACGCATTTTCATTCGTTCGCCGCCAAAGCGAATCGACATCGGTGGCTCTCTCGACAAAGCGAGAGGAAAAAGGGCGGGAACGCGAAAAAAAAAAAAAAGAACTGAAAGAAAAAAAGAAAAAATGGAAAAAAGAGGCTAGGAGAAGAGAAACGACGCGTTTTGATTCACTTTCGCCGAGGCTCGCGCGCGCTCCCGTACTTTTTCACCTTGCAGATTTTTTTAGGACCGACGCGGAAAATCCACCGTCCATCCATGCATATCGTTTTTTATTTCCCCGACGAAAGCTTCGGTAATGCGCGCGTTAACACCCTACGATCCGGCGTTGCCTTTTTTTTTTTCTTCCTCTTTTTTTTTTTTTTCACAATCCCCCTTTTCTTCGCCCATTGCGAACTCAACCCCTTCTCGCTCGCACCCCGACCCTCTCTCGCTCCGTTTCTCTTCCCCGTCCCTACGGCGCGTAGATTACGAGGGTCGGCACGCCGTAAAATCTGCCGACGCGTGTAAAAACGACGCGCGTTAGCCCGCGGCTGTTCCTGTTTTATTCCCCTTGTAACTATTTGCTGTAAACCGGCACCGAAAAATCTCTCCGGGACGTGTCGCCGCGGCTGCATCAACCTACGGCCCCTCGCGGCTTCTACGCCGAGTCCTTAGCTTCGTTTAACCGATTACTGACCAAAAAGTTCGCGGTTTTCGCGATTCTTTTACCGACAAATGATACGGTTGCACACTCGGTTCGAAGTGTGAAGTGCGTTAGAAAAGAACACTTTGAATGAATTACTTTTGCAAAGTGATTGAACCGGTATCGAACATTTGATTTTTGAAGTACTCTCTTTGCAGTGGAATAGATTCTTTTTTAATAAAAATTGTACGCTTTCACTTGATTTACAATGTGAACATTGTGTGCCAGGGAAGAGATTGTTCGACACTTTGAACCAATTACTTTTGCAAGGTGATCGAACCGGTATCGAACATTTGATTTTCGGAGTACTCTCTTTGCAGTGGAGTAGATTCTTTTTTAATAAAAATTGTACGCTTTCACTTGATTTAAAATATGAACATTGTGGGCCAGAGAAGAGATTGTTCGACACTTTGAACCAATTACTTTTGCAAGGTGATTGAACCGGTATCGAACATTTGATTTTCAGAATACTCTTTTTGGAGTGGAGTAGATTCTTTTTTAATAAAAATGATACAGTTGCATACAAAATTTGCGTGTTCATTCTTCTCGATCTTTTCAAATACAAATGGTACGGTTGAACTCGATTTAAGATGCGAAGATAGTATTCGACGAAAACGATTATTAATTACTCAAGTCCTTAGATTTATTACTTAAAAGTGGTAGTGTCATTTATTTATTTTAACGGAAATAAACTTCCCCTGAAATATTAGGAAATTTTCTGCGCACTAATGGGATTAATTCCGAAGTTATCCGGAATGCTGTTTAATTAATTCTGAAATTAAAAGGTTGGAGCTCATTCTGTTCCGGATTGTCCAAAATGTCATGTCCTTTTCAATGCAAAAATATCGTTGCTGGAAATAGAACTTACGTGTCACATCTACAGGTCAAACGTTAACTTTTATAGAAGTGAATCGTCAACAATTGGATTTCGATCACTTCGTATATACCGAAAGTTCGAGGATCTAGAACAACTTTGTTGTTTAGAAATGTACCTGCTACCTGCGGACTATTAATAACGACAACCGAAAGTTCATCAGTGCCGAGATATCCACATTTCGAGGCTCGAAATTATTTCAACTTTCTGGAATTAAATCAATCGAACCCTATCTTGTCGAGTTCAATGTTGGTAAAAAATAATACTTTGCAAATTGTCTGGATCCTTTCAAATCGTCTTCGTCTTCGATTTTAAAAAATTTTTTTCAAAGTGGATTCTCCTCGAATAAAAACGGTACGTACGCGCTCGTTTTAACGCGCGAAATTCATATTTACGTTATTATTATATCAATAATATAATTTTTACTCCGAGGTGTAAAACAAAGGTCAAGTTCGTTAAACCTAAACTTCCGGTGGCAATAATTTAGAATTAGTTCGGTGCTTGGGTATCGTTATTTCAAAAATCAACGATGCTCCGTCAAAATAAATTAACCGAGGCTCCTTCCCTTGTAACTTGATTAACTACGTTAGAGCTAAGTGCAAGAAAAAGAAGTTCGTAAGAAGTTTCACTCGGAAGCTGGTTAGGACCAAACTTCCTCGACACTTTACGGTAGTCTCGAGTTCACCTTTCTTCGCGGCAACGAAAAACAAAAATTCCCTCGATTTCCCACTCGTCGAGCGAAATATTCGCGCAAAGATCAAATATACGACCCGTGTGTCGCGATTCAACGAAAAGAAACATATCGACTCTTTCGTTGGTCGTTGAACGATTAAACGTCTCTCCTGTATTCGAATATCGTCTCACTGTGCTCCTCAATTGCTAATAACGCGCTTCGTTAATTTCGAAACACATCGATTTCCAACTACACAGAAATACCGTTCGGGTATCGAAATAAGTCGATACCGATATTAATAAAATCTACCGACCAACGTTTCGTGTAATACAGTCAAATTCGAATATACAGTATTATCGACACCTCGACCAGGCAACGATTTATTTACTCCGATATCGGACTTGCGAATATTCGAACAACTTTGAACGATTATCCAAACAGAGATTCATTCGATACTCTTACTTATTCGTCGAGTGGTATATTTGTGGAAAGTTTAATTATTAAAAATCAATTTTCTAATTTCGTACGAATTGTTTGTCTCGATTGGTATCGTTCTTATTGATGAGAGCCAACGAGAGAAATTATTATGTGCACGAATAATTTCTACGTAATTAGAGACGAAATATAATGCTATTGGAAAAAGCACGACGGTAATAAACGTTTCAAAGTATCAACGACGAACGTAAATGTATCGATAATCTTCGAACACGTCTCGCGAGGAACATCCACGAAGTGTCGTCCCTTGTTTTTTATAAAACTTTGAATATTTCTAGTGACGCGAAAGATAAGGTGTACGCACTGCTTTTAGCCACGGTGACGTAAATTTGAAAAGTGAATCCTCGAAAATTTCACCCCTGAACGATACCTTCAAAATTATTAGGTACTCGAGGAAGTCTTTCAAACAAATTCTATCTCAAATGGAAAATAATACAGTGTAGCAACTTAAGAAGAAATTTAAAAAATCACTCGCAAACACTGTCAGTTATGCGACACACGTACAACAACTCTCCATCGTCTAACGAAAACTACGATCGCTCGTTTCACAATTCCAGAGATTAATATCTAAAGAATATCGATACGAAACGAACAATTTCGACAACTTCGAGCAATTTCAAATCCGTTGTAAAAATACTCCGCGTCGTTGTTTCTTCAAAAATCATTTTTCGAAAGATCTCAAATCGTTATCAAGTATCATTGCCAATTTATCCAACGTCTTATTCTCCGTGAAGAAACCGCAAAGAGTGTACATAAAAGAAAAGCAAAACGTCCATCTCCCTTAATTTTCGTAACACGAAACACAAGCTCGATACCCTCGCCGTTTAAGCTCGACTTCCCTAAACTCGTCCCTCTTTTCATCGTTCCGCGAATATTCAAAGTTTCGTAAAAATCCACGGGGATAGTTGGCATGTGTTCCTGGTCGGTTCCCCATCGCTGGCTACCCGGAATCACGAGCGAGAACGGTTGCAAAATATCAGGGGGAAAGTTTCGCGGTAAATCACGGGGCGCAAAACCAGCGCGTAAAGGTCGGGTCTACGGAAAGAGGACGACACCTCCCGATTAGGCGAAAAACCGGGTGAACGCGTTTTGCTACGATCTGAACTTCGTTCGAACGTAGCGATTCGTCGTGAAAGAAACACGGTTTGCTGGTGTGTGTCCTGGTATCGAAGCCTCTCAGCGAAGTGTAACGATGGAGGAATGGTTGAAGAAGACGTAAAAAGAACTCACCGTTCGCGACGACGATGACGCCCAGCAGGCAGAGCAGCAAACGACGCGAGCACATCTTCCCTCCGCGTATCGAGTACGAGAAAACACAGAGAAAAGGGGAAAAAATAAGGGAAAAGGGGGAACACGCGATCGGGGGGTGATCCTCACTTGCTCCTGTCGGGCATCGTTCGTTAATCTCTGCTTGGGGAACGACTCTTCTCTCTTTCTCTGTGTGTGTATCTTTATCTTTCTCTCTCTGTCTGTCTCACGTGTGCGTCTCTGACGATCAGTCGAGCAAGTACGCGAGAACGTTCATCGCGATCGCGACGTAGCTTGTCATCCTCGTCGTCGAAGAACTCGCTCAGGTTTTATCGTACGGTCCACGGAACCGTGAATCGAGACGGATGCCGAACTCCCGTGCACGGTAAAAGGGGGACAACCGTGTCCTCGATCTCCGTGAGAGAAAACGACGGATGACAGCTAATTAGAGCGACTTGGGTCGATCGGTGAGACGCGATCGTAGGGTACCGATTGAAACCCGATTCTTTTGCCCGTCGAGAGCGTTCGTCTCGTTCGTCTGGTTCCTCTTCCCCCTCACGGGTAAGTTTCTATTTTTTTTCTTTCTTTTTTTTTTCGTTGCCGAGACCACTCTTCTCCGACAGCGTCGTTGGCTCTTTGTCCCTTTCCTACGGCCCGGTTTCAGCCCCTGGGATATAATATCGCCTTTCCTGTGGATCTTCGATCTGCTTGTTTGTTCTCGATGACGTCAGCCGGCCGTCCGAGCGATCCTCCGCGAGTCTTCGCTGAACAAGAGTGGATCCCCACTCGGGATCCCCCGGGTCGCCCGGGAGCCGGGTAGATTCGACCGAAGTCCCCCCCTCCCCCCCGAGGTCCTTTTAACGTAATTACTTTCTCCTCCGTCGGGCTCGTCTCAAGTTCGGCGAATTTTAACGATCAAAGGAGCCAATGGACACACCGGGGGATCCGAGGGCAGCGGACTGGCTCCGGCTGTCTGTTCCTCGCGTTACGCATCGCCGGCCATCGGGACGCGAAACTTATCCACGGCAGGATCGTCGTCGTTTGGAAACTTTCGCGAAACTTCGTCCCTCGATCGGTCCTAGCACGGTCCCCGGTAACGTGGCGAACCTATGCCCGTTACCACCCCTCGCGGAATCCTCGGAATCGATTCCCCGAACTGCCCGCGAAACGATTCCCGTCGAGTCGGGTGAAGCCCCGGGCTGGGTAAAGAAACGTGCCGCGGCGACCGGGTGTACGGGTTGTCGTCCGCGTGATACGCGAGTGACCCGAGTACACGTCGAACGAGGGAAAAGCCACGGGACCCTTCCGGCCACGGCGAACTCGCGGCGCTTACTGAGTCTCTCGAGGCGATCCTCGAGGGTGACGAGCACGTTTCTCACCCCCACCACCGACCGGGCTGGCCGCCACACGACAGGCCGCGCGCTGATCGGCCGGACATGCGCGCCAGCTACCACCGAGTAACGCGCGTCTCCGCTCCTGGGAAGCGACGCGACGCCTTTCAAGGAACGAACTGACTGAGCAACGGTCAAGGCGGCCGGATGGTGGGGCCAAAGAGATGACTACGGAGAGAGACGGACAGAGAAAGAGAGAATTGGAGAGGAGTAGAGGGAGAAAGGGGAGAGAGAGAGAGAGAGTACGTAAAGCGCAGCCAGCAGCCACGCACACACGTCGAACTTGCGGCAAAAGTTATGACCTCAAAGGGGTCGTTAACGAGCGTCCGCCAAATTAGTATAACGGCCACTCCTCTTCCCAGATCTACCGACCTCCCACTCCGCGAGTTCTGTGTTCTTCGGTCCGGATAGTTTTACGTAGAAACGTGCTCGGACCGCCTTTCGAACGCGAGGAACACGTGAGAAATCGACGAACGGATCCATCGCGCGATTCTCAGAATCGGTGAGAGATTTTCAGCGATTCGTCGATGCGTAAATACAGTGTACTCTTCCATGGATCGCGCGCGGTCACTCGCGACCGCTGACAACGCCGTTCTCGAGATCGTCAACGGCACGTTTCTGGTTTATGTTCCTTCTGGGGGTTCCCTCGTGCCTTCGGGCCGCGAAATACAGGCCCGTCTTTCGGATTTTTTCTTTTCTTTTTTTTTTCGTTAGGGGAATAAATGACGCGTTAAATCGAAACTTCGCTCGTTACGTTCGAGACGTTCGGACAATTCTTTTACACGGATCGACAGAACTGAGTACACGTGTATCATTATTTATTTGTAATGCTGCGTATGTATAAAATGTTACGTACATACCACGTTACATACACTACGCGCGTATATAATATTACTTATTGGTATTATTACTTATGTACACGAGTTGTCGATAATGGTCCCGGTGTTCAGTCGAATCCGTGACCACGATTGTACCACGACCGGTAATTGAAAACGGGAAATTATAAACGGATTACAAATCCATACGAATGTAGCTACCGTTTCGATCGGAATAAATTGGAAAACTCCGAAACCAACAAAATGGCGCCTCTCGGAAAATATACCAGTAGTTATTTTTCAATTTTTGCACTCCGATTTCGAATGATCGAAGACAGACTTTAATGTATTTCGTTGATCCTAGTTCGGAGGAGCATTTTTTAATAGGTATTATGGTAGTCGGTTTAAAAGTAACTTTTCGAAAAAATAACATATTTTGGTACGCGTCGTTTTATTCGGGGGTCCGTAGCTTCGTCAATTTTTGGAATTTTTATCTATTACTTTAAAAGTGTACCTTTAACGCCATAATCTTCAAAGCGATGCGAACGAAAGAGAATCGATTTTTTTTTCTACTCGAGATGCAACCCCTTTAAGGAGCTGGGTAGAAAAACGTGTTTGAAATATTGAATTTTGATTCATTGCTTCAAAAGTGCACTTTCAACGTCGTAATCTCGTAATCTTTGAAACGATGCAAACGAAAAAGAATTGATTTTTTTGTTTACACGAAACGCGAAACAACCCCCTGTAAATACGATTGAAAAATATCAATTAACTTTCTCTGAGAAACAGTCCAGTGATACTACTCTCAGTTGACGCATCGTGAATCCACACATAGCGAAAAGGGTACTCTAATTTATGGGCTAGTTTCCACGAAGCCAAGGGACTCTTGTGCAACGTCCCAGTAGAATCTGCATGCAAGACGAACGCATAAGGCTCACAGGCGCTGCACAAATTAGGAAACCGGCCTAAATTTGTTATTGGACTTGTCTGTTCCCACTTAGCGACTTAGCCTGCCAATATTGTCTTGAGGGGAGAATCAGGACCTTCGTCTAATATTAAATCAGTTTACATAGACAGAACAAACTTGCCTTAGCAATAATACACCCGGGACAAAATCGATGAGCTTAGACCCGTATTTAGACATTGAGCACTTAGCGTGTTATTGGCATACCCTGGTCGAGCACGGATTAAGAAATTATTATCTCCGGGCACTTACCATGGATTACACGAATTGGATATTTTCTTTTCTTTTTTTTTTCTAAGTAGTTTAAATCCAATTTCGAAAATACAGAGTTGAAACTAGTTTCGATTGCAAACCGACGCGATCTGTTCATTTTTGAACTTCAAAATTATAAATAGAATTGTATTCAAAGTATTAAGAAATGTTTTTCATTAGAGATCTCGCAAATCGATAATTACAAAATTTACGCGTGTCCAAGATCGCAAAATCGTAAGTCTTCGCATTTATCGTGTCTGTACTTTTGAATCGATCGGTGTGCAAATAAATATCTTAAAACAAGAAAATTTGAACAACACAAGAAAACAATTTTGTGCTCGATTTTCAATCTGACGATAATATCCACGTTTCCTTGGAATTTCAACGTTTATAAAATTTCATAGTGTCAACTTTGTGTCTTCGCAACGTGTAATAAAATTCCCTCCGTCTCCGTTAATTGCAACAAAATATAATAGTTTTTCCGCATCGGTTACTCTCGTTCTGCATCACCGTGTTATATCGCAATTAACATGATTTTTGCATTAGCGGCGACGCGATTTCGCGATCGCGTTGTCGTGTCATTTTTGCTTTATTTAATTGCTAATATCGTATTAAGCATCCATAACACGGTATCGAGTGGCATCGATACGATGCATCGAGCACGATGCTACTCGATATCTGGGGTGGTTTTTGCGAAAAAGTCCACAGGCATCGATACTCATCGCGATCGTTAATTAATCTCTGTAACGCGATCGTGCATCGAGAGTGATACAAGCTACCTGTGTGCTAACGAGCTGCGCGTCACATACGATCGATCTAATTAATAATTAATTTCATCGTATCAAAGCGGTGCCGTGAACTCTGCTATCTCCACAGACGTAAATAATTATCCCATAGCCGTGACTGTGTAGCCGATAATCAACAACGCATCAAGTCATAACTCATTTGACAAAGGGACGCCTCGTTACGATTTAAGAGATTCTACCAGACTCGAGAGGAATTGACACGATTCGTTTTACATTCTACACCGACTTTTTTATACGCGAAGCGTGATCAAACACCGATCCACGAGTCGAACGACTGAAAAACATTGATCTTTCCGGACAAACTCGAAATCGTACTTTCGCACGATTCAAATATTTCAGAAGCAATGGCGCGTTTCTGAAAGGAGAATACAGTTCTGGTAGAGCACTTTTTTTCATAGAAAATTATTTACCAGTAGATATTCCTGTTATAGTGAAAAATCAACAATCGTACGATTAATCAAACGGGCGGGAAAATATTAGCATCGTAACGTTTCAACGAAATAAATTTAAACGGTGTCGATTGTGCTGCGTATATTGTTGATTTTTTTAAAAAAGATACGACTTAGTTTTTAACTTCGAAAAATTCTACTCGGTACCAGTTTCACCAAAAATAGAATCTACCTCGAGAAAAACCTACTTGTAAATGCGCGAGAAGACTTTTCAAGACTTAGAGACTGTTACTGCCTGTGATGAATTTGAAACACTTTCGAAACTTGGTAACTTTGTATGTCATGTGTCGCGTCTCGAGATAGAAAGTACTGCCCGCTCAAGGTTACCGTGCAGCTATCCCCACCATTTCAATTCCACTGTCGTTGCTCCGCCCACTGTTGCGTTTAGAAGTCAAAAGGCGCGAGTTTTCAAACACGCAGCTGCCTCTCAAACAGACAGTGATATATACCCCAAGTATTCTTCATATTAAAGTCAAAATTCAAAGTTCCTTTAACAATTTTTAAAATGGAATTTCAAAAGTGTTACAATTTAATAACATTATATTCTTTACGTATTTCTTATTATAAGTTTTTTAAAACACCGACATTTTACTTCTGACCATCTTAACCTGTCGAACTATTTCGATCGATCCGTGAATAATGAAAAAGTTAAGAGTGGATAAATTATCTAGTTCAACGTGTGTACTTTCAAGTAAGAGTACCAGTGAACAGTCACCCTCTTCCTGTAACATGTGGCCGGCAATGCGTTAAGCGGGCTATATTTTCGCATTCTGAGTATAATCTTCGAAAAATCCCTCCCAAGGGAAACGAAGAGCAGCTTGGTTACCTCGAATTATAATATTAAATACTCGACTCCAAAGCTGAGCTGTACGAATGCTGCTGAACGAGTCACATTTCTCCGATTCCCTACAAATATACTACAAAACGAGAATCGAGCTCTGTGAAACTAAGTGCAAAGCACATCTAACGGTAAAGTGAAATACGTTTAATTGAAAATGTGTTTGCGTAACTTATTTTCCGAGGATTGACGAAAGAGGGTGAAACAATCAAATGTCAAATACCTCTGATAAAGGTACTGTATACTTTAAACTTCGATCGACTCGATGTGTTTAATAAAACGAGAACCGATCTCAAGGGAGAGAGACGAAGAAACTCTATAGGGAGAAAAAAACATCGGTCACAGTTTAAGGGAAACACTATACCATGAGCAATGGGAATTGTGGTGTAGAGAATAGATACACAAAGTCCAATTTGCAGACCGATCAAAGTTTCGTTGAATTTATCCGGTACGTAAAATTTAAAAACAAGTTCAAACATTTGTATCAACCTAATTTGCTTCGATGACAGTCCTATACAAACGAGGCTGCAACATTCAAAAAATATACGAGTCTTAACTCTTATCACCATCTAAGGTCATACAAGTAGTATGATCCCCGTCTGCGGTCAGACAAGTAGTATGATCCCCGTTTGTGGACAGACAAGCAGTATGGTCCCCGTCTATGGTCAGACAAGTAGTATGATCCCCGTTTGTAGTCAGACAAGTAGTATTGCCCCGTATATGATCAGACAAGTAGTATGACCCTCGTACATGGCCAGACAAGTAGCATGACCCCCGTCCATTGTCAGACAAGTAGCATGACCCCTGTCCATTGTCAGACAAGTAGCATGACCCCCGTCCATTGTCAGACAAGTAGCATGACCCCTGTCCATTGTCAGACAAGTAGCATGACCCCCGTCCATTGTCAGACAAGCAGTATTCCCCCGTTCATGGTCAGACAAGTAGTATTACTTTACAAACGCAAATTTCTCTTTCATTATTTAAACAATCGGTGCTGGCTTCCATGCGTGACAAATGTTTTTTTGTTTTTTTTTTTTTTGCTTTTCATACTTCTTGTATACTTTAATTATCTCGTTTGCTTTGAGATTCTTTTAATTTCGGTTCCCCGGACCAAGTTTCTTTTTCCATCAAAGGGTTCGCGCCCCATATAAATAAATCGAATTAAATACACGAATGGCGAACCGTAGAATCATTATTTTTATTCATGACTGGCCGCTAGTTCTTCGACGGTTCTTTCGAGGGACGAGCTAGTTTTCTGTGCCGCGATTTAGCAAGTTCCAGCAATAACCGAGGGGAACGAGGCGGAGACGAATTTGCCGGGAAAAAAGTTTCTCGTACCTCTCAGGCCTTTGATCGGCGACCCTTCAAAGCGGTGTGGCTCCCCCCGTCTCATTTCGATTCTGTTTTACTTCGCCCGCATATCGATATTCCTCTGCTTTTTCCCCCCTCGCCTTTCTCTTTATTCGCGCCTTCCCCTTCGACCAATTTTCGACCTCGCGGAGAACGTACGCGAAGATGAAAAAAAAAAGCATGCCGCTCCTCATTAACCGCTGCTGGTACCGCCATGGAGGAAGCTACGCCTAAGCGAGTGTAAAATTTTCTACCGCAGAGAGAAGAATTTGAACGTACACGATCGCTTGCAATGTATATCTGGAATGTTGCAGACGAATGTATAAGCTGTTAGACAAAATTAGGTAAACGATGGAACATTCTAAAGTTGCGCCTAAGCGTGTGTAAAATTTTCTACCGCAAAGAGAAGAATTTGAACGTTCAAGATCGCTCGTAATGTACATCTGGAAAGTTACAACGAATGTGTAAGCTATTGGACAAAAGTAAGTAAATAATGTAACGTTCTAAAGATAATGAAATATACTGTGATGATAAAATAAAGAAAATTAATTTAAACTGTCTTTAATTCACATTGGATTTGTTTTACTGTTTTTCAATTCGTTTGTATTTTATGGAATAAGTTTGCAGAGAAATAAATGTGTTCGCGAAGAAGAACATGTGTTAACGAATATGCTATGGTCACCTATCGATTTGCCGCGAGATAATTTTAATGGCAAAAATATGCAGCCGCGGTTAAAATTCGAGACATCGATCGTGACAGACTGTGCAAGTACAGAATGTAAAAGCGATAAATACAAATTTTAAATTTACATATATTTGTGCGCGGTAAATTTATAGAAATGGAAATAAACTGAAAAAGTAATCGCTTCGATGAGTAATGTTGTTTCATGGAATAATTTATGCTATTAAGTATCGAAGAGTAGCGTGTCTGACTACGCTCGGATCGCTATCACTTACAGATCTCTATCACTTACTCGATCGCACTGCCTCACTTTCTAATCGATACTTTGGTCGTACAAATGAATATATAAATATATCAGAATTACACACTCCGATGATAGGAGTACATTATTTGTTCAAGTGTACAAACGAATAGAAATTCGAAATTTTTGTATTGATAAAAATGGTTTGAAATTTTATTTCAAAAAGGATTTAACTCGGTCGAAAACTTTAATTTTTTGCAGATTGAAGGAATGGTATATTAACTTATTTACCATTTAAATAGAAAATACACATACAGAGTGTGTGAAATTCCTGTTGTACTTCTGTAAATATAACAATAAGTACGCAATAATGCACGGAGAAAATGAGTCGTTCAATTATACTGTGACCAATGTTTGAAAAGCTAGATGAAGAACTATCGTTAAAATCGATGTTTGAGAAGCTAAATAGGGAACAATGATTGTATATAAAATCCTAACTGAAAACGCGATAAATTGTCTCGTCCAATTAAGAACAAATCACGATCTCACGAAACGAAGAATTTATATAAAAGACGACGAATCGAACGAATACATCGAACGTAAAATTATCACTCGCGAACACGTAGGTAAAATCGCGAGAAGTGTGCGGCTACGCCATCGTCGACAAATATTTGTAAAGGCTGCCAGAGGACACATTTGCACATCCGCAAGGGCCACATATTTATTACAGATTATTCATTTGCATGTATATTGACGGAATAAATTACAAAATTGCTCGATAAAACCGTCCCCGCTGTCCCCGGACAATATTTCCCGTCAATATTGAAGTACGCTGAACCAGAAAGTAAAGAGAATGATTATTGAGCAAACCGTTAGAGTAATCAGGATCCTTATTCGTCTGTTATTCAATTTTACGTTATACTTCACGGCTTGTTGACTGTCACGCAGCCCGATTACTACAAAATATGCGTACACACGCGTCTAATATAATTAATACCCGCCTAATAATAACATTTGCAAATTTCATCGCGCATGCATCTCAAATTTCCAACACGTACATTCGGCTTTGTTTATTTTGGCGAACTGTAACGATAATAGAGTCCCATAAACTTGTAATTGAAATGATTTAACGTTAATGAACGCTGACGAACAATCGGAGACACGTGCATA
The DNA here is from genome assembly GCF_051014685.1 of Ptiloglossa arizonensis. Taxonomy (NCBI): domain Eukaryota; kingdom Metazoa; phylum Arthropoda; class Insecta; order Hymenoptera; family Colletidae; genus Ptiloglossa; species Ptiloglossa arizonensis. The sequence goes on from NC_135052.1 coordinate 17,026,925, forward strand.
ATATCTTTGCAAATAAACCGAAAACAATCTGTTTACGGTTCCAATAAAGAAGAAACGCACCGGTGCGGTATTGAAACGCGGCGTGGCCGCGGATTTCGTTCGACGAAGAGATTGTTCGAGAGCAGACCGTTAATAATTAACGTACACGTTAACACTGTTTCGATTCGTGAGCAAAATTAATGTTTTAACGCTGTTCGAACGCTGCTGTCCGCTAATTCGAACTACAACACGGGGAAAAAACAAATGCATTTTTCGCCGGCAAACGATACATATACATAATTGACAAATTTTTACCCGCCGGCTAACCGAATTAAATACTCATGGATACACGTATTTCCTACGTTACAGTTCTACTCGCTTACCAATTATTTCTTACGTTATCGTTCTACTTATACTCGTCGGTCACCAATTATTTCTTGCATTACCATTTTAATCATACTCGTCGGTTACCAATTATTTCTTACATTAACGTTCTACTTATACTCGTCGTTTACCAATTATTTCGGGTATTATCATTCTACTCATACTCGTCGGTCACCAATTATTTCTTACATCACTATTCTACTTATACTCGACGTTTACCAATTATTTCTTACATTACCATTCTACTTATATTCGTCGTTTACCAATTATTTCGTGTATTACCATTCTACTCATACTCGTCGGTCACCAATTATTTCTTACATCACCATTCTACTTCTACTTCTACTTATATTCATTACTCACCAATTATTTCTTGCATTACCATTCTACTCATACTCGTCGATCACCAATTATTTCTTACATCACCATTCTACTTATACTCGTCGGTTACCAATTATTTCTTACATCACCATTCAACTTCTACTTCTACTTATATTCATCACTCACCAATAATTTCTTGCATTACCATTCTACTCCTACTCGTCGATCGCCAATTATTTCTCACATCACCTTGTTCTACTTATACTTCAACTTCCACTCGTCGGTTACCAATTACTTCGTATATCACCATTCTACTTATATTCCTCGGTTAACGATCACCTACGTTAAGTTAACATCGTTCCATCGGAATTAATCCCCGTTGCGAAATTCCTGCCTCGGTCCGAATCGCTCGAATTACCAGAGACCGTCCGGATAAACTGACCACCCCGTATAACTGTCGAAGTTTATCCAGCCGCGACGTATACGTTCGCCAACGATTATTGTGACAATTTCATTTCGCATTATCCAGCCGAACGACCAATGACTCTATCGGCGAAAACTGCCTCGTTCCCCCCCTCCAGCCCCTCTTTCGTTCCCGACGACGCGGCTACTACCAGGCCTGGGCTACAGCGCTCGGTAAATTTCCCTTCGGGACATGTTTCGCGCATATCGAAATCCCATTTAATCGAAATTTCGGATGAGCCACGCTGCGCCACACCTCCGACCCCCCTCCCCCCCACCGTTCGCCCCTTTTCGTCCTCCTGGGTCGCGCACTTGCATTTACGAGGAACGAGAGAAAAAAAAAAAATAGAAAAAAGAAAGGGGAGGAAAATATATCGAACGGCGATCGGGCAGTACGTTTCGCGTGGATTTACAGTGACTCACGGATTTGTTCCAATGGAACTGGAAATAGTTCCAGTCACTTGTTCAGATTGGCGCACTGCGATCCATTTTTAGATAGCTCGGATACTAGTCGATGGATTTCGGAGAATGCGTCGAGTCGAGGAAGTTCATTTTCAAGTATTTAAAGGAAATTGAAGGTGACATTTAAATATCGATGGGCGAAGGTATCGAGGATGGTTCAAGGTCTCTCGAGTTCATCGTAACTGTAATACGTATGTTTTCTCGTAATACAGTACGCGAGAGTACGGAGAATAATTGAATTTTAAAATGTCTCGAGCTACGGTAGGTAAGGTTAACGAGTTGGAGAACAATCCGATTTTCCGAAGTATATCGTGCGATGACACGAATACGCTACTGTCTGCACATGACAAGATGGCAAACGAGTGTTTACACCCCCACTCTACTTCACAGTCTACCGGTTCCCCCACCATGGCGCGCGTTGTCGCTATTGGCCGCTGTAGACCTTCTTCATCGTTCTCGGCCAATAGTGAATTAATCCAATGGAGCCACGTGATCGAGGTACTTGCAAACAATACTCGAATACGAGTATTATGGTTTATTGGAAGAGTATTGCAAACAGGAATTTGTCGAGGACTATAGTAAGCTGGTTTGAACATATCTGTGGAAAGATTGCACTGGTTCGAAGAGTAAGTATTACAAAATATTTCGATGCAACGTTTTTTCTAACTATATTTAAATTTACAACGCAACAAAATAAAAGAATGAAACTCAACTTTGGTATCGGTATGTTGGTAGATTATTGGATACAGGCGGACGAGATAGAAAAGTAGAACGGTTGAAATATTGGAAAATAAGGTTAGGAAAAAGGGCGGGAAAAAAGTTACATGTACCGATATAAGATAATAGGGAAATATACATTACGAACAAAACGAACGAAGTAAAAATGGTGGAAGAGATAACGGAAGTGTTCGAGTTTGCAATTTTTTTATGTCTTGAATCGGTATTCTTCTTTCTTGATTATATTTTTGAATATCTTTTAACGTTCGAAAGATTCATTGGTTACGAAGAAAGGTCACGTTGCGATGTTATCGTTCACTTCAATCGTTGCGCATAATTCTCTCGTAGAAGGGTCAGTCGGAGGATCAGAATTGCAAGTTTCGCGAAACAATACGCACGACGCGAAACAAAACGTTTACGGTTAGTAATTATTTCGTTTCGAGGAATTTTATTCGAGACCGCTTATTCAATCCGCTATTTCCAACTCCAATTAGTTGTTTCAACTGCAATTTTGAAACATGACGCAGTCAGACGGGAGAACTGCCAGTTTGACCGATACCTTATTTACTCGAAATTTCGAGTAACGATACGCCAGGCTGACGTTCATTTTTAAACGTTATTGTTAATTAGAGGCAGATTTCTGAAATTTATTCACACGGCAGGCAAAATTGAAAATCTACGCCCAGAGTTCGCAGAGGGTAAATTTTAATACCCCTGTGTCAATAACTAAATAGTTCTAATCCGAATTTCGATCCGGTGAAACGATCGCGGGCACATTACTATGGTAGTTATCGAGTTCTACCATTGATTAGGCAGATTCGTGAAATTTGTTTCTGTACGAGGTGTATAATGTTTGTAGAGGGTTTTAATCCTACGAACGCAATGATAAAATCGCACACGTACCAGGATTCCCGTACACTTTAATTACGAAGGTATTTAAATGTTACGTGGTTTAGAAACCCAATGAAACAATTTAGCCTTCGATAATCAAATTGTTACTCGTTTTCCTCTACTGAATTTAAAATTTCATACACCATAAAAGACTCCTTCCATACTCCATTTATATCAAAAGGAATCGTCCAAACATTTAAATACGAGTTAGAAAAGTAAGTATTGTTAAAGGAAGATGTTAGAGAATCAAGTTTATTGAATATAATTAAATAAAAGTTATACCAAAGTCATCTTATTTCTTACAAACCCAAACTGAAACATTACCCTGTGTAACAGTTACACATTAAACTAAAGCCGTCTTACTTCTTAAAAATCCAAACTGAAATATTTACTTCTTCGTGTAAGAATCACAGAATTGCGATAAAACAATCTAAAGACAATGGTGCAATAATTTACTTCGAATTAAATCGTGATCAAGAAACACTCTTACTCGACACACTTTGGTTGCACCACGCGCAAAATAAAAACGCCCTACGTTCCCTCTCGTCGAGCAAACTACGATCTCGATTACCGCAAACAGTCGATGGATCGGATCCCAGGTAAAATCTCTTGGCGAAAATCGCACGGCTATCATCGTTCGCAAAAACACAGGATTCCTCCCGGCCGAGAAAGTTGATTGCCTATCAGCGGCCAGTGGCGATAACGAGCCGGACTGTTGTGAGAATAAATTCGAGAGCGGCGCCGAACCGTGGAGCGATTTTCCCGTGCTCGTTACGCCCGCGAAATCCGCGAAAAGCAAACGTTTCACGGGCGATCGTACACCTTGGTCGATCGATTCGCGCGATCGATTATATCCACAAAAAACCAAAAAGAAAAAAAAACGCAAACAGTTTCCCCTCCGTGCTCGTCCACCGACCGGTCTATTTTTTTCATCTTTCAGCGAAGAACTTTTCAATATTCGCCGCCACACTTCCCCGGGGACGACGTTCCGCGTATCGATATTCCATTTCGTTGGGAATCGAGCGACCGTGGCGACGCTGCACAGATCACTGGGCCACCACCGATGAACCGAGGAGCCGAGAGAGGGGCCGCAAAGGGAAAAAAGGAGACGAAACGCGGTGAAAGATGCGACAGGACCGTCGTTTACCTTTATCGTCGCCCCTTACCTTACTCGTCGTCGCCACGGTTCAACCCTTAGCGCCCGGACCCGCCGCGAGAATCTATTCGGGGCTTGCTTACGGGGTGTCGTCGATTGGAACACAGTTTCCCGTGTTCGCGTCCCGCGATAAACGACAAGAACCAATTACCGCCACGTGGGAAATATCGTACGATTAATTCTTTGGAGTAGAATTTCATTTTCGAGAGGAACTAGAGGTTATTTCGTACGCTGTGTTTACGTTTTTGTAAGCTTTCTGGTGTGAGCGTAAGTGTTTTATGTTTTAAGAGACATTTTGAATGTTTTTAAGTGAGAATCAGTATCGGTGATTTGGACGATTTTAGTTGAGAATAATCGTTACCCGCGATAAACAAGAACCAATTACCGCCACGTGGGAAATATCGTACGATTAATTCTTTCGGGTAGAATTTCATTTTCGAGAGGATCTAGACGCTGTGTTTACGTTTTTGTAAACTTCCTGGTGTGAGCGTAAGTGTTTTATGTTTTAAGAGACATTTTGAAAGTTACCAAGTGAGAATCAGTATCGGTGATTTGGACGATTTTGGTTGGGAATAATCGTTACCCACGATAAACAAGAACCAATTACCGCCACGTGGGAAATATTGTACGATTAATTCTTTGGAGTAGAATTTTATTTTCGAGAGGACCGAGAGACTATTTCGTACGCTGTGTGAAAATTTGAAATTGTCACTTGCGCGATGAAAACTCTCATTTGGTAATAGAATAGTTTTCGAGAAACTTTTTTCATTTTGATGGAAGAGAGAGATAACTACCAATTTATGGTCAACATTTAATATCGAATATTTGAATTCGTTTACGATTTACGCAACATTCGTGACATTTGCGTTTGTCAAAAATTGTGCAAGCTTGTGAAAATTTGAAATTGTCACTTGCGCAATGAAAACTTCCATTTGGTAATAGAATACTTTTTGAGAAACTTTTATCATTTTGATGGAAGAGAGAGGTAACTACCAATTTATGGTCAACATTTAATATCGAACAACGGAATATTTGAATTCGTTTACGATTTACGCAACATTCGTGATATTTGCGTTTGTGAAAAATTGTGCAAGTAGCGAGCAATTATGGATTATTCGGTTACTCGACGTTCTTCGTTTCACGAATGGTACGTTTTCTTTAATTCGTTCGAAAGGACAATTTCAATGTCGTAAAACGAGCCCAATTTTCCATTTTTAACCGTTGCAGGAGCCGAATGTTGCAGGGATACGGTTTACAGCTTCCGTTTATTGATATCGGGCGCAGAAGGGACAAAACGAATGAATAATTCGCATATTCTCCACTCGCCGAGCGATTCGTATTCAGATTTATGCGTGTCTCGATGAAATTTCGAAGGGAAAAGAATCGTCGCGATGGAAGTATATCCATCGAGCAATAAAAGAACCTCTTAAATGTGAATTTCAATAGAAGCTTAAAAAATACGTATATTCCGGAGGCTAGCGTAAAAACGTGGACTTTCCCACGTTCTCAAAATTACGACACTCGATTCGATCGCGTTCCTATCACCGACACTCTTACCACTTCGAAACGCACGAGTATCGTTCTGGGTAAAAAAAAAAATGAAAAAAAAAACACTCCAGAACGAATGGTTTTCGTACAATGATACCACCGTTCTTCTAAACAACTGTGTGTTTCGTAAGTGAACATCCGTACAAAACGCGCGTAAATATATACGTCGCGAAATTATTTAAAAGAATAATCTAAACGGATAATTCTTGCACAAAAGCGTTGACACTTTTTCAAGATAATTTTCGTACAATAGGACCAACGTTCTTTTAAACGATTCAAATATTTCACAAGTAAACCGCGCACAATCCGTAGAAACGTATACATAGCGAAATTACTCGCAAAAGCAATCCGAATGGATAATTTTCGTAGAAAAGTACCAACGTTTTCTCAAACAACCCACATGTTTCACAAGTAAACACACACAGACGTCGCGCGGTATTTACTCGTCGTTTTTTAACGCGCATAGAAAAGCGCGCACGTCGCAAAATTAATTACAAAAAAAGCCCCCGATTCGGTATTTCGTTCCGCGGTAGTGAAACATCGCCGAGCCTTTTTTCTCGCGGCGGTACGGTATCTCCATAATTTTTCTACCCCTTTCATCGAAATTCACGGGACCGTGGCCGAAAAGTCTATATCGCTATTGGACTCGTATCGCCCGGATACGAAGATCTATTTAGTATAGAGTGTAACTGACCCATCCCGTCGAACGTTAAAAGCTCCGCGAAATAGAAAAAAAAAATGAAAAAAATAAAAAAAAAGGTACCACCGCCCGCGACGACGGTGAACGCTTTAATTGACGTTTCGCGGGCTGTGTGCGCGAACGACCGAACAGAGCGAAATCAGGGCCCGTAAAATGAACCGAGACGCGAATAACGGATTCGCGGAGGAACAAGTGGCCGAACTTCCGCGAAAAGGTCTCTGGATATCCGGTAACGCGTTATCGACGCGCGGAGGGCCACGATCCCACGGGATCGTCCTCGTGCACGAATAAAAAAACCAGGGATAGGATTTCTCTTCGTGGCACGCCGAGCGTGGAAATTAGAGGACCGAAAGGGAAAAGGGAAGTTCCGCGGTGCCTTTCTGAAATTCCTTTCCGCGGTTCCCTCGCGCTCTTGAAATATGAAATTATCGCGTGGCGAACTTTCAATTCAATTAATGCCCGATAGAAGTCCGGTGACCCAGAACTTCGCCGCTACGAGTACGCGAAATTGTTGTTTTTTTTTTACTTTCTTTCCTCTTTTTTCCTTTTTTTCTTTTTCTCTTTTTTTCTTTTACCTCTGTTCGGTTTCGTACCGCGGCGGGCACTATTCATACTTTTCAGACGCGTAAATAGAAACGCGAGGAGTCGCGACGAAACCGGAGCACGACTCGCGATACCGCCGCCAAAAGGATTAATGATTTCGGACACGGGGATGAAAGGCATAATTAAAAGTATCGCGATAGAAACCGATGAATGAATTGTGAATGATCGTTTTACGTGGCAAAAAGAACGTCAAAGTGACGCATTCGCTTCTCGGTTGAATATTCATACACGAAATGGGGACGGAGGAATTTTTATTAATTTTAGAAGCGGAACTTACCGTGGATGTAAAATGCATCGTATTTGTTGGGGCATAGGTGGATGTGAAATCATTCCGTCGATACAGGAGAATTTTGCATCTCGTCGACGTGTAAATTTGTGGTAATTACACGGTGCGTTTGTGATTGTAAGTTTGGCATTTTATTGTCATTTTTGTCGCGTTTATTTCTTACGATTCGTGACACGTTTTCGAGTACGATTATTTTCTATCGATTTTCCGGAATGTATCGGCGAAGGCTTGCGAATAACAATCGAAAATAAAAGTTTCTCTCGATACTAAAAAATGTGTTACACTATAATAACGTTTAAACGTTATATGTAACGTTTCAACATCTACGAAAATTCCACACTCGGATGTAAAAGTATTTTAAACGTAAAATTGATACACGGTTGTGAAAGAAGCTTCCCAAGTTATTCCGATAATTTGTACAATAATTAACACGTCGGCGAGTATACAATATTTAACATATCCATTTTAATTAGTAATAATGAATGCGGTATTGTATACCAACTTGCGGTTTCAGTTTTCAAATGAACATTCACCGAAACTGTTATTGCATATTGTGGTTTAAATGTTTCAGTTGAAATTGACACACGATCCAGTCTCGCCGTAGGTTGCCCGAATAAATTGAAACTGAATATAAATCCTAAAAATTAAGTGCAAATCAAAAGGTTAATGAGACTCTCCGGTATGGAACGTTTCGTGTGAAATCAATTTTGTGTACCTTTGCTTACAGAGATTATGCGGGTCCCCCATAAAAACTGCTAATGACTGTTTTAATTGCGGACGAATAATCACCGCCGAACGAAACACGCGCATACTTTTCGCGATAAAAATAATCGGTAGAGACAGAAATCGAGACCGGAGGAACAATATTAAAAATTTTAATTAAAAATATTTTTCATGAATTCTCTTCGTATTTAATCGTTCGCACTTTGTATTTATGCAAAACCGTCCTTTATAATCCTTCGACATTCGTCCAAATCATTTTTTTATGCGGATAATAATTTCCATATTTTATTGAATTCGTTAAAATTAGTCAACCTGTATCATAGTGCCTTCCGATCCGTAAAAACCTTTACGAGAAAAATATTTCTTGGTTTAAAAATCTATCGATTATTTTATCGATACTTCACTCCTATCTGTATACATATATAATATGCAAAATTCTTGTCAACAGAGAAAATTGTGGGGAAAAACGACCGAACAATATCTCGCTTACCGTTGCCTTTACAGCAACAATCTCCATAACCAAAATAATTAGAAATTAAATTTAAAAATCTTTTCGTTCCGCATAAATTTTCGATAGAATCGATAGTAATCGAGATAACGATATTTTCCGCTTGGATTACCCCTGCAAGAACAACAGCAAAGGCCTCTTCGCTCTCTCTGTACGAAATCAAATAAAAAGCGTTATACAACAGGATTATTTACCCGCTAATTCGGTTAATAAAATCTTCATCGCAAAATCGACCGATCAATGACCGGGAAATATTTACACAACACTGTTCGTTCGAAAATTAGCCGCGTCGACAATACCGCTGCAAAATTTATCCGTACGGCGAACAGGTTGTCCCAATCGCGTACGAAAAGCAACGCCTCCATTTCGGAGTCGCCGTGCGAAAATCGTTCACATTTACGGTAACCGTGGGCGGTAATTATTTAAGTGACAGCGGAATCCGTGACACTTTGGGGCTCCGTTAACGGGCAATCGAGGAAATGACAAGTTTCAATATCAGTGGTCGCCCGATTGCGAAAACAGATACCGGTGGAAGCAGAAACGCGAAAGGGGGTAAAAAAAAAAAAGAAAGAAAAAAAGAAAAAAAATAGAAAAGGAAGGGCGGAGAAGAGGGGATTGCACGCCGGCTCGCGGCAGTGATTCAATTTAAAACGGACCACACGAAAGGGACGCGCATAGAGACGCGGATATCGCGCGTATACGAATTCGCGATGGCACACGCCTCGTTTCCACCGGCATTATATTATTTTCTATTGGCTCTCGTCACCCCCCGCGGACCGAAGGAGAGGGGGTATATGAAACGAAGGCGAGAAGAGAACGGCGAGAGAAAAAAACTGGCAAGCTTGCACCGCGAATCCGCGCTCATAAAAGCTCCATTTTACACGTTTCGATGACACCGGGGAATAGCTCGCGTCCGGTCCGCGATATTCCCCCATTTTTTTTTTCCCCCCCTTCTCTTTTTACGGCCCTCTTCGCGCTCACAACCACGGCCCGCGACGCGCGAAACACGAAATTAAGGGAAATTCAACGAGCGCGGTGCAAGAGGGTACGCGGTGCTCGTTGAAACCCAGAGGTACGCTCGCGCGAGTTGCAACAACCTGCCAATTTCACCTCTCGCGATTAGCCCCTGACAAAAAACACCCTAACGAGTACCCCGTGCAGTCCATTCGACACCTAATTTACGAATTTAACGCGACCGATCGAGATGTTCAGAACGGAGTGTCTCATCCAAACATTCGCCAGAGTCGTGTTACTACCGTTTAATACCTGTTCCATCGGAGAGTTCATCGATTATTGACAGTCGCCTTGCTCGATCCTCTGCACCATCTACATCCAATGTCTGGTTATTCCAGAACCAAAGCCACAACCCCTCCAGTACTCGCTGTAAGTCCCCCAAAGTTTGGGGAATAGTATAGAATCTTCGAACTCAACGAGCAACCGATGCATTTACGTTCGTGGGGTACCATGAGGTAAGGAGACCCGCTACACGGGTTGCGTCAGGGAAGTCAGGGTTAAACCGGTAGTCAAGGCTAAACCAGAAACCAGGGTTAAACCGGAGTTTGGTGCAAGTGTGTCCTTTGAAGCACCTTTGCACCAAAATTATGGGTTTACCCCCCGGATAATTGGTTTATTTTATTTTATTCGTTCTCTGATTCTAATTTATATTTGTTTTTCCATGTTTATTTTTTTGTGACTTCTTCGTTTATTTTCTTTGTTGCTGCATGACGAATGTATTTAACCATTAACCGACTTCATTTCTATTTTCTATCACGCCTTGACTTTAGGTTTCTCTTAGGTAGAAGAATCTCAGCGAATTCAGATTTTGCGGGATTTTCGAATGAGTTTCTGAAATTTTTCCTAGAATAAATGATGGCTTGAAATTTCATTTCGTTAAAGTATTCTTTGTTCGCGATGGAATTGTTGTTATCGAGATTGAACCGACATTGTCAAGGCTGGAAATGTTTATCGATTCACAAACGTTCAACGCGATGATTTTTCTATGTACAAAAGCGGTTAATTGAATTTCGGCGCTTTTAAGCAAAAAATGCAACTTCTACGCGTATTGTGTAAATTATAAGAATTAATCAAATGTCAGATTAATGTATCTAATAAACAATTGTTACTTTTCACGCTTTAAAACTTTACGAAGCACGTTTTACTTTGAATCTCGATCTAAATCAATTTCTATAAGTTACTTCATCATTTTTAATGCATAAATAAGATGCACATTGTTCGATTAATATTGCGAACATGCGTAAATGTTAGTAAGAATCGCGGAAATGAACAAACATTCACCGAAACCGTTCGCCTTTGCAGATTTCGCATATCTTGGCATTTATTTATCATAATTATTAACAACCGTCGTAGGACCGTAGATTAAACAATTATGAACAACGTCCTAGTATAAATAATAGCTTAAAATATCAATTTGTTGAAATATTCTTTGTTCGCGATGGAATTTTTCATTGAGGTCCAACCGACATTTTCAAGGCTACACGTATCGATTATCGATTCACAAGTGTTCATCTAGAAGATTTTTCGATCTAGAAAAGCGATTAATTGAATTTCGGCGCTTTTAAGTAAAAAATGCAACTTCTACGCGTATTGTGTAAATTATAAGAATTAATCAAATGTCAAATTAATGTATCTAATAAACAATCGTTACTTTTCACGCTTTAAAACTTTACGAAGCACGTTTTACTTTGAATCTCGATCTAAATCAATTTCTATAAGTTACTTCATCATTTTTAATGCATAAATAAGATCCACATTGTTCGATTAATATTGCAAACATGCGTAAATGTTAGTAACAATCGCGGAAATGAACAAACATTCACCGAAACCGTTCGCCTTTGCAGATTTCGCATATCTTGGCATTTATTTATCATAATTATTAACAACCGTCGTAGGACCGTAGATTAAACAATTATGAACAACGTCCTAGTATAAATAATAGCTTAAAATATCAATTTGTTGAAATATTCTTTGTTCGCGATGGAATTTTTCATTGAGGTCCAACCGACATTTTCAAGGCTACACGTATCGATTATCGATTCACAAGTGTTCATCTAGAAGATTTTTCGATCTAGAAAAGCGATTAATTGAATTTCGGCGCTTTTAAGTAAAAAATGCAACTTCTACGCGTATTGTGTAAATTATAAGAATTAATCAAATGTCAAATTAATGTATCTAATAAACAATCGTTACTTTTCACGCTTTAAAACTTTACGAAGCACGTTTTACTTTGAATCTCGATCTAAATCAATTTCTATAAGTTACTTCATCATTTTTAATGCATAAATAAGATACACATTGTTCGATCAATATTGGGAACATGCATAAATGTTAGTAACAATCGCGGAAATGAACAAACATTCACCGAAACCGTTCGCCTTCGAAGATTTCGCAATATCTTAATGTTTATTTATCATATTTATTAACAATCGTCGTGGGACCGTAGATTAAACAATTATGAACAACGTCCTAGTATAAATAATAGCTTAAAATATCAATTTCTTGAAATATTCTTTGTTCGCGATGGAATTTTTCATTGAGGTCCAACCGACATTTTCAAGGCTACACGTATCGATTATCGATTCACAAGTGTTCATCTAGAAGATTTTTCGATCTAGAAAAGCGATTAATTGAATTTCGGCGCTTTTAAGTAAAAAATGCAACTTCTACGCGTATTGTGTAAATTATAAGAATTAAACAAATGTCAAATTAATGTATCTAATAAACAATTGTTACTTTTCACGCTTTAAAACTTTACGAAGCACGTTTTACTTTGAATCTCGATCTAAATCAATTTCTATAAGTTACTTCATCATTTTTAATGCATAAATAAGATGCACATTGTTCGATTAATATTGCGAACATGCGTAAATGTTAGTAACAATCGCGGAAATGAACGAACATTCACCGAAACCGTTCGCCTTCGCAGATTTCGCAATATCTTGATATTTATTTATCGTAATTATTAACTGCCATCGTAGGATCGTAGTTTAAACAATTATTAACAATGTTCTAGCATAAATAATGGCTTAAAAGCCATCGATTTCTTGAAATATTCGATTATATCGAACAAAGACAATCGAAGTAACGGTAGGTCACCTTGTTGTGGGCATATAAGGAGCCGACAGTTGACGAAAATTTCATTCTCCGGGGAGCCTCCGAGGTGGACGGATCTCTTCGTTTTAGGTATCTGGAAGGAGGGGAAGCCCGCTCTTGGTAACCGATACTGACCGCTGATAGGCGGTGGTCAGTATTGGCGACCACTCTCTTAATCCTTTTTTTTTGTCATTTTTTTCCTTTGTTTAATTTATTTTATTTGTTCTCCGATTTTAATTTGTACTTGTTTTTCCATGTTTATTTTTTTGCCACTGCTTCGTTTATTTTCTTTCTTACTGCATGACTGTATTTAATCACTAACCAACTTCATTTCTTTTTTCAATTTATTTCTCTTAAGTAGGCACATCGACGAAAGAAGAAAGAAAGAAGAAGAGGACTCCTTCGTCGCATCCACCTGGGGACAGCTAATTTTAAGTTTAGAGTATGTTAGTTTTAAGGCCCCATGTACAAATATATGTGATCTACCAAGGAATTATCCAATCTTTAGCTTATTTTTGCTCGCTTCCTCGTTCCTCAGCCCGGTCACCTCTGCTTGTTGCATAAGCAAGTGACCGGCCGTGTAGCTGGTCCGAACGGTCTATCGCCGTTTCTTCTGGTGAGTCCGCTTTGAGAGAGAACATGCTGCGAACACAGGGGCAGGTATTTTTGCCGGTCCCTGCGGAAGCCCTTGTTCCATAAGACCCTCTCTTCGTCATCCTCCGTGAGTCAGGTCCACGCTCTGCGTGGCTCCTGGCTGCGGAGTTGGGAGAAACGGGGCACTCCTCTAGAGGAGTGGACGGCGTCGCGCATTTCCTCGAGAATGGGGCCCACTGAGGAGAAACGGGATAGACCTAGTAGGACCGACTCCACGGTTCGCGTCGCGTCTTTCCCAATTTTGCCTCGTTTCGCTCGACGATGTAATTCCTTGGCAGGACTTTTTTTAGACTAATTTAGTTTTAAGGCCACCATGTACATCTGTAATCTGCCGAGCAATTAACCAATCTTTAGCTTATTTTTGCTCGCTTCCTCGTGCCTCCGCCCGGTCACCACTGCTTGTTGCGTAAGCAAGTGACCGGCCGTGTAGTTGGTCCGAACGGTCGATCGCCGTCTCTTCCGGTGCGTCCGCTTCCAGAGAGGGCATGTTGCGAGCACAGGAGCAGGCATTTTTGCTGGTCCCTGTGAAAGCCTCCAAAATAAGACCCTCTCGTCGTAAAGATGGAGAAACGGGGCACTCCTCTAGGGGAGTGGATGGCGTCGTTCGTTTTCTCTGGAATCGGACCCACCGAGGGGAAACGGGATCGAGCTAGTAGGACCAACTACACGGTACGCGTCGCGTCTTTCCCAATTTTGCCTAATTTTTCCATAATGTAATTGCTCGGCAGAACTGAACGAGGAGATCGAAGGAACTTTGATTCCTTCCATCTTCTTGGTTTAGTAATTTCGTTTGTATCGCGCATCGAGGGAGATCGATGGAACTTTGATTCCATCTATCTCCCTCCGGGTCTCCGCTCGCAGCAACCTCCACGTGGTGAGACCTGGTAATCGGTATTACTCGCGACGAACAGTAATTCTTCGTCGCGGGTAATACCGAGCTAATTGGCTGCGAATTTGGAATATTACATTAACGAAATTTCTGTTAATTGAAATTGATTAGGAAGTATATCACAGTTTATCATAGCAAGTAGTGCCATAGTGAGTTAAAGAGCAAAAGTTAGGGTTCGGGTGGAGTCAGTCTCGCCTCTGGGCAGGCATATTAATTACCTTTCTAGTAACGCATAAAATACGAATTATATTTTACCTGACTACTATGTAGTTCATGAAATGAAACGGAGTGAACAGTTTGCGTCCCTTAACAGTGGATGGTGTTGGATAGGTCTCTATTCCCTGTGCTTTTGGAAAAGAAAATAGGTATGGACTTAGGTTGAGTTCGGTTCGATCGAAGCTGTCGGATCTCCAATCCCCAGTTGTCTTTGCACACAACCATTAACCGTAAATATGATCTCTGTGGATTTGTGTTTCATTGTGTCTAGTTCATCGCTAGTGATCAAGCATCAGAAACGAGTCTAAATTTAACTTCGGTTGCTAGACGACACTCTTTTCTTATATCGTTTGGACGTGTACATTGCGATGAATAAGTTGGAACTGTGACTAATGGAGCCAGCATTTCATCTCCATCAGTACATGTGTAAACGAAAGAAACATCTTGGAAGACCCCTCGATTTTCTTATCGAGGGGAATTCTTCCCTTGCTTACTTGCCGGGTCGATGACCTAAATGCTCAGACTTCGATAGTATTCGATAAAAATAGTGATGGGCTCGAACCTATCGTGTATGTTTGTAGACAATGTTTTAACGAAACGAACCTTCAGTAATGAATTCGTTGATATTCATAAGCGACAGAATATGATAATAGTCATAGTAATGGTAAATACTATTAACGAAAAATGGGATAAAATGAAAGTAGTGCTATTTAACGAACGTAAAACCGTAAAATATCTATCTACGAGAGTTCAGAACAGTATAACTATGTTAGAAAGTAGTGGTTTCTTCTCGTGGAGCTACTACTACCACTACAGTCGATTCTTTCGTTCGCTCTAGTTTATTAGCAATTACTTATTTTTCAAACTTCTATAAAAAGCCATCTACGTTGGTCGACTACAAAAATTATTTCTCTGATTGAAATATTCGCGACAGATAAATGTTCACATATTTAACGCCACGCTTAAGCTCACTGAAGGTGGATTCCTTAGAGAAGGTGTTCCAGATATTAGAAAATCATCGTCATTTTTTTACTCCTTCTTTCTTCGCGCACTCTGTTTCCTTGAACACCGTTCAATCCGTAACCCTTTTCTCGATACCCTAAACTTTACAAATTTTTCCTTCGAATCGCCGTGCGATCGATGTTATTATCGGAAAAAATCGATTAAAAAACACTTTGGAAAATATATCGAGCAAGTTCGTGAAACATACGCGGACACGGGAAGCTTTCAAGAGCTTTTTCCATATTTTCCCGCGAGGAATACAATTTCGATCGAATGAAACAAAAATCACGGGTCCACGCGTGCACGCGTGCACCTTTTTAATGGTCGTCGTGCGGCGTATTCCGCTCGTGAAAAAATGTCCCGGTTTCGAGATTTTTGCTGATCATTTTTTCGCCGCGGAACGCACATAGATTTCGCGGGCTGAGCGAATGGTATTCAATAAATTCTCGCCCCGAATGTCCCGTTACGGTCGCTAGAAACTGAACAACGCTAAACACGCCCACAGAAAAGCACGCTCCGACGTGGAACGCGACCACGATGCACTCCCGCGTTGGTGGACCCACAGATTCAATCATAGTGTCAATCGGGCTTACCTCTTTCCCGGTCTGATAAATTGGCACGCTTTAAACAGAGCGCGCCATATCGCTCATATTGTCTCGTGCTTACTTGTTTCGACAAGCGGGGACACGTTACCGAATCTACCAAAATTTCTTCCTTATCCGTGCAGTGAAACGTTTTATTTATCGTCCTTTAGGAATTAAGTATTCGAGGGTCAGGAAGACCTCGGTACGTTTATCATCCGTTCGAACGAAATTAAATATTTGAGGATCATGGAGGTACATTTATCGTCCGTTCGAACGAAATTAAATATTCGAGGCTCGAGAAGATCTTGGCACGAGACAATATTTTATAGATTCTTCAACGATCTTCCATATGCGAGAATTAACACTACCCGAAATTCGAACAAAATACTTCCTCGCGTGAAATGTTGTTGCACATCGAGATGAGTTCAACCCGGTATGAAAATTTGTATAATATTACCAGGGAGTTCGATTCTGAAGTAACACTCGAGAAACTATTAGTATCTGTGTAAAAGATTACGTCTAAGTAAAATTTCGTAATCAAGGTTACTTAAAGGTCATTTCTGACGATAAGTGTAACGTCCAACCTTTTTAACAATTAATAGGTTTCGCCCCAAATTTGTTCAATGAGCAAGGAGCAAAATATAAAATCAAAATTGATTTAATGCAATTTTAATGCTATCATTGGGTTACCTAAAAAGTCTCCTTTACCAGTACCATTTACTAAACGAAACATTCCGTTCTAACAATCCGCGTTTAAATGTAACCCAACACTTTTACCTAAACGTTTATCTTACGCAGAAACATAAACATCGGTTCGTAACATCGGTGTAAGTTTCATTCGAAGAAAGAAGAAAACATTCTTGACCGAGCCGATACTATTTAAATTATGCACGTGTCGAGTGTCGTCATTCTCGTATCCTTGGAATCCTTACGACACCCCCGTTATTTTCACCGTTGCAATCCCGATAACAGATCCACGTACACGGTACGATATTCACAAAGAAAGAAGCACCATCGTTCCCGGTTCTTTTCGTCGTCGAATCAGGAAGTCCAATGGCGGACTCTAAATAAAGCATGAACTTGGAGAGTTCGGTTCCAATTTAATGGCAAACCGCCGGACCCTCCGGTATGTGGCACCGGCCACTTGGCAATCCGCTTGAATACGCCGCATCCTCATCCAGGAGCCGATCGGCCTGCCTATCTTCTGTTCCATCTCACAATCTCGACCCTCGTTCGCTCCCCCGGTATCCTCCCACGATGCTCGTGGGAAACCACGTCCTGGCGTGACTCCAAATTGCGTGCAAAACCATCGGTGGTAAATGTGAGCGACGAATGGCCCATTCGAGTTGCCCGGGACGAGTGTACCTACCGATCGCGATCGATCGTTTCAACGACCGCGTCGAAAAGTGGCCACTCGTTAATGAATCCTTCGTCGAGACGCGTCGGGACGTTACCAGACGCCTGTGGATTATTCTCGACGTAACGTGGTCGACGCTCGTCATACCTGGCGCCGTGAAATCGACAGCTCCCGCTTTCTAGGAAGCGAAACGGACGACAGGATCGAATAAATGCTTCTCGATGACGAACATTGACATCGATCCGGTGGATCGTCTGAGAATAGACGCGTACAGGGTTTGGTACTTCGCGACGAAGAGGGAATCTCTCGCGAAGAGCGAGACGAAACTCTCGAGTCTCTCTTGACGCGTTTATAGTTTCTGCGATCCGATGCGTCGATCGTTGTTAGATCGATAAGGATGCTACCTAAATGAACGCATCGTACGGTGACAAGTCGATCGACCGATTTGAAGAAACAAAGGATAGAAGAAGATGTCGAATTTCGTCTAATCGAAGGATTCTAAACGAAGGATTGAAACAGGTGAAGAAGACTGACCGATCGAAAGAAACGGAGGATTAAAACAGGTGTAGAATTTTGTCCAATCGATATCTTCTTTTAGCTTATCTTTTGGATTTAGTATTTAGATTTTAGACGATAAAAGATGTCGAGGGTCAGTAGCAATCCTCGCTCATTTTAATGAAACTTGCCAGGGTTGTTGGTTCACGTGTACGAGAATTGTAAGCGGTATTATAGTCGTAGATGACCAGCCAGTTATGACAACAGTGAGTGCAAAGTTTGAAGAAACTGCTTAGTTGGGTATATTTGGACAGTAGTGTTTCGACCAGGATAGCCAGGCAGCGAGCAAAGCTCCAAGCTGAAAGAGGTAACGAGTACGTATTCCTATTGCCATCTGTCACATCCACGTCTGTAACTGAGAAATACAATCTAAGAAGCTAAGGATACAATTACGCAATAGACACACCCGTTACGTTCTCCCACTCCGTAGCACAGGGCGGAGCAGTGAAAGTCGACACGCCTACCTGTCTTCCCCCACTCCTTGAACTTGAAATTTAACTCATGTTCCTGGCTACTTTGGTTCCAACCACCAGAAAAATAAGCTAAATCCTATGTGCAAAGAGCGAAGCAAGACAACATGGACAAGAATTTAACAATTGAGAAAAAATTGTTCCAAATTTACCACAAGACCCGTAAATACAACATTGACACCTAGAAGGATTCAACGATAACGGAACATTTCAGAATGCAATGTGCAACAAACTATAGATACCTCTAAAAGTATTTTTCTCGCTGAAATTTGACTAAATGTTACTATTGATAATAAATTCATACGGTCGTAAATAATCTCGAACATTTCCGATTACAATATCAACAGTATTCGAATAAACACGTTAACACACCTTTGTGGTGTGTTATAAATAATCTCGAACGTTTCCGATTACAATATCAACGGTATTCGAATAAACACGTTAACATCGATATTTAATCAATCGGTAAGTAAATGATCTGAAAAATTCCAAAAAAATTCTCCACGTTCCTCGACCATTCGAATCTCTCTGCTCCGAAACGTATCCCATTCGTCCGTTCGCTTACCTCGAGAGCGAATAGTTGACGGTTTCGAAAAGAGAAAATTCTCCGACCGTTCCGGGGACAGTGATCCCATCACGGGCCACTTAATTAGAACGAAATCACCTACGAAAGAGGACCCGACTGGGTTTCCAAGTACCCGTGGACTGGGACGTCCAGTGGTTGCCTCTGCGAACGCGCGCGAAAGAAGCAAAAGTTTCGTACGAATGAAATTCGATCGATCGATCCGCGTGGAAGGTTCGTTGGAGTGTTCATCGGCGAGGTACATCCCGCGAGCAATGTACCCTGGTGGCAAGTTGGTCGCTCGAACGTAATGCCGACGTCACTCTGATTAGCCAAGTTGAGGTAGCGCTAAGTTGGCCGGAGCCAGCCAGCCAGCCAGCGGCGAGCGGTCGAAAATGGCGTTGCAACGTCGTTCCGGGACGAAATACGGCGTCTAGGTCGTCGTCGTCGTTGGCGTCGGTGAGACCAGTCGGTGGAGAGACGCCGCAGAGGTTCGCCAAATCGAACCGCTGTATTGGCCAATGGAGGCGTTAGATTGGCTGATTGGCCGTACGACGATCGGGTGGATCGAAACGTTAGACTTCTCGGGGTAGAGTCGTCAGATTGCTCGGTCCAAGGTGGCCGTAGTTCGACCGGAACATCCAAGTGTCAAGCGAACGCGCTGGTTTAACACCGTGCTTCCTCTGCGGAAGCCAACGACGACGACGATGCAATTGCCCGCGGAAAAAGGGTCGAGGAACCGTAGCTTCGAGCCCGATTTGCGCTAATCTTGAGACGCTTTCATCCTCTTACTCGCCACTCTACGGGACCTGACCACGCTCCGGGTACAATTCAACGAACGATCCATAATTTCACCGAACCTGTCCCCCGTAACCCTCTTGTATTTTCGTCGATTAGATCGCGCGAACTAACAGCTCCACTTTGGCAAGTGGGTTCTATCGGCACGTTGGGTAGGTGACGTTTGCGAGGAGAGTGGCAGAGAATGGTCAAATTCTGGTCACTTTCGACACTTGACAATTTTTTAAATCGTTCTACGGGTCCCGAGGAACAACGAGGAAAGGATTGCTTGTTAATGTTTTGGGAACTCGTCAAAATTTAGGTGGTAAATTTTTATGTCGCATCGTTTAAATTTTGTAGATAATTTTTACAAGTTATTCTCCAGTGTCTCGATATTATAAAAGAAATAGTATCTCGTTGAAATTTTAAATATCGATATTACCGGGATTTTACCATTTTCTCATACAATTTTAGGCAATTCCTACGAGTCGTTCTCCAGATCCTAAGAAATTATCCTGAATTTGATCATTCTTCACTACTCACTTTTGACAGTTCGATTTCACTTTAGTAGTCGTGTTTTTTGAGTACTTAGATCTTCTAACAATGTTTAATTCCATTCGACATTAGCATCCATTTTGAAGTCTCGCTGATACAAATTCTTGAAAATTTAACGTTACATTTTGCAACGTTTAATATTTCATTTTCCACGTGTATTATTTGTACACGTCTTCTTGATACTTTTCCTTACCATTTGTGTTTTATTCGACAAATATTAAGATTTGTTATTAATCGTCCATCAGTTAGTATTATATTCCATGTAAAATGTAAGATCCGTCTCCGCTGTCAGCCCACAGCCCGTAGCAAATAATAGCTCGGTTAAGTCGGTTCGGTGGACCTACCTGAAAGTTTATCCAAACTCTCGGTCACATCGGTCCGCAGCTCGGAATCACCACACCACGTGTACTCGCGCAGTGTGTGCGGGGAATAAGCAACAAAGCACCGACGATTAACAATATCCGCTTTCGGATCAGGATTTTGGAAACTTCGCTTCGTAGAAATTGGATGTAATGCAAGTAATACCAACGACCAGTTCCTTAACGAAATTTATAGTGGATGCGCAACTTGGCCAGTACCATGTAAAGCAATTTAAATCAATGTTTGACAATTCTTCTTTGGAACTGAACTGCTACGTAGAGTCGTATAGAACCGTAAAAGAATTTATGGAAAAAAGAGAATGGTTATTAAAATCTTCTTACGATAAAAATATGAAATAGTGATACAAAAGAAAGGTAGAAATTTATGATGAAAAATAATCGGTACAAATCCACTCCGAGCGAAATTTATACAAAGAGAAAGGTTGCTAAAATTTCTTTCGATCCAAATATAATTACATAGCGGCCCCAAGAGGAAGTTACAAACCATTGATGAAAAATAATCGTTACAAATACACTCTAAACAAACATCTACCAACCCCTAATTATCGCACGTTACATTCGTTCTTTTCCATCGACTTTCTCGTAACGAATCGAATTTTCTCGATGACACCGACGAAGAATTTCGTAGGTATCGATCAAAAATGAAAGAAAAATGAAACGGACCCGCTACAAAGGGTCCCGACAGGTGAACACCGCCGTGGTCTTTTTTTCTTAATTGTTAGTCAATGCCGATATTCCGAGGGCAATTCAATTACCATCGAAGTCGAAGGTTCTCGCACTCGATCCGGTAATTGTTGTGGTCCACGTAAAGGGCTTTAGCCGGCAATATTCGTCGGGACTCGATATATCGACACCAGATGTAATTAGATCGACGGTGCTTCTAGATTTCAATTTCGTCGGGAGCCACCCGGTGAATTACCGGTACACGGCGCTTCCTGTCGTTCCGCGGAATAACGTATCGCCGTGTTAATCGACGGATCGATCAATTAACGGAATCGTTCCATCGGTCCACGCTTCTTCGCCACCGACCCCTGGAAATTCGTCGAACACTTTGATATCTCCGCCACCACTCTTCTTATCTTGTTTCGTTCCCTCGTTTAGTATGAACGCAAATTGTTGCTCGAGAAAACGACGTCTAAAAGGAGATAACGAGAGCATGGTACAATGTTCGATGAGTAGTTCAAATAATTTTCAGTTACTTTTCAACTGAAATTATATTTGTACGAGAAAATGTTTCGTTAAGGGCACCCTTGTTTCGTTCCCTCGTTTAGTGTGACGCCTAAAAGGAGATAACGAGAGCATGGTACAATGTTCGATGAGTAGTTCAAATAATTTTCAGTTACTTTTTAATTAAAATTATATATGTACGAGAAAATGTTTCGTTGAGGACACTCTTGTTTCGTTCCCTCGTTTACTGTGAACGCAAATTATTGCTCGAGGAAACAAACTGACGTCTAAAAGGAGATAACGAAAGCATGGTACAATGTTCGATGAGTAGTTCAAATAATATTTTCAGTTACTTTTCAACTGAAATTATATTTGTACGAGAAAATGTTTCGTTAAGGACACCCTTGTTTCGTTCCCTCGTTTACTGTGAACGCAAATTATTGCTCGAGGAAACAAACTGACGTCTAAAAGGAGATAACGAAAGCATGGTACAATGTTCGATGAGTAGTTCAAATAATATTTTCAGTTACTTTTCAACTGAAATTATATCTGTACGAGAAAATATTTCGTTAAGGACACCCTTGTTTCGTTCCCTCGTTTAGTGTGAACGCAAATTGTTGCTCGAGAGAAAGCATGCTACAATGTTCAATGAGTGGTTCAAACGATCTATTTTTTGATTTCTTTTAACAAAATTCCTCTACAGTATTAAGCTTATTACGTAAACTCGTTTAATTATTGTAGAAGTTGTTCGACTTAAAAATCGTTCCGAATTGAAGTGTAACATTGTTCGACGTTTCTTTTATTTGTGAAAAATTTGTTTTCCTCTCACAGGAGAAAGAAAGAATGTCGACGATAAATATAAAGAATTCTATGTGTAAACTATCGTATAAACCCTTTGTATCGTAGATCGGTTATTTCATTTTCGATTTGTATTGTGCTAAAGTAATATTTGGAATAGCGATTAATCCGAGTTCGCACGGGTTGCTTGAAATACAACGGGAAGAATACTTTTCGGTAATTACTGGCCGTAGTTTCGAACAAGTTGCTCTCTATTTGCATTTATACTTTATTTAGGCGGCTGCTTAGAGCGAATGTTGATTTATTAGACCTGCTTTACACGTGCACGCTTTCTGCTTCGCCGTGTACGTTTCGCTTATTATTGTTGGCAAAGTAAATGTTTTAATTATGAACGCGAAGCCAAAGTAGTAACTTCGGTGCGGGAGCTTATTTGCATAATTATATACTTTCTACGTTTTGTAAGCGTCCAGTTTATTCCGCGACAACAACATCCGGTACAAAGATGGGAAGTTCCGAGTCGAACGCGTACTTATTAAAAATAAAGAAAAAAACAAAAAAAGAATAATACTAACTTACGTTAATCGCGATTCGTGGCACGAAACAAATCCCAATGCGTACTTTTTTCTATCTACGCGCGTGAACGAAATTTGGCAGCGATACGTGCAGGTGTATCGTTAACGAGAACTAAAAATCGATTATGCAGAAATGTGACGTAAAACCACCGTCACTACGATACGCAAGGTTTCCACGGGCGTTGGCACAACGGTCGGTAAATAAATTCATTAGGAGGTTTAAAAATAACAAACGTTGCCGAACACGTGCAGTCGTTTTTACCGGTACCGGGTTAAGTTTATCGTCGTTTAAATTCGTAAAGCGCCAATCGTATTAAATGGCCGCCGGTTTAATCGAAAGTTACATTTTACGAGACGACGAATGAATCAAATTTAACGACGCAGTAAAGGGATTAGTTTCCCGTGTAACAACGCTGTTCAATATTTAATCGATGTTTGATGTAACGCTTTCGACGCTACTAGTATTTAATGACGTGGCTGAAATTTCTACACGTAATTCTATATTGTTATTATCATCCAATGACGCAATTGTTATTAAATTACTGCAATTACCGGGCGTCGTTCCCTGTTACAGTTATTTCGCCAACGATTCGAGACTGACCGTAATTCTCGCGCAATTATCGCTGAAACGTTTCTCGGGAGACGAAATTCGAACCAGCGATCCGATCGCGAAAAAAATTCCCGAACTCCTTCGCTCTTCGCCTGACCGTCTCGAAACTTGGAAGATTTATGGAATTTTGTTCGTATCTACGAACCGAGATCGACCACGAGCTCACCGTCACCGGATAAACTATACCGGGTTCGTCCCGGGGCGTCATTCGCAAACTCGCGACGTTTCATTAGGAGTAATAGAGAAATCTTGCGTGAGAGGCCGCGGAAGTTCGAGCCGGCAAAAACTCGGAACCGGGGACGAGAGCGTCTCTGTAACAGCGGGGAGAGGGGCACAGTGACGACGAAAGCTCTGAGAAGCTTTTTGCTGGTCGAGCCAATTTGTCGGACCGGATTCCGACAAGTCACCGCAAGAAAACATTTGACAAACGTCTAGATATTCCTGCGAAAGGACCGCCGGGTCGGCTTGGTTTTCCGAACGGACCCTAACCCCTGCTACGGACCCCCAGAAGAGATGGATGAACCTTGGAAAAGTTTCGCGATGTCCCTGATAACCCACATTGCGTCCTACGCGATTAATAACCGTTTATAAGCGATGCGCGAAACGATCATCGTAATTTGAAATAATACCTGCCGAAAATCGACGAACGAAGGATTCGTTGAAAAGTTACCGGTGTAATTCTCATGGGGGAAAGCTTCGGTCGAGATAGACGTTAAACTTTCACGGGAATGATCGAACGACCCCGCGTACAAGGTAAAATGGTTCAAAGACACCTAACCCTTAAGTGGATGCGCGTGGATCTAGGTAGACCCTCGCTGGAATACACAATGTGCCGTTATCTGATATAGAGTGGCTATTTTTTACTACGAGACAAAGATAAGGGAATAATGGTGTTTACTCGAGATAAGAGAGTAATGGTATTTACTCGAGATAAGAAAGTAATAGTATTTATCAGAGACGATGATAAGAGAGTAATAGTATTTATCAGAGACAAAGATAAGAAAGTAATGGTATTTATTCATAATTTGAAAAAAAAAGAAAGACACACAGTGGTAAGAAAAGGTCGAAGAGTTCGGAGATGTGGTATTCGTACAGGGAAACGAAATGCGTTTGATCGATACAGATACGATCGATCCTTTCGGTGTAAAATTAACTTTGTTGGTTGCAAACATTCGGTATCGTAAGTGAGCGGCAAATTGAACGTAAACAGAGGAATTGGTTTCGAAGTATCGGTTCAAGGTTGTCCATACGGGACCACTAATATCAACAAATATTGCTTCGTAGACGCAAACATAACACAAATCGATCAAAAATATAACGTAACGCAATAATACAAGATGTGTATTCGAATTGAAGGAAGATTCATCGAACGTACGTTAAAATAAGAAAGGTTTGTATCGTCGATGAAATACGCAATCTTTGTAGATAATAGTAATCTCGCACGAACAACCTTGAAAATTGATGTACCTTTAATAACACATTTGAATGTTTGTAAATAACAAAAAAAATTAATTTTTGTATCGATTAGACACTTTTTGTTCCTTTCGATGACTACCATAAACCTTTGAAATTTTAAACCTTGCTTTTACCACCTTGTGGACAATATCCTGCAATATATGAAAAATATTCAGTACTTGAAAACAATGACGAAAGTTCACGCAAATGTACGTCCCGTCTCAACTTAAAGCTATTTTTTCATTCCTTTAATTCTTAATCGCAAACGATGCTCCTAAAAATTGATCCAACTCAAATTTCATAAACATAATTATATTCTATTTCGAGAACTTACTACAAAAATGATACACACAAACGTCAACTCGGAAACAAACTCGAACAGAACCACGGTTCGTACCAATTGTTTTCATCGTTCTCGGACACCAATCTCCGAAATACTCCCCACGGGTCACGGGACACCATGTATAATCCATTCGAGCTAAGTCTTGTGTCACGATCGCGTATAAGCGACTCGCGCGGTAATTGGTCATCGCGGACCCGCTCGTAGTAATGCGGACACGCGATCGTTAATTGGGCGGCGGAGTTACGAACTGCTCGATGAAGTCCCGTATATCAAGACCAATGTGCGATAATTTCCGGAAACCGAGAGACAACGAGTGTCCCGTGTCCACGGTGTGTCCCGTTTGCGAAAAGAAGGCACGCTTGCGTTTACATCCCCGCTCCAAACCCACTGACTCTCTTAAAATAATTCACGGCATCGGCGTAAGCTTCGAACGAAATTTCTTTACTATTCATACACTACCACCGAGTCGGTGGAAATTCTTCCAACGAATCCAATAATTCCTCCAGTATTCGTAATCCGACCTACCTCACCGAACGATTCCACAATAGTAACGAAATCATTCTATAGTGACGCTTTCGTTCGAAATGCACGCTACTGTCACGAATCGTTCCGCTTTCCTCCGTCACGAAACGACTGCCGTCGATCCTCGTCATCGTCTCCGACCAATAGCGAGCAACACCCGTGACGTTAGACGTGGCAGCGGAGTGGGGATGTAAACACAAGCGTGACCTCTTCTCGCGAACGAACGGACAGACGAACGGTCGCGCACGGAGCACGGGTCGCAGTGGCTCGCGTGCATACGTGCGTGCGTGCGTGCGCGTGCGTGCTCGTGTAGGATTAAAAAGCGGTGCGTTCTCAAAGTGCGAGCGTACCGCAAACGACGCACCGTGAAAGGGGGGCCAGTGCGCGCGCACCAATCGGAGCGCACCCGGTCAGAGATCGCGGCGCCAGTCCGTAATACGCGTCGGAGAGCGGCTGAATAGCCTGGTAATTGCGAGGAAAGGATGGCGAAAGAGAGCAGGAGAGAACGGAAGGTGGAGAACGGGGAGTGCGAGGAACAGGCGGAGAAGGGTGGAAAGGAGGCTGGCTTTGCCGGGCTGCGCGGAAAATTGAGTTTTGGATATGAAATAATTAATGCGGCTTTGCGAACGAGACGGACGTTACGCGTTACCACATTAGCTGACCCGGCCGCCACCCCATCCCTCCTCCCACCCCCGCCACTACCACCCTCCTTCGCCGAACCCCTCGGCGCGGATCTACGCGCGCGGCCAGCCGCCTTCCATTTCACCTCCGCCGCCAACCGAGCCTCCTACTGCCGCTTCCGGCCATAACTCAAAATCCCTCAGGTGTGCTAACCGCGTATGCCGGCGGTCATGTCGGAATGTTAGTCCTGCGAGCTTCCACCGTTATTAAGCCTCGTCCGCGTTTGCAAGCCCCGCACGTGCACCGCGACACACACACGATTCACCCGTCCGGCGAACCTTCTTTGGCTCGATTCGATCCACGCGATGGTATTGAAATTTTCGACGTAGATTTTACGACAACGATGACCGACGCGAACGATTGGGATCGTCTTCGCGACGACGAACGGAGAGGGGAGTGGAGGTGGCGGAGGACGATCTCGGGACAGGTCGATCGTTTAACGTTGGGTGAGTTCTGCGAGCGATGTTCGATGTTGTTTTCGTTGTATATGCTCAGACAAGTGGTATGGCCCTCGCCTATGGTCGGACAAGTGGTATGCCTCTCGCCTATGGTCATACAAATAGTATAATCCCCGTCTGTTGTCAGACAAGTAGTATAGTCCCCGTATGTGGTCAGACAAGTAGTATGACCCTCGTCTGTGATCAGAAAAGTAGTATTACCCCGTCTATGGTCAGACAAATAGTATGACCCTCGCCTATGGTCAGAGAAGTAGTATAACCCCCGTCTGTTGTCAGACAAGTAGTATAGCCACCGTCTGTTGTCAGGCAAGTAGTATAGCCCTCGCCTATGGCCAGAAAAGTAGTATTACCCCCGCCTATGGTCGGACAAGTAGTATAGTCCCCGTATGTGATCAGACAAGTAGTATGACCCTTTGCCTATGATCAGACGAGTAGTATAACCCCGTCTGCGGTCAGACAAGTCGTATGTCCCGCCAATGGCCAGAAAAGTAGTATTATCCCTGTATATGGCCAGACAAGTAGTATTACCTCGGTTATGGTGAGACGAGTAGTCTGCACTACTGTAATGGCTAAAACATCGTTAAAAATCGTCGCATTTTAATGCTCTCGAGCTCGTTTCAAAGGCAATTCGACCGATAATTTATTAACTCTTTTTTTAAAGAAAATGTTACAAGTTTAGGTATAATTAAAAGAAAAACATGGATCGAAATATTTTGACATTTCGTCGAATCTTAAATTTCTTCGCGCATTTAAAAAAAAAATGCATACCTCGATCTCAATGTGGCTCTACCACGTTAATTTGTAACAGAAATAGTGTATTTGTATGGTCACACGGTACACTGTAAAATGTCTGACTTACAACCCGTTAACCGAAACAATGCTCGACAGAGAACGAAGGAAGAGAATCTTCCTTTCAGGAAAGAGAATCTTCCTTTCAGGAGGAATTTCATTCTGGACAATTTTTGCATTATTTTTATTCTCAATTACGAAATTGTCTACTAAACGAAGAATTATGAATTTTGTATATTCAAATGGAAGGGAATCTCGTTGATTTAAAATGGCGAGATACGATTCGGATGAAATTCGTCGCGATCACGGTTACTTCCGACTCGAAAAGAGACTTATAAAGGCACACGAGTCGCGGATTAATGTCCCGGCGAGAAAATAATGGTATTCGTGTTTCTACGGCACGGTTCAAACGTAACATAAAGAAGGAAAACCGGCGTTCATAGATCTTCCGCGTAATTATTACTTTGTACCAGGCTTACCACGGCTACCCCGCAAACGGCTGGCATTTGTCGTCGATCCATAATTGCCAATAAATCAGCCTATTTGCGACGATATGGTACAGTGGAACAGTGAACTATACGACTAACAGAACGGCATAAAGTTACTACGGAAACTTACCACGATTAACCTCGTTTCGAGCGCCATTGCTCGTTGCCCTTTCACCGTTTCCGCGAAATCAGGCATGTCGGGGACATTCGGTGAGTTATCGCTGCGTTTAAATACGTTCCGCCGTTACACGTTCGCTTATATTGTTTGCAACTGTTTGGGAATTGTTCACGCACGTGGTACGTCGAACAGATCCCGAACGATTTCGCGATCGTTTCGTCCCAACGATTATTTCTTCCCCAGATTCGAAAGTTCTCGAATTTCGCTTCTCGACGTTTTCACTTCGATAGAAAATTATACAGTCAAAAATTCTCGTAACGCATCGATTTCGTTATTTTACGAGCTGAAACGTAGATCAACAATACTCTCAAAGTATCAGAGTTTTTATCACAATAACAGGTATTCAAATATTCTACAGTTACGAGGTATGGAATTTCTTGGCGCGCTGTAACCGAGGGAGGTATGGATTTCCTTGACGCGCTGAAAGCGAGTGAGATATCGATGATTTCGTTCGCACGCTAATTTGACGCGTCGAAAGCGACAAATTATTCTATTAAAATTGTTGTTGTTATTATTATTATTATTATTATTATTATACGATTGAATTATTTCAGTTAATATTATTATTTTGTGACACCCATTTTAAATCAGTCTGCACATCAATCAGTCTACAAAACACCTGTGCGAAATATTCCTCGTTATACTCTTATACATTAAAAAGATTACTATATTTTCCATAGATACAACAAATAAATCTTTGCAAAGCATCCACGAATGCTCTCGTACAAGCGACGAAACTTGAACATCGACTTAGAAGAAATTGATCTCTTCCATCGTGAATATTCGTCGGACTATATTTTTGCTCCACGGTGAAATTGACAACCGTACATTTTCCAAAATCTTTGGACGTTCGCTCGTTAATGCAAACCGGATCTTTGCATCTCCTGGGCTCCGTACAGGTATCAAATGATCGGATTCTCGATTTCCCGGAGTTGTGGGGGAGGGAAGAAATGGAATCACGACAACGATATCCCATAGAATCGCTTCAATTTACCGTGGCTGGTCCGCCACGGGATCTTGATCGACTATAGCCAACGCTAGTTCAAATTACTAGCTACAACGGGTCACAATATACCTCAGTAATGCTGTTCCGAGATCGTGACCCATCACACGCCGAGCAACTTGGCCGCTCGTGTTCCATTCTGTTTCGCGGTAACATCTCGTCCCTTCGTGCACCGCCAAGCAATGTATTAGTCGATCGATATCGTAATGTTTGCAAATATGAGTATCCAATTCGATCGAACACGTACCGTCAAAATTTCGGTTGCATCGATGCTCGATGCATAAATTTGCACTCAGCCGGGATAAAAGTTAAGGTTCAACAATTCCCGCGATGCACACGAAATGAACGCCCCGTTAGGTTCCAGAGTACGAATCAGGGATGAAAATTTCAACAACTTGAAATTTTTAACGGAAGTTTAATTTCTTAATCAAGACTGAGATTGAATTCATAGCGTAGGAATAAATATTACGAGATTGGAATTTAGGGTTGAACTTGGGATTTTTAATGGAAGTTTAACTTCCAAGTCGAGACAGAAATTGAATTCATAGTGTAAGGATAAATATTGCGAGGGAAGGAAAATTTTGTAGCAAATGTTGCCGAGTAAATAAATTTTAAATAACATTAACATTGACGGTGGTATTAATTGTTTCCAATATTGATTGCTAATAATTACTAATCGATATTTTGTCATCGAAGGCAGAATCTAATACATGTACCAATATTCCCGTATGAAAAAAATATTTATTAAAAAATTAATTTTATTTGCACGGTGTTTCGATTGACAAAGTGTTGAGACGATTTGTAGGAGTATTTCGAACTAAAAATTTTAATCGCGCAGAGTGGATTTCAGGACAACAAAGCGTGGATGAAAGTAAGACTCGCGCAAGAAAAGACAGAGAGACTGAACGCAAGGAGCGGAAGTAAACTTCGAGATTTTGAAAGTAAACATTGATCCTCCAACTCGATTTGTAGCGGCTTTAGCGAGGTATGGAATTTTATTACTTTACCGGTTGATCTATGAAAGAGTTTGCAGTGGAATAATACGTGAAAGATTATGCGAATACAGACTTTAGTTATCTCCGGTGAGAAAACATTATTTATCGCGTTCATTTTTAAGAATCTGATCCAATATTTACCTCGATGAAGTTGCAAACAATCGCCAAGATATCTCACCAGTGACATCATTTTCATTTTGCGAAATGATCGATGAAATTTCATCGTGTTCAGAATTATTCCAGGAATTCCAGAAAATGATTTGTCAGCAATTTGTGTGGCAACACTTTGTATACTTTTTTTTAAATTAATGGCAACTATGGCGCCATTGCCGCTCGAACAATGAAAATTGCAAAGTATGACGTTTGAATCGGCTATTGATTGATTGATGACCCAAATAAAGAAAGTGTGCGCACAATATATTGCATGCAATAATATTGTGTAAGGCAAGGTACTATCGAATGAGTTTTTAAACCTAATCTAAAAGGTACTGCGCGAACCGTTAAACGTGAAACGAAACAAAGAAAAGAAATAAACCCAAAAAAAAAATATCAATTGTACACCAATCCCTTAAAAATCATAAACAGTATCTCCGGCTCTATTCGTTACTCAAACTGTACATTCAGAGAATTCAACCTCGATTAATATTCATTCCAAAATATATTATTAATTCAAATTTTAGAATAAGAATATTACACGTGTACATACTCCTGTAATGTTAGTACACACTAGAAGCTGCACACTGTTGATAACCCCACAAGAGATTTCATAACGTAATAAATAAACACAAAAGAAAAACCAACGTACAGATGGAAAGTGAAAAATAAAATCATGGTTTCGCTAAATTTTCCACCGTCACCAATGCACAAAATTTTTACCAATAACGAAGTTCTACGCATGGTTGGATCTATACAAAACTTCTCAGCCGACTTTCCGTTACTTAAAATGAACGAAACAACAATCAATTTAGGCAAAAATTGAAAATTTTCTCGTCCACCGATAACTTCCTCGAGTGAAAATTAGTGCTCGGCGAGTGTCCAAGGCATTTCGACCCCTAATAGACCAGCCAAAAATTCGATCAGACTGGAATGCACGCGTCGCCTTTGTGCATCCAGAGTCTCAAAGTTCCATGTAAGATTAGGACGATCGTTTGTACCGACTTGCAAGCATCCGCGCGGTGCATCGTCAAAGACACAGTGTCTGTACACGGCGCTGTAATGATCACAGGCCTGAAACCGAAATTCCACGACAACGGGGTGAATCACTTGTGCTATGCAAAGCTGAATCAACTCCGGTGATGAGCAGCTGCCGGCGTTGTTTCGTACGAACGCGAGCGCGACACGCAAACGTTCATGTTTTCGCAGGAAATCGTAAGCCCGAGCAAACGTCGATCAATTAGACGGCGAATTTAAAGCGAAGCGTCCCGGCGCCCATGATCGTTCGAGTGCGTCTAAGCAAAATTACGAGACGCTTAATTATTAATGCTGAACACGTCTTTGCTGAGATCACTCGGTCTGAGACAATGAATAAAACAACCAGGGGAGGTGCGTTGTTTCTGGTGGGATACGAAAAAGTAGTAGCAAAAAGAGATAGTATGAAGAAAATTACGAGACGGTTAATTATTAAGGCTGAACACGTGCTGAGATCACTCGGTCTGAGACAACGAATAAAACAACCAGAGGAAGTTTGTTATTTTCGGTGGGATACGAAAAAAAATAGTAGAAGGAAATCGTACGAGGAAAATTACGAGACACTTAATTATTAATGCTGAACACGTCTTTGCTGAGATTTATCAATCTGAGACAACGAATAAAATATCTAAGGTACTCGTGTTCTTTTTGACGAGTTACGAAAAAGAGGTAAAATATCATCCAAGCAAAATTAATTATTAACGTTGAACAGTACACTATGCTCGAACGTAAAAAATTAATTATTGATACTGGAGAAAATCCCAGACGATTAATTTATTAGTGCCGAACACGTCTTTGCTCGACAACGAATAAAGTTTCTGGAATACATCTATTCTTTTCGATGGTGTATAAAAAAGAAGTAAAAGAAGAAGATCGTTCGTTTCGAAGGAGCGTATATCCTGGGGAAAATTTATTCCTCACGATCATATTTTACGTACGTTGATATTCTTTTAAACGAGACGATCGTAGAGACGTTGATGCGGTTGTATAAATAACCGTAAACAAAATTAGTAATAAGTAAGAGAAATTTTTCAAACTTACGTTATTTTCAATCGTTTTCACAATGTGAAAATGGTGTACGATAACTGTAGTACTGGGTGCACGTGTCTGGCTACAGACGGGCCGATATCACTTACGTTGGTGTTGTCACGTGTCTGTTTCCCCTTCCATCCTTTCTCTCGCGGCAACGTGTTTTCGTTGTCAGGGAAACCGCACAGAGCTGAAAAAAATGACCGTAACTGGCTAAGGATAATAATTAACAAACCCCGCGGACAACATTTTTGTTATATCATGAAACGAGTCTTTTCTTATCCTCTTCTATTTGTGTGTAAATTAGAAGTAGTAATTCAAATTTTTTTCTACAATTTGTATACTGTACCTATTCTATTGATACAGTACTCAATTGCGTTTCTGTGTTATAATAACAGCAATCGACGATGGAAATAATGTTTAATTCCCGGTAGTGAACGCTGAGATACACTTCAACTGCGAAATATTAAAAATTCATACTGGTAAAATTCGTGATTTTCCAATCGACGATTTTCGTAGGGATAAAATCGGTGATTTATAAAACAATTATCATTGAGAGAAAAAATCAGCAATTTACCAAAATGACAATTTTTCACGATGGTAGAATTCGTGGTTCGCACGGTGACGATTGTTCATTTTCCAAACGAGCTATTTTAATCCTTGAATTTGATACTCGGTCGAAATAAATAAATACAAGCCGGTAAACGTTACTATTCGATGCTCGACAATATTCGTGCAACGTTATAAATGCTTTCCCGGGTAAACGTTAATTCAACTCTCGTTATGGTAGACGGTAGACGCTTCGTTTGTAATGAAATTCTTCGGTGAATTGAGATTCATAAAATCTGAGAGAATTTTCTCGCTTTTTCCGGCAAGAAAGCAGGGGAACTGTACCCACGGTATTTATAGAGTACTAAAAAGGGAAACGCTCTTTTGATACAGCTCCGCAGACATCGTAAAGACGATGAAAGACGTAAATTGCCGACGAGTCGTGTTCGTCCGAAACTACGGACTATAATAGTGAATAAGCGCGTCAACGGTGTTTAATTCTTGTAAATCGCGATGCGAAAGGGGACGTGAAACACGGCGGGGACTGTCGTGGTCGTCTGAAACCACGATTCGCCGGTAAAGGATTGAAAAGATAGCGTTTCGTACCTTTCACGGGACCCGCGGCTTCGCTCGTAACACGAATCAATTCGAATCAGCTCACGCGGACCGTTTTCCACCCTTCCAACTGCGGAAAAGCACGAAACGCCTTGAAAACGCGCCGCTGAAACACACTTCGGTCTCTAACTGGCCGCTTTTTGTCGCGGTGGCGCGAACAACTTGCGTCCATCGCGTCCATCGCGCGTCAGTTTCGTCGCGAGGAATAAAATCGATGGTGTTGTAAAGTTCAGATTATAATATCTAGTTTGTTATAGTATGCAGCGATCTCGCGTATTTAGTAGTATAGTAATTGTATATATAAGAATACAAAGTTCGAAGAAATGCGTATACAGTGTCTTGATGTGAACGACGACAGTGTCGTGTGGTCTTTCTGACTCTGGACTTGGAACTCGACTAAAAAGAAAAATACGGAGACAGTTCTTAAAACTGACATCGACGTCTGGCACCCTTAAGATCGTTGTTGCATTCATTCCAACAGATGGAAAAGAAACAAATCGCGAGAATCGTTTGGTGGAACTGAAGCACGCGTCTTGGAACCGTGGAAAATGAAAACGAGAGCGTGGAACCTTCGATCGGTGAGTTCGATTCGAATTGGAACTTGGCGAATCGAACGAGCGACTCGAGAAACGAACGAAACGAACGCGTTCGGAAGGGGGTGATTCAAAGTCGTTCGGAATTAATTTCAAGGAGAGAAGTGGACGGGGGTGAGCCACTTCCCGTTCGAGTGCGTTAGCAACTTTTAATAACTTTATCTCGGATACAGCCCTCGGTATTAAACGCTTCTGCTACACTTTGGCAAAACGAGTGTCCGCCCGCCATTGAGAATTCATAACGCGGCGATTGATCGTGACTTTCTGTGAAAGTTTTTTCTTACGATGCGTTCGACGGAGATTAATAAGTAACGGTGATATCGCGAGTGAAATGTAGCTTCGTTTTGCGCGACAACACTTCAGAACTAATGGAACTCGGGGGGGAAACGAGTTTCTTTGATCTGAAATATGTATCGCTCGACGATTACGGCTGATCGATTTTATCCACGGTCGAACTCGGCCGCAGCGAGCACCGAAATCATTTTTTCGTAACTCGTTATAAGTATCGGTGATCAGTCGAATATCCCTCCTGTAGCTTTTAATATTAAATATACGTATCAACGTCCTTGTGTAAAGTACGATGTACTTAATATTGTAACACGACTTGTTTCTACGCAATATTAAAATCGCACAATAATACACAAGGTGTTTCGGAAATGGATATTCGTACTTCAGGGGGTGAATCCACGTACTGAGGTGAGTAAAAAATGTCTTGTATAAATGTATGTCGCGTGTACCTTGGTTTTCGAGTTGTGGACGATTGAAGAATATGTTCAATGTGTCGAGGAAAAATTGATTCTAGAATACCTCCTTAAAGAAACCGTAGTACCAGGTTGTAGAGAAATGTGGACAACTTCGAGCAATTTTTACTTATTATAGGTTTCTCAATTTCTTCCACGGGTCAACTTCTCAATTCGTCACAGTACATTGTTGGTTCCCGTTGAATACACTATAGATCATAAACAAACATTTTTTTCCCGAAATATAAATATCGAAGTGCAAAAAAGACGCTCGAACATTTTCTCGAACCATTCGTAACACAAAAACCAAGGTATAAAAAACCCTTTTTTGTACATCTTGAAGCGTAAATTCACTCCCTAAAATATATAGTAGTCCGTATTCCTAAAACACCATGTTCCATCACAGATCTCTAACTATTGCATATATCATTACCATCGGTCGATTGCACTTTAAATTCAAAACTACTACAGTCGACGAATTATAAAATGACCGACCAAGGTCACAGAGTATACACACATTACGTACAAGCAAATGCAGGAGGCTTCATTTTTAACCGAAACGCGCAGATTGTTCACCCCGAACGTCTCGAATAAGCAATTCCAGGCTCGTAAACCTCGACGTCGAAAAATCGTCCGTAGCTTCTAATACCGATTCGAAAACGAAGATCAACAATTCTCGAACGAATCTACGAGCGGCTGTATTCGTGAGCAACCGTACAGGTTTCTCGACGCGTCGAGGATTCGAGTAAATCGGCCAATGGCAACGCGAAAACGGTCGCTGCATCGATCGCGAGGAAAAAGATCACAAAGGATACGTAACAAGTAGACAATCGTCCCAAGCAGCGTGCAGCTTGACACGCCGTGGGATCCCGTAACGTGACGGTGGAAACCTCGCACCATGGATGTGCACGAAAGGGTGGTTGCAAAGGGGAGAACACCGAGGGATGGCTGATGCGAATTGAATCATGGGGGCGTTTTAGCGTCTACGTGGCCCGCATTCCAAATTTTCAAGCCCCGAACCATCCAATACTGGAGATCGCCCGGTACACTCTAAAGAAATAAGATTTGCCCCGAAAAATGCGAGGAACCTTCTAATTCGATACTGTTCCACTCAATGGCGATATTTGTTGCGCTTACTCCGCAAAACGTACAAGCTACACGGCGGTGAACAAAATAATGAGAACACCTGTGAAACGGACACCGTATTGTCTCGTCGATACGACGTTAGTCCACCGTTGTATCTTTTATTCTTCTTGGAAAAATAGATTTGTTCCAATTTTAAATAGTTCTATTTTGTGAAACGTTATTCCATTCTTTGATAGAAAGTAGTGTAATTTGTTTAAAGACATTGGAGAAGGGAACCTGAGTGTACAAAATTGTTCGATGATAATTGAAACATTCAACTGTGATGGGCAAGAATATTTTTTTTCGACACTTCTCGAACGAAGACAACATTTCTAGCTGTGTTTATGGATAAATTGTTTTATCAGTACGATGTTAGTACACTATTGCACTTTCTATTCTTCTTGGAAAAATAGATTCGTTCAAATTTTAAATAGTTCTATTTTGTGGAACGTTATTCCATTCTTTGATAGAAAGTAGTGTAATTTATTTAAAGACGTTGGAGAAGGAAACCTAAGTGTACAAAATTGCTCACAGTGACTCGATGATGTTTGAATCATTCGACTGTGATGTGCAAGAATATTTATTTCAACACTTCTCGAACCAAGACAACGTTTCCAGCTGTGTGTACGTGCGAACATACACAGGAAATCATCTCAAAAAATAACATCGTTCTTGAGAAACAATATGAAAAATTATAGTACAAACTTGATCGTTTAGAATGTCCAACCACTCGTCAATACAACCGTCAGTAATACAACCATTCGGAGTAATAACAAATAATCGTGATACCTCCGTAACCACCTTGAAACGTTATTTCTATAATATTGGTTTTTATATCATTTTTATTTGTCCTTGTATCTCTCCCAAAAAAAATATAAAACTCCACGAACGATTGCAGACCATCGAGATCTCTTTGGAGATATTTTTTAAACCACCGACACGTTAGCATAACGTTCAAAGGGCCGCGAGAAGTATCGTTACGTCGCTCGCAAGTTGCACGTCTCTGTTCGCAGTATTTGCGATAATTCAAGAGCACTTCGTATATCCTTGCACCAGGTATCCGAAATATTCCACTAAATATTTTATTAAACTCGCGCGTCCGAGACCAATCTTGCTTGCCATAACTTCGCCGAGGAAAGCAATCTTTAA
The DNA here is from genome assembly GCF_051014685.1 of Ptiloglossa arizonensis. Classification (NCBI taxonomy): domain Eukaryota; kingdom Metazoa; phylum Arthropoda; class Insecta; order Hymenoptera; family Colletidae; genus Ptiloglossa; species Ptiloglossa arizonensis. The sequence continues at coordinate 17,064,823 of NC_135052.1, forward strand.
CTGAAACAACTTGCTCCGCAACTTTATTAACATCGACGAAATTCGCCCCGACCCCGCTATCGACAGAAGTTTAATTTGATTCCGCGTTCAAGTTGAATCAAAAGAGAAACAAGATTACGTTGATAAGAAGTATGATAATTATCAGAAAAAAATAAAACCGTGCCAGGTGTAATATCCGAAAGTTCTCGAGCAAGATAGGGAATTTTCCGAGGAAATTTACAATATTTACACGCATGGATACTTCGTTTGCGATACCGTAGAACGAAGATCTAATGTACCTTTTTGTTACTCGCAAAAACAACTAACTTTAATTTACAAAAAGACGTTCTATTCTTCTTCGTAATACTCGACTACACGAATTACACTGGTACTGAGGACAAATTTGGTATTTTTACTACGAAAGCGTAAATATACCATAAATATTTCCACCATTTTTTTTACAAGTGCACACCTAATTATGAGGTTGAGCTTTAATTGAGGTTCCTTAGTATAGTAATAGTACTTCCTTATTCTATTAGTTTTTATACAATTCTGACATCTGTTTATTTGCATTCGAGTAATAAAGACAACGAGTGAACAAATAATAGAAAAAATAGAAAAAATAATCTCCACATAGGAATTGAAGAATTTCTTACGATCTGGCAATACGTCGCTGCAAAAAATAATTATTACACGGACCTGAAGAATTTTACTTAAGACAATCGCCGGATATAATTTTCGAGTTATAGAAAATGAAAAGAAAAATAGCGAAAGACTAGCCTTGAATCCTACAACTGTGACCTCGCCTAAAGAATTCTACATCCCTCGCTAATTTCCCAAAAAGTCTCCCAATACTTATACACGATTAAATTTTATCGATTAAAAAATTATCCAAATCTTGTTCTCGATTTTATACACAAGTACATGAACAATTGTCTCGATGTAACCATCCCTTGTTGAATCGAACTCAAAAATTTTATCAATTTAAGAATTACCCAAATCTGGTTCTCGATTTCCACCATTATAAAAACGATAGAAATATTTATGGCATATTTACACTTTCGTAGTAGGAATACCCAACTTGTCCTTAGTACCAGTGCGACTCGTGTAATCGAGTATTATTACGAACAAGAATAGAATGTCTTTTTATAAATAAAATTTAGTTGTTTTTAATTGTCTCGATAAAACCTCCCCTTGTTGGATGAAACTCGCCCAGCTCTGTGCTAAACAACAGAACGAAATACAACTGGCCATCGTGCTACTTATGTGACGAGCTGTACGCATCCAGTCACCCCTGTCGTGTATGTCCTCCCTATTCAGAGGGCAAAGCGGAAGGGATGAGGCGCAGGGGGTGCGGTGAAGGTTCCTCGAGACTGCATCGATTTTTAAATTTGTTCGCTCGCGTGCAGAAAGAGGAAAGGGAGACCTCTCCTTCAGAATTTGTCCGATTGAAAATTTATCCGATGCGCGTGGTGTACCAAGCAGCCCTTGTCCCTCCGTACCGTTCCCCCCCTCCAGCGTCGTTTTCTTTTTTCCATCGTGCTCCGGCGTTATCCACCTTTTTACCACGTTTCTTTATTTTTATTTCTTCTTCGGCTTCCGCGTTTCCCCCTTTTCATATTTCTCTTATATTTTTTCCTTCTTCTCTTTTCTTTCTTTTTTTTTTCTTTTCTCGTTTTTTTTTTCTCTTCACCGACAGCTCGCGGCTCGTCAATAATTTCTCAATCGCGAGAGTCGACAGCCAGAGAGAAATATTTTATTCCCCGTGTTGTTATAACTCGCTTCGGTTCGTGAAGAATTCAGAAACTACGGCGCTCCCCTTCCGCAACTTCTGGAATTCGCGCGAGAAGTTTTCTTCCGGTGGAAGACAGGGGACGAGGGTCGCGAAGAAGAGGGCCGCTAACGACGGTAAGAAGAAAGTCGAGTGGGAATGAATTACAAATGACGCGGTTTCTTCTTTAGTTCGCGCAATCTTCGCGCGGCAGCTTGTCAATGAAACGGTTTCGAGAGCTTTTGTCACACGAGCCCGATCCCGGTATAACGAAATCCCGATTATTTCAACTGGTACGAATTCTTTCGAATAATCAAGCGATTGGATAGTAACGCGAAAACGATGGTACGTTAAATAATACTTCTTTTAGCGTACAATGTGTTACTATTTTTTATTTATTTTTATTTTATTCGATGTCTTTGGCACACAAAAAATTTCGAACAATCAAACGATTGGATACTTTTTATTTGCGAACATTCGCTTACCGCGAGAAATAGAATTTTACATGACAAAGTACGCAAAGGTGGAATCTTTAATAATTTGTGACCTTAAATAAGTTCGCATGATCGAAATTAATTTTTTGTAGGCTACTGAAAAAAATTTTAAAGGCAGTTTCCGTATTACGAATTCTTTCGGGTTCAAAATCATGATTTCGTGGATTATTGAATTTCTCTTTGAGAAGAGACACTGAAGAGAAGTAAAATGATTACGTGTTCATTGATACTTTTTCTTTGTTCCGACATGCATAATACCTCTGTTAATTTTCTCACATTTACCTCGATTCCCCCCAGGGTATGAAAGTTATATTATTTCTATACAGAGAAAATTTCATCCTAATTAATAATTCCACACCTCTGTTACTCGTTTTACCTTAAAAAATCGTTGATTACCAGATTTCGCGTACAATGGACTATCATTTTGAACTATTCCACGAATTATTATTTCTCGTTTTATTCTTATTATCGATGCATTACATTTTCGGTCCATTGTCAGATTTTTGACGTGTACAATACTACAGCCATGAATTCAAAATAAAGAACGAAGAACATGAAAGCTATGTTTTTGATTTCGATGTACGGATTATTTCATTGATTACGTTATCAGGTACAGCAAGGTAAATATACTCTTAAATTCTGAAATGGAATTACTAATAAACATGTATATACTTTCGAAGCTTTCGTTAATCTGAATGAATTTCACAATTTAAAAAAAACGATAATAATAGCAACAAATGCAAAATGTGTCTGACCATAACTGAACCAATATCACTTACATTGGCGTTATTTAGGAGCCCCTTGCGCACTTACCTCCTTTTTCAATAGCATCTTCGTCGTCAAGAAAACGCGCAACACTAACAAGGCGGCCATGACAGGTCGACAATAGTAGCTAGCTAACGTCACGTGTAATATATTTATTATACTGTGACGCTTACATTTTTCCTTCCATCTGTCAATTACTTGCAAGTTATTCCTCAGAACAGTTCAAAATCTTCATTTTACGACACGTTTCATCTTTCTGTACGAAGACCTAACTCAGACCTAACTCAGACCTAACCCAGACCAAACGTGATCTCCGGTGAGCTCAAGTGACGTCACGTGACCTACCGTGACCTCGACCTCAAGTGAACTCCGGTGACCTTGACCTCCAGTGACCTCAAGTGACCTCAAGTGACCTCAAGTGATCTCAAGTGATCTCAAGTGATCTCAAGTGATCTCAAGTGATCTCAAGTGATCTCAAGTGATCTCAAGTGATCTCAAGTGATCTCAAGTGATCTCAAGTGATCTCAAGTGATCTCAAGTGATCTCAAGTGATTTCAAGTGATCTCAAGTGATCTCAAGTGATCTCAAGTGATCTCAACTGACCTTAAGTAACCTCACGTGGCCACCGGTGACCTCAGGTGACCTCAAGTGACCTCACGTGACCTTGACCTTACGTGACCTCTTGTGACCTCACGTGACCAGACCTCACCTGACCTGACTTGAATGGTCTCGACTCGACTTGACTTATCTTGACTGTAGTTGACACGACTCGACGTATGTGAACAAGACTGATCCGTGGTTCTGATGTTGGGCCTAATTTACTTTCCACGAATCTTGCACGATATTGTACAGACCGAACTGCAAATTGCATCGAAGACAGAGTCTGTGAGGTTGTTTTTATTAAATGTATCACGAACGAGGATACGAATGTCTGTACGGAAGGATGAGTGATTACAATTCAGTATGGGATATGCATAGGTTGAGAGAGTGGTGTAACAGTGAAGTTAGGGGATCGAGAAATAGAAAGTGTGCACAAGTATGGCGAGTGTTTCGTACTTCGGTTGTTTTTCTTTACGATAATGTACCAGTAAATAGAAACGGACTGTGCTTCCATTGTGGTATTAACATAATTAAAAACTCCCGTCCAAGCTTTCGGAGCTTTTGACGCGTCGTTACATATGTGTGCGGCCTAGCGTTGTCTTCATGGAACACAACACCCTTCCTATTGGCCAATTCTGAACGCTTCTCGTCGATCGCTTGCTTCAATCTGGTCAGTTGTTGACAGTATACGTCCAAATTGAATAATTGGTCCGATGGGAGCAACTCATAGAATAGGATTCCCTTCTAATCCCACCAAACACACTGTCAAACCTTCTCGGTCGTTAATGCGTGCTTGGCGATCGTTTGGGCCGGCTCATCGCGCTTGGACCACAATCTTTTTCGCCTCTTGTTCTCGTATGTGACCCATGTTTCATCCCCAGTCACCATCCGCTTCAAAAATGGATCGATTTCGTTACGCTTCGGCAAAGAATCGCTCACTTACACCTGTGACTGAGATCACAAATCGTATTCTCATGAAAGTTTACAATACATTGTTAAGTCTACGTAGATCGAAAGTGTACTCCGATCAACGAATAATTGTCAATCCCCCGACGATGTGTACATTAACGCGCAACAATTTACACTCGCGCAGAAATTGAGATCTCTGCACGTTACATCTTTACATGTCTTTACATCTTACATGTCCCCGTAATTTTGATGTTTGACGAACGTTTAGAAAATGAACGTAACGGTGTCGAAAACTGAGCGGAATACTCGAGTAGACGTCGATTTGGCCATGGAATCGAAATCGCGGATGAGAAATTAAACGATCGGGCGACCGTTCCGCAAAGTGTCGATAAATAAACGATGGCGATGACAAAAAAAGCGTATCGAATCGAATTCAGTGACTTCGACAAATCTTTCCCTCCGGAATTCCGAAGCGAAATGCGAGCCATAACAAGATTCACCTGACCGCGTGCGCATTACGAATAACATTACCATACGCCGGCACCGCCACCGGGAGACAGAATACTGTGTGGAGGCGAGCGAAATGGAGCGGAATTTGATCAGATCCATAACTCTTTCGCTCGGCTACTCAATGCACGACCAATGAGTAATCCATCCTCTGATAGATACGATAAGCTTCGGAGCTATTTTCGTGTCGTTATACCGAACGAAATCGCTCGTACCGGCTACAGACGCGCGTCAACGCGAACAATCGCGATGCGAGGAAACTGCGCGCGGCCGTTGTTCGATTAGATCGAGTCCGAACGGACGGTGACGATACCTAGAACGAAATATCAAGTTTTATTTATACGCGACAATTGGAACGGTAGCCCGTTTAAAATTACTCTTGTCGGACTTGAATTATTTATTTACTTTTTATTATAACTCGAGCGAAATATCAAAGTTTATTTCTACGTAACGATTGATACGGTACGACTGTGGTCGTACTTGAATCGTCGAGTACAAAAGTATCCTTTATCGTTTGGAATACGTTATTTTGCAACGCATCGAATTGATAATCGAATTTCATTCCCGTGAAACGTACAATCTTCAGTTTTACAGGACTCGTAGAGTTATTGGAAAATTTACGAACGATGGTCTACGTACGTACAACATGGAGGAATATTTTCGAAACACGTTCGTTAAAATTATTTTCTACAGTTTTCGTTCAATTTCCAACGGAGAATCATTCTTTCGGTAATAATATATATTTAGTTTGCAATACCGTGTACGGTGTTCAAAATTTTTTAAACGTGGAAATTTAACGATATCTCAAACGGTAAGTATCTGTACCTCGATGAAACATCGACCAAGGGTTTTCTTTCTTGGACAGAGCGCAAGTATTCGGAACACTGCATAGCAATGATCGGTGCAAAGTTCCAACTAGTTCGAGAAGGAGGGATGTGTTGGACGGGAAGTGAACGAGACAAACAAGAACAATGGAAGTTAATGCAATGAAGGCGAAAAATCCAAGCGACGAGGAGCGAGTAACCGGGAGGAACGTGGAAAAGTTTGATACGGTTTAGAAACAAGTAACATAGCGGAGAAGTCGAGAAGTCAGCCACACTAGGGGGGAAAAATACGTCGAAATCGATGAAGACCAGAGACGAAGGTATCGACAAAGACACAATGCAACTGGTTAAAGAAGTTCAGGTTGTCAGGGATCTTCAACGGGGAGGTGCTCGCGCCATTGAAAGAGGGACGTCCAGGTCGAAGGAGAAATAACGAAGACCTGTACCACGGACAGAGAACTTATAACTACGACCAACTGATTCGGATCCTCGGGTCGAAATACCAAATCGAAGAACTCGAAACCATTAAGAACCGATGCAGCCTCGTTTCGATCTAACTTGTACCGATCCTAACTTATATTTGACGCGATATTTAGATTTCTTCGAGCTCGATATTTGGATTTATTCCAATCTAACATAATCTGGAACAAACTGAGGCTCGACTGAAACTGTAATTGTAATTACACAATTTTATAAAATTACATATTAGTTCCATGAAAGGAATTTATGAATCTACAAATGTACTTTCTAACATAATCTGGAAGAAACTGAGGCTCGATTGAAACTTCACCCGCAATTGTAATTATACAATTTTATAAAATTACACATTAATTCGATGAAAGGAATTTATAAATCTAAAAATGTACAGTGTATACCGATCCAGTTATTGGATAGCTAGGTTTGTTCGAGCTCAATTCAAAGCCAACACGATCAAGAATAATCTTCGACCCTGACTCTAACTAAGCCACAATTGTGATCTCGCGAAGTTACACGATTATCTGAAAAGAATTTTTATAGAAACAACTCGCGTGAACTACGATTCGGATCTGAACTCTAATTTAAAGCTTACCAAAGCTACAACTCGGGAACGATTACGTTGAAAAGAAACTTAAAATTTCTTCCACTCGTGATCGGTGACTCCGCAAAGTCGACCGTGGTTTTGTCAAAAAAGCTGGATTAAATACTTTCAGCGTGGCATACGTACAAACTTTATAATTAACGCTGATATCTCTGACGTGTAGCATTTAGAAGTTCCTGTTACACGAAAAAGAAAAATAGTTCGCTTAAGCTCGCCCCAGAGCCTGATGGCCGGTGTTAATATATATACTATATATCTATATATAAGTATATATACACATATATATATATATATATATATATACACGTCACGTTTAAACAAACTCTGAAAATAATTAATGGCGATAATCTGGAGGGTGCATGTAGACCGCCAGATGGTGAGTTTAATAAGTCAAATTAAATTGGATTAAGAGGGGCCGTGCTATCCGCGCGATGCCCGAGGATTTTGAATATTATATCAGGAATTTTCTGCGAGTCTGTGTCGGAACAGCTGCGAACTGGTTTCGTACACCACCGATATAAAGCCGGATGCGAAAGGAGCAGCCTCTCTTGTTCAATTGTTTCGAGACGACCCCCGATGCGTCGTTAATTAATCTCTTAACCTTTTCCACCGCGTTCTTAAACTCGAGGAAAGGGAATCGCAACCGTTGGAAATATTCCACCTTTATCGTTGTCGAACACGGACATATCTGTACGACAAATAATTTCAAGAGAGTTCTCGATTACTTTCTGCCAAGGAGTGACATTAAGGAGATTAGTATCGGAAATAAGTTCGTTTTTATGCTCGAGGACAACGAATTCGGTGTTTCGTTAACCGTACCGGTAACAAAAATTACCGGTGATTCGTTACTTCGCAAATTGAGGAAAAACCGATGAGGTTGAATAATGAATTCCACTATGGTCGAAACGAAATCGATCCAGTCCTAAACGAGCCATTTAGGCTAACCTCGTTAAGCATATATGCTCATCGTTTTACCCTTAGTGTCTTCGTGCGCACTTTGATGCATAAATAAAACGATACAAACGAACTTTCGGGATCGGTTAATATGTTCATGTGTTGGAAGATTCTTTGTACAATTTTAGTGTAGACAGTTACCTTATTAAATCTTTACGGTTTAACTATTTCTTTTTTCGTATATTTTAGAGTAATGTTTACACCGAGGAGGTCTCGAACCAAGATCAAGGCTTTTAAAAGACAAGATTTGAGCTTTTTTCGTTTAATAATAGTTTTCATCTTCGCATACTCTTTATCGAGTAGAACCAGAGTCATCGAAGCGAATTGAAAAATCGTTACGGACGAAATCGTGACGAGACGAGGAAAACCATTGTTAAGAATCTTGTCGATGAGAAATCAAAGAGAGAGTTCTTTCTACTTTCCAATTTTCTACCATTCTGTCTTACCGTTCTCGTAAAACTTCCGATCTTTAACATCCCTAACAGTGATTCGAATACTTTCGTACAATTTCGACTCGACATTTACTCCGAAGAGTGCTCGAATAAAAATCTAAACGTTCGAAAAACAAAATTTGAGCAGAAGTTCGTTTCAAATTAATTGTCCACCTCTGTCGAGTAACGCGAAAGTTATCACAGTTTGAAAACATCTGGATAAAATCGATAGGATAAAGAAAAAACCATTATTAAGAATCTCGTCAATGAAAGCTAGAATTTTCTCCACATTTTTTCATTCTCTGCTACTCTTACGTTTCTTACACTCCCCATTTACGGTATCACGACCAAGTTGAATGTGTACCACGATTCGGTACACATTTTTGTGTAATGTAATTTTTGTTCGAAGGGCTCACGATTGACCAAAACGTTTCAACCTTCGAATTCCTTCCAGAATCTTTCTTTCTCCTCGCGATACACGTCTCGTGTAATGTTTTCCAAGCTGGTTCCATACGGAGCCGATATTGCGCGTCTTTTTCAACGTCACCGGCTCTCACGGGCAATTAATAGCCACCTTTAAAGAGCCGGGCGCTTCGGGCGTCCATAATTCATCATTAGCGACCACGCAATTTTCGTCGTCCCGTGATCCACGATAAAACAGGAACGAGTCCGCGAATCGCCGATGCGACTACCGATATTGGTCATTTCGTGGGGTAATAGCCCGGCCAAGGATCTGGAATATTGGCACGGTCCATCGGGACACGATGTTATCGACCGGTTAAATTTAGAAAAGCAATATACACCGAGGATACGACCGCCCGCTATTAAGTCCTGTATCGTGCGTAGCTCGGGGAATAATTAATAGAAGACTTTGTTCATTAACTAATTGGTAATTAGACGAAGAGGCGGCGGAGAATCTCGCTTTTGATGTGTCATGCTAGATCGCCGTTAATGCACGCCCCCTGATTTCACCGACGCGATGTGAAATCGGGGAGTTACGGGCTCGAAAACGAAGGAAACGGCCGGGCTTCTTGTACTCGCGTTAATATCGGAACGTTCCGGGAAGTATCGCGGGCTTTTTTTTTTTTTTTTTTTTTCAAAATTTCGAATTCGAAGTTACGCGACGACTGCAACGACACCGAGTTTCGAACGTTACGATCTCCGCTGACCTTTCACCGTCGTACCGAATGCAACTGCATTCGTCTGCAATACTCGGGGTCGGATGTAAAAAAAGTGCATGCATCCACGTTCGAGGTCGTCGTCATTGTCGAATCACCTACTGCTCAAAAAGTACGCCATTTTTCGGGAAAGACGATCCATAGTTTGGATTGTACAACGGGTGGGTTATTGTTTCGATCGGTGAATTGTAGATTTTCTAACGATTTCTTCGGATTTTTCGTTACCGTATCGAATGCAACTGCATTCGTCTGCAATACCGGGGATTAGATGTAAAAAAAGTGCATGCATCCACGTTCGAGGTCGTCGTCATTGTCGAATCACCTACTGCTCAAAAAGTACGCCATTTTTCGGGAAAGACGATCCAAAGTTCGGATTGTACAACGGGTGGATTATTGTTTCGGTTAGTGGATTTTAGATTCTTTTTTGTACGGTAACGTAAGAGTGGTAAAATGTTAGTCGATTTGCGAGCGATTGCTGAATTTAGTATCTAGAATAACAGTATATTTATACATTTTCATTCGACAATCTTTTTCTATAGTATTCTGTCATAAAAGCTAGTTATTAAAAAACGAAATTGATTTTTTGACCCGATACAAGGCGTCTTAGGGAAGAAAATAAATGAAACAAATGGAACAAGTGGAGTACACAATTTTGGAAAATTACTCGAGCGGATTAGATCTAGGTTAGGTCTAGGTTAGGTTCTATTTACTGCGAACGATTCTCCAATCGTTTCAAAAACATCTCCAAACGAAGAACTGAATTTTGGAAATGAAGATCTGGATTGATTTAGGTCTGGGTTAGGTCTGGGTTAGGTCTGGGTTAGGTTCTATTTATCGTGAACGATTCTCCAATCGTTTCAAAAACATTCTGAAATGAAGATTTAGGTTATGTCTGGGTCGAGCCCTCCTATTTATTGCGAGCGTTTCTCTAATCGTTTCAAAATCATCTCGAAATGAAGATCTAAATTTAAAAAATGAAGATCTGGGTTGATTTAGGTCTGGGTTAGGCTCTATTTATCGCGAACGATTCTCCAATCGTTTCAAAAACACCTCAAAATGAAGATCTAGGTTATGTCTGGGTCGGGCCCTCCTATTTATTGCGAGGGTTTCTCTCATCGTTTAAAAACTTCGATCGTTTGAGAATAAACTCGAAACGAAGATCGACGATGCTGTTCTCGCAGCAGTGGTCGAGATTCTCTTTGTTAACTAGGAAGGATGCAACGCGAGAGACGGAGGAGCCACAAAACCGACGTAGCCGGAAGTCGGCGTTGCACAATCGTGCCGGACGATTAAGGCGGCAAAAAAAACGTCGGAAGAGGGTCGAAGGGGGGAGGGGGGTTGAAGTCAAGGTGTATAAAGTGCGGCGTAATCAGTATTCGGTCGGCACCGACCGGAAATTCAATTCCATCTTGGGGTTATAAATTTTTTGCACCGCTCGTAAAGGCGTGCTCCCGGCGAATCATCGTGATATATCGGGTGTTCTGCACAAAAGGAGCCACGTCGAGGAAGATCGTTGCAAGACACACGAAACTTTCGTTGCTTCGACCGGGCCCTCGTCTACGATGAAGAAAACATCGAAATATCGAACGTTCCTCTCGAATGTGTTCCAAGTGTTCCATAATTTTGTTCCAACGATGCGACAAACGTGTTAAATAAAGCGCTTGATTTACAACGACACACTGTTTGCACGATACGGTGAAGAGAGAAGCGATTATAAAAGTTTTTTAATAGGTTCCTTTCGAACGATTTAAAACGGCACGTTTTAAACAACATTAGGTCGCGAGTTACGACGAGTTCGAGTTCAAAATTCAGTTCGAATGGAATAATTTGTTTTTCTTTACGAGTAAATATAATAATTTTTCTATAATGAAAATTAAGAATAACAAGTCTTCTATAAGAAGCTTGAAAATAACGACTCTTACACGGTAAAGATAAATTATTACAACAGTCTTCCACTTTAAGCAGACTTCATGGAAATCTAATGATAATGGTCCTCTGACGATACAAATTTTAAGTAAAAGAGAAAATATATTCCGATTGAATTGATATGAAAATGTATATATTCGATACTTAAAATCGTACCTAAAAATTCTTTTTTATTTGCTTTTAATGATAAAAGAAACAAAAATTAGTCAATAAGAAGTAACCTTTTCGGTGTCCAATGTATACAATAAAATCGTGATAAATTCATTATAATCTCCAGCACGTTCGTTCGTTCGAGTCGAGTTCCTATTATTGCTTTCACTTTAAACGAAAATTATCTGACTCTCGCAGCAGGTAGATTCGACTTGCTTAACGCGACGGTGCAAGGAGGGTGAGTCAATAAAACCCTCGAATATCCGGATATTCCGCAAAATCGAGCTTGCTGTCGTCAGTATGAGCTCTCTGCGATTTCGCCGCTGCAACAAGAAATTCCAGTGGTCAGCCGAACACGGGGATCAACGAAGAAACTTCGCGCGCGGAATGGAACTTCCACCGGGTTTGAAATATGAATATTAAACGTTAAGTGAGCTGAAGAAGGTGTCGAATTTATACATCAATTGTTTCTACGTTCGAATAAATCATCGTTGCTCGCAAACGACGATCAGAAACTTTTCCAACCCTGCAACACGCACTTTAGTGAATTTTTATGAAACTTTCCAACGTGATTGTATAAATTATATTTTTTCATGTAAATTTGTAAATTTGGTAATTCTATCGATTTTAATGCACCCTAATACTCCGACGTATACACCAGGATGAATGTTTAATTAAATCTGTTAAAGGAGAATGATTTATTGTACGACGTTACGAGTACGGGAAGATATAAAATAATTTATTCTGGATACAGTTGTTCGTGGTCTTTTGTTACAATTTTGGACGAAGAAATGACAAATCATCGTTCAATTGTAATCTAGAACGTAGAATAAATCGTTAATTTGTAATTTAGAATCTCTGCACTGTAAATATATAAATCCAATATCCGTCGAAATAAATTCAATTTCGACGGGAGTAAATTGTCGAAATCAAACGTGAAAACTAGTATTGACGTAACGTAAATCAGAAAATAGAATCTCAACGGAAAAACCAACTTGATTACAGTTTCTAAAAAATATCAATTTCAAAAATGCCATTCGAAGCTGTCGGTTTTGGAGCAGACAGAATAGAAGCAGTTATCGAACCGCTGGCTACGCGCAATTTTGCGCAACCGTTGTCAATTACATTGTTTGCCTGACAACGTTTCATTTTCCCACGGAATCACTTTCCATCAATTTCGTTCCAACCTTCCAATCGATGCGACCAAGTTAATTCGCGGTTCCCTATACAAAGTAGGAAAAACACACAACGGTGGCGAACAGAGCTGAAACTATTCTAATACTTTACAGCTACTCGTTGTTTAAATATAAATTCAAAAATGTAAATTATAAACATTAATCGCGACAAATTTGTTCTAGTTTCCGAAAACTTAGTTTTTATCGCATTTCCCACTGTATTGTACGAAAACTGTATACAAGATATATAAAAAAAGAAAATAAATGTTCGAGAACTTATTAAGTCAGAAAACGTTCAAGATATTAATATTTCCGTTCGATGTATACAAAAATGCAAAGGTTCTCGTACGATAAAAATTAACACTTTTCATGCTTGAACGTCGAAGTGTTCGAATATTTGAACGAAAAAAAATTTGGCAGGCAATTGCAGCCCTGGTTACCAGCGCGCAAGTAGCGCGAGTCAACGTGTTCACCGACATACGCGAACCAGTCATTTCCTTTTCTTTCCCTTCTTTTTTTAATAAATACGAAGAGAAGAGAAACGGAAGACTGCGGCGTCCCTGTGGGAAGGTTATTTAGATTTATTCCCGAATCCTCGACCCGCCGATATTTTCTCCGAGTGCACGTGCCAATACCAATAGGCGGAGTGGTTAATACCGTCTGCCCTGGCATCCATCCTTGCTACTTGATAGTCAGCTTCCATTCGAAAGCTTCGTCTTATACCGCGGCCTATACGGTAATCCTAACTCTCATCCGCTTTTTTCTCAATCCCTCTATCACAGCTCAGCGTCGCCTGCGTTCCTGACTCGCGACCGACGCAAATGTTATTGAAATTCGAGGAATTTCAAGGAAAATTTTTTCCGACGGATGTGAAACTCCACTTCGAATTTATAATAGGAGAATTATTAATCGAATGCGAAATTTTACTAAAAGGGGAGTTATTAATTGAATCAAAAATTGTATTAAGAAGAAAATTATTAATTGAATGAAAAATTTTATTAAAGGGAGAATTATTAATTAAATCAAAATTGTATTAAAGGGAGAATTATTAATTGAATGAAAAATTGTATTAAAAGGAGAATTATTAATTGAATGAAAAATTGTATTAAAAGAAGAATTATTAATTGAATAAAATTTGTAGTAACATCTCTGGAACTGGCTAAAATCTTTCAACTTTATAGAGAACAAAGTGTTCAATGTCTATATCAATAATATACTTCCCAAGTTCGTAGAGCAATAAAAAATAACATATTTTTTCCTCAATTAATCAACTGATTAAAAATAATTGACTTTCGTTTCCTCGACAATTCTCGCAACGAAAATTATTCCATCAAATTTCTCACGCCGTTGTGACTCAATGATTAAAGTTACATAATATCGATTCACAGTATAATAATCTACTTCTAAAAATATAAATCATACCGACACCTCATAGACACGGTACCTGTGCCTGTGAAGTACAAATTTGAATAAACCTCGCGAACAAGACTCGGTGGAACTAACGCTTAGAAAATTTTTCCAATTCAATAATTTGGAAAATACAACTATGCTCGCGACCAGCAATTATTTTTAACGAAAACCGTGAAGGCGCCTCGAAGCTGTATTTATCGTCGGATTCAAATAATAGAATACTCGCGGTGAAATTTATTCACAACACTGGATCCAGTATACGCCGCAATATTTCGCCGATCGACTCGACATCCATCCTTGCTGCTTGATAGTCGACTCGCGTCCGAGGGACTTGTTTTATATTTATGTACGAACATAACGGTTAGCGGTAACCCGACTGGTTTCTGTTACTTTAACCGCGCAGCTCGTGAATCGTAAAACTAATTTGCAATTCTACGAGCGACAATATTGTCGTTCAGGGTTCTACTCATTTCTCTCGTCTGCATGCTTACGTACGAGTTGCATTTTCGCCTGCTTTCGAGACACGGTATTACACTTTACAATGGTTTCTTATTTATACCCAAGAAAGAATATTCCTTGAATTTTAACATAAATTTTATACGATTTGTATAAAAATTCACAGCCTTTGTACAATAATACCGAATAACCGAGTGCTTAAGACAGTTTCTCGAAGGTAGTATACAAACAAGTAGTATAAGTCACTCGCGCCAGACACCTCTCGCGCGTATTTGTAGCGATTAATAACTCGGACACAAAGCCTCGAACTCAATTTCATCGTTCCTGATTTTCGTCTTATTTTGCTACGTAGAATCGCCCCTTAAAGTTTCAGACACCTGTTGCCGAACACCCTCTAGAGTTCCGTTAAAAAAAGTCCGTGACCTTGAAATCTCTTTGAATCCTTCCCGTACAAAAAAAAAGAAACAAACCAAACCTAAACGTGGACCACTCGAAACGCTTCAACTTTGTCCAGTAACGTTTCTCGATATCGGCGATATTTTTGAAAATAATTATTTCAAAGTGCCTCGAGAAGTTCTGTCCCCTCGGAATATCATCGTTGTTGTTCGTTACTCGTGCGTTAGTTGCACAAATATTTCCAATGCATCCCGAGCACTGAACAGACATCCTACAACATCTTCCACGAAATCTTCTCCCCTTCGAACGACCGCTTCGCGTCCTAATGGAAACCGAAAGTAACGAGACGTCGCACGGTGCATTATAGTATACCTATAATCAGAAGGCTTACGTCGTTTTCCATCCACGAGATATTCTCCGTCGAGTGTAACTTCCACGGCGAAACGGACCCGCGGATTATCCGTGGAAGTGCCAAGAGGCTTTTAACGCGGTATAATTTATTTCAAAGCCAAGACCGGCCCCTCGAAAAAGGGAATCTCTGATGAAACAGCCTTAATTAGCGCGGAGTTTCTTACCTACAAATTCTCCCTACTTTTTCGCCAAAGGAGACCACCGTGCTCGCTAACCGTTCTTTTTTCCATACTCGATCGTTGCCAAAGCTTTCTCGGTCGATCGTTTCTCGAACGTTTCGACCGATTCGATTCTTGGCACGATATCAAACGTGGTATCGCACCTTGCGTCGATAACCAGAATGTTCACGGTTGCTCGATAATCGGGGTGTAATACTCGAGCGTCTTGTTTCGAACGAATAAAGTACAGGCGGGTCTCGATTAATGTGAGTTCGACGAGCGCGAATCATAAATCGATACCGAGGGAAAAATTCAGTTAACGCGAGATTCTACGAATTTCTTTTCTTCGGTTCGATCGTGGACTTGTTTCGAAGATATCCGATCTCTCGTTTCGTGTGTTATCTGAGTTGCTTTCGTTCGGTTGCAGAACGTATAATATACACGGTGTATGAAACCGTATTTTGTGTAGTTTCGATAGTAGTGATCTCGAGAAAAGTATTTTAACAGGAGTAAGAAACACGGGAGGGGAATTAGAATTTGAGAACTTAGAAAATTAGGTTGTCGAGGAACTTCTCGATTTGTTCGATGATGACTTTTTGCATCTTAATGAGTCATGTACGTGCGAAGATAATACAACCGAAGAACAAGAAAAGAAATTCACACTAAAAAAATTCGGAAACATATTTCAACACCTGTGGAGATCGTAGAATAGAAAATTACGAATACTGATCCGAATATGGATAAATGTGTAAATTAAATACTGTAGATTTATACGAAGATACGAGAAAGCAGAAGAAAGTACAATCTATACTGTTAAAATACTTTAAAAAGACAGTAAACGTTGTTTACGTCGTAATAATTTAATAGAATACGTACGAAAAGGTGTAGTTAAAATTTTTTAACGTTTACGTACTTCTTTCAAATTAGAAACAATTACTGCGTTTTAAGTATTCGATTAGTGTGAATTGAGATAATCCAATCAACTTCTGGGATCTATTACTCGCACTAACCAATCATTTATTGGTGATTTTATGAAAATAAATACTTGCAATTGTAATACGATCCGACTCGTTACCCTCGACTCTCGACAAAGACGTTTTTTACCGTAAAAGTGATTTAAAAAAAGCCTCGTCTTAAACGATACAATCCTGAGACTACGTACTCGTGGAAGAAAATTCGTGCCACCTTCGATGCAACAACGTTTTCCTTGGAAATTGACAATTGTTGCTGCGATAAGAAAAAAAAAAGAACAAAAAACACATTCTGAAAAAAATGGCAACATCCAAATCGCGTAAAAGCTTTTCCACGTTATTTGGCTTCCACAAAAATGTTATAGTAGATATGTCCGTATGTGCTGGAAAAGGATAAAGCTGTCGTATTGCTATCCATGATGCACATAGGTACTATTGTTTGTAGTCCAGGAGAGAAAACAGAAATTATTCAATTTTATAATGAAACTAAATTTATCGTCGACACGATCGATCGAATTTTAGAACGATAGAGTACACGTGAACGAATTAATAGATGACCGTTAACTTTTTATACGTACTCGAATTAATAATAATATATTCGATTGATAATACATTCGAATTAATAATATAACAATATACTCGATATTATTGCTCTCATTGTTCATTTGTGATTTAGTATAGGTGGATGCTATAATTTCTTTTAAGACGTGATCACATGGAACAAATTAAGACGAAAATCAAGCTTGAGATAGAGATTTCGTTTTAAACTTATAAACAATTAAAGATCCGCACACGAAGCTAAACAGGAAGAGTGCGTCCAGTATCAGTGACCAATTTGTAACTAGTATGAAAATTCATTTACAAGATGCAAGAATTAGCATTTATTGTAAGTGAACGAACAATTTTGATCAAAAACATTGTGTATAATTTTCTTGCAAAATGTTCTTATGTTTCTGTTTACAATTCATCTGACCTCAACATTCTTTACGAATGTTCACGTATTCAAACATTAATTTTTATTTTTCAAATCAACGTACAATCGTTCAAAGACCAAGAATGCAGAGCAGTTTAACCCTTAGCTGACACGAGAGAAAAATCTAAAAAGGAAAATATAAATTATAAGTAATATGAATAAAATATAAAAGTCCACGAAATATCGAAGTAAACAAGTTAACTTCAAAATCGTGTGTAATTTCCACTTTGAGAAATCTTCCTCGAGCGATTAGCTCCTCGTCGCGGAAGAGTCTTCGAGCTCAAAGGGTTGACAATATTTCAACGGGAGTGAAGATTTTTAAACAAAATACAGGAAACGGTGCCGGGAGAACCAGTTTATTGACACAGGGGTTAAAACAGTAGGAAACAGGTCAAACGTTGAATAGGGCACGCTCGATCAATTTTACTCCAAAGGGAATACGAAGTTCCTTGTTTATAAATATTGTTCGGGAATATGTTAATGACGCCTAACGAGTGACGCGACAGGGCTCTCGGAAACAAGGTCGATCGATCGACCAATGAATTTTAAATAATTGAGGGCGACTTAATGCACGTAACCCAATTAACATGACACGCGTCATAGATTCAGATCGCATGCAAATATCGTCATCGTTCGACGCGATGAATGGATACGCGGTGTTCGATCACTTTCGAGAATTATTTTCAACGTTTTCGGAACGGATCCAAACCGGATATATCGTTTACGAAATCGTCGATTAACATTGTTCTTAGACAATTAAAATCACACGTTGGTATATATATATATATTCGTGTAAGTTGGTGACGTGTTCAGACGTCGAGGAGTGGACATTTTGTAATGCCTACAAATGTTCCGCAAAGCAATTTGCATCGGAGGCAGAGTTCCGTAATTAAATTTTGGTAATCGCGTTCCCGCTGCAATTCTATTTAATTCCTGTCGGCTAAAATTCTGCATACGTGCAATATTAACGTCACAGTCACTGACAACGAAATTCAAATAGAATTCTTTGCAATGCTGCGTCAATCAATGAGGAATCGTAACGACAAAGGGAATTCATTTTTATTTTATACACGCGCGGTTGTACGTCGGGAAAAATTGGACAAAGTTTGGATACGCAACACCGTGGATGTGTCGACACTTTTGGTCGTTGAATCATTCTTTACGGTGGTTTTTTAATCGCCATGGGAAGCTTCCACATTTGTACACTTCCGTCCGATCGGATGAGGTCGGGTCAGGATGTTTGTGGAATATTGAATACTCGATCTGTAACGTGTATCGCCATAAACCTAAGTGGTCGAAAGGCTCCGCGTATGAATTATTTATTTACACAAGAACGTGTCCTGTAACACGAGGAAAAGGGAATACACTGCTCGAAACAATTAGAGGATCTTTTCACCAGCGAAGGGATTGTATATGAAATTGTAGCGAGTTCTAGTCGTTGTTCGTGAGAACGAACGAGTTTCGCGAGACAAATTAGGCGCGTTCTTTTCCACGCCTACGGTGGCCCCTGAACGAATAGGACCTGCCATAACTCCAGACGCAATCTTCTCGCGCGCCCACTATACGCGTACCACGTGAATCTTTAATGTAACCGACGCTAAAATACTAAAAACGCGAACATTCGATAAAAATATTACCGACATTAACACCAAAAACTACTCCAACCCCAATACTCGGTTTACACGTTTAAATTGTTTAGTAAGATGATTTTCAAATTGTTTCGAACGGTAGATAGTACTCGGTATCGATTATAATTAGGGGCAGCATTATTCGAGCTTCTCGGAAGCCGAGTTGATCGACTCCACGAACTATAAACTAGAAAAAATTGACGTTAAATAATATTTGAAAAAATTTCATCGATTATAAAACAAAGAAACTTAACGTTAAGTACTATTTGGAGAAGAATACTATTTTAAAAGACCATCGATTATAAAACGAAGAAAATTTACGTTGAATACTGTTTTTAAAAAAAATGCTGTTTCAAGAAACTACGTTAATTGTAAAATCAGAAGATTGACGTTAAATAGTATTCTTTTTAAATTCGAACGAAATTTAGAAATTTACAAGACACATTTCTAAGGTAATCGTCTATTTCGATTAAGATTATTGTCGCATAATTATCAGCTACCAGAGAAAACTATCTGGTACTGTAAACAGATGCACCAGAGGTGCAAACTTTCCCTGAGAATCTTTTAAAAATTACACGGTCCGAGAACGGTGAACGCATAAATTTTTGATACCTCGAACGGTTCGAAGAATCGTGATTCCATCGTATTCGGTACCATAATTCAGGTGACCCGATAAAACTTTAGCGGCTCACGAGTACACTTATTTCGAGTCGTCAGGGAGGAGCTGTGCATTATTCTCTCGGTATTCTCAACATTTTGCCAGCGTGAAAAGAGGCAAGAAGAGTCGTTACGCCTCTTGCTCGCAAACGACTGAAACCTGAACCCTTCTAGTATCACCGAAACCCTCGAGTCAATTATTTCGTTACAGACAGTGAAACGTACGGAATAAAACGTCCGCGTTTGGTAAATCTCGACACAATGAAAATATGTACTTTGCACAATGAAAATATGTACATTTTAAATATACGCTTTCCAGCCTCTAAATTGGTCGATTACCTCGTTGGAGAAAATAATATCGTATATCGTCGATTATTAAAAAAAATGAATCGCGGATTAAACGATATGATTGATTCGTAAATACCATGTGCGAAGAAAATATAAATTATTTATGTAACATTGATTATAAAATTTGCACTTTTTAAAAATACACTTTGTCGAATATGATGATACACTCCAAATGTAATAACAAAGTTAAATGGTTTTATTGTAATAAATGATATTTTCTTTAATGTAAATTAAATCTTTGGTATTTTCGAATCAATCTCGCATTTTATTCTCGACGTTAGATTCTTCAATTGAGCATTATTAAATATTTATAGCACGTGACGAAATGTATCAGAAAAATTTTTTAAAAAGTGCAATAAAAAGTCAATTAAATATTCAAAAAATAATAAGTTTTATCGAAAAACCTAGTACTATACTGTTCAATAAATTTTATCGAACGACGAAACTTATCGTACAACCTAGTACTGTTCAATCAGTTTTCTCGAACGACAAAACTCATCGAACAACCTAGTGCTGTTCAATAAATTTTATCGAACGAAAAAACTTATCGAACAACCTAGTGTATCGATTTATAGAACGGAATAGAACAAGTTGTGTATTCGAGCCAGGGCCAGCGAAGAATAGCGAAAATCGTTGCATCCATTGTACAACGTACTCTCCTCGTAAGGAAGGGCAGGGCAACTTGTCACGCGTAACGCTGTGAATTGACGTGATGCCTATTTTAGGGGAATTCACTTTGAATTTCGTCCCCTTAGAACTTTTTCCGTCCTCTGGGTTCCGCGGGACGTCAAGTCTGCGCCCCGTCCATCCCTCTCGTCACGAATTACCTCGTCAGAAATTCAACCCTCGTACACAGCCATTTCGCAAATTCGATCTCCGTCCGCGCACGCTGGATGCGAACGTCTCTGCGTACCTCGTCCAAGTATAGTAAGGCGAAACGAAGAAGTCAATGGCATTACGTCAAATCGTTGACGCAATTTTCGTGGATAAAAGTTCGTCGCGAAAGCGCCGCGAGGAGTTCCGTCGACCGTCAATTTATTAAAAACGTGCAAATCTGAGCGGGGGAATTCGTCGAACGATCGAGCTCGATTTAGAATGACGCTCGCTCTACCTTACCGAGTTCTGAATTGTACGAATGCGATAACACAGTGTACGAAAGATCGGATATTTTCGGATCTTTTCATGTAAAAAGTAACACCTACCGATGGTAGTGAAATAGTACAACGGTGTAATGATATTGTTAATTGAAGAAAGATTTTAGGGAACTATCTTCACTGATCGTCTATTTCACAGTTAATTTTAGAATGTTAAATTAATACTGTTGCTATCTATAGTAGGATGAATTTATGTATTATATATTAAATCATTTTGCAACAGATAATAACATAGTCTACTAGTATGCTAGGAATGTGAAAATATATAATATCCTAATAATGTAATTATAATATGCTAATAACGTGACTTTAGAATCGTATGCTAGAAATATTACACTATAATTATAATAGGCAAATTATATGACACTGCAATCACCTATGTGAATAATACAACCCACAATTGCACCCAAACGAAAATAACAATTCCACGATATCTCTAAACAAACATTCACAATGCACACTTCTAAAAAATACTCAAAGTCAAGAATCTCGACTACTATAATACGTTCTCTCGAATACACTCGAACAACGCTGCAACCAACAGTCACCAACGACACGTCGCTCCAAAGACGAGAAGTATGTAAAATTCTCGAGGAAGATCTACCGCGGAACACGCGTTAATTCGCCTTCTCCCGAGAAACGCGATAAACGAAACACCGAACACTGAAACATATCGCGCGACTGATCTTGTTTCTCTAATTTCATTAAGCTCGGTGCGAACACGGCCGAAATGAAATTCTGCACGCTGCGACATTATCGGGAGGGGAGCACCGGAGCGGCGAGAGCAACGATATAAAGAAGCTCGAAGCAAGGGTGGCGGAGGGTGGTTAAGGGAACGGTGGGGGGATGAGAGTAAAGGCTCTGTTCAGTCTGGTAGAAATTTTCCCGCGACGTTTCCTTTTGTCTCTCGGTTGGGCGCGAGACATGAACCTGACCTGACCCAACTTGATTCAAGTCCGTTTCGTAGAAACGTGCGAGAGAGCGAAGAAGTGGCCCGATGGTGGGCTCGGAGGGGCGGTGAAGGGGGCCACGGGCCGGAAATGAAGGTGGATGGAACGTCGCGAGGCAAACATACGCCGTTACCTTCTGTTGAGTAAATTTTATCGAATTCGGTGATCCCTCGGCTTCGGGAAACGGGGACGGAAAAACCGTAATATGTATCACACGGTGCAGTACGCACGGGAAGTGCAAAGCGACGGTGACATGTGTTATGTCGAATCAACGACCACCGACGGCTGAAAACTTTGAAGATCCCCGCGGGCTTTAAAATCCTTTCCATCGCGACGGTTTTCTACCGCGACTACGAATATGTATCTCGTTTGGTTATTCGTGTTCGATACGAGCGCCCGCGAGTATTAATTTAGCGATGGAAATTCAAAACTTTGAAGATCTCGATGGCTTCGAAACCCTTTCCATCTCGTTGCAACGAATATTTCGTTTAGTTGTTCGCGTTTAGTACGTCCGCGTAGTGCAGAGGTGCTATAGTATTGGTGTAGTAGAATAGTGTAATGCTATAGCATTAGTATAATAGAGAGATGTAGAGATGTAGTGTTAGTATAGTGTTGCTATAGTATTGGTATAGTAGAAGAGTGTAATGCTATAGCGTTGGTATAATAGAGAGATGTAGCGATGTAGTGTTAGTATAGTATTGCTATAGTATTGCTATAGTATTGGTATAGTAGAAGAGTGTAATGATATAGCGTTGATATAATAGAGAGATGTAGCGATGTAGTTTTAGTATAGTGTTGCTATAATATTGGTACAGTAGAAGAGTGTAATTCTATAGCATTGGTGTAATAGAGAGATGTATATAGTAGTAGCTACTAATATAATAGTAGCGATGTAGTGTTAGTACAGTGTTGGTAATACTATAATATTGGTATAGTAGAATAATGTAATGCTATAGCATTGGTATAATAGAGAAATGTAGCGATGTAGTGTTAGTATAGTGGAACGGTGCTATAGCACTGGTATAGTGGAGCGGTATAGCGCTGTAGTGTTACTATGGTAGAAGAGTCTAATGTTATAGCATTGATATAGTACAACGGTGTAGCGATGTAGCGTTAGTATAGAAAACAGTGTTGCGCTATTGTGTTAATATAGTAGAAGATTATATAGCCGTAGTATCGGTATAACAGTGTGTCGCTGTAATAGTACAGTAGTTGCAAACATGGTCATCTGATAGTGACTACAATTGCGATACAGATAAGTAATACAATCACCATTAACGTTATCCGATTTAATGCAGGTAAAAACTTCTGAAATTAGATAATTACGATCACGGTACATTTACGTTCGTCGAAAAGATATTTTCCATCGCGCAATGTATCGTGTTCTTTAAACGTTTGATAAATTCGCTAATCGACGACCACCCGGAGCATACTAATTAGCGTTTATAAATATTTTCCGGACCATTGAAATGCAAAACCTTTTATATCTCGAAACAAAGATAAATGGACTTACACCATTTCCATAATGAACGGCTGGAATAGCTTCTCGCTAATGTGTCAAACGTTTTAAAACACGTGGCGTAATGAAGCAAAAAATTGTATTTCCTCACCTTTGGCCGCAGTACTTCCAACCGATGTCGTTTCGCAGATTGCAGGTCCCCTCGTACACTTTGAATTATTACTCCCTCGTTCGAATAACAATGTGAGCAAACATACAACATTTTTAATTTCCACGAGAATATTTTCGTACTCGAACGTTAACGACACTAGACGCGGAAAGAATTGAAAATTGTATTACGAAATTTACGAGTCGAGTAAAAATTGCGAACGTTGCGTTCAATGGTTGTCGCATATCATAAAACGTTCGCATCGCGAACGATTACGCGATGTTGTCGATACGAAAGACGAAGTACGACCGAGGTTATAACTTTGTTTCGATTTCACGATCCAAGTCACGTCCCAGAACGACAATATTTTGATTCCGTGAAACGATCGCCACGTAACTGGCAACTTGCGAAAATCGAACCTTCCCTCTGAAACGGTACAACTGTTTAATGACATTCCTTCACGATACCATTTCTCATGGTAGCAACGATATAATATTTTCTCATACAAGAGTAATTAGGGTCTAGTTTTTTTTTTTTTTTATTAACTCGCCAACGAATCTAATCAGAAAATTCACTCGCAATTACCACAAATTAAATGTTCTGTACGAATCTTGAGATATTAAGTACACGGTACTTTCTGAATTTTAAATTTAGATTGATTTTTCAGAATCGAGTACTAAGCTCGAGAAAAGAATTCTTTCTTTGGTTTGTTACATAAATATTATATAAATTATAGTTATAAAATTATTTCTGTGTCAATGAAATGTTTGTATTAACGGTGTTTAAATGTAACGTTACAAACTGAAAAACATGGTTTTGAGAAGGCTATTCTCGTTTACATTATAAAAGACTAACAGAGCTACCGAGGCTAACAATTTAACAGGTTAAGAAAGTTATTTCCGTGAACCTATCCTTTGTATCGAAAACCACACTTCAAGGATTAATTAGTATATCGTATACAAGGAGTATAATCGTCGTAATCTCATTTTCGAGGGTTCAATTATTTTCCATTCGTTCGTTCGAAGATTAAACAAATCTTGAAATTTAACAGCACGCGTTAACCGATAGAAATAAACTGCACAAGGGATTGAATAATTTTCTGCATACAATTTATTCTCCAACCTCGAAATTCAAATATAAAATACTATTCGAATTTATACAATGTAATCGCCCATGTTAAAATAGAAACTCGGAAAATTAACAATGCATATTTGAACAGGGGACGCGTGCACGTGCGCGAGAATTGAAATTTACAAGCCATCGGCGGACGCTGCGCAAAAATACAACGTTTTCTCTACCATGAATAAAATCATTAGCATGCGCACGAATTACGAACCTCATTTGAATTCTCGATGCATGGTATAATGCACCCGTTTCTAGAGATTCCGCGATATCCGTGTCAATTTATTTATTTATTTTATCCTTTTTTTTTTTTGTTTTTTTTTTTTTTATTTTTTTACTTTTATTTCATTCGGCGAGCTTCGATGCGAGCGAACCGCGACTCTCGAACGAAACGCTACTCGATGCACGAAATTCTCCGTTCGAGTTAAAAGAAGAAAAAAGAAGAGAAACACCGTTCTTAATTGTGTCCCGTCTTTTCAATTTCTCTGGTAAAATTCCGTTCGAAAAACCGACAAAATTGCTACCCTCGCGCGGAACGTGTACGATCGGAGCGTCGTTTACGTATCGCTCGGAAATTAGCTACGATAAAACTACATCCGCGCGGCGAGAAACTCCCGCGTAAAATTTCCAACACGAGTACACACGGTAGCGACTGCTCGAGCACGCGAGAATTCTAATAAACGGTGTTCGAATCCTGATGTTGCAAAAACAAAATTCTCGAATTGCACGTGTCGCGTAGAATCGCCCGACGGGACGAGCTCGCGATGGAACCCCGAACCGAAACGCGTTGGTCCCCGTGCGAGTGATTCGCACGTCCGAAGTGTTCTAATTAAATCCTCCACGGTCAGGGGAGTGTTTCAATAGTCGTCGAACGAAGTTTCAACGTAGCAACGTTCTCTCACGGAGGAAGCAAGGCTAAAAGAGGCGGGGAGGAATCCGTATTCTTCATCAATCGAGATCGGGTAGCCCACCGGTGGAGCTGAAGCTGTCCCTCGAATCCTTTTGGGCGCGCTCGAAATGGCTGCCGGGCGATGTGTCTTTCATATGGTTATCGAAATTCAGAAAGTCCGAACCGCACGGGCTACAGGCCTGCATAGTGATTTGGAAATGATTCTCGGTTTCAACGGTCTACGAACAATCATTATTCTAGGCTGATTTATTACTTGGAGCAAGAAGCTGTCCGGTACGCCGTTTTCGGTGATCTGCCTTTCTAAGCGGGGCGATGAAATCACCGTGCCGTCGTCCGCGCTGTTGCAAAGTCCTCCCGCGCTGTCCATGATCTTCGAAAAGACGATCATTTTTTATCCCACCGAGCACAACCGTCGCAGACTTGCGGAATTTTTAACGTTAACCCGACTGATCTATAAGTAACCCTTTACGGTCGTGCGTCCGCTCTCAGCCACCACAGCAAGGAACCATACTGATCTTATACTTTGTTCAACTATGTATCGGTTACATGTATCATTTTCTCAGAACGAACTTGAATGTCTAAAGAATCTGTTCGCGAAGCGATACGATGCTCCTATCAAAGATAACGAAATCCAGTAGAGAGGAAAGGGTTAATGATTTTCTTTAATGGAAAACTGCATGTATCGCGGCACTATGAAGATGTGAAAAGTAAAGATTGTTCCGTATGTTCAGACGAAATTAATTATTTTTGCGATACGTGTAGTCGAGAAAGACATACAGGGCTGTACTTAGAGTTGGACATACAGTTGGAGAAAGATACCACACGATGGAGAACTATAAAATGTAATTTTTACGTAAAAACGTTGCATTAAGACACATTTTTCTATGAACGTATATCTAAAGTTAACAAAAGAATTAATAAATCTTGTTTATCCTTCGTAATCTTAAATGTTATGTGTCATTGCTTTTTCAAGGGAAATTAATTCCGGTTGGTACGACACCCATGTCCAAATTTAATACGACCGCAAAGGGTTAAAGACGGTAGATTTTTATTCATTTTTAAAGGCATCGTTTAAAGAGATGTCGAGACAAAGACCATTGTAAGAGATAAAGATCATTTAAAGATAAATAATCACTGGGACGATTGATTATCAAGATTCATTGTCTTCGCGCGATTGTGACTTGTGACCAGAATGACGATTGTAATATTATGATGATCCATGTCGGTTACGATGCTCGTGATAATTGTAGTGATTTATGGTGACTGTGACGATTACGATTATAGCCATTATGGGGATTACAATGATCGTATCGATGTCTGGTAGGATGATTGTAATAGTTACGATGGTCGATGAACATGATCGCGATTATAATCGGGATTGATTGTAAACAACGACGAGAACAATCTTGATAACAGTGTGATCTGGCACGATGTGTAATATTTCTCCCATGTTTCCAATATTGGTCGAATCGGCATCAGTGCATCGGTTACGTGACACGTCACTTTGTCAATTTACGTTTGGCGTACGAAGATACGCGAGCTCGCAACCGAAACGTTTCTTTTCGCGCAAACAGAAAGGATGAAGACGAGGACGAAGAAAGGAAACTTTTGAAGGAAAACTTGCTCTTTAATCAGTGACATTATGCATACGGTAAACGGGGTCGTGTCACCTCTAGTTTTCGTAGAGTTCACTGAAAACAATGAACAAAAGCAAACTGAGACCGTGATCTTCGTTAAACACCTAAAATTTCAGTTTTCGGAGTAAACCAAACTGTCTGAAACAAATTTAGCGAACACGTAGGATCAGAAATATAAAATTCGTACAGTGACTCGACAGATCTCTTTCTCGCGATAAAGAGAATCAAATTTTCCGTTTCGAATAAACGTTGAATTAAATGTTCGTCGAGGAACACAAATACCGTGCAAAACAATAATACGATTAACGAGCGATTAAATCGAAGCGAACCGTAAAGTTTCTTACCAGCTTGGTTTTCTCCTCGACAACCTCCACGACATTGCCATCCTCCGTGCTGGTAATAATCCCTGTTCCTAACTTTTTCCCCAGAATTTTTACTTCCTTCCTGCATCCACCGGAAGCGTTGACGATGTTCGTATCGCAACCATTCGTGTTCGAGGCGGTGTTCTTCAGAAACTGTTCGTACGGACTGAGTAATTTCATGTCCGAGTACTGAGGGGCCATGATCTCTTGCGTGTGGTTCTTCGGGCCCAAGATTTTCACTTCGCCCAAACCGGCGAACAATTTCGACGACGGTAGACAATTCATTTTGTTGCCGAGAACCTTCGTGAGAAATTTCAACGAACAAGTGAAACCGTTCGAAGCGTTTCTTCGATTTTCAAACCACCTCGAATGAAACTCTGAAGCGTTACCTTCGTTTTCTGATGTATCGAACCTAGAAGTTTCAAATCAGCTTGACTGATGGATATTAAACCCGGATCGGACTCGTTGTCCTCGAATACGGGTAATTTCATTTTCGATTCGTAGACCGAGTGATGGTCATCCATGGTCGAATTGCCAAGAATGTTCAGGTCCTCCGCTAAGCTCGTGTTGCTCTTCAGGTACGGAAGCGTTTCGCTCAGAATTGACAAGGACGGATGGCTTTTCAGTAACATGGAAGATATCGAAGGCTGGGACGAGTTCGAGAGAGTCGAAATGTCGCTACGATGGCTGAGAAGGCTCGTTAACTCCTGCTGGTTCGATGGTACTCCTCCCATGCCTGAAACAACACTCGATGAAACCTGTTTCGAACGATTTTTAACGTAACTCGAGGTGAACGCTTTCCATTTGCGATAGGAACACGTCACCGATTATACCTGTTCTCCTTTCCAACGAATTCGAACTACTCGTAATTACGATAACAATGCAAACTTTCACGTTGATCTAAACTCCTTTCTCGGTTCAAAGAAAGCCATTACTCGAAGCATCAATTCCCCTCGTTAAATCTCCGCGTTCCGTCAAACAGATTGAAAAAGATTCTAAAAGCTTCTTTTCCTTAAATCTATCTTTCGTCTCTCGTAAATGCGCGATACACTTTTAATAATAAAACTTTCTCGGGCGGTATAAACTGTCCCCTTAATTTAAAAATTGTTCTTCGTTTTAATAACGTCAAGCGTACCGAAATACGACGTAACTTATCGAGCGAATTTAAAAATGATACGAAACGTTAGCAAGATCGTTCGAATTCGTAACGGGTACGTAAGACAATTTTGCTCGAATTTAATCTGCAGATGTATACCTTCGTCTTCGTGTTCGTTGACAGCAACTCCGCCGTCCATGGACAAAGCTTTCGAACCCAGGATTAAATCATCGATTTTAGGTTGCGAGAGGAAACTAATACCGTCGACGAAACGATCGTCAAGACCCTTGCTGTCGAGAATTCTGATGTCCTTGTCCTCCAGAATCTCGATGCTGTCCATCGGCATGGATTTCTGCGCCGATGCCGAGTCAAGTACCATGATCTGATTATCGGAATCCCCGATGATGACGTCCCCGTTGCCGCGCATGTTCACCACATTGATTGCATCCGCTTCCTCGCCGTCTAGGATCGTCACATCGTGAGAGTTCTGCGCCATCAAGTCGCGGGCTTCGCTGTTCGTCATCACCTGTAACGAAAGGGACGATAAAAATCGAACGACTGCGAAGGAAATTTCATTTGACGCGACTCTCACGGAGTATATCGACGATATAATATACATCATGGAATACATCGGCGATATAATATACATCACGGAGTGTATCGGTGATGGAACATGTATCGCGGAGTCTGTCGGTGATGTAGTGTACATCACGGAGTACATCGATGATATGGTATATATCACGAAATACATCGGTGATGTAGTGTACGTACATCACGGAGTACATCGATGATATAGTATATATCACAAAATACATCGGTGATGTAACATGTACCACGGAGTCTATTGGTGATATAGTGTACATCACGGAGTACATCGACGATATAATATATATCGCGGAGTGTATCGGTGATGGAACATGTATCACGAAGACTATCGGTGATGTAGTGTACATCACGGAGTACATCGATGATATAGTATATATCACGAAATACATCGGTGATGTAGTGTACATCACGGAGTACATCGATGATATAGTATATATCACGAAATACATCGGTGATGTAGTGTACATCACGGAGTACATCGATGATATAGTATATATCACGAAATACATCGGTGATGTAGTGTACATCACGGAGTACATTGATGATATAGTATATATCACGAAATACATCGGTGATGTAGTGTACATCACGGAGTACATTGATGATATAGTATATATCACAAAATACATCGGTGATGTAACATGTATCGCGGAGTCTATTGGTGATATAGTGTACATCACGGAGTACGTCGGCGATATATAATATATATCACGAAGTGTATCGGTGATGTAACATGTATCACGAAGTCTATCGGTGATGTAGTGTACATCACGGAGTACATCGATGATATAGTATATATCACAAAATACATCGGTGATGTAACATGTATCACGGAGTCTATTGGTGATATAGTGTACATCACGGAGTACATCGACGATATAATATATATCGCGGAGTGTATCGGTGATGTAACATGTATCACGAAGTCTATCGGTGATGTAGTGTACATCACGGAGTACATCGATGATATAGTATATATCACGAAATACATCGGTGATGTAGTGTACATCACAGAGTACATCGATGATATAGTATATATCACGAAATACATCGGTGATGTAGTGTACATCACGGAGTACATTGATGATATAGTATATATCACAAAATACATCGGTGATGTAACATGTATCGCGGAGTCTATTGGTGATATAGTGTACATCACGGAGTACGTCGGCGATATAATATATATCACGAAGTGTATCGGTGATGTAACATGTATCACGAAGTCTATCGGTGATGTAGTGTACATCACGGAGTACATTGATGATATAGTATATATCACAAAATACATCGGTGATGTAACATATATCGCGGAGTCTATCGGTGATGTAGTGTACATCACGGAGTACATCGGTGATATAGTATATATCACGAAATACATCGGTGATGTAGTGTACATCACGGAGTACATCGATGATATAGTATATATCACAAAATACATCGGTGATGTAACATATATCGCGGAGTCTATCGGTGATATAGTATATATCACGGAGTACATCGGTGATGCAATATATATCACAGAATAGAGCGATGATGTAAACTACAAAATTAAAAGCTACTATAAAATACATTTTACAAGTTCCACGCTTTACCGCTTACGAGTACCGAGGCTTTAACGCTCATAAACCCCACTGATCCAAAGATCACGAACTAAAACAACATTTTCCCCCTAGTGTCTATCACTAAACCTCTCGTATTCGAATCATCGAAGAGAGATACGGAAAACCCAAATCTCCGATTTCCAATAATTTCAAGGATGACTTTACTCTTGAGCCGTTTTCGCTGTTAAACTTCAACTCATTCGCAAAGTATTTAAATGCCCCTGGTATCATCAGTAGTCAGATTTAAGTGTCCTGCAAGAAGTCAAAAGTGCGCGCAGACGTTTAGAATACCGTACAAAATTAAATAAAAAGTATTTTACGTTGACCACTGTAACATCGCGAGTTGTACTCGTTGTACGAGTACAGTTATATGCTCCAAATGATTCGAATGGGTTGGATCGACCCAGTGATCGATAAGACTTGTCCGCGTTATCTACCAAACGGAGGTCAAAATGTCATCGAACGATCGCGTAAAGTATCAAAGTATCGAAGACTACCTCAACACCAGGATCGAGAACAATACATTGCAATCGCGAGGTTCGTGTTATTAAGTGCTCCGCTACAAACTGCTTACTCATAGTCGTCGATCGAACGCCCATGTTTCGTCAAATTGCCTCTCGAAGAAGCGGGAGAAGAAACCAATGGGGGGTCGCGCGAAAGAAACCCTAGAAACCCGCGCTACCCGGCTGAACATAAATACGAAAATCATAATCGATCCGTTCATCACCTCGTAACGACCATCCTCGGTGGCGCGCACGAATTGTATTCCACCCTGGGCGGCCAGTTCCAGCAACTCGTTGCAATCCTCCATCGCTGAGGATACAACAGGACCATTCTGGCGATCTGGCTCGTTTCTGGGTGGCTCG
Source organism: Ptiloglossa arizonensis (assembly GCF_051014685.1). Lineage (NCBI taxonomy): Eukaryota > Metazoa > Arthropoda > Insecta > Hymenoptera > Colletidae > Ptiloglossa > Ptiloglossa arizonensis. The sequence goes on from NC_135052.1 coordinate 17,096,886, forward strand.
CTGTACGTGAACTGAGAATCCAATGCCGTGAGCAGGCTCTCTGTCGACAATGCACCAAATAAAGACCACATTGTCGCGACAGTTCGAAAAACATCGCCGCTTTAACGAGCCAATTATTGGCGGACGACAACTCCGGCCAGTCTTGGTGCAAATGCGTCCCGACCGGAATTATCGAGCCAACATCGTATCGCAACACGATCGGATCACCGGGACCGTCGAGAACGGTTCACGACAGGGAGTACAGTGATTAAATCTTATAGGATGCTTCGCTCGCGAGAAGTGTGCAACGATTTTTACACACGCGTGGAAAGCTTCCGGGGAGGGGAAAATAATAGCACAGAACCATCACGTTTCGCTAGACAACCCCCAAGAATATCTCTAAAAATGGACTCAAAGTACGTAATTTTGATGCTCGAAAGATCCGTGGACAACCTCCGCAAGGAATACTGCGAGGTACTCGAGGCACGCTCGAGTGGAAGAACGATGGCTCTTTGAAGATACAAGGTACATCGCGTTTAAGGGAATGGTGTCCTAAAACACTTGACTGGTACTCAAGCGCGCGACGCTCCTCACAGGCCTCTTGTCCACAGGTATCGAAATCACGTGCTTCGGAGCCATTTTCAAGTGTATTTCTAGCTGGATATCGTGTTAAACCCTTCGGTGCTCCGAATGCTTGTACGCGATCGGTGGGCCTCGTGCGGCGAACGCCCATAGGCGGTCACGGGGTAGGCTCCGTGAACGCGATCATTGGATTTCCGCACACGGAAGGGTGCACACGGTACGCAAACTTTCGAACTTCGGTACCGACGTAATCGAAAGTGGTATCGTTCGATTCCTCTCTGTGCAAGCTTTCCATAGGTATGTAGAAATCACTGTACATTCTTAACCCTTTGCACTCAAAGTTTTTCTACTATCAGAAACTAGCACCTCGATCAAACATTTACATTTCAACATTTCGTATACATATGTTTACATCTTACAAGAAAGGAGTAATTGAATTTTAATTTCAATTCCAATTTGGAAAACCAAATTGGAGAAAGTACACCGAATTAAGTGGCGATCGAGGATCCCCTCTCGAGTGGAAAAGGTTAAACCCAAATTGTCCATTACAATTCTCTTTCTTTTATAACAAAAAAAACAAATTTTGAATTTTGCTTACGATTTCCTTTCTTCGACGATAAACAAAATTTGGAATCTTTTCTAAAAGCTTCTGTCTATTAAAAATTCCCTTTCTTTGAGAACAAAGAATTTTGAATTTTGTCAGTAACAAATCCCTTTCTTCGTCGACAAAAAAATTTTGAATTCTGTCAGTAACAAATCCCTTTCCTCGACGACAAAAAAATTCTAAATTTTCCCCGTAACGATTCCACTTTATTTTGTTTAACGACAAAGAAAGAATATTGTTTCGAGTCTTCTCCCGAAGATACAGAAATCCTCACCGTGTTCATTTTCGGGTCCAGGTGGTTCGACGATGAAATTTATCTTCCCGTTGGGATCCAAATTCTGTATAACGGTGGCCACGACCGGCACCTTGATCTGTACAGCCTTGATCCGGTCCATGTCGACCGCGATCGTCGGACTCAGAGTCATCTTTCCCGCCATTCGTAAATCCTCGGCCGTCGCTGGCGTGAGTATCTAAAACAACCGAAGTGATCCGTACGGAATGTTAATTTCAACGTAGGCAACGATCCGTTGCCAGTGAATAATCCCTGAAGAAGCAAATCTGTGTCAATTTGATCCGCCCGAGACGTATCTGTGGTGATTCTTAGTCCGAGTTAAGTGGCGTTCAATGAGAATTGAAAGATTTTACATTTTTGTGAGTTCCAGTTGGAGAGACTTTCACGAGGACAGGAATTCCCTTGGCAGGTTTGAAGAGGGCAAACGGTGTTTGACCCTCGAGAAGCGCCATCTCCATTGCCTTCGTGTCGATCTTGTCGATCACCACGGACTCCATGACATCCGGCTTTCAAGAAATACAGTTCAACAGGCTTTATTATCACGTTTGTTCCCGCTGCTCCTTGCACCGTAGCTCGCGAAAACGTTATCGTATCGTTACTATTAACACGTTCACCTGATCCACGATGTTTTACGAACCCAGGAGGTTCGTCGTTTCCTGGGAAACGCAAACGACGCCCAATCCTGTTCAACGGGGTGGCGAACGTGTTAACGAACGTACGGTGTACCGATTTTGAGTTCATCGTACGATCGAACGTGGCGCAGAGTTAAATTATAATTAATTGCGATTTAATTCGATAACTGATACATTAGCTGTGATTACTAACCGCGATCATTGGATCTTTGTCCCTAACTTCGATGGTCTGATTGCGATCACCGTTGGGCAATTGCACGATCCTGACATTCTTGCTGGAAGTTGATTGTTATTAAATACCGTGCAACAAATGGTTCGTGGAATGATTTGAGGACTTGTCGAACAAATGGTACGGGAAATGTTAAACTTTGGAGGCATGCGGTCCTTGTTAACTCGAACGAGACAGTCTTGGCACGGAATCATGCGTTCGTGAGTTAGGAGACGGTGGATGGTTACTCGCGGGCACAACGAAAGAGTGTAACACACGGTACAACGATTAGAAATATTGTTAAGGAACTAGGAAACTACGTTTTGGATCTTCGAATCTAACGTAAGCATCCTCGAAGGAGGCATCTGACTGAACACGTGCTAATTAAATTATCCGTATCGAACCGAATTGTAAATTTATTCGAAAAGTTACTTTCAGGGTGCACGTGAGAGTGGACAAAAATTCATTCGAGGGTGAAAAAAATTTAATCAAGAAAGCACGTGAAAAATAAAAAGTGAACGGGGTGGGGCTAGCTTTCCACACGATGGGGGTAGCCTCTCGTTGAGTTTTTCTCACAATTGTTCGGGTCGGTGTGAAAGAGATCGAGTGACCGTACAAGTTTCAGAATCAGTTTCAAAGGAAACAACCATCTGTCATATATCTACCAACCGAGTGTATTCTCGAACTACACGTGGAGTTTTCGCACCCAAGACCCGCGGTATGATTATGTGATACGAGTGAGAGTGATTCAGAGTGCACAACGATCGAAGAGCAGATTGCAATTTCTTGCAATTCGTTAGCCGTGTGAAAGTGTCGCGAGTTGAAGCCAGAGAGTCGGTGCAAAAGCTGATTAGAGAATCGATAAAAAGGTGAATAGAACAAAGAATGCAATGCGTGTTTAATTTGGCATAGTTTCGTTAGTCGAGCAATTGACTGTTCAACATTTCTAGGCATGTATTGCGGGGAGAAAGAAAAATCAGTCCTATAAAAAATTACTTATCACATCGATGATACTTCTATATTTTATATTATGTAATTGTATATAGTATAAAATATTTTTATATTATACAATTTTATATAGTACAAAATATTTTTGTATTATACAATTTTATATATTACAAAATATTTTTGTATTACATAATTTTATATAGTATAAAATATTTTTGTATTTTATAATTCTTCCTGTATCTTCGTGAGAATAAATAAAAAAAAAAAAAAGAAAACAATCGAACAAGGTCGTGTTTGGACTCCTTTTCATCGAAAAGACCATACGAATCGATTATTATTACTACTGCGAAGATATAGAGAAAAATATAAAAAATTCATGTCAGTGTTGAACGTCACACCGCCAAGTTCGATACCGCTTTGAGGCTTCGATCGTACGGGATCGAATTTCCAGATATCGATACTGCGACTGTGTCGTACTGAACTGACTCACTGGCGTTGTATCTCGTTCATTCTCGACGTTATATCCCGTTCAGTCCTCATAGAGCGGCTCGTTTGACTTCTACCTATTCCCAGAATAAATTCTGGCTCGCGTCTCGACTAACAATATTTGCCGATCCCTCTTTTTAATCTTTAAACTACGCGTTACTGTAACACAGTGTCTCCCAACCATTTTGGACCAACGATGAGGTAAGATTTACTACATCGTAGTAGACTTTCGCATACGTTTCCGTTTATCATCGAAGAAATTCTATGAAACACAATAGAGCCGAGTGTAATTTAAAAGAATGTATTTATTTGACGAAAATTATTAAAAATATGATAAATTCTAAAAATAGAAAACATTTCCACAGATACACCCGAGACACTCGCGATGCACAGTGTGTACATTGGTTGGAAAACACTGCTGTAACACATTTCAAGTATACCTTTCGTTACTACGGGTGTATATACAGAGTATTACCAAATTACCAGAGTGATACAAATCGAAAGATGGTCATTCTGCATGAAAAAATAAGTCGAAAACGTAGAGTGACTTTTTTTCGCACGGAGCTCCATTTTCGAATAAATCAACGTCAAAGATTCATCGAGCAGTGTACACTGGACTCTGTTACGTACAGTTGTTTTTTAGTTACACAAACAATACCAATGTTTAACTTGTTACCATATCCGACTCGAAAAGTAATTTTACTTCAATGTTCGTCCCCTGGTAACTAAAACAAGACCTCGAAACAACAATTCGAGTAGCACAATAATATTCTTCGAACACGAGTGATATCGTGTGCATCGTGCAAGTGCATCCGTACTCCACGTATACTAAACATCGATCTATTCCGAAACGAAGCGCTCTGTACGAAGAAATATCACTCCTCGACTTATTTTTCCACGCATCCACCTTCTCTCGACTTTTGACACCAGTTCGACGATAATTGCTGCAAAATTATTTAAAATTCCATCGTAACGAAAACGTTGATAACCGGTGAGCAATTTTTCTTTCTCCCTGGAATACAGGACCCGTATCGAATTCGCGCGCTACGATAACAGAGAGACAGAGCGCCGGGGAGAGCCTGCCTGCTTTGCTCTCAGGTACAGGTTCGAGGAGTGCCATAAAAGATCAGAGTGGATCACTTTACGGGAGAAGAATGGAAAGGAGGTGAGAAGTAACGTCAGTTTTCCCGCTGACTGAAAAATCCAACATTCCGGCCGCGTGCATTCATCGACGCAAAAAGGTCTGTCTGTCGGTGAACGAATTAAGCGTCATTCGCGACGTCTACCTACTTTCTTATGACGTTCGGATCGTTCATTCCGGGCTGCGCGGCGGTAGGATGTCGATACTTTATGCCGTGCTTGTACTCCTCGTGCGATCTCAAAGAGAATCGACGCGGAAACTCTTTGCCGCAGATTCCGCACACGTACTGCATTTTCTCCGCGTGTGCGTGCGCTTTGACCTTGTGGCAGACCAAATTCGACATTTGATTGAAGCCTTTGCCGCAAAGCTCGCATTTGTACGGCCTCTCGTTCGTATGAGTAAACACGTGGTTCCTCAAATTGCCTGACAACGAAACGGGTATTTAGCCATTAGTGCTTGTTATCGTTTTGTAGCGCATCATACAAAGCGATTCCAGATATTCGGACTGCTCGTAACCCGTGTACAATTTCAACGTCGCTACGAGGGAGAATTTAATGCAGAGAAAGAAAAAAAAATGGTGAAACGAGATTCCGGGAGAGGGGAAAGAAAAAAGAGAAAAAAAATAAGAAAAATGGTGAAAGAGACACGTGTGAAGATCGTACGGAGAATTGTTACCTTTTTGGTGGAATCCCTTCCCACAAACCTGACATTTGTGCGGCTTGTGCTCCGAGTGTGTTTTCCGGTGAGAGATCAACGTGGACACTCTGCAAAACGTATAAACGATGTTTAATGAAGAACGATGGGTTGGGATAATTCCGAGCACTTTTTAAAAATTGAAATTAAATCCTTGATTGTTAACACGTTGATCACCAGGTTGGTTTTCCATATTTTACGATGTTCTCGATGATATTTTTGTTCAGAGTGTGCGTATAAAGCAGAAAGGATCATTTTTCGATGTATTTGTTATTTTATGGCATCGAAACGGTAGTGTTGTTTAAAAATTTACGAGTATTCTATTCTTGTGAACCCTTTGAAGAAATATGAGTTTGGAGCACCGATTATCAGTTAACCATCACAGGATTCAACGTGTTAACATTGCGAACAAAAAATCCTAACGTTATAATAATTGCCACAATTGTGAATCAGACACTTGGGAACAACGTATTGAAAATACGAAACGTTAGTTTAAATTTGAAAGAAGACAAAGTGTCATTCGTAGATCAAGTTTAGAAAAGACAGAAACATTGCACGTAATTGCCTGTTAGCATTTTCAAGAGGTAAGAGACTTACTTTAAAACAATTTCAAACGTCTATTCAATAAGTTTGACTAAATGAAAATCGTGACGTACACTTAACTTCAAAAATATTTTATTCGGAGTTCTTTCTACGATCACCACCATACTGCGATTATTATGTAATTATCGAACAGTGTATTATTTAATATCGTATAAAATATCAACAATGTTTCCAAGTCGATTCGTCACCGCAGTATAGAGCGTACCGTGAGCCATCGAAATAATAAAAATAAATACAATACGATAAAACGAAACCGTGAATACCCAGTGATCGAAATTACGCTACTTTATCCCCAGATCTGAACGAAGTTTCACCGAAATTCCCCTAGAAAACACGCGCGTTAACACCGTACGATGTAAATCGCATCTAGAATAGAGAAAACGAGCGAGAATTAATTGTTCGCGTACAGAGATTCGCGAGCTTCGTAAACCGAAACGATTTCAATCAAACTCATCGCTACAACAGTTTTAAGTGCACTCGTTTAAGGGCCACGCTTTGTTAAAATTAATGTATAGAAAGACAAAAATGTCACGCTCGTTAAAAATCTCTTCGCGCGTTTCGTACAATCGTGCGTTTGCAATTTTGTGTCGCGATTCAAAACGCTAATGAGCTACGTGCTTGTACGCGAAATTATTATTATTATTTCTTTTTTTTTCTCCAGAGAGAGATACAGAAAGAGAGAAATATTCTAGTTTTAATTTCTATGCACGCGTTATTCGTTGAAAACGTCTCGAATCTTCGAATCGAGCTTACGGTGAACAGTACGGCCGCCATTGCGCGCGATCGAGAAGTTACACGAAACCGAGCACTAGTCAGAATGAAGTGTCATGAAGGAATTGCGTATCGATTCGCAACTTGCTGACCTGTTGAAAGTTTTCTTGCAAAATTCGCAGACATACGGCCTGGCGTCGCTGTGTATCGCCTTGTGCTGGCTCAGTGTCGATAACTGACGGAAAGCTTTGCCGCAAGCCTCGCATTTAAAGTTTCTCTCGTCGGTGTGAGTCGGCAAATGTCTCATCAAGGTGTACTGATGCCGGAACTCCTTCGAACCTAGTTCGAATATTAAGCTTGGACCACTTTTCTCGAGTGTTTCACTGACTGGCAGTTGTATCGGGCAGAGAATCTCTCCTTACCCTCGGTTTAAGAGAACGATACTTTATATTTAGGAAAGATAATAGTTCAGAGAGAGTAGGAATGTAACTCTTTTCACAGAAAATTTCGAAAGGTAGATTTTAGATTCTAATCCCTACGTATGGGGAATTAAATTTTGATACTCCGAAGTTGTTACGGTCGCGACGAAATGAATGAACAGCTCCAAGTCACCGATGGGTTATTTCTACTACAGTAGTACCAGGTTTATGGTCTATCTTTATTCGTGACGGTTTTAAGAAGTGTTTTTTTTTTCGCAGAGTATCACCTCGGTATTGTTTGTTTAAAATTAATAAATGTACACAAGTCAAGTATCATTGTCTCACTCAATATTTTTAGTTGTGATTGTTTACCCATCCCGAGACGAGTAAACATTTCTGGAACGTGTACCTCCAGCGATAACAGTCCAGATATAGTCCCGACCCGCGGACCGTAAACCTGACACACTGTATTTATATAATTTCACTGATCTATCGGTGTAGAAAGTTTCTTGTTTCTCAAACAGAGAATCCGACGTAACGTGTATCTAACGTAAACTGTAATGTGACCTTGAGCGGTCAATTCATTTCGTCGCGACTACAAATAGCTCGCGATTGAAGGAGAGCAGAGAAAGTTTAAGAGGGAAACTACGTATCGATAAATATTACTATTCGGGGGGATAATGTTTTTTAAATTTCTGATACGAGTGTAAGCTTTAAAGTCAACATTTTAGAAAGTGTTTCGAATCTTGGTCTTTTGTTAGAAAATTACTCACAAATTCCGCACTCCCAGATTTTCAGTGTTTTGCCGTCCCGTTTCAGATACTTCACGAAATGAAGCTTCGATCTTGGATCGTCTTTATCGATTAGACGTGTGGAGGACGAGGAGGGGCCTTCGACGACCGGATGCGAATACACCATTACATTGTCCTCGGGTGCATTGACGTTTTGGTCCAAGATCTGAAACAAGCGAGTACTGGAAAAGTTTGTGATAAAATACGAAGAGTGAAACGCAAGGATAAAATACCAACGCATTATTTTTCAAGAAGAAATTCGTAATGTATGTGTTCGCGACGATGAAAATAATATTTGTCGAAATACATATTTTTACCTTGTATTTAAAATCATCTTTTTCGAGTAATTTGGTTACAGATCCATCGATATTGATTACCTCGGAGTCTATAGCGACATCCAGATTCATGCAGTCGTTCTAAAAATATTAATTTTTTTTTTTTGGTTAGTATCTGTAAAAAATAGAATATGTACAAAAAAATATAAAGAAAATTTTACACTACAATACGATCGTACTGCATTCTATTCGAACGATTTATTAACCGAATAACTGAAAATAATACGAGATAATGATAAAAAATTTAATATTAATATTAAATGATATGTTTATCAATTATGTAAAAAAGTAGAGACCATTTCGTTTAAAAAGTCCAGTTTCAAATAAGCCTTTTTATTTATTTTACGTTTTAACCCACGATTTTGAAAATCCCCCTGAAAGAAATAAACATAGAATTATATTAATAGTTACCTGAATCAACTGATGATCATTAGTGGGTGGCAATCCCGGTACAACGGTGACATCGTTCCTTCCCTCGGAATCTCCAGTCTCTTCTTTCACGTAAACTTCATAAACACTAACAATTCAGTAACGTTAACTTAACTATATTCGTTACTCCGTTTCGTGAACGCAAAATTAAAAAATTGCGTTCTCAAGGTTAAGATAAAATACTAAAAAGAATGTTCTCTCTGATAAAAGCGTCAACTTTATATTATAGAAAAACCTTGAAATTTACACAAGCGTAAAAGATTAAACTTAATGACCATTTTAAAGAATTGGGCACGTGTTTCGAGTAACAACATTCTGAAATAATATCAGATGTATAATTATTCGCAATTGAATCTTTACAGAAAAGATCAACACTTCTTTAATTTTTTTTTTCCACCTCGATCCTATTCTTTACTCCGAAAGGATAAAAACATAAACATTAAGTCGCGAAAATAGAGTTCGTACTCTGAATTTGACAATATTTTGTGTAGCTGTGCATCGCGAGGGGTCGTTCAATTTACAAACCCTCCAGGAGGCTTACGTAGGCTTATTACCAAAAATAAAATAAAAAACTGTTCTATTGCTCCACGGAGCTCTGTTTAATTAAACGGAGTCGCCGTGTTAATTTAAAATTTCGCAAACATCTTCAGCAGAATAAAAGAGAAAGAAAATCGAGGATTAAAGCACGGACTAAATCTGGTTACGGTATAATCACTTAGGTCTAACCCAGACCTAACCCTGATGCATGTAAATGGTTTAAGCTCACCTGATGACCTCGTCTGAAATGGAACGGGAAAATTGCACCTGCGAATCGTCGTACTGGGTCTCCCCTGCAAGGTTCAACAACGTTTCATGAAAATTCTACATCTTGTTTTAGCAATAATAATTCCACCGACACGGAGAGCTTAGCCTGACAGTTCTGAAGAAGACGTTAGATTCTCGATGAAAAACGAATAAATTTATGATACGAGAAGAATCCACATTATTCAAATTTTTGTATCATAAACTACTCACAGAACAAATTTCAATGGGTAAAAGCTACTCGACACCTCAGATCGACGATTAAACGATTTGAATATGTTACAGAAAATACTATTTGCCACTACAGTGTTTATTTATATTTCGTTGAGTAACTCTCGATTCTTCTTCAAATCTATCGTGAGAAAATGGCTGCTCGCAGCTCGGCCATCTTGAAAAATGTACATAGCAGGCAATGTAGAAAAATTCAATATTTTCAACATCGTAAAAACTACATATACAATTACGTGGACGATTCAGTGTCTACAAATTGCAAGTGGAAGAAAATCGAGAGTAATACCAATTTATTGTACAATCTATCGGAAACATAATTTTTTCTAAAGCATATATACGTAGACTCTCTTCTTCCTTTTTTAATTCATAGGTAAAGATGTCGAAGTTGTGCAGGTTTATTGTAAACAGTTTTCCACAAAATGGAAACTCGTAATAGGGAACATTGTTAAACGATTGTGTACGAGATAACAGTATTTCTCCCTCGAAAGTCTTAAGTCGAAGAATAAACAGACAGCTCGCGTATATTGTTAACACAAAGCACGTCAGATTCTTTCTGAAAAGAGCGAACACATAATTCTTGTATTCTTAATGCCTCTCGTGACGAAGTAATCTCTTTCTCACTTTTTATTTATTTAATAACCCATTTCCCGGCTCCAGCTAACGTTACGTCGGCAAATTTTTTATGCTCTTTACGAAATTTGATCGTAGCCAAGTAAAAGCATCGATAATGGGATCGAATGAATAAATGGGCATTACCCATTTTATATTGATTCTAAGCCAGAACAACTCCGTGTTATCATTTTTAAGCCTCGATACGATCATTCCACTCCCATTTTTCTTATACGAAATCTGTATAAATATTAAAAACTATACGTCACTTAATGGTCGCTCGTCAAGGATAAAAAATAAATCAGGATAATCTCTTGCATTTAATAAATAACGTAAATATCGTAAAACTATTGTACAATGTACACTATTGGAAATATAATGAAAATATTAACTATTGAAAATATATTGAAAATATTAACTATTGAAAATATATTGAAAATATTAACTATTGAAAATATATTGAAAATATTAACTATTGAAAATATATTGAAAATATTAACTATTGAAAATATATTGTACAATATATACCGTTTAATAATTGCATTGTTAAAAAAAAATAGACCGTATCGATCTTACCGTACTACTTTTGCACATTGTTGAATTTATTTCATTAATAGATACATCAATTTAACGAAAATACTTGCGCTCGTATCAGCTGGGTATCAATACGGAGTTTTTGAAAAAAGAACGAAGAAATTTATAGTACGATTGTTGGTTCTACGCGATATCTTTTTTCTAGTTAAAACTTTTTAAAGAAAATTTTCTAAAACGTCGCTAAGAGACTTGAACGAAGAAACTTCAAGTAAAGGAGTATTGTTCAAAGCAAAGTGCAGCTCGAATATTGTACATATAATGCAATTTATAATAAAAGGAGTGTACGATAAAATTTGTAATTATTCAAAAAATACTTTTTCGTTTTTAGAGTTTATTACGCGATGATTTTTTGAAAGTCGACGATTGGTCGATTTATAATTCGTAAAAGAATACGAATAGTGTAGTTTTCGTCGTCGTGGAGCAAAATTGAGATTCGTCGTTAGAATCGATTATAAATGGAAGTATCGAACACGCCGCTGTTTGAGAGACACTGATTTAAATGAAACTGATAGATGCAGGTGTCTCTTGTATACAATGTAACGTCGTCGAGCGATGCTTGGTGACCCCGAGACAATGTTGCGTCCAACACAACTGATTCTCGCAGATAATTCCTTTATTGTCTTCTGATCATAAAATTCGACAAAGACGTAAAGATGACACAATTAAAAATATGATTGACGAATTACGAGACGAAATTAATTCTAAATTTGAGAAAAATGTACCGATACTCGTTTTTTCAAACATACGTAAGACTTTAAGGTTGCAATAAAAAAAACGTTCGAAGTTATACAGACATATTTACAAATGTTATAAAAATATCGTGTGAATTTTCGATAAAAAAGTTTGCAAAGACTCGTACCTAATTTTGTTCCTATTTCTCAATTCTTACGTTTCCAGATTAAAATGTAGTAATTAATACAATAATTGATAATAACTAATTTATAGATATTAATATACAGTTGCAGAAGAAGAATATTTAGTAGGAATACAAAAAATTGACTAGTAAATACACTGAACTAAAAATTACACTAAGGTCAATTCTGTTGTAAACGTTATGTATGCACATAGAAATTTTACTCCACGTTCCGAACTCGTGAAATATTGTAAACAATAAACATGAAAAAATCATTTGAAAAATTATTGTTCTATGATCATTTATGTTCAAACATTTCCTTGATTAATGTATATACGTTAACTAAAAGTTAGAAATATCTCACGAGGTGTACATACATTTTTCGAATACCTTCACCTAACACTTTTACAAGTAGAATAACGAAATGATGTATAAACAATAATAAGGTTCTATTACAAAAAAGGCAATGACTCTAATCACTCAAAAAAAAAATACTCTCAAAGAAAATTGATTTTCTATCACAAATTTGTACCTACAAACGGTCTGACTTTGTCCCGTACAATTTCTTCCTACATAAACAATAGAAATAATTAAGCGTCCCTTATCAAACAATCCATCCTGCGTATCAACGATTCGAGCAAACGCAAATCTACCAAAAAATATTTCGCTCTGCCAAACTGTACAACGAGAAACCGACTACCCGAAAATTCCAAATTTATCGTCATCCATCGTTAAACAACACCATAAAATACGATCAAAGTACGATAAAACGTCTCCGAAGATATACCTGAAGCATGATCAAAATCCAAGTTCTTGCAAACATAGAAACATCCACTGCCTCTCTAAATGATCATCGCGATTGACATCGCGAGAAAAAAAACCGTTCGTACAACTCCGAATGCACACATTGCGAAAGTCTCCGAAAAAAAGAAAAAAGGAAAAAAAAATGGATCCCGCGACTCGATCCCAAAAGCAACGACGACTCGTTGGTCCCGCAACTGGTCTCGTTATACGACACGTGGTCGTACCGATTAATCGCGCGCGATTCGCTAAAAGGAATTCCTCGCGATTCGTGCGAGAAATTAACAAACCGTTCCACGGTGGCCATTGCATCGAAACGGAGTGAAACGCGTTGAGAAAAGACTGTCAAAGTGAACGTATTTCGAGGTTCGCGTCGCGATCGGCAGAAGTCCGACAGACATCGTCGGTCCTCGCCTTTTTTCACGGGCTGCAAATAAACGAAAGCCGCCATTATCACAGCTCATTTTTCCTGGACAGAGGCGCGACAGATCGTTGCGATCGGTTGACCGGATAACGATAACTGGCGTACGCGGATTCGTTTGTACCGCGGACAGAGGAGAGAAAGAGAGAGTGAGAAAGAGTGAGTGATGAAACAGGGGAGGAAAGAAATCGGTGTTCCCGTTTTCACGGGCTGGTACTCACAGTTGTATCCTTGGAGAAGGTTATTCTGGGACATTTCTTATCGCAGAGCGTGTGTCAGCTTCGAAACCGAGCCACTTTCCACGTGGACGTCCCGCAGCCTGATTCGCATCGATCGCTAACGAGGAACCGTTTGAGACGGTCCCAAATCGGTTTGGTTTGCCCATATCGCCGCCAAACGGGCAACTTGGGAAACTCGGAGAATCAGGAGCGTGCTTCCAGCCACGGAAGCCCTTTTTCTTAACCTTTGACCTCGCCTGTTCGATTCTTACCAATCGCGATGCGGAGAGAAATTCACGGAGAGAATCATCGAGCGGATCATGGTTCGTAGCATCTAATTGTTAGTCAATTTTCGATCTTTCTCGGTGGGTTGAATTTTGGTATGTTTCGTCGATGTCGATGATTTGTTTCCGGGTTTCTGGTACAGTGATTTTTTTTTAGTAATAGAACGTTTAAAAAACAGAGACATTGACTTATCTTGATGGAAATTCCAAATTACGAATGACAGTAAATTTTAGATGATTAAATTATAATTTTTTTTTTAGTAATAGAACGTTTAAAAAGCAGAGACACGGGCTTAGCTTGGTGGAAATTCCAAGTTACGAATGAAAATTATAATTTTCATTGTGCGAACGGATTTTGAATAATCGTTTGGAACAAGTCTGGCGGATTTCAATTTTTTGAATATTTTATGAAAGATCTTTTGAGTCATTTTGTCTTGTGTTAACCACTTTTTTTTTCTAAAATTTGTCATACAAATGGACTTCAATAATTATGGCTCGAAGCAAGGTGAAAATATAAAGAAACAGAATTGCATCGGAGACTTTGCGTTCGAGGAAAATGCATTTAGAAATTAATCTACTGTGCGTGCATCTAATTGACGTTACGAATTTAACCACGGACGGTTGTTGTGATTATTTTTGCATGGAATATAACGTTAAGCACTGTTTACAATCGTTGCTTGTCTATTAATGCGTTCTTTAAGGTAAACAGAAAAAAAATAATTCAAACGTCAAAGTCGATTTTCAAATGCAATTTTCTTATTGCACATTCTCGCCTTATTTCGGGCCCTTCAAAAATTGATTTACAACACACCTCGAACGTATTCGAAACCGAGCGGTATTAAATATTTTTTCCCCGATATCTTCAAAATTGAAGTCGGTAGTTGTACGTATGTATAGGAAAAATGTATCGATTTTGACAACGTGCACGGCTAAAATATGACATTTCCATCGACGTCGTTTATTACATATGCAACATCCAAGACGTTCTTTCGTTCTACTAACTCGTTCATTTAATAAAATCCACTTTCGACCGACGACTCAAACAAGGGATCGAAAACTAAATTATAGACCACTCCCGTTCTACTTTCATTCTCAATTATACGAGCACTTGCAATTATTCAAATTTTATCCTCGCTATTTTTAAAACCAGCTTGCTGTGTTCTAGCAGTAGTAGAATTCAGGGTACCCAGAAAAGTGACCCAAATTCCATGTGTAAGGCGTCGAGGGAGTACCGTACGATGGAGTGGGAGAAGTAACGGGTGTACCTCTTCTATGGATATACCGAGTATAAAATATAACGTTTCGCCTAACTATAATACAACAAGAACACCCGTTACTTCTCCAACTCCCACTTTGCTCATACTGCCTTCCTCCATTCTGTACACACGAGACTCATCTTATTTTGAGACTACCTTGTACTGCATTTTTTACGACTAAAACTACAAAAAAGAAACAAAGCATAAGAAGACACATTTATCGAAGAAAATTCGACGTATTTTATTCTTCGTTTCTTTTCCATTACGTAGATTTGTTTTCTCCTATTTTTTTCGCTCCACAGTGTCATTTATACATACACAAAGTCACAACTTTATTAACCGAAGAAAATCGAAGAATATTCGACATACTTTATTCTTCGTTCCTATTCCATTAAATCGATCTATTTTCTCTTACATTTATCGCTCCACAGTGTCATTTATACGTACACAAAGTCACAACTTTATTAACCGAAGAAAATCGAAGAAAATCGAAGAAAACTCGCCACATTTTATCCTTCGTTCCTATTCCATTAAATCGATCTATTTTCTTTTACATTTATCGCTCCACGGTGTCATTCATACATACACAAAGTCACAAGTTTACTAACCGAAGAAAATCGACGAAAATTCCACATACTTTATCCATCGTTCCTATTCCATTAATTCGATCAATTTTCCCCTACTTTTTCCCACATTGATCGCTCCACGGTGTCACTCGTGCACACACCGAGTCACAACTATATTAACCGTACGACGGTTACGAGTTCGGACTACGTATTCCCCCGTAGAACGAATCCCAAGCGGTCCAGATCCTAGGGCTGTGTTAATATTCCAAGAAACACCGAAATTCTGTCCGATCGACGAACCGCCGGGAAACCATCTTCCATCGTCGAAGTCCTCGGAATTACCCACCCCTTTCTGTTTTCGAATTCCGGTCAGGTACATCCACATCGGTGTTCTCCAGCTCGCCGGCGCGGTCCGCGGCATACTTGCCTGACTCAATTATTACTTGCTACTTCTTGTTACCCGCTGTTTAAGTTGCCTCGACCCTTCTCTCCTCGCTATTCCAGTCAGTCGGTACCCGCGCTCGCCCTCCGTCCGCGCTAACTACGCGACGCCAATCGGGCTTCTTCGTCAGAGTCGAAAGCTATCGCTTACGGCCGTGGCTCGCGGAGAGAGGAGCCGCTCGAAACAGCGAGAAAAACAACCACGAGTTAACCGGGTGGAAAAATTCGCGACCGATCCAACGGACGAGTCGATTGTCACGGGACCGTATCGGAGCGACGAACAAAAATATAAACGCTAGAGTTTCTTTCACTCGCGCACTAAAATGCACGGAATCGCAACAGAATTACTTAAATGAAAACGGCTTAGAATAATTGAATAGATACCGAAATTCACGGCTTTAGGCGAATACCTCCGTAGAGAATATGCGACTAGCGAAAGTGACTGCTTTAACGAAATACTTCCGTAGAATGTATAACGGCGAACCGGCGTAATAATTAAAAGGTGCGTAGCGGGTGACGGACAGAGATTCACACTTGACTAAGGTGGAACAATCGATGAATTTTTATTCAGAGGGCGGCGGCTTATATACATGATTTTTGGTTATCGGTGATCCTGGTGTTTAGGCTTCGTGGCGGTCTTATCGGCGTGCCAGGTGGTCCTCACACGATCGTCGATGAATTTTCATTTGCGTTTCGCGACGAGCGAGCGTTTCGTCCCCCTCGCGAATTAGACGCTTCGAAATATTTTCTCGATACTTGAAAACAGTGGAGTGGAACATTTTGGGAATTTTATGCGAAATAATCATTTCTTAACTGGTAAATTTCGAAGAAATTATTACCGTTAGTTTGTTAGTTAGAGGAGAGTGTACTTGTACCGGAGTTAAGTTATTGGGAATTATTGTTGTTGTTATGTAACTTAGGATTGAGTTATTGAGAAATTATTATTGTTGTTATGTAACTTAGGATTGAGTTATTGAGAAATTATTATTATTATTACGTGACTTAGAGTTAAGTTATTGAGAAATTATTATTATTATTACGTGACTTAGAGTTAAGTTATTGAGAAATTATTATTATTATTACGTGACTTAGAGTTAAGTTATTGAGAAATTATTATTATTATTACGTGACTTAGAGTTAAGTTATTGAGAAATTATTATTATTATTACGTGACTTAGAGTTAAGTTATTGAGAAATTATTATTATTATTACGTGACTTAGAGTTAAGTTATTGAGAAATTATTATTATTTTGTAACTTAGAGGAAAGTGTACATGTACCAGAGTTAAGTATTATAGAAACTAAGAGACCTGTTTAAAGGATCGAAGAAACAATTTTCAACCGGTTTGAAAATTCATTCGAATTTCAATGGATTTTTAAGGGACGATGGTTAAACTCGAGTAAAGTACACTGTATTTTTTCCGTAACATTTTTTATAACACATTACGAACGAAATGTGAGATTTCCAGTCTGGAAT
The DNA here is from genome assembly GCF_051014685.1 of Ptiloglossa arizonensis. NCBI lineage: Eukaryota > Metazoa > Arthropoda > Insecta > Hymenoptera > Colletidae > Ptiloglossa > Ptiloglossa arizonensis. The sequence continues at coordinate 17,114,290 of NC_135052.1, forward strand.
ATTTCCAGATTCCACGTATCTGATGTTATTATGATTTTCCACTGGGGAAAAAGTGTTTGGAACGTTTCACAATATTGTAACCACGAGAAAAAGTATTCCCGAGAAGATAAATTTCCTAAACTTTTTGAAATCGATATTCATTGAATGGAAGACAAATTTTTCACGATTGTTCAATGAATTTTATAATCGATGAATACGAATATGATTATCGATCTCGTACAAATATATAATTATCGTGTCAGAGATTTTTGAACTTAGGAGTCTCGGTAATCGTTCTTTTAAACAATCAAAATTTCGGATGCGAATTCAGTGTTCGAATATATGTAAGTAAACTATCGAAATATCGCTAGAATGGAAACTACCCTAAAGATGTGTAAACGTTTAAACGTAACGATGAAACTGTTACGAAAAACTGTCCCTCGTTTACTCGGAGCTTGACAAAATGTCGCGAAAGTAGAATTCGTTTCCGAAAACGTTAATTGAATTGGTCCGAATATAAAACACGACAAATTGTCATTTAATAAGCGCACAAAAGTCACGTTTCGCGCGTATTGTGACAATTGCGCTTTTACGTCACGTTTCGGGTACATTGACAATTGCGCTATTAATGACAACGAGCGTACAAAATGTAATCAATTTTCAATGCACTTACGGAGCATCGAGGAGAACCTTCGGTAAATAAATTACAATTTTAATAATTTCCCTCGATTAATTTTTAAACGTTACACAATTATACGAGAAACACGAAAATATCGAGCGTTCGGTTATTTTAAATATTTATCACACTATTTCTTCAGCTTCCTACCGTTCGATATTAAACAAAGAAAAAAAAAGAAATTGAAGGAGAAATTCAAAAATTACAAATTTGAACAATTTTCTATCAATTTTCAATTTTCAATTCATTGTATACAATATATATTCATAGTCCAATATATATGTAGGACGCTAGCGAATGGTGTGTGTCTATCTGTGTGTGTACGTGTGTGTGAGAAAGCACGAAGGCTAGCGACCCTTTGCGGAGGTTCGTAACGTCATGCGCGACAATAAGTCTAGACGATGGGTCATGCAGGTTTTCCGTAATGCTGACATAGTGCAGGAGGGCCGAGTGTGATAATGCGTGGGAACGAAAGGAAATGCATGTGGTCCGAAGAAAATGTGAAGTGTTTGGGATAGACGAGCTGGCGAAGTGTTTCCAAGTCTTGAAAGAAGAGTATTTGAACCCAATGGCGGTGTGCCTAAACTAAAGCGCGAAAGACGAGTAATTGAAATGGCGTCAAACTGAGGGACTTTGAGTGAACGTGACCAGATGCACGGAGTGAGAAAGTTTAACGATTGGAATAAAAGGGAATAAATACGTGTAAGAATATTGAGCGCGAGAGAAGAGTATTTAATATCACTTGTTACAAAAAATTAGTGTCGAGCATATAGTTTGTGCATTTTATTGTTTTCTTTCAGTATATCCTAAAACTAATATTCACCTTTATCCAATAACCAGTAATAATTCCTCCGTATGTACAATAAATATTCAAAGCCCAATATATATACATTCATACTTAACGGTACACATTTTCCATCGTGTAATTATTTCAGACGGTTTATTTCCCGAGAAGGACAACTACTAAAAATGTTTGTCAAATTCAGCACGATCGGAGGGTGAATTCAAATATTTATTCGCGAAGTGACTAACCAACGCGCGAAATGTTATTTATCGTCGCGCGCTTCTTTTTTCTCTCTCTCTCTCGACTCGGGGCATCAATGTTTCCGACGCCAATGGCGGATTATACTCCTCGAGGAATATTCGATTCGCTTGATCAACGAGTCCTTAACTTCTGCGGGGCGTTGAATGCCGAACGAGACGGTCGGACGTACGAATGGAATGTTTTCAGGAACTCCGGCGTCGGTTGAAAGGCGCGGGAATCTGCGGGTAGGGGCCACGAGGAGGCGATGGGACGACAATTTGATTTTGCAAGCTAGATAAAGAAAGCTTTCTTCCTCGTTATTGGTTACCGAGCGAGTTCGGGGGCCCTCGTTCTCCAAACCGAGAGAGGTGAATTCCGCGCGCTGAAACGAGCCGACGATGGTTCCGCCGCTCTAACCATTGTACAATGAACGCGCCTAATCGAATCCCTTGGCGGGAAAAAGCCGTCCCTTTTGCGGTGAGAATTTGCGACGTCTGAAAGGAACGGGAGGACAAAGCGTTGTCGAACGATCGAGTTCGACGCGTTCCAGTACCGGGGCTACGCGTTAAACTCGCGGCGAAAATCCTTGAATTTCTTCGTGCTCGAATTAGTGTGTCGCGTTAAAATTAAATCGCGCCACCGCGGCTGGCTCGTTACTACGCCCCGTGCTTCCCACCGAAACGAGATCCCGCGAGGTATAACGATAATTATTTTTTTTATTCGGTTGTATTCGTTCAACGCTTTCGTCACCGCGCCGCTCGTGTACCAGCGACAATGCAATTCCGTTGTGTATCGTGTTGCTTGTAGTACGAGCGATAATACACTTTCGGTGAGTATTGTGTTGCTTATAGTAGGAACGACAATACACTTTAGTTGAGTATTGGGTTGCTTGTAGTAGGAGCGACAATACACTTTAGTTGAGTATTGAGTCGCTTATAGTATGAGCAACAATACATTTAGTTGTGTATTGGGTTGCTCGTAGTACGAGCAACAATACACTTTCGTTGAGTATTGAGTCGCTTGTAGTACGAACGACAATACACTTTCGGTGAGTATTGGGTTGCTTATAGTACGAGCAATAATACACTTTCGTTGAGTATCGCGTTGCTTATAGTAGGAACGACAATACACTTTCGGTGAGTATTGGGTTGCTTATAGTACGAGCAATAATACACTTTCGTTGAGTATCGCGTTGCTTATAGTAGGAACGACAATACACTTTCGTTGAGTATTGAGTCGCTTATAGTATGAACGACAATACACTTTAGTTGAGTGTTGGGTTGCTTATAGTACGACCAACAATACACTTTCGTTGAGTATTGTGTTGCTTATAGTAGGAGCGACAATACACTTTCGTTGAGTATTGTGTTGCTTATAGTACGAGCGATAATACACTTTCGTTGAGTATTATGTTGCTTATAGTACGAGCGATAATAGACTTTCGTTGAGTATTGAGTTGCTTATAGTAGGAGCGACACTACACTTTAGTTGAGTATTGTGTTGCTTGTAGTACGAGCAACAATACACTTTCATTGAGTATTGCGTTGCTTGTAGTACGAATCGCAATACACTTTCATTGAGTATCACGTTGCTTATAGTAGAAGCGAGAATACGAGCTCAGAAAAAGTAACTGAAATAGTTCTGTTTAATAGAAAACTAATAAGTAACACTCTATTTCAATACTGAGTCAACGCATTAACAAGTAGATTTCGTGAAACTCTCCGTGATGGAGAGTCCCCGTCACTATGGTTTTTTTTTTTAAGAATCTACTCAAAGAGTATTTGCGACGAAAAATGAAGCATTTTTAAATTCAGAACCTTCAAGAATTAAAGTATACATTCGAATTTAGTTAATATCCGTCCTAAGTGTTTTATCATAGAAAGAATCTATTCTGAAAATAGATTCAGCACTAAAAAAACAACAAAAATGTTCGTTAAATAACCTAAAGTTACTTTCCAGTTGTAGCTGTTTTTGTGATCAAGTATCTTGAATCTTTTCGATAATTGTTCAGAGTACTTTCAAGGAACTTTTTGTACTTTTGAAAATTTCAAGTTTTTTTTGACTTTGTACAAAGCATTCTCGAACACGTTCTCGAAGCATTTGAACGTTACTATGGCCAGGCAAATAAAAATTTCATCGTTCTTTACCACGATAGAAATATTAACAAGATGATCGTTCACGATCCAATTAATTCGTTCAGTTTCACCGACTAAAGTGATTTATTTTATTTATTTTCAGCCGATTGATATTCCTTGCGTTGCATTTTTGTAACGATGCTTGTTTTTAACGGAGACACGAATCGTGCAGCGCTGCGGAAGTACTTTGATAGAATTGGCCATGATTCCAATCACGAACGATTCTCAGCCAATAGCTTTCACGTATAACGTTATATCGTTGCAAACCGTTCGTTCTTTTTTTCGTTCGTATCTCCTTGGGCTTGGATTTCGAAAATGGTTAAATCGAGCGATGTTCAATGGTTACCAACATCGTATTCTCCATCTCTTTCGAGAATCAAAAAACGGGATAACACCGATACATTTTTTGTCGCGAAGAAGTTCGATTCGTAATTGTGTTCTCGATTCACACAGTATGAAATCGAGTGAAACTACTTGGAACGAGACAAGGATATTTAAATATCTTTCATATACCTCGTGACACATTTTTTGATTCCTCCTCGCCTTCCTTTTTTCCGAATGTAGTATATCTTCCAAAATAAGTTCGATAAAGTGTCAAATTGCATCGTGTTATTTTATTCCCGATCTTGCTCGAAACTTGACTCGTAAAACGTGTTGTTTTATTTTATTTGGCCCACTAGCGCGAAAAGTTGCGCACCAGTGTGTTAAATGTTTCCGATAAAAAACGAGTACCATCGATTTTCGATACTGAAATTCTGATTCTTCGCTACCGAAAATACGAAGACCGTTCTGTTCGCGATACGATAGACTTATTAAAAAAAATAATAATAATTGAAATACGCAAAAGGGATGAAAAATATACTTATCGACATCGTTTCGACCGAGAGGACTCGTCCTTTTCATTCAAAGGGTTAACATTGATCCCTTATTAACATCTTCACCTATATCGTGCGAGACTGATAAGGAAATCGGATCAAACATAAGAACCACGCGAGAATCTTGTCTATATCGTACGTTCAAACATATCTAATTCAAAATATTAAAACGAAACCCTCTGTACAATATCTTCGAAAAGAAAATTTAACGTTCACGAGGACAATAAGAGTTGTAACCTTGCTGTTGATCGTAACCCGAATTATCGAAACTTAAATCGCAGAGCAAGAGATTAAGTACCGTCTAACCTTATCGATCGTCCCTCTACAACAGATCACGTACGATTGTGCATCGTTACCGAACCCTCTTCCCCGCAAAAAAATAATAAAAAAAAGAAAAACCCCCAAAAAGAAAATCTCTCCCGTGCACGACCGTACGAATGATCACCACAGCGAATAAACTTCCCGGGCGAGCTCCTTTGCCATGCAAAACCCCGGAAATCGATTTCTACTCGGACAAAGTATTATTACGAGGCCGGGTGCACACAGGCCAAAAACTTGGGCAAGCCCCGGCCGGGCCATCCAGTCCGCAAAATGTTTGGGAAATCAATTTTCCGGCGACGGTGGCGGGGACGTCGTGCTTATCGTTTGCCCCCGGAAACGACATCAAAGGGAGTCGAAGAAAGTACGGGGGGACCTCGAAGTGCCGATGGAGTCGATCGACCCAAAAACAAAGCCGTAACTCGATAGAGACGTCCGCCTGACACCGAAGGAACTAGCAGTGACGGCGCGCTTCGATTCTCCTACCCTTTCGCTCGTGGTCCCTTGGACCAGGGACGCAGAGTACACGGAGAACACGGGGGACGGGACGAGCAGGGGGTATAACGACGACGAGGACGAGGACGACGACGACGAGTCGCCTCCGCTTTTGCGGACCACGAACTGTCCAACTGTCCAACTGGCCATTTTCGTCCTGGCTGGCTCCATCTCCTATCTTGAATAATATCTCCGTCGGATACCGACGGGCACGTCTCCCGAGTCTTGACAAATACCGCCGCGCCCCCGTACCTTTCCAGTTTACCTTAGAGGAACGTGCCGCACATATTTCGATCGGAACGCGGAAGGGAATCGTTGCCTACGAGCGAATAGCCCGGCTCGCCGGCAATACATTCCCCCGCGAGGAGAGTCTTCCACGGACGAAAGAAAATTATTCGACCCCCTTAGCTGCATACCGATTTCGTTAGGCCCAACGTCCGTGAGGTGGAGGGGGAGGGGGTGGATGCTCGTTAGGATACCACGCGCCACCGTTCCTCGTCATCGTCGAGAAGATACTGGTCCGAGGAATTTTGGGGAGCAACCATGCCCAGGGACTTGGTTTCCACGGTTTTCGTTAACTGGTCACCTTTGTTCCGGAGCCATCTTGAACCGATTGGAGATACAGAGTGCGTAGTGTGACGCGAGAAACGATTTTTGTACCATTTGAGGTCATTTCATAAGAGAAAAGTTTTTTTTGTAGTGGGACTAAAACTACTTTCAGTTGGTTCTAGGTAGGGAATTTTTGGGGAGCAAACTTTCCCGGGGAATTGGTTTACAGGGCTTTTGTTAACTGGTCACCTTTGTTTCGGAGCCATTTTGAACCAATTGGAGATACAAGGTGTGTAATATAACGCAAAAGACGATTTTTTAAACATTTGGTGCCATTTGACGAGGGAAAAGTTTCTTCGTAATGAGACTGAGGTTACATTGATTAGATTTGGCTTAGGTCTAGGTAGTTTTCGTTAACTGGTCATCTTTTCTCCGGAGCCATCTTGAAAGTGGCTCCAAAAGTTTCTTTGTAATAACACTAAGGTTACTTAGATTAGGTCTGGGTTAGGTCTAGATAGTTTTCGTTAACTGGTCACCTTTGCTCCGGAGCCATCTTGAAAGTGGCTCCAAAAGTTTCTTCGTAGTAACACTAAGGTTACTTTGATTAGGTCTAGGTTAGGTCTGGGTAGGGAATTTTTGGAAGCAAACCTTCCCGAGGACTAAGTTTACAGGATTTTTGTTAACTGGTCACCTTTGCTCCGGAGTCATTTTAAAAGTGACTCCAAAAGTTTCTTCGTAGTAACACTAAGGTTATTTTGATTAGGTCTAAATAGTTTTCGTTAACTGGTCACCATTACTCCGGAACCATCTTGAAAGTGGCTCCAAAAGTTTCTTCGTAGTAACATTAAGGTTACTTTGATTAGGTCTAGGTTAGGTCTAGGTAGGGAATTTGGGGGAGCAACCCTTCCCAGGGTTGGAGATACAAAGTGTATAATGTAACACAAGAGACAATTTTTTAACCATTTGCGACCACCTGACGAGAGAAACCCACGAAAAAAATTATTCGATCCCCTTGTGTGTGAGACCATATAATATAATTAGTAGGCTCACAACATGGAAGATAATTGTAACATTTTTAGTACGTATAACATGTTTCTCTACTTTACCTGTATGCTAAATTTTACTAAAATCGAATATTGTGAATTGAGCAATATTTCTCCCTAATATTGTTTGTTTTTATACGTATTATTAGCGTCGCATAAATTGTACCTAGATGGTTTAGAAGAGGAAACGTAACAAGAATCGAACACTAGTGAGAAACCTTATATCTTTCAAAAACGATATCATCCGATCATTTTTCGGCTGTCTTCGATCGACAAAATAATAAACAGTCCGTTGAACGCAATTTTCGTTATTCCACGAAATAGCAAGATTTTTATTCCGCGACTCAATTAACCTCCATACTCGAGAATTCAAAATGAAAGGGTATGAGGGGACTATAGGTGCAAAAAGAGGGAGATATTGACTTGGAAATTTTCGGAACGAGCCAGGTAAATTCATCGAATTTTGCTTTTATTGCGAACGAGGGAGCTGCTCGTGTCTCTGTGACTAGACGCCTCTGCAGGAAGATTGTTATAAATAAAACATAGTCGTGTGTCCCACGGATGAAAGGAGGAAGCCCGATATCTCTCCACGTTCCACTCGAATCGAAAGTCCTGCAAGGGTTGGAGGAGAGAAGAAGAAAGCAATGCTGAGGGATTTGAACACGGTAGAACGATACCTCTATGATTAAATCGTCGAACGTCTTTTCTTCTCACGTCTCACGATTCTCTTAAAAACTCGACGACTTCGGTACATATTACGTACAACGATCGCTTAACGATTTCTTTTTTTATTTTCTACTCGTCTCGAGAATGATTTCTCAGCGTTCGCTTGTTATTTATTTATTTATTCATTTATTCGCGTCTCTGGTTATCAGCCTGCGTAAAATGTGAAAAATCCTCGGTAAAATCGTTTCAATTTGAAAATAATTGAAAACATATAGAAAACGTTTACTTGTCTATTGACGAAACAAAGAAATCCCTACGTCTCGCTTACTGTTACTTTCACGATAAAAATGAATGCAACGAAACTTATTCAGAATCGAATATAAACATTTTTTTGTATATAGATTTTCAATAGAATCGTTAATAATCGAGATCGTCGACCATTCTCGTCTACGATACGAGAATGACAAAGTAACGTTTACACCGAAGCAATATCTTCTCTCTTGGAGAGTATCGAGTAATCCGACCAATTACTTACATTTTCCATCGTCACTTTTCGATTGATACAGACGCAGGGAGTATCGAACGTTTTAGAAAATTTCATCGAGTAAAAAGTGCCGAGACAAAGTAACTTTCAACTTTAACGGAACATCGATAAACAACTTAATCCGTGTAACGATTATTACAGAAGACGAAGTGCCGTAACAAAGTCTCGATAATAAATTTTACGTAATTATTTCACGCGCCGGTGGTTTTTCTTTTTTTTTTTTTCTGATCGACTTCGTCGAAGCGAAGCTGCCGATATTCGATACCCGATTCGCTTACACCGATGGCTGCGAGGTAAATTCATAAAGAGGACAGCTTAGAAATTTTCCTTCGAAGTCAACGACCCGGTTTCGCGGATTATCAACTAAAACGCGATTCAATTAATAATCTAACCAATCTTCCCCTCCCCCCGTTACATTTCCGTCGTCGATCGAATCAGATAGATGTTCTCTTTACTTCTCTTCCGATCGTTTCGTTTCTAATAAACGAAAGTACTCGATCGCAATTTTCACGCTCGAAAACGCGATTCGTTTGTTATCGCCGGAGCGGCTCGATGTTGTTCAACTTATTCGTTTAAATTTCCCGGCGCGGGTGTCTCGCAGACACTCGAACGCTGAACTCCGCGTTTCAATCCACGGCGCCATTAAGAAAATGAAATTTGCAATTCAGATAGGTGAGGAAAGCTGCTACTTCTCGCTACGGGATTGACGTTTGCCACTTTTTCGATGAAGAAATCGAGATACACCGCGCGAAAGCGGAAACCTTTGTCGAAGGGACGCGAAAATTTCACTTCGCAGCTCCATCTTCCACGATTTCTCGCGGTGTCGTATTAAATTTGAAATAGAAACGTTCGAAGTACTATTTTAAAGGGTAGACGTCACATAGAACGGAAAATAAAGAAAGAACAATTGTAACGAACGTAACCGCGACAATAATTTAACTTCGATCTTAACTACTACGGTATTCACCCTCGTAGAGTACCGAAACAATTCGATAACTCGGTTACCATCGATTTTGTCGAAAATTTACAAAGAACGAAAAAGTCTCCAAATTTAATTTCCGTTCGTTTTTGTCATATACGTTTCCAGGGTAAAAGCAACGGTGAGCAATTTAACGTATATAGGTTTATAGTTGGGGCACCAACCACAAGTTACTCCTATCGAGGAGAAGTTCTCGACAATGTGTAACTTGGATTTTAAGCGAAGCTGCCCTATAGATGCATTCCAAGTTTCATCGTGGCTCTGATCATTTTCTTACGGTGCAAATAATCTGAAATAAAGGATACTCTTTAAATGTAAGGATTATCTCGGAGAACAAATAAACAGAGCTACCAATCACGCTTGTAGAATACTAGAAGGCAGAATATTATCTTAGACCAACAATAACGGAAAATTAATAACAGATTCATTTTGATCGAAAGATTAATAATAACACTCCAAAATAAGTATCCGGTATACGATAGTTGTTTCCAGGTCGAGAAAAGAATTTTTTTCCTCCAAGTATAATTTTCACTCCGAATGCCTTTATTAAATATCGATTAAATAATTACGCGCAAAGAACACGAAGTTTTTCGTCACTTCTCCACCCGGGAAAGTGAAGGAAGATTTGCACCGCGTTAATAATTCAGTTACGAAAGATAGTTACTAGGATCCCGTTCGTTCCATACTAATCGTTCGCAGAGGATTTCAGTTGATAATGGTCTTAACAAACGCAAGTACGGAGAACGACCATAGTCACGAGCACCACGTACAAAAGAGCGAGCATCCTTCGCGAGACTCATCTTCTTAATGGAGCGGCGCGTGTGATTTCATTTTCATTTATTAATTTCGTTAATGGCATAATCTCCAGTTTATATCCGATTGCTGTCGACGGGCCGTGTAGCGTCTCGAATCAATTCTCTGAAAAGGGGAATGAACATTCTCCAACCCCCCCACTCCCCAATCCCCGACCCCTCCTCCTCCCTTGCTTTTTACCAACGTTCAGGATTGCCTGTAAAAAATTAATTTTCTTAATGCAACACTATCTGGGAAATGAGGTGACTGCCGAGATTGCGAAATAATTAGTGTTTCCCGAGCTTGTCCGGGGTAGGTACGGCGCTTAAGTAGAATTTTCCACGTCTCGCGGCGTAACTTCATAAGTCTCGGACCGGCTACCTCTGAAATATTCCCTCTCGAACGTAAACGACCGTTTTCTAGCGCGCGTGAAATAAGATTCAACGTAGCACATTCAAGTTTTATGTCGTCGGGTTGTTATACTTCGCAGCCAAATTGTTTAAGAGATTCAGAAATTGTACACCGTGTGTCGGTACGCGTGCACGCGGTGACGAAACGAGAGATCTTGAACAAGAAGGTACAGCACGCGATAAATTTATTACAAGATTATTTGCTCCGTGTAAATGGAAAAAATCCAGTGTACGTGTTATCGAGGTTGGGACCGATTTTCGAATTTTCTTTCTTAGGCGTCGAATAAATTATTGTCTTACCGTGAAACGTTTATATTCTTTATTGTAATAGTCTTAGAATTTTTTATAAACTTACAGTGCTCATAGAGATCATTTAACGACGAATCTAAATTTTTGTCGAAAGTATTATTATTCCAATTTTTTATGTATAAAATATGTCATAAGTGTTCTTTTATTTTTCGGCAGAATTCATTTATCAGGTAAGTACTTGTCGCTTCTTATAATTTTACAAAGTTACGATACGAGAATAATTATTATATCAATGCATTTAGAAAAACCGTTGGCCTTAAGGATGAAATTCAAAATTTACAGGCTCGAAGAATATTTTCTATCTACCATCGAGCATCCCGGTTTAAACAAAGTTTAACAGCGTTAGTCGTGGAAAATTCTATGGCGGATCACCCTTCGATATTTTATAGATTTTTCGCGGTTTCGAAACTCCCTGCATTTTCACATTGTGTAACTTTCGGCGTAAAATACGAGTCCAATTATTACGAATTATTAGAAGTTGCTTTTCCTGTAAGTTGTTCAATGGAAATCCGAAACTCGTTATAGATATAGCTGTTACCGAACTATACTCGTTACATCGTCGTCTTCTGCAATAATATTTTACACGAAGAGGCGTGTTCCATTAAGAAACAATTTTTAATGAACGCATATTTCATCTACCTCGCCTCCGGGAAAGTAAAGTCGATTTACAAAATCGAAGTTGATCAATCTTTCATAATCGATCGTGCCGATTATTCAAATTTGTTTGGAAAATGAACTTGTCAAATATATTCTGTGCAAGGATTTGCCATACGACGAAGACAATCGATATTCGATCGTAGCAACGTAACTTTTGGCTGTCGCGACAATTGTTGTCGCGATGTTTTGTTTTACAACAGAGAAGCAATCCGTAGCAACGGTTCACAGAAACGATAGTTTGCAAAAGAAATTCGTAGCGTATACATTCTTATACGAAATACAAATAGTTTTAACTTTATTCTTAATATGTGTCGTATTGAAAATTATCGAAATATCGGTAGAAACATCTCAATCACGATTCACGTGTAAGAAAATTGAAACTCTTTTTAATCGGAGCTGTATAATTTCAATATCATACCGTATCAATTGTATACATATATCTATAAATATTATGAAAATAAAATTAGAAAGTATGATCAGAAACGAAAATAGAAAGACGAACGTTTACTCTGGTAAACGTTCGGTTGGTATTTTGAAACGCGAATATTTCGAGTTACGTGAGAGTATTGTTGGTTCGTTTGGTTAAAATTAATCCACTGTCACGACCACTTATTCAGGAGAAAGTTTTGAGGGAAAACGAGGGAAAGTTTCTTCGGGTACAGCGTTAGATAATACGGAAACGTGTTTGACTTTTAAAATTTATGAAACTCGACTGACTAGATTAGACTCTAAGCAAGTTTGCGGTTTTCATATCTAACTTTCGTTCCTGTTTACGCACAGCGACTGTTCAAACTTCGCCGTAAGTGCCCAAAGGTCTCTATTAACAAAGTTTTAATCGAATTCATCACAATGCGCCGTTTCGTTTAATGCAAATTCACCAGTCAGAAGAGCAGACTCATCCGCCTTCTAATGTCCCTAAATGAGGAATAAGGTGTTCAAATCTTTACAGAATTCGCGCGTCGATTTTCTCTACTTAACGCGGTTATTATAAAAAAGTGCCAATGTATCGTGACTGTAACGAGGTAAAATCTTGATTCAATTTCAAACATTGCTGCTAATACATGTTAATCTTCTATAAACGATCTAATATGGATGTATACGCAGCTGTGCGAATGTACATATGTACGTGTTTATTTATTAATATTTTCTCGAATTTATATACACAAAGATAAATGACCTGGTCATGAAAGACACGAATACTTTTATGAAGACATAAATATTTATCGTTATTTTTTTCTATCATAAATACGACAAATTCATCCGACTCGAACCTGACAAGATGTAAGTAGTGACCATAGTTAGTGGAGATGCAAATATAAGTGGGACTTCTCGTTGGATTAGTTATCTCGACTATTGCGCAAATCTCGATGACAGTAGAAATTTTAAACCCCCATTTTCCTACATGTAATTGATATGTCACCGTACAATGTATTCCACATGAAATAAATAACTATAAACCGACTCAAATTAAAAACGAACCCCGATTGATGCGTGTACCTCGATTATCACACGGACCCCGAACCTTGCACAAATTTTCCTCCCCATTTTCTTACGACAATCGAAACTCTGGCATACAATGTATTTCGCATGAAATAAACAATGGTGAACCGACTCAAAGTAAAAAAGGACCCCGATTGTTGTATGTACCTCGATTATCGCACGGGCCCCGAACTTCGCACGAATTCTCCTCCCCATTTTCTTACGACAATCGAAACTCTGCCGTACAATGTATTTCGCATGAAATAAACAACGGTGAGTCGACTCGAATTAAAAATGAACCCCGATTGTTGCGTGTACCTCGATTACCGTACAGACCTCGAAGTTTGCACGAATTTTAAACCCCATTTTCCTACAAGTAATTGATATACCATCGTACAATATATTCCACGAAATAAACAACGGTGAACCAACTCGTACTAAAAACGAACTCCGATTGTTGCGTGTACCTCGATTACCGCACGGACCTCAAATGTTGCACAAATTTTCCTCCCTGTTTTGTTACAACAATCGAAACTCTGGCGTACAATCTATTTCACACGAAATAAATAACTCTAAACCGACTCGAACTAAAAACGAACCCCGATTGTTGCACGTACCTCGATTACCGCACGGGCCCCGAATCTTGCACGAACATCCCTGCCCGTTTTCCTGCGGCAATCGTGGTACCACCGTACGATGTATTTCCCCGGGAATAAACGACGGTGAAGCGGTGTACAAAATGAAATTGGACATCCGGCACTTGGCGTCGCGAGGAGATTTCCGACGCTCGTCAATGGACTGCGAGAAGAAGGAAGATTACATCATTTCTCCCCGGAGCCAATAACGCGGTGCCACTGTCGGGAATCGAGGACGCCGTAGCTATAATCGGAATCAATCGTCCCGTTAACGAGGTAGTAATTCTTCCTCTCGAACGACGACGGCCGAGCAGGAAGAGGAGACCTCGGTGAAAGTGTTCGCAGTGCAATACGGCGTCGCGACGCCGGTTACGTCGCCCGGGTTCGGAATCTGAACCGACAGTGGGGGTTGGGAGGTAGGAAGGGAGGGGAGGGGTTGAAGGAAGCGCACGTAGAAAGTGGATGGCGGCCTTGTAAGAAGCAACGTAAATTGTTAAGGCCGGGCCCTGCCTAGTTGTAAATTAGAAAACAGGCAATCTCGCTCCGGTTGGCTGTTTTCCCGTTTCTTCCTCGTCTTTCCTCTCTACCTCTTTCTCCCTCGCCATCCCTCTTCCACCACCACCACCAACGTTTTTCCCCCTCCGTTCCCGCGACTCCGGTTTTCATCCACCCTCAAGGTTCCATAGCTCGCCCTTGTCCCTCGGACGTTTCGTCGTGTGCACGAGGGTTTAATACGTGCCGTAAAAAGAAGAAAAAAGGAAAAGGAGGAGCCCGAGGGTCTTAGAAATCCAACCGAAATTAAGCCGAAACTTACGGCCGTGCCCCGTTGTAAGCGACAACGGTGCTCGGGCATCTGTTCGGCTGTTCGTCGTTAATGAACTCGTTTTCGGGACCTTTACGAGCCGTTTGATCGCCGCTTTTGCGTAATAAAATTCCACCCCGGAGAGCTTGTTTCGGGCTTTTTAAGGAGAAACGAAACGGCCGGCTCTGATGTTGCCGCGCGCGAACGGTACTTTTAGGTTAGTTTCGCGTTCATCGATAATCACATCCGAATGATAAAAGATTTCGACAGTGGTCTGGGTTATCGTCAATTTAAACTCGAACCGTAAATTCGTTTTAATCATTTTGGAATCCGTTCCAGATCGATGAACAATATTGTACCATGTCTCTTGTATTTGTGACAATTTTCTTACGTACTAGGTGTGACGAATCGATTACCAACGCCATTAGAACTAAGTCCAATGTCCTTAGTACTGTCGCTCGAAAAGTTGTCATTTGAGTAGAAATGATTCTTACATATTGGGCGATTAGTTTATACAAAATACTAAAGTTTCTCTGAGTTTGAACAGATCCGTGTGTGGTACAAGGAGGGTTAGAAATGTAAGATTAGAAGATCTACCTTCAAAATCGATTTACAGACAAGTATCTTTTTCATATCTCATCAACGCCTCGATACCAAAACGATCCAAACCAAATCATATTTCAAAATTGTGTTTAAATGACCAGAAATTATACCGATCCGACTATTCCTAAACCGATCAAAACAATCGTTTAATTTTTGATTGAACATTTTTAAATAATCACAATATACGAACCACTATACAATTCTTTCCAGATGGTGAAAAATATTACAGAGGGAGTTACGTAAGTCGTTCAAAAGTATATTTCCTCGGATCAATTCAACCAAATCATATTCCAAAATATTGATTAAATAACCAAAAATGATACCGATCCGACTGTTTTTAAATCGATCAGAGCAATCGTTTAATTTTTGATCGATCGTTTTCGAATAATCACAATACACGAACCACTATACAATTTTTTCCAGATGGTAAAAAATATTACAGAAGGAGTTAAGTAAGCGATTCGAGAATGTATTTCCTTAGGTCAATCCAACCAAATAGTATTTCAAAATATTGTTCAAATAATACCGATCCGACGGTTGTTAAATCGATCAAAACAATCGTTTAATTTTTGATCGAACGTTTTCGAATAATCACAATGCGCGAACCACTCGATACGATACTTTCCGAATGGCAAAAAATATTACAGCGGGGGGTTAAGTAAGCGGCTCGAGAGTGTATTTCCTCGGGCCGTATTGAAACGAAACGAGAGAAACGAGATAGGTACCTGCTCGGCCGCGATATCGCGAGAGATCTCGCCGGGATCGTGCGATAAAAAAAGAAATCTCGAGGCACGACAAAGCTCACCGTCGGCCCTCGCTCGCTAAGAATAATTCGGTAGCGTTGGATTTCAATCTGTCGAGATGACGGATACGGCGAGCGGCGTGGCGTCGCGGCGGATCATTTCTAAAAGGATGCCCGGCACGGATGACGAGCAGGGGCGGCCCCCTTTTTAATATCTCTAATATTTCCAGCCGATATTCCCCATTTATTCGCGATCCATCACTTGTCCGATGTGTAACCGGAACCCGCCCGGTACCACCTCAGAAGTCAATCCGATGTATAGGTGGGCGTAGTTCGAATTTCCCGCTGTAAAGCGATCCGCCGTGAGTCGAGCTATCGGTGCTGTCGGCAAATGTTTTCCTTCCAGATGGAAAATAACCACCACAGGTGTATCGTGTCGGTGTGCGTCGACACGAACACCGCGACCGTTATGGAAAAATAATTCCACTTCTCGTAATTTCCGGCGGTTGCCAGTCTCCGAGTATCTCCGTTTTCCTCGGCGCTGGGGATTAAACGACATCTGCGATACATTTTTCTTTTTTATTTTCTTTTCTTTCATTTTCTTTATTTTTTTCGTCTTTTCGTTTGTAAAATCCAATGGACGATTTTTCGTAGCCGCGCAACGAATTGTGCATATTTACGATAACGGAGGTGTATCCGAACGCAGGATACCGACGTAACCGATATTTTCCGGCCACGTCTGGGAAAGTCTTAGAGAAATGGGAATACGAAAATACGGAGTACGACGTTACCGTCCGCTTATTGAAATAACAGTACCGCTACTGTACTAAAATAACCAACTACCCGGTTGCATATCGAAACACGTACAATTTGAAAGAAAAAGACAAGTCCACTACGAAGCGATTCGATTTCGTTCGCCGGTTATAAATATTTTCCTCTTGATTTTATCGTCACATCGGTTTCTTCAGACACAGACACACCGATAACATCGGTCTCGTTAATTCGTGTACAATTCTTATCTTATTGTACAACTTTCTCAAACTTGTATCCAATTCTCGCAATTCTGTACAAATAATATCGTCCGAGGATTTCGAATACAAGTAGAAATCGTAAAAACGGAGACACGGTCGTTCCCCGTTTCCATCGATCGTTCGAATCGTCCCGGTGATTAAAAGTAACGTTGATCGTCTTCGTCGGTTACCCTCCCGATGTTTTCTTTCCCCGATCACGAGTCGCTTCGTCGAATCGAACGCGATCCATTAGTTCACGAAACGACGTCGCGTCACGGGATTATAATTTCCACGGGATTCGTTTCCTCGGTGCCGCGAGTTCTCGAGAAGTTTTTTTCTTTTTTTTTTTTTCTTTACCGATGAATCGAACCGTGTCCGTGTAAGACCTCGAGAACCGAAACTCTTGTCACGACACACTCGGCAGCGCGAGGCAATAAAAAGTGGATATCGACGAACGCTGCGAATAACTGGGTTTCTCGCAGTGGTTACGCCCAGTTCTAGTCAGACTTAGCAGTGGGTTGGCCCGATTAAGGTCAACCGAGAGTAGAACCAGCCTTTGCTTGCACTGATCGCGTTCCATCCTTCGCAAAAAGACCCTTTTCCATCTGATTTCTACGAAGGACTTTAGAATCCACCATCGACATCCTCGGACCCTTTTCCAAGAAGTTTTCCAGAAAATCAACGTCGTTCCGATCTCGATTCGACGTCGTACTTTCGACCACGCCGTTCGACCATCTTTTTATCGGTATTTCGACCCGTCGTAGATGATTACTTACTTAATTTCATTTCATCCCGTGGTCCCGATGTTGACCTCTTCGCGAGCGAAGTAATTTCGCTGGAAATCGACGAAGATTCCAACGAACCGATATATATATATATATGTATATATATGTATGTATGTATGTATATATAGTATAAAATCGTGACACCGCCGATCCCCTGACACCGACACCGATCTGTTACATAATTCAGGTATTTAATTACGAATATTTGTTCAACAATTTCAGCGATTACTTCTACTTTAGAGAATATTCAAAATAGTTTAAACACTGCACGCACACGTACGCGCGAATGTTCACGAAGAGCTTAAGCCAACCGATTAATTATTAATGGCATGTATAAATAACAATACATTATTCAGTGGCCGCGGAGCATTTGACGCTACGAGAATTTACTAGAATTTCGTTAAATACTTGACGCGTGATTGAATTATTAGCGAAAAATTCGCGATATTCGACGAGTAGACGATATCTAGGAAGTTCGTTCGAATTTCGTGAAATATTACGCGCGCGATCGAATGTATCGAGTTATTAAAATCGCGAGGAATCCGTGAGGGCGGATTGAATTATTAGCGAAAAATAACGATATTCGACGAGTAGATCGTATCGAGAAAATTTGTTTGGATTTCGTTAAATGTTCCACGTGCGATCGAATACATCCAGTTGTCGAAGTTACGAGAAATCTGCGTTGGTATTAAAAATCGAGTAAGGTGTCGTTTTGATTTTCACGGTGGTGAATAATCGGTAATCGTTTCTTTTTTCACTTATAAATGTCCGACGAACCGACTGCCGCTTATTTATCAGAGATTGATGGCAAACTTGGGGCAAAAGGATATCAGAAAACAAGGCGCGGACCACTTCCTGCCATCGATAATCTACTCGAAGTGATTGGATATGGATTATAATGGGGTTTCGACTCAACGGTGAAGCACTTCAACCTCGAGCATCCGACAACTCATGCGAATGGATGGACAATAAACGAGATGAAACCGCGACGGATCAAAACACGCCCATTATTACGAATAATAAGAGACGCAATTAAATATATCGTTCAAAATTCGTGTGACTGTCCCATCGAGTTCCAACGATTTAGACTTGTTATTATCCGTTTAGAGGTGTCGTCGTAAAAGTTAGTTCGACGATGTATTTTGGAAACTAAGCACACCGTTGATAGGAAACTCGTCGTTAAAAGCAACGATGAAAATTAAGAAAGTTTTATATCGTTATAATACGATATATCATATATACGAAAGCATACTTGAATAAAATCTTGCAAAGATGCTCGTGGACTCTCAGAGACTGCTTCGTAGACTGTTAAGTAATACATTGCTAAGTCGTTCGTGACTTAAATCTAATTTCTTCGACGTAAGTATTTCACTCTCCGACGTAAATTCTAACCCCAATGCTGGTCGACTTTTTGCCTCTTCGACCCCTAAACGACGTACCAAAATTATCACACGCACATCGTACACTTGTGTCACGTGTAGCTGACGCAGTTATTCGTGTACCGTTTATTTAATTTAACGGCTCTATTACATTACGATAATAATATAAATTGATAGAAATATTGCTGTTAGTAAATATCTGTATTACGTGTGTATGAAAGTACCTAAATGAATATATTTTACAAAGATCAAATATCATAAGAGTATGTGTGAACGTAAGAGGTGAGGTACAGCTAAAAATTCTGTTACAGGACCTAACCTCAATTTCTATAGTTTACAAAATCAAAAAGTAGAATACAAATGCTACCGACGACATCACGAATGGACAAAGTTTAGAAACTTCCGTTTTAAAAGCCTTTCGAGAAATTCCATACAAATTGATACAATAGTTCTAAACAAACAAGGCGAGAAAACTCGAAAAGTAGCTTCGTTATCGTAGAATTTCGACGTTCTCGTCGAGCAGGTGCACTTCCAGGAGTCGAGTCCTTCGTCCTTGGTACAGATTGACACATCATAAACCCACCCTGGCAGATGTACAATGTGGAAGACACATATTACAGACGCGAGCTTAGAAACTCGTTGCAAACGCTCCAGACTTGCGTTAGACACTTCGTTTTAGATACACTTTAAACACGTCGCAGATTTATCGCGAACGCTCTTCGTTTGCACGCAACTTCGCAACATACATAATTCCACTTGTTACAAAATTACGGTGTAAATTTATCATCGCGTTTCGCACAACTTAATTCGAATAAATGTGTGCATCCAAGCTGCTGGTCTTCTCCCATAGCCTCATAATTTCAATTATGTTCAGTTTACATTCGACTTAGATTAGAGTTATCGTTAGCTCTTCAGAGATAGTCTCAATTATGTCCAGTTTACATTCGACCTAGATCAAAGTCATTATTAGCTCCTAAAGAGTCTCAATTATGTCCAGTTTACATTCGACCTAGATCAAAGTCATTATTAGCTCTTAAAGAGTCTCAATTATGCCCAGTTTACAATCGACCTAGATCAGAGTTATCGTTACCTTCATTACCCTATTCAGAGATAGTCTCAATTACATTCAGCTTATATCCAACCTAGATCAAAGTCATTATTAGCTCTTCAGAGATAGTCACACATGTCCAGTTTATATCCGAGCTAGATCAGAGTTAGCTCTTCTTGACACCTGTTAGGTCTTGTAATGTTCGAAGTAATCCTTCTTTAGCTAACGGTCGACTCACCGCGTGCAAACACACTGCTTCGATTGAGTTTTCGACTCAACCACGGACACTAACCGCCGCAAGTATTTCAGTTTACGGTTTCGGTCATCGATTTTCCACCGAATCGAGTATCCCATCGCTGCGCTTCAACCATTTCCAAGAAGACTTCTCCGTTGTTTCGCGCGCGATTTACCAACGCGAAGAGTCGTTCTACGTTTACGTATCGAATTCGCGGCGAGTTACAACGCGAGCAAAAGACGTTTACGTGAATAATCGCGTTGCCGTTCAACGAGTCGGACTAATTACCCGTTCCTACGGGCCAAGGAACACATAATTCTCCGCGAAACGACAGCCAGCAGATTGGGAACTCCTTGAACCCGACTGGGGAATGATTCGCGCGGTACGCGCGCTAGTTATGCGACCACCTGAAATGGATTAGTCTCGTAAATACACAAAGATCGGGGAAGTGTGTTTTGCGGCCGTTACGCCTAATTTAGCTACCGTTTCCGCGTTACGGAAGTCGATGACGCCTCGAACGAGTTGAAACGATTTTCCAAAGTCTTACGAAGTACGATACGATTGCAACCGAGTCTTCGAGTCGCGCGCAGATACGCGATCGTTTCCTCGCATACTGTCCGTTTGTAAGAAGAAGACTGACGCGTGTCTACCCCCACTCCACGCGCCAGCAGTTCCCCTTCCATCGCGCGCGTCGTCGCTAGTGGCCGAAGAAGATCGACAGCGGCCGATAGCGACAGAGCGCGTGGTGGTAGGAGGAGTTAACGGATGTCTTCGGCCACTAGCGACGACGCGTGCGATGGAAGGGGAACTGCTGGCGCGTAGAGTGGGGGTAGACGCGCGTCAGAAACTGTAAGTGGAGTGGGGATGGAAACGCTCGTTTGCCCTCTTGTCGCGGACAGCACGTATATATTTTGTACGCGCGGATTCGTTTAACTTTTTCGAGCGTGGCAAATAGACCTACTTTAAAATTTAGATTTTTCTCAAATATGGTTCACGGAGAAATTTCCTGCGCTTTATACATTTTTGAAGATCTTCGATTGAGAGAATTGACGCTATTCTAAAGAATTAAGACAACTATAATCGTTCTCGACCTGAGATAGATCCTACCTTGAATCTAACCTAAGATATAGTAAATCGAAAACGTTTATAATTTTCATTTCATCGAATAGTGAATGAAACAACGACTGCTCTATAGACTACAATCGTCTAAATTTTACCGTTCACGATTCCCTTGTCCCAGAAATCATCTTTTCAAGGTCCAGTTACGTGTACGACCGATCCAAAATCCCACCTAACAATGTGATCCACGATAATAATCTCCAAATCGCAATTACCGTACGCTGAATGTTCCCAGCGACGAACGGATCGAGAAAAACGTTCGCGATGACTACTATTTGCCGCTCGGTGCCCGTGAACACGATACTCGACGATCCAAGAAATTTTTCAGCCGTTGATAGCGACGCAGCCATTACTTGGAAACCGTTCGAGAAATCGAGCTACCTACGTGAATCGAGGGCAAAGGGGGAGGATACTTCGAAGGTCCTTGAAAGTAACAGGCGGCCTCTCTGCCTATCCCCGAAGTATCACGAATTAAATCTCAAGATAAGGCCGCTTCGGCACTAATGAATCCAAACTTTCGAACTCCAATTACACCGTCGCGCAACTATACCAAAGTTCCCGCGAGAGAATGAGGGACGAACCGCGTACACCAACGATGAATATTTCTACATAAATTCCCCGGCCGGTGTTTGCGTTGGAATTAAAATTAAGTCGACGGAATTCGCGACCCGGAGCAACGCGAATGAAAATTTCACGCGATTCCGCTCAACGTTCGCGCGTCGTTTCGGTTTTTGTTTCCAGATCCGCTGATAGGCGAAACGGAACATTTATTTTGCGCCAGCCGACAATGACCCAAGTTCGTGATTTGCTTTATCATTCGTAAGGGCGAATTGAATATACATAGCGGTCTCGTTGTTCCTTCGTATTTAAAATTACGATAACAAGACAGGTTTTCGAAGAGAGTCGCTTCGTAGGACTTGGAAAATTTACACGAACTTTTCGCGCCGAAATAAGAGATTTTTTTTTATACTGCATTCGTCGATAGTCTTCGAAGCGAATTCGAACGATTCTTTTGTGTGTTTGATTTATCGCGATCGATCGTACCGTTCGCGTATCGAGTGTAAAGAAATGTTCGAGGAAATCCTTTGGACGAATTAAACGCTCTCGAAATTCTCTCGAAACTGTTTAATCAATTGTATTTACCACGATATGTATAGTGTATATTTGATGCAAAACAGAATCGCGAAAATCTAAGCGGCGAGTTTGTATAATTTTCTTCGACCGAAGTTCAAGAATAATATATTTAAAACGATGCAAGAGAAATATTCTCCTGCATTTGTTAAACTCCAATGAGTATTCCAATATTCTTTCACTGTATCGATAAAAAGACGTGATTCGTACGTATATGTTTGCGAACGTGTACGCAGAAATTTGAAAAACCATTGTAAAAACTGTCCAGGTAATAACCGGAAAAGTAATATTTAAAAAAACAAAACAACTCGCTCGAAAGAGATCAGCAATTAAACACAATTTCGTCGCTTTTGTGAAACTACGAATGCTTCTCGAACTCATCTCTATTCGTACAAAAATCGATGAAATGAAAATTGAAGTAATATCAATTGGAAATCGCTTATCATAGAATTATAGAATATGAACAAGAATGAAGGAAAAAATCCTGGACAAAAGACAAGAAAACGTTCGTCGCGAGACAGTTGCCGCACAAATACAAAGAGTAAACAAAGATCAGACCCAAGAAACTTCTAAGAACAACATCCTTCGAATGTACAAATTTAACAGTCCCGACAGTATCCTCGTTTCTGCATCAACGTGTCCGCCATCATCGAGAAAAACACCACCGTGGATGATTAATATTCCCCGGCACGGTGTTTCACGATTTCCTCGAATAAAATCTATTCAAACGGGGAAATAAACGCAACGACCGCGGATCCGTTGAATTAAAGATTTTTCGTCGAACACTCATCGGTGGTGCTCGTCGGGCTCCTCGAGGACGTCTTCCTCGTCGATCATTTTCTACACAGATCCCTTTCGAAATGCAATTCATAAATATGCGTCGGAAAAATTGTTCCTCCCCCTTCCCCGGTTCCTCTTGCATAAACATCGCGAAAACAACGCAGAATAAAAAGGAGAGACGCAACTGCGCGCGGTCCGCATCTCGTTCGCATTGGCGTAGGAACAACCGGGCAAGTAGAATATTCCTATCGCGGAATGGTAGTCGGAGGAGGGGAGGTGAGGGAAGAGAGGGGTCGACGAAAACCTCGGAACACGTAAGAATACGTTCGACGCAGATATATCGCGATATCAAAGGAATGAACATCGTCCTTACCTTTGCGATACCGATTGTTCAGCGTCCGTGAACGAAATCTCCCGTTGTTGCAACACGGGATTCGAGTAAACAAATATTTTCGCGGCTAAGCGTGGCATTCCTCCCCTCCCACCAGTTTCACCGGTGCACCACGTTGCAACCGTCTTTCTCCGTCGTTTCGCAAACTTCGATGAAGAAGAAGAAGTACTCTTATTCCGGGAGCATCGTCTCGCGATGTGTACCCCGGCGCGATTTATCTGCTCGATTAAACATCGGTACTCTTCTCTGGGTAAGGCGTTCTGACGTCGTCATCGTCTTTGTACGATTTCCATGCCCTCTTACCGTTAAGAACGTCTCTCGACGGATCAGCCTTTGTATCGACGTTCGCCGCGCCCCGCCCCCTTTCACCCTTCCACATAAACCGACCAATATCTGTTGTTCCTGTTGCTCCTGGAACGGCAGCGAACTGTACCGCGTTTTTGTGCACGGTTTCATCGCGACATCGAGTTCGATGAGCGTTTGTATTTTCGGAGAAGTAGTCGAGGAAGAAGATCGTCCGGTTTCAGATAGTTACGGTCTTTGACGATTTAGGTTTACCGGAAGATGAAGTCTGGCGGGTTTGATTGGTAGAGTGGATGTGACACGTCTGGTTTCACGTACACTTTGGATTCTAGCGAGATGTTTGCTACGCGCGCTCACAATTTGGACCGATGAGGTGACGTTAAAGGTGAGGACTAGATGGAGCGAGGAATCTCTCCTGCCTCTGTACTTTGGAGTTCTTGCGAGAGGGGGACAGTACTTACTTGGTAGGTGAGTATACTTTAGTCGTTATAAATTTCACCTTATTATCGCGTTACTTGTTTAGAGTCTCTGGTATCCGAACTAATGAGGAGACACGTAAAGTGTTCGAGTAGCGAAACAAGCACTTTTTTGGTATTAAACTATATTTACTTGAAGGGAAACAAGGAGACTTGAAAATTTGTTTAAATATTCAGGGATCGTACGTTCTCGTAGTAGTTACGTTACATAAATAATCTTACGTTAGAGAATTCGGATATGAGGATTCTATTGTATGTACATCGGTCATCCTACGATTTAAGATCTCCATTTGGCAAGTTTTATATATGTGTCATCCTATTTTTTTGTAAGGAAAAAAGTACTGGTTTCTTATTTACAGAATTTTAACGAATTATCAATGACATTCTGGATGACAAATCTGTCTTGCTTTCATTGAGATTACTATCTTTATTGTTTCGTAACGATCAAAATTATCTCAGATAATTTATCCCATTTCTTTAGATTATACCTTTTGATAATTCATCTGCTAGAAACTGATCCGAAGACGATAAAAATTTGTAACGCGAACATTTTTACCGAGTAAAGATTCTTGAGTAAACGCTGATCCTTACAATTTACTTGTCAAAAGGATCCCTTGTCTTCCTCACACTGTGGCCAGATCCTTTAGGAACAATATTCCTGTTTCTAGAGACAACCTAATGTCGGGTTGCTTGCCATCGTATCGTATTTACTACTCCTCTAAACAATCAGTCCTCTGACACTCGATAGCCACCTGACACCAAGTCTCTGACCATCGCATAATGTCTGTACACTTCACCGATGTTCTCGATATCACGGTTCACCTTCAACCCCAAAGAAGAGTATAAATTCTACAAAAACCGAATAACCAAGGACTCGTCGACTATCTTGTCAAAAAAATATCATTCGAAAATTATATTCTTTTAATATTGTAATTCTTAAATCTTCTCAATACAATTTATTGTTTATTAATTTTTGGAATCGAAATGTTATAAGTCGTACTTGTGACAGATATAGTTAAATCATCTGCAATCCTAGAAAGTCGAATAAATAACCAAAAAATAGTTCGTTCGAGATAAATGTCCCATTGTTTCAAAAAACACTGTATATACACTATACAGAGACTAGATGTAGCTAAAGTTTCCGTGGTAAAACCGAATCTCGATAAATACAATTTACAGAATAAGAAAAATACAATGGAAATACTACTCTCGGGGAAGTTTCGGGAACCATTTTACCATTCCCTCTAAAAGTATCCAAAAAAACGTCTAACCGACGAAGGTGAAATCCGTGTGCGAACTGTTCTAGGAAATCTAATAAATAACCGAGGGAACTGACTGGTTCTGCTCTCGTTCCAAGATGAAGCTCCTGTCGTTTCAATGAACATGGTCGAAGACCGTATAGAACGTACGTAACAAAACGACCTCGACAAGGATCGGACGAACGCGATTCCGTTAATCCGGGCGAGAGGGATTGTTCGCCGGTCTTTACTCATTGCACAGGGAAAGTTAGTGCCAATTAGATGATCCCGATAGGAGCATAATCAGGAACGGTTTTTGCCCGGTTCTTCCCTTTCGTAAAACAGGCTCAATCAGAGTCAGCCATCGCGTTTCGAACCGCGGGGGGAAACCGAGCTCGTTGAAGTTGTTCCATCTACTACGATCCGATGATAACGCCCGTTTCCCGGTAATCTGACCGCTTATCTGGCGATTTTTTTTTTCTACCCCCCCTCGGCGCGGTGCTCTCAAATCGGCCGGAAGTTCCCGAGACCGGGAATTAAAAGGTACGGTTCTCGATTTCGTGGGGCCGGTAATCTCGGTGTCGCGTTGCGGGAATCCTCTAATTCTATCGTGCGTCGTTACGATAAACTCACGGCCGTTTCGACCTAAGATCGAAATAAATAGCGACGAACGGAACCTTCGATTTTCACGATACGCGAACCGTGCGAAGAAATTGATTCTCGAGGTGGTGTCGAAGAGAATAAACGCGTTGAGAAATCGTGGCGAATTTCAACGACGTTCAACGGACAAACCAACGAACGTGTACCGTGACAAATCTTTGGTAGCTTCCGAATGTTTAAGAAAATTTACCACGTGTAGAAATTCAGTACGGAGAACCACGGAGTATATTAACAAGGACAATGAACGCGTCGTCGAAGAACCGATCGAATGTTCGATATTTTTGTAGATAATTATTCAATAAGGCGATAGTTATGCAAGAAGTCTAATATTTTGTAGCGTCTGCTTGTTAGCACTATCAACGGATGCTATAAATCTAAAGAAACATATGTGTCGTGGAATTAGAGCTGAGATAGCAGAAAAATACCACCGCCGCGCAACTGAAGGGGAAAATGAGTGTTCAGGGACGTCTAAGAAGAGGCTCATTCCTCTCTCCACAGGGATGTTTTCTAAGTTGAGTTGCAACAATACGTAGATACAATTATTTGAAAATGTAATTTAAAAATTTACAGGCAATATCTCAAGATACACTGTCAAAGTATCCCGAAAAGAGTCTTACCGGTAACTAAGTACATAATTGTTACTTCTTCCTGCAATTATCGACAATATCATCCATATATTTTTTAACCTACCTATAAAATGTATAATTTGTTTCAATGAACATTTGTGACTTAATCATTTTGTTTACTCGCTACACCAATACTTTCCTAATAGAACGTATCCACTTCGGATCCATCGATATCGAATGTACATTAGAACCATTTTCCTCAGTACGCTCGATCATCGATAAACGTTCGAATATCTACCTAGAAAACATATATTCCAAAATTACAAAGACTCTCGAACCTTCCCATCCTTTCGAATATCGTTCGAAACCAGATACCCTGAAAATTCTCGAAAGAATCGTCACAGACAGGGTATCGGTTAGTCCTCGTAGCCAAATGCAACGTTTCGGTGATCTCGACGCGCTTGTTAAATTCGTTGTTCCGGTGTTACCGAAGAGTTCTCGGTTATCCGCGAAAGAAGGAGAAGTACCGAGACCGGGCCAGCGTAATAAATAAATAGAGGTCGATGGCGTTGTAAACGTCCGCCGTAAAGTGATTTAGCCACTTCATTGGCTCATAGAGAGTTAAGTGCAGACGCGGGCTACATAAACGCCGGCCAAGAGATTCACTCTTCTCTCTCCTGTTCGTTTCTTTGGCCGCGTCTCTTGCAAACCTCCCTTGTCGAACCACCTCTCCGGCATCCACGGACTTCGTCCATCCCTGACCGCGTAAATCCCGGGGTCTACACGGCTCCTGGCATCGCAGGGCTTCCGACGGTTTACTCTCCAACGAACGTAAAATGTGCCTTTATTTTTACGTCGGATTTAACCGCGGCCTGCCGCGGACTTTTCGAACGATCCCCGTTCAACCCCGCCGCACCGTACCCCTGTGTCAATAACGGAGATCTACTCGCGCGACTACCCCGCTGAATCCACTGCTTACGTTCGCCGGGTGTAACGCGACGAGATTGTTAATTCTAGCGGCCGGACCACGGGCGGACAACGTTTTTCAAGGAAAAACCACCGACGACATTTTACGGGCAACCCGTTCGCGTTTATCCATCGGTGTTTGTTGGAGGTGTGCTTTATAAGAGATTAAATAAATACATGGCGAGTATGGTCGTTGAACGTCTCTGTTTTCGGGTACTCTTCGAGAGGAAGGGAATAGTTACTTGTGTTCGATATGAATGGAAAGTACGCAGAAGGTGGTTTTGGTGACTTCGTCAAGTGTGAATTAGAATAATAAATTGGATCGTTGTAAGAGTGTTAGGATTGTTTAAATTGTTACGAGATAGGAAGTTTCGGATCTGAATGTAATAGGATGCAAGTTTTGTCGCTCGATAAGAAATGGAGGTAGTAGGTTCGCTGTTTTATTTTTCTAAGGATGGTGATACTGTTTGATAAACATGTGCGAAGTTTCGTGTAGATATGTCGACTCGTTCGTATATTTACAGTTGTTCAAAGTTGAAGTATCGTGGTATATTTTTACAATGGAAAAAATAACAAAACTTATTGAACAACCTAGTATTGTACATTCTTGAAACAGAGCATATTGTACACTCTAATAATATATTTTCTAATTGGATCGTTAGAGGAATGTTAACATTATTATTCGGGCCTGTTGGTGAATCCTGGTATCTTTCTTCATCTTTTTTCTGTCGCGAATAGTGTACCCAACAAAGATAAATTATCTCGTAGAGATTTCAGAAAAATGATTCGATTCAATCGAGTTGAGTAAAAAGTATTCGATTTCATCGAGTTGAATAAAAAGTATTCGATTCGATTCAATCGAGTTGAGTAAAAAGTATTCGATTCAATTCGATCGAGTTGAGTAAAAAGTATTCGATTCGATCGAGTTGAATAAAAAGTATTCGATTCGATTCGATTCGATCGAGTTGAATAAAAGTATTCGATTCAATTCGATCGAGTTGAATAAAAAATATTCGATTCGATCGAGTTGAATAAAAAGTACTCGATTCGATCGAGTTGAATAAAAGTATTCGATTCAATTTGATCGAGTTGAGTAAAAAGTACTCGATTCGATCGAGTTGAATAAAAGTATTCGATTCAATTCGATCAAGTTGAGTAAAAAGTATTCGATTCGATTCGATCGAGTTGAATAAAAAGTATTCCATTCGATTCGATCGAGTTGAATAAAAGGTATTCGATTCGATTCGATCGAGTTGAATAAAAAGTATTCGATTCGATCGAGTTGAATAAAAAGTATTCGATTCGATCGAGTTGAATAAAAAGTATTCGATTCGATCGAGTTGAATACAAAGTATTCGATTCGATCGAGTTGAGTAAAAAGTATTCGAACGGCGCAAGAAATTCGTAAGAAGTGTAACGTGTGTACGATGCACGGAGAAAATATTGTAAAATAATCGAACGTACGTAAAGTATGCAACGTGCTAGAAATTCCCTAGAGTCCCCCTTCTGACATCTAAATCAAACTTGCCGGTAGACTCGTTGTTCCCCGATGGTCGAAGGATCGAGCAAAGGGTGGCACCCTATTCTACCCCAATTACCTACGACCCTTCGACTTAATCTTCGTAATCGATTAAATATGAACATACAACGTTCAACGAATCCGCACTATTGAAACACTGGGAACAAAGTGGGTGCAATACGCCTCGTTAATTAAACGTACACCGTTAATCGAAACCCTCGAATTATGAAGGACGAAGTAAATAATATCCACGCCACGGTTGAAAGACAGATACTGTGCATCATCGACGTTGTAACATCTTCAACGATCGCGACGCGTTCCATTTAAATATTGACGAGACAATGTTCAACGCGGAATATACGCGACCGATGAAAACCGACGCAACGTTCCACGATTTAATAATTAATTATTCACACGTTAACCGCCAGCGAAATGTAAATTACACGATTCGAGCGAAACGCGAGACACTCTGGATTTCGACAATTTTCCAAACAACGTTTTTGCACATCGTTAAAACATCACGCGCCCTTCGTTTAGTTCGAGATTTTTATTCAAACCGATCTATTAGTTTTTATTACTCTTATTTCCGCATTTAATTCAAATTTATTCGTAAAAACTCGACCGGTTTTGATATCGGATAATGGGGCTTACGATCGAATAAATTTGTAAATTTTTCAATAAAATGGTGCCGTATATAGTAATACGTAAAATGTACGCGAATGTGTAATATTGTGTAAATTCGTACAACTTAATTTTTCATAATTGAAGCCACATTTTACGTGCAGATGAATACCAGTGACTTCTAGATACTTTTTTATTTATTCCATTATACATTTTTTATTCATACTAATTCCATTTGAAAGTGTACTGTAATCACCTTGACAGAAATGGCCTTTTATAAATATTCTGCTACATCACGTTGGTATATTCGTTTCTAATGGCTCACCCTGTATATTAATCGTCGACGAGAAATTTGTTTAAAGTCAGTAACTTAAATCGGCTAAATCTACAATTTTTATAAACACATTAACACAAAATTTTCTTGAAAGAAGAAAGAGTACAATCTCGAGACAGAAGACAATTGTTAAACAAAATTCCATCGAAGAATCCAAACCAGTGGTCTTCAAATTCTCTACCCCGAAAATAATCGTTACCTTCAACAATAGAAGAAATTCTACAATTGTTAAACTTCAACATCTATTAACAGAAACAGATTAGTCATCCGTACTTTTCTACCGTAAAAATGACCTCCAACCCTTTCCCTTTGAATCGTAAGACGTACTCTCCCTTCGTGGCTCGCTTTGAATACTTCGAACAACACCGATCTAAACAGCAAAAAAAAAAAAAAATAAAGATAAAAGAGACAATATTTACAAGTATAAAAATACAACGCAAACGTGGAAACACTTTTCCGCTCGCGATAGATTGTCCGCTGTAGCGTGAAGTCATCGCGATTCGTAATTAATTTATTCAACTCGCGGCCGCGTCACTTTGTCGCGGTTGAATATTGCATTTTTCCATTAGCGGACCGCAATTTCCCATAATCGATATTTAATAATTCACGCGGGAGCCGCGTGATACGGGGAAAACAGAAATTGAATGTTCACGCTTAAAAAGACCGCGGTTTTACAATACGCTCGATATGTATCGCAAACGGATGACGGGGATCAGCGCAAAATTCCGCAATATTCTCCGTACGCAAACACGCGAAATGCAGTTATTCGCCGGTCGCGGAATCCCTGGTAATAATAACAAGAAGGAACTGTTTGCATTGGGAATTAGTTGAGGTTTTTGCGTAGCAAAAATTATAACGCGGTTGTTGCGAAGCGAGGGAAAATTCACCGGTACCGAGGCAAATCTCCTACACCGTTGTTATTTTATTTAAGGTGCATATTTTCTACGCGAAATATGTAAAATTAAAAACGTCCCCTAGTCGGAGATACCACGCGGTAGTAGTTTAATGCAAATTTCCAATCTCCTCGAGCCCGAAATTTCCATTGTCGGTCCTGCATCGGTCCGACCTCGACAAAAATTCAAAATCGTCCGACTTTTCGGGATAATTCGCGTCGCGTTTGTTTATGCAAAGAGACGTTCGTTAGCCGACGAACGATACAATTCCTCGTTCAACGATCGCGAACTTGGAGAATAGTTTCATTCGATCGTCCATCGGAGAGTCTCTTAAGAGAGCTGCGTTCTCTTCGTTGCTTGACAGTCTTTACCTTTCGTATTGTTAAGATTTCAAGTTCAAACGGAGTTTCATAAACGAAGCGTAATTTACGTAAAGTGGAGTTTATCGATTTGTACGAGTTGGCCTTAAAGTAACCTCTGAATACCCTCGTTAAAATGTGGAAAAAAGATTCCAAGGAACGATTCGCGCGAAATTCCACCAACTTATTCAACGAACTGCATTAAAGATATTGCTTATCGATATATACCTCACCGTGAACGGATCTGGGCTATAAATGACGCACCGTTTAATTAAAAACAAACGGAGAAACGTCTCCAAATTCTTTCTTGTCGCGATAACGATGAAAAAGTTTAACAATCGTAAATAAAACATCTGTGTATACGTGACTGTGACAGCTTGAACGAAAACAAAATGAAAAGAATCAGCTATGTAGAGAAATTACTTTCCGAATGTTTAAAGACACTGTTCGCGCGTGTAACCATCGAACATTTATTTATACTCGTTTTCACGCTGGAATTGGTATCGTTGATCGGTAGAACGGGTTCAGATCGATAAACGAAACCCGATTGAACGAGCAACGGAACCGTTAAAACCGTGTTAAGAAATTCACGGAAGCGTCTTCCGAAAGTAACGTTCCCGCGCATAAATATATTTATTTCTCGACACACGGAATCTCTCATCGAAATCGGTCGATTATTTCAGCCGCGAACGAATCGTGCCCCATTGTGCGAACGTTTCTACGTAAAATACAATTTCCATCGTCGCGGCTGCACCGACAACTCACCGTGGAACCACTTCGAAACGATCCCGTCCGGGGCTTCGCGTCCCTACCGAAGATAAGGTGAACCCGATGGGTGGTGGGAAGAAAAAAGAATAAAAAAAAAAAAAAGAAAAAAACGAAAACTCGATCGTAGCTTTTCCAGAAGCATTCTGAATCTTCGTCGTCGAAATTCTCTTGAAAAGGAGCGCGGTAGAGGGGGTAGAGGTTCGGCCGCGTTCTATCCGAGCGATTCGAAGACGGCTTCATTTTCCATCGGTTTTAATCTCGAATCCCCCCGGCGGTGGCCCATTCTCGCGTGTGTTCGCCGAAAGCCGACCAATAGGACGGCCGACTCTTAACAGGAGTAGACAGATGGATTGAAGTGCGGAAGCTCTGTATTCAAGCACCATCCAAGAGTACCGCGAAGGACGACGGCGCTCGTTCCGCCGTAGAAATACGGGATCGACGGAAGGTGCCGTGGCCGTACTCAGAGTTGATGGCGTCAGCTGTTACGTACTGTTGTCGACTACCGGGTCGAGTCTCGGCCCCCCCTCCCCCCTTCGCTTCTACCGCGTGCCCCCCGACCGAACCCTTTCTCGCGGAAGAGGCTCACCGGAAGAATACAATATTCAATTTCGTCGTGTCTCTCCAGCGACGGATAATCCGTAGTTTACGTCGCAACGAAGACGAGGGGGGAGGTTACCAGAAGAAGGGGGGCAGAAAGTAACCCTCCGTCTCTCAGTCACCCGGAGATCGTCCACAGAGTGTTATCTGGCTCTCCGTTATCCCGTTCAAACCGACTCTTATCCGTCTCGGTTTGGCCGAGGTTCCCTCCACGCTCTTTTCTACCCTCTGCTCCCCCCTTTATACTTTTCTGCACCCTCTACACTCTTTTATAACCACCCCCCCGTTCTCTTCTCCGTCTCCCTTCGTCCCACTAACCGGAGACACCGTCAACCGGTCGCCCGCTCGGCTTTTCCGCCGAGCAAATTCGATTTCGCATCAGCCGGGCTCCTATTCGCTGTAACTATTCGCGACGGAGCTTCTTCCTCTCGCGGGATGCTCTTATTGTTTCCCTCGGCCGTTACTCGCAAGAGGTCCGCCTTTCCTGCGGATCGCGAATGTCTCCTTTTATTTTACGGGAACGGGAACGGGTCTCCTTTCAGGGGGTATGTCCTTTCGCTGCGAGTCGCGCGAAAAGTTTTATTTACAGCGAGTGGACTCGGGAGATCGGAGAGGGCGGTTGGTCGAGAAGGGTGCATAGAAACGCGCGATCATAACCGGATGGGAATATTCCAGCGTGGAAACATCCGTGCCGGGAGAGGTGACGTTAAAGATTATAGGGCACGGGGGGGTTTTTAACGGGTGACTCGAATTAGCCATTGCTTTTGGGAAACGAGTAGTTTTCGGGGTGATCATTTTTATGCGTTTCAGAAATGGACGAAATTTAACGGATTCAGTTTTCTTTCGAATGCTTTTCTTGAATGATTTATTGTCGTGTGGAATCATTCTTTCTTTGGGAAAGACTTGTCGTTGTATAAAATAATTTCTATTGAATAATTTTTTGGGGGGAAATCTTTCTTTGGGAAAGACTTGTCATTGTATAAAATAATTTCTATTGAATAATTTGTCTTGGTAAATCTTTCTTTGGGAAAGACTTGTCATTGTATAAAATAATTTCTATTGAATGATTTTTTTTGGTAAATTTTTCTTTGGAAAAGACTTGTCATTGTATAAAATAACTTCTGTTGAATAATTTTTTTTGATAAATCTTTCTTTGGGAAAGACTTGTCGTTGTATAAAATAATTTCTATTAAATGATTTCTTAATTTGTGAATCTATCTTTGGGAAAGACTCGTAATTATCTAAAACAGTTTGTACAAAATGATTTGTTTCTTGTAGATCTTTCTTTACGAAAAAAAGTTGGAAAATATAAAATAATTTCCGTGAAATGATATTCCATAAAAACGCCACGACTTTCTTGCAAATATTTGTCAATAGAGCTTCGTATATCCGATGCCAAGCATTTATCTCTTACTATCTAGAACTCAAAACGCGAGGAATGGGTCTTATGAATGTATGTAGGTCGCTCGGGCTTTACTTTTCAAGTTATAATATATTAAAGAAAGTTTCCTAAATGAAATTTTCATTTCTGAACGATCCCTGTCGTTTATGTATTACGAGTTGCAAAATGAAACTCGAACAACCTAAATGTTCATACGACACGTTCTTCGTATTTTGAGCTCTTCGTTATTGACGTATATTTTTAAGAATCATTCTGTATACTTGCTCCCGCAAACTTCTCCAATATTCCCTGTGGACTTTATCGGAGAGAAAAATCTACAGAAATATTTTGATTTGGACGCGAAGAATTTCACGGTAACGTCGAACATCGCTGTTAGAGGAAATAGCAATAGGAAAAATCAGAGAACCACCGTACTATGTTCAATGTATTTCGTATCGGAGCCACGGTTAAATACAAGCACCGAATTACAAATAATAATTTCAAACTCGAAAAGCAAATGCAGCTTGAACCGAAAGAGATTAAATTACAAACCGATGCAACCTCGACAACCTTCGTGGCTCCATTTTGGCCAATTTTTCGCGCGAATGATTACATTGCATTGCAATTGTATATTGCAAAAATTAAATCATACATAACGTATCTCTGTATTTCTGTAATGTATATTTTCGTTCACCTTATAATAAATAAAAGAATTGTCCGCGATCGTTGGCACGATTTCCTCTACGAAACGCTGGTATTGTTTCTCCGAGCGTCGAATTGATATTACCACCGAAATTTCGTAACAAGGCTGCAGGGATCGAGTCGCAGAGAAAATGGAAAGCTGCGACGTGTAATGCGAGTAACATAAACACGATCGACACACGTAATTATGGCGAACGCCGACAGTCAATGAAATTGTCCCCCCTCTGTCCGGGCCCAGCCCCGTAATGGAATTATCTCGTCTCTTCGATCGACCGTAACATTTTATTTCGACAGATAATGTTCACGGTTTATCCATAGACACGATATGAAATCGAACGCGTTGCAGCGATTAAAAGATTCGAGCGAGGAATGCAATGAAAATTGGACAGCAATGGAATTATTCTCTGAGAGCGTCTAAATCGAAAAAAAAAAAACAAAAAAATTGAAAAAGAACCGATTTCGTTTACCAGAGGTTCATAAATTTTCGTTATTCGTATTTCGATTCCATTTATCCATTCGTTGAGTCGTTAATTGATCCTTTATCGGAGCGTTTGCACTTTTAATTATGCATTATGAAAGCAAGCCGTGCAATTCTGCCGTAATGTTTGTCGAGTATCCGACAATTTCGATCGCTTGGGCGAGAAAAAAAAAAAAAGATTCGTGTTAATTTACCCGCGATAATTTTCGAAAGATCGCGTCGAATTTTAAATGAAAGGGGGGGTTACCATTGGGGTAACCGTTACGGAAAATTAAATGCACCGAGAGGACGAGTTCATTGTGCGAAAACGTGCGTCAAGAATTGCACGTGTGGGCCCCGTTTACGACAGGCTCCATTATGAAAATTTGACGTACTATCGCGCGACACATATATTCCAGGCTGCTTTATTAGTCACATATAAATTTGATGCTCCAACCTGTCATTCGTTGTACACAAGCGACTATTTAAACGTCACACCAGCAGACATCACCAGACACTGATTTATCGATGGTACTTAAATCTGGCAAGCAAGTGGTTGAATTGGTGTTAACGGATCGCATTAGCCGGATTTCATGCGAAATAACATCGCCTCTCGTTAAGGCGGTTAATACACGTTTCTCGCAGATCGACGCTACTACTGAACGTTGTTCCAAGTTTTAGTTGTATCGAAACGATAAATATTTCATCCGTTTGTTCTTTACAACGTTTGCAAATGTACTCTGACAGAACACGATGTTCCCATTGGTGAGAGCAATTGGTGAAAAAATCGGAAAATAATTTCTATACCCTGTCAAATATAGTACAATTACATGTTTTATTATTCTAATCGTCAGTGTGTACACAATATCAGTGGGGAATGAAAAATATTCATAGTCAATTTATAAATTCAAGAAATAATTTTTACAAACTGTCGAACGTAATGCATATGTAAAACACTATTTTATTTTTCTAATCGTCAATGTGTAGACAATATCAGTGTTGTATGAAAATATGCACAGTCAATTTATAAATTCAAGAAATAATTTCTAGGAACTGTCGAATGTAATACATAGGTAACACACAAGAATATACTTACAATTAGGTATTTTTCTAATCGTCGATGTGTACACAATATCAGTGAGGAATAAAAATACGCCCAATTTACGAACTCGACACGAATATTTAACTCGACTTCTTATCAATTAGTTTTACTCGCGTGTACAACGCGTCACATTCCGTAGATATCATCGAAGCGAAATTATAAGCGAAAATGTAAAGAAATTTGCGAAAAAATATTACATTTGTATTTAAAAGAAGAAAGAAGAAAAGAAACGTCGACTCTTTCTCGAGAATCGTTTCTCGACGATTTCGACACGAAGAAACCAAACATCCCCCAACGAAAGAAAAATCCCCAAGGAAAACGACCAATGATCCATCGGGAAGCTCGATGCGAATTCCATCTAAAAAATCCGCGCAACTTTATTAATATTTCGCAGCGAGCGGGGAATGGATATTTTTTTCCTCGCGGCGGCGTTGTCCTTCGTGAGTTCTCCTTTTTTTTTTTTTCCGTTCCCCCCGGCTCCATCGTGGCCGAAAGAATCGTGTTTCAATTCGAGTGTATGGTGTGAGTAGAAATGGGCCAGTGTATTTAAGTGGATTTCGCGCGGACACACTCGTGGGACCGGTCACCGAAAACGCTCGATCGATTTCGACAATTTCGCCTCCGACAGACCGCACCGACCGGACTGGTTACCGAAAATTAAAAAAAAAAAGAAAAAAAGAGTAAAGAGAGCACGAGAGGGTGGAAGAGAGTGAAAAAGAGTGACAGGCGGACGCCAACGAGAGAGAGAGAGAAAGAGAGTGAGAGGGGAAGGTTACATTGACGACTGACGAAAAAGGACGAGCAGCCAGCTGCGGGGCGAAAACGTTCCAGCTCGAATAAACGTCACTGATACGCTCGTGCGACGTTCAATAAATTGTTGACGGTTCATAGCGAATCGCGGGAGAAGTTGTTCGGTGTTATCGCGCAGAAATAAAACTCCGAATTCGTTTTTACGTTGCACTTTTTGCGACTTCTTTCCCCACCACCGCCCACCGCACCCCTTACCTATATACGGACGGTGTGCAACGATACAAACCCGGTATCGGGTGATCCTTTCTTTCACGCATTACTGCATTTCTTCTGTTCTCTACCGTGTACGCGCTTAATAAATTGTTGACGGTTCGCGGGAGTTTCGAGGCAGAAGTTGTTGGTAGGTAGCACGCGAAATAAACTTTTGAATCCTTTTTTACGGTCCGCTTTTTGCGACTTTATTCCACGCGGTGCAATAATGGAATACCGTCTCAGATGGTTCATTTTTTCACGCACCACTGGGTTCCCTCTGTTTTGTATTGTGTCTGCGATTAATAAATCGTTGACTGTTCGTGGGGATTCGAGAACAACGTGGTTCGGCTGCGACACGCGAAATAAACTTCTCAATTGTTTTCTTCGTTTATTTTTTTTTTTTTCTACGCTCGTTGCGATTTTATTTCCGTTAACAACGAAATCCGTTGCCGGCGAGACCGTTCTCGCGTTACCGCGTCTCTTTCGTCTCGCAGCGTGTCGTTTAACCCTTTGTCGACCGAGCGTGGGTCTTTCTTGACCCATGTTGGCCCAAAAAGAAAAAGAAAACCTCGTTGACCATTTTGAATCGAGACGAGTAACTTAAAAAGGAAATTGTTTGTTTTAGAATCGATGATTTGGCTAATGGCACGAGGAAATAGGAAAAACGGTAGCCTAGGGTCTACACTGACCCACGCTTAATTATCGACAGTTGATACGTTGCAAATAATTCTTCGAAATGTCCGTTGCGATGAGATATTGGCTAATTTTTAAAACGAGACGTGATTATGTTCCGTATTGCGTTACTCCGTTTACAGTGTAAATGCAATCATTGGTAGCACTACAGAGTTGTAAATTTTACGTTTGCAGAATCTGTGATTACTTGACGGTTTTGGGTCTCGACACGTTGCTTCGCCATGTTGATTTTAACTCACGATAGAGCAGGGTTCAGTCATTTTTGAGAATTGTAAAAAATTTCAGAACAGTTGGTCTACTTATCGCTAGAAATAAAGAAATTAGAGAAGCTGAACGGAAGAATGAAATTTCGAGTTATCGATTACCACCGAATACAACGAATCCATGGTTGGTAAGACTATGTGAGAGATAAAAGAAGGTTCCCAAAAAGGGAAACATAAGTGCCATACATACTGGCTGCTTCGGGGCCAGTGACGTCAAGGGAACCGATAACGAAACGATTATCGAGAAAATTCATGATTGATAAAAAAAAATGGCACAGAACTTGCATGCTCCTTGGGGAATCCTTCAAATATCGTACTGGAAATTACGAATGGAAACCATCGGGATCGATAATATTTCTATACCACTAGGTAACCGTTTGAACCAATCAACAATAAGACTTTTCTTTAAAATTACTAGATTTAAAATTACGGGCTTTCATTCTTTATACTTTCGAACATATATATACACTGGTTACAATTTTTTATTCGTAAACCTACTGGTAACAAAAAAACACTAATAGATAAATGACAATAGAATTGAAGTAAAACAAGAATAAAATGAAAATCGTCCCGTCCGGAAAATGATAAAATTCCCATTTCTTTTCTCTGCTTTAACGGGAAAGTTAATAAAATAAAAGTTTCCTATCCGTGAGTTTGTAAAATTTTCATTCCTTTCTCTCCTTTATTGGTAAAGTTAATAAAATGAAAATTTCCCCACCTGTGAGTTTGTAAAATTCACATTTTTTATCTCGTTTAATGATAAAGTTATTAAAATGAAAACATTCCCACCTGTAAGTTTGTAAAATTCCCGTTTTCTCCCTCCCTTGATAGTGAAGTTAATAAAATGAAAATTTTCCCGTCGAAA
This sequence comes from Ptiloglossa arizonensis, assembly GCF_051014685.1. Classification (NCBI taxonomy): domain Eukaryota; kingdom Metazoa; phylum Arthropoda; class Insecta; order Hymenoptera; family Colletidae; genus Ptiloglossa; species Ptiloglossa arizonensis. Next base: position 17,153,645 of record NC_135052.1, read on the forward strand.
AGTTTGCGAAATTCCGATTTCTTTTTCTCCCTTTAACGGTGAAGTTACTTCTCGTATCGATTAACGTTCCGTGTGGATTTCGAAAAATCAATTAGGCCCTTTGTAAGTGGGCGCCCGGTCGATCGATCGAATTTGAATATATTATACGCGGGAAATCATTTATAACGCGAAAAAAAAAGGTTCGGACGCAAAAACATCGTATCGTCGACCCCAATTGAATGTGCAAATGCCCCGTGGATAATCAATTTGCATAATTACTTTCGGACATTCGGTATTAACGGCTCCGAATGCACACCGTATTCCCCGGGGGTCAATAAAGAAATAAAGGGATAAGCCCTTTTTTTTCCCGTTCTTGTTTTTCGCCCTTCGACGACCGATCGTAATGTAATATTTCCAACGGAAAATTTGACAAGGGACGTTGTCGATTCGATTCTCTATTTGCATGACGAATGTAATGGTTACATTTCGGTTTACCCAACTTGCACACCATTCTCCAGTCGTGTAACATCGATGCAACTGCACGCTCAAACGAGTGCAAGTGAATCGTGTCGCAAAAATGCAAAGAAAATACAATATATATTATATATCGTCCTAAGATTTATTTATTACAATTTTCACTACCGATTATGCTTCATAAGTAATGTACTGTTTCATAAGTTTCTTTTTATAAATGTTGTTCTCTTCGGTGTACTTTGTTCTGATTAATTACCCTCACGGATAATTACACGGATAATTAATCTCTCATTCCATAGAATTGTACAACTCTTTATTGGCGACACTCCTACTATTTTCACCTTCGAGTTTTCAATTTGTTGGTATTAAGTATCTCGAGCTTGAAACAGTAAAGTATTTTTATAAAATATTAATTTAATATTACATCAAAGTGTAACATATCACGTGACTGTTCCGAATGTTATAATTCTATCACGAATAAAAAAACAATGGTGGTCGAAGATCGTTCAAAAAACAGGACGTAATATCGCAACTGAGACGATATCGAGAAAACTCGACCACCGTGATCGCAATTGAATATTCCACGTACAAAATCTAAGGTCGCTAATCATCGTTAAAAATTAACCACTTCGAACTTTTCAGCTTTTCATGAACGATCTTCGACCAACTTTTTTATCAATATTTCTTCCACCAAAGAAGCCTTTCGAAATCCGTACGAGAAGTTTAGCAATCGGTATTCCCAACCATACACGAAGCTGTAACTTTAAATTAACGCATTGAGTACAACAGACGCAATGTACACACTCTAAGCGCTGTTTGACTAATGCGCCTGCCTCGCTCTCGCGTACGTGGACGATTTAATTAGCCCGCGTGTTCAATTAAGGTGGCCGCGTTAGCCCAAACTGAAAAGTCGGCAACAGGATGATAACTATTGTAGTAATTACGATATTAAGTGAATACGGTTCTTGACTGTGTTCGTTTATTTCGTCGTATTGTACTCATCGTCGAAGAAACGAAAGACTCATCGAGGTTTCCAAATCCTCCAACTTCGAAAAAGTTGTGTCTTCGATTTATGTTCGATCGAGCATTCGGAGTTTATTTCGCGATCGATTTAACGGATAAATTCCGAGTTCTTTGTTCCACAATGATTTAGAAATAATTTGCAACGATCGAGGATTATTTCCTTTGCTTAAAACATTTCTCCACGATCGATCCGACATTTTGAAACGATAGCGGTCCATCCGCTGCGACCGTGTACGTGTATATATTTTCCGCACGTGTTGGGCCGCTACCAGGCCGACAGATACTGCATCTATTAGTCAATACTGAATGAATATTTGATAGTGAGAGTTATGGCCTCGATCAAATTCCCGACCGTGCACCCACTACTTACATATATTTCACGTGCATGACCAACCGATGTACGGGGTGCTCCTATTATTCACGTTCGGATGCACCGATGGGGCTAAATAATAACTTTTCATGCTTGATCGCCGCCTCTATTCGTTATCGGTAATTTTATTCGAGTCTTTATTATTATATTTTACTTACCGTTTCGGGGAAGAAACGTTCGATCTACTTCTAATAGAATTTCTCGAATCGAAGAAGATCCGGGAAAGTAATCGATCGAAACATTATGGTAGTGTGTAGTATATTGTATTTGTAATAAAATTTAATAAACGCTCACAGTCATCGAAAGATCAGCTCCACTATGCTTACTTATAATTATATTCGTCGTTTGCACTGATTATCGATCGTTATAATTATTATTATATATATAAATATTTTATAATTTCGAGTCGAATGTAACTATTACTTATTAATACGATCGATGCATTTTACAATGTGTCTTGGATCGTTCGATTCCTCAGAATGATTTGGAACCATTAAAAATTAGATAATTGAAACTGAGAAAACTTGGTAAATATATTTTAGAATTTGCGAAGCAATCGCTAAAAACCCTAAATCCAATATCTCGACGATTTTCGTTCCTCACTGACTGAACATCAATGCACAATCTACACCTACCCTGTACAACTAAGAATTAATTTTCTATTCGTTCAATCAGGACCAAAACACAAAACCGTTCAAACATTTAAAAATTGATTATCTTTACCCAAAAATTCCCATATATTTCCCCAACACTACATCGAGCCCAAAACGTTGCGAAACACTGTTTTATTCCATCTTAGATACTACCTTGGTAAAAATATATTATAATTTGCAACAATCCAATATCTCGACGATTTTCGTTCCTCACTGATTAAACATCAATGCACAATCTACACCTACCCTGTACAACTAAGAATTAATTTTCTATTCGTTCAACCAGGACCAGAAAACAAAACCGTCCGAACATTTAAAAATTGATCATCTTTACCCAAAACTTGGCAAATATTTCCCCGACACTACATCGAACCGAAAACGTAAACGCATCGATCGAATCGAAACACGTTTCCCTAGCTCCCCTGGGTAAGTGCACTTCGCACTGTTCACCGAACACGGACTTAAGCGACCGATTGATTTTGATCCGAGCTAAATCGAGGGAGACACGGCGATCGGAGCTATCGATTTCAGAATCCGAGCAGCTGAACGACCACCGTGCCGGATACACGAGGGATGCGCGGAAACCTTCTTAACCCCTCGTCGAAGAGCTCTTCGACGTTTCTACGTAGCCCCGGTTGTCTCGCAACGGTAATTGAGTGCAAAACAAAGGTAGGACGAGTGAATTACCCGCCACGAAAACGCGGAGGATCGTTGATTCGCGACCACTTCTAACGCGAACGAGGGAACTCCGGTTTCTTCGCGTCGAACGATCGACGAACGAAAGGGCCGAAAGCTGTGCACCACGTCCCTTTGAATTCCAACGTCGGCCGACCATCGTCTGACTTTACTACTTAGCGATTTGCACGTGACTCGCGTCACGAACGAGCGCCGGCCAATTTTACCAGGCGAAAGGTAAGGGGAAACAGTGAATCGGGTAAGACGAGGGGGAGAAGGGTTAGAAAAAAAATCGGCGAACGAGAAAAAGGGGGCGAGAGGCGCCTGCGAACCGGTTGCAGCCGTGGCTGCGAAGTTTATCGGGCTTTCGAGTTTATGTACTTCCAGCGTGCGCGGTTCCTGCGATTTTACGCCTTTCACTCGCTCGCCTTTTCGCTACTTTTCTTTTGTGTTTTTTCCCTCCTTTGCCTTCCGTTCTTCCTGTCCCCGCCCCCTTTCTCCAGCTACCACCCCTAACCCACCTCGGCCCAACCCCTTTGAACCTACCGAAACGAACATACGACGCCGTTTCGTCGGCGAAACGCCCGACGCTGAAGAAACATATTTCGCGATAAGTTTATGACTCTTTGAGAAAGGAATTCAACACCGTGCACGCCGCACGGGGATCCCCCGTTTTCACGATCGTACAACCTTGCGAACATTTTGACCACGAAAACGAAACGCGACGATCGAGCCCTGGATCGAAAATTAGAAATAATGCACCATCGAGTTAGAACCGAGAGAACGGTCATTTAGGCGGGTGATTCAATTATTCTGGACGCTTTGAGGAGTTTGCTTGTTCGATGTTTGGTCACGAGTGGAATTGAAAATGTTCGGGAGAACGATACTTTGTTTTTTTATTTTAGAAAATGAATCGTTCGCTAAAGAAACCAAGATAAAAAAATAATATTTTTATTGTTCTATTCAATTATTATTATTATTACTATCATTATTATCGTGCGATTAAATTATTATTATGGAAAGAAAATTATCGTAGCAGGTAATAATGAAATTGTAAATTTGTAACTTTGCTCTCGTTACAAGAGATTGCAGAAAAATTAAGCAGTCTTTGAAAGCTCTGTAAAATTTCTGATTGATCATGTAGAGATCGAAAAAAAGATGTGATCGATTATTGGGAAAATCAATAGTCCGACAACAATATTGGAAATAATAAGTAAGAAACTAACTAATGTACTGCACGCTATAACTTCGCGCGCTGTAATCGAGGGAGGTGTGGAATCACGACTGAAATATATAAGAAAATTGTCGAAAAAGTATGAAAATCATGCAGAGACGTGTTTGGGCAATTATAGATTTTTATCTATATTTTGTTTTATTGGAAAAATTTTAAAATAGCTGTAGGATGTTTCTGCGAATTAAATACATTTTTAGTACCATTCTTCGTGAAACTTTGAATAAGTTTCAAGGTATTTATAATAATTTGATCCACTATAAGTGTCGAATGCAACTTTTGTGAATCGTTCGTTTCAATCACGAATATTTGTTCACGGTGAACAAACGTATTTTGAAAAGTGGAAGGTGCGTCGTTCAGTTTGTGGATAGTGTTTCATCTTCTCGTTTCTCAATAGTACTTACTCACGTGTTTCTATCGCGGAATCTTTTTCTTTCGCCAAACGATACAAATTGATCCGATAGAACGTTTTCTCGATCAAACTTATCGGGAGCATCTCGACACGAGGTTGAATCGTTAAAAATATTGGGTTGTTCGGAAAGTGATTTCGTTTTCCAAAATGGAGAATATATAAATTAGTAAAATCTTTATACACTCTTAAAAAATCGTGTTTCACTTTCACCAAAAAAAAAAAAAAAACGAAATGACTTTTCGAACAACCTAAGAATTTCCACCGGCCCCCTCTCCTCTAATTTTGGTACCAGGTTGCAGTAAACCTCCAGCGAACAATACAAGCTCCGGATTTAAAAAAAAAGCCGGTAACTCGAAAACGAGGTCATACGGAGTATATGTTTATTCCCGGATTTGGATTCTAACCTATTCCTCGCGATACAGCTCCACGTATACTGAGAAACACACGGTATATCAAATTCTACTGTCTCTACTTGTGGAGAGAACGGCGAGAATATAAAACAGGTTGTAACTCGGAAGCAAGGTTATACCGTACGTATGTTTATACGAACTTCTTTTTATCGCTTTCCGGGCGCCAAATCCATACTTACATCCCACAATTTAACGCATTTGCGGCCGGAACGAAGAAATCTCGTTCTCGTACGAACACGTGCGTTGGTGACCGAAAACCAGATTTCTCGTTTTTCGGTTATCTGTGCTTTCTATCGGGAAATTCTTTTTCTCTTTCTCGGTGTTTGTATTGTCACCACGGTAGTTGTACATCTCGTGGTCGAGTAATTACATAATTACGTAGAAGCGAGGTAGTATACGGCGGAAAGTTGCTTTTAAACCTAACCTCAATATTTTCCATGTAAGAGTTTTCTTTTTTTTTTACGACGATGCAACATTATTGCTTTTGTTGCCTGAATACACTGTTATTTGTGCTTCTGAATATTTCAATCGAATGTATCGATTGTAATGTAAATTATCGTTTTGTTCTTAGGTTATTTCAAAGTCGTACAAACATTTCGAATAAAAATTCTATTACATTGTCGTAACGTTTTCCATTTCTAAGGAGAATCGTACTAACGGTACAAGTGAGCGATGCGAAAGTGTCTCTGGGTCCGAAAGGACCCACGCGTGGTACAGCAACTGTTCCAATCACCTGTAGTTTTCACTGCTTAATAACGTTTAATATTGTGTAATAATCGTGTTAAAAATCTATCCGAATCTCTGTACTGAAGATCTTTATAATTTTACCAAACATCGTTACATTTTATCAATGTAAGTAAGACAACCGTCTATAGTATCCTGTACTTTCTACATTCCTAAATTATCCTCCAATATCTGGAAATCCTACTACTATGCAATCCGATCGCTAAGAGTCCAAAAATTGAGAAAAATGAATGAAACGAATAACCGATTCCCGTTCTTCCTCGCATCGTTTAACTTGTGGACAGTATTCTCGTCTTCTCGTTTCCGACCAGTACACGGTTAGGTAGGCGTTATCCGAGTAAAAATTAACGATGCTCGATTTCGTCGGGTCACAGTGGAAAACCACCGAGGTAAATGACAGGGGAAGAGTTGATCGTGCATCCAAGAGCGACCCAGTAACAGAGTCCTGCGCGTGACAGAGGTCACGACACGAGCATTATTTTCCACACACACACACCGCCACACCCCTCCCCCCCGGGTTCGAATTCTGGAGCGAGCCCGTGAGGGCGGAAAAACAAGAGAAACAAAGAGAAAAGGTGAATCCGGGTAAAAGGAAGCGAGTTTGTCGTAACAGCGGGTAGTGACTTTATCGGCCTTTCGAGTTTATATATTTCCCTTTTACAAGAGGTGCAACCCCCGCATTTTCACGCTCTCGAACGAAACCGCCAACCTCTCCGGCAACCCTCTTTCTTTCCCAACCCCCGCTAACCTACCCTACCCTACGTCCCTCCCCTGTCCCCCCTTCCGTTCTGACACTTCCATTCAACGACGGCCAGCTCCGCTTCCTACGTAGCACGCATTCATTTCACCCCTCTTCAGCGCACCCGCTCACCCTTTCGCGCCAGACCTCTCCCGGCCACTCTCCATCGGTTATTTATTCGCGATAGTTCCTACTTTTTACGGTTTACGACGCTATATCGACGGCTTTTGTTCGTGCCCGGTGGGTTCCCCCACTCCCCCACCCCCGTTCGCATCTGGCGATAAGAAACACGACCCCGAACCCCTCTCGTTCTCCCCGCCCTCGTCACGGTGTCGAAACAGAAATTTCTGCTCCCTCCTCGAAGTTTACCCAAAACTCGTCGCGCACCCTTATCTCGACTGCGAGCTGCGCGACGCAGCGCGACCGATTTGATAAGTAATTCCATGTGTACGGGACACCATTGGTGGTGTTGACGTGTCCATTGCAACGCTAGTTTTTCACACTTAATCCTTTGCACTAATTTTTTTTTTACCTACCGCTAACTCGATTGATTTACAAAATAGATACACAAAGGGGGTTTCGATATCGTGTATTGCAATAGGGCAGAGTGTGTAACTAATATATTTTTCGTTTGTATTAAGTAGTAAGGTATAGGTAATGTCGAGTCTAGATCGATTTTTTTTTATTTTTATTTATTTTTTTAAACTTCTTTGAGATTATTCTGTATTACGTTGCACGTGGAGACCGTATCCTCGAAACGATAATAATGCGTTGAATAGACAAGTTACAGGTTTTTAGGAACGAGTGCACAGCGTTACGGATCGCTATCGAAGTTGAGGGAAATTTTATTCGATCGATAAACGGACGGATAAAAACACCAATGTACGACTATTGAAACGATTGAGCTCCGTTGCTCGTTAGTTGCGAAATTTTTCGCTCTGTAGATCAAATTCCAATTTTTACACAACGAACGACGAATAAAAAGTTGATCTTTTATTCGTTGTTCGAAACTTTTATCCGGATGAGAATTTTACCCCTCTCTGGAGCAAAATAAACCAGATACAGAAACTCATAATGTCGTAACTCCGAGTAATCAAAGAAAGTTGCATCTGGTGATTCCACATAAAGACTCCTGTACATTTTATTACGGGGGTGGAAAAATTAACGAGTCCATCAAATATTTAAGTCGAAACTCTTCGAAATTTCAAATATAATCTTCCTCGGGATCCAAAAGTGCACGCAGCGATTAAATTCAGTTATGAAAGACCTCGTAGCTGATTCACTCGAGATACGTTTTTGAGGACTTTCTCGAAATAACGTCAGTTTAATGTTACGATACGACTCTTCGTTTCGAAACAAATCCATCCTCGCTCTGAAAGAATAGAAATTGCAACCTTTTCGCGTCCTCGATGATAGTTTTGGGTCAATTTCACAAATAATGATATACCAAGGATATCGCTAAAAAGGCAAAAAGGGCTCTAAAGCGCGGAGAATATGGAATCTTTGAAACGGCAGAGGGGGTACCGTATGGCCCTGGCACCGCTGATTAATCGTAAGTTAAAATAGTGGCCAACAATAGGTTCTTTTCTGTTTCAAAAACTTGAAAATCGTTTCGAGAGAAACGACATTTTCATTTTTTTCGTTGTACACCGTATCCCAAAAGTTACTCGATTAATCGACTCACCTAACACTCTTTCCTTTATTTTGTATTTACATTTTTTCCGTCACTTTTCTCAATAAAAATTACCGTTTCTACCATCCACCGAGTAATCCAAATTAAAATACCATCGATGCGATACAAGAAACTGGTTGCTTTCGTCAATTTGTTATTTTTTCCCAAACTTACTTGAGTATTATTTTTTGTATTTCACTTACTTTCCTCGAAGACGTACACAACGAACAATTTGAGAGTATTTCATTCTCCACGTACGATTGAAAATAAAATAACACACGGAAAAACTTCGATAACCTTGAAACAACCTTGCAAATTATAACTCTTTAATTTCTTCGTAACAACGAAGATACATCGAAGATACACTCGTGGTAAATAGCACACATTGACAATGTTTTTCTACAATAGTATACAAAAAAAATTCGATAACCTTGAAACGACCTTGCAAATTATAACTCTTCAATTTCTTCGTAACAACGAAGATACATCGAAGATACGCTCGTGGTAAATAGCACACGTTGCACACCAATGTTTAAACCATAGAAGCGACTATAGGAACCATAGAACGCTTCGTTTGTCCACTTATCTTCCATGAAATTCCTTTCGACAACGTTACACGTATCCGCGCGAGTACGAATCGCACGCGTATAAAAATCCCAAGGACAGCGTGTACAATTGGAAGCAAACTGTTCGCGATACGATCTTTCCATTTTCTTTTTTTTCTTCTTTTAATTAGGAACCTAGAACTTCGGCCAGATTCGCCACGGATCCAACAATAAAATTCACAAATTCCCTAATCGTCAACGACCGCGGTACCCTCTTCAAGCGGCTCGAGGACGGGCATAAGTCACGAAAAACGATTAGCGGCTGAACTAATTGAGAAAACCACTCCCCCGTGGAAAACAGAGGCATTCAGCACACGAATAAGAGGCGTTCGTGTGTGCGAGTGCGAGTGTTAGGCCAACAACACGCTCACGGTCGTCACAACGGGAAGATTAATCGCTTTAATTTCCGAGACATGATTAATCATAATTAACAGGCCGGGTTACTAGCCGGTGGAAAAAAGACAGAGACGGGGGGGTAGGTGAGGGAGACGAACGAAAGAGGAGAACGCTGCGTTTGTAACGCGGAATCATTTACGGGAGGGTCGAAAAAAGCACCGTGAAAAGTTCCCGTGAACCGAGGAAAATTAACAAGTTGTTACGTAAACAAAAATAAACACCCGGAAGATGAATGAGTGATAACTCGCAATTTCTGCTCGATCGTGTCCGCGTGAACTCCTATCGATATTTCCTCGGTGCCCGAACCTCTGCTGGAGGATGATGTTGCTCCCAGATTGGGTTAAACCTTAATCGACGAAAAAGAAGCTAATTTATGTTGATAAAAAAAACAAGCAGTCGGAACGTTGTAATCCTTCATTCATCCTCGCAGAGGTTTAGACGGTTCAATGTTGCTGACAACCGTCGATTAACGATTTCTAATCTTAAAATAGGTATGAGAAAGTTTTTCATTTTCCTTGAGATGAATAAGAAATTTCCGTAACTTGAGCGAGTAGATTTTATTTCGAACGAACACAGAGCGTCACGATGTGCCGGAGATACCGAGAGCGAGCGAGATGGAGCAACAGGGAGCGAGTCTCGCACTACATTGGACTAAAATTTAGAATAATGCAAAGTAATAATATCTGTACCTTTCTATCTCAATTTTGATGCATTTCGTTATATCCCTCTGAAGGTAACATCGATGAATTAGCGAGGTTCTGATAAAAACGAAACGAAACACAACCTCGTTTAAAGGCTCGCTGATTAAAATTTTGAATAATGCAAAGTAATAATATCTACACCTTTTTATCTCAATTTTGATGCATTTCGTTATATCCCTCTGAAGGTAACATCGATGAATTAGCGAGGTTCTGATAAAAACGAATCGAAACCTCGTTTAAAGGCTCATTTGTCGAATTCTTCGGAGTGTTTCCTTTCTTAAATGTTACTTGAACTCGTTTCTATTCGACCAACTTTATAAATTCATTGATAATCTTCTCGCGAAGATCTCACGAAAATTTCAATTCGAATGCCAAAATCGTCACTCGGGACTCGCTGTATCGTTGGAAAACGAAATCTCGTGTATTCTTTTTCCGACAACGCGATTTATTTAAAAAAAAGCAGGCGACTCCTTTCGCAATATCGCTTCTCTCTAAATAGAAGTCGTTACCGTACGTTGCGACAGAAGTATTTTAAAGTAACCGAGTTCACGGTTAAAGTACGTAAAATAACACGTTCACGGGTTTGTTGCGCTCAGGGCAATATACAGCGCGAAAAGGACCACGAAAAAGGGTGTCAGCGACCTTCCAGTTGAAATGAATAATATCCCAACAGGTGCAGGAACACAATCTCGCCGCCTCCTTGCCACTTAGCGCGCCTCTGAAAACGGTGTTTCACCCAGCCCCTTGAGGAAACAGTGTTTTTCGCAAATTAAGAGATTCGCAATAATGGCCTTAATGGTCCTGTAAGGGTAGAAACTGAAATTACGTTACCACTTAAACGTGGTTATTTATCGCCTACTTTATTATTACCGCTTACCAGATTTTCGTGCCCCTCGTGTTCAGAATACCGGCACGCTGTTAAACGACGTTGCACCTCGTTGCCCGTGTTTTCAATTAATTCCACCATTCTTTTTCTACCCGTTGTTCCTCGTTACCCGGCCTTTATCGTGCGCAAGACATAACGATCGGCCAGCTTTTCGGTGGTATAAACACTTTACGAGAAGTGCTGTTTATTCTATCGAAGAACGCGATTATTCTCACCCGTTATATCCGCAATTTAAACCCCCCTTCGATGTAATCCGTCTAAACAACCGCGTACTTTTACCGTTTCTACGACAATTTTCACAGGTCGTGAATTATAATCTCGCGCGGGACACGTGCCCGATTATTCGATATCGAACGAGAAGAATTATCGACGAAAACATTCACCCGAAGACCAAAGTATATTTTCATTTCCGAAAACGAACATTCGAGTAATCGAATCTTCGTTAAGAGACACGAATGCAAGGTAACTCGAGTGAATCGAAACTTTGGAGATTGAAATCGTTGCGAAAAGAAATTACCAATCGTTAACTTCTTATCCGGTATAATTGTTGACTTGTTATACGTTCACTCCGATGAAGAATATTTTCGATTATTTTTATTTTCACGATTATTTTCTTCTGAAATGAACTTTAGATACGAATTAAATTTCCTTCAATTTTTATTTCAAATCGAAGAATACGAGACTCGCGAAAATTTAAGTAGAACATTCTTCTCCGATAATTCTTTCAAAATATCAAAACTGGAAAGCCAAGGCGGACATTTAACCAACCGATCCAATGAACTACAGATTCTTTTATTCGTTGTATCCCCGCTACCTAAATCATCGACTCTGTTCGTAGTGTAGCAATACTTTCCCGCTAATTATCCATAGAAATATTTCGGTCGAAGCACGAAGGTAAATCGTTTTCGTTGAGCGGGAAATTTCGGAGCAGCCCGGTGTATTGATGCAAAAATTGAAGGGAACGGGTAAAGGTAAAGGAGAGTATCTAAGGAGAAATCATTTCTCCGGGATTAATTTCAGGTCGTCATTTTAAAGACAGCAACTCGTAATTACGAAAGTTTGCCGACTCGGGAACGAAGACGGTGGGGTAAAAATCGAGCGACCAACACGAACGAACCGACACACATATAGTTACATAATAAAAGCGTCGAAATCTCGACGCGAGTCTAAGATCTCACGGCTCAGAGGCGTTATATGAAGTCCTTTAAGCCTCGCTGCCGAGTCTTCGGGGCCGCTGCCCCGATCGGAAAGTATTTCTCATTTGGCCTTTGAGACTGCTCTCAAGATTACCCCCATCCACCAGTCCTTCCCCCTGGCCACCCTTCCGTTCATCCTCCACCACCGCCCCGGCACACATCCACCGAAGACATCAATAACGCCAACTCGAAACTTTCGCTCTGCTTCGAAGTGTTTCTCCTGCCCTAGCCCCCTTCACCCTCGGCCCCTGTCCGCTTTCTACCCTCACTTTTTTTACATTTTTTATAGCGCACCGTCCAATGGCCCGAAAAGCAATGAACTTTACCCGAGAAGTGACAAATGGCCGTCGCGAACGAAGCACGAAATATGAGGGACAACGAGAGCCGCGTCTGAAAGGGTTCGAGCTACAGAGAACGTAATGGGACACGTTCACGATTACAACGCGACGTCCAACCGGTGAATACTTCCATTTTGCTTGATCGAAGAGCACATTGGTTGCTCGGTGTCGATGCTACCGTACCAAAGTGAGACGGTGAGTTCTTTACCAAGAATAATCCATTTTTATCGTTATATTGGTGAATACTTCCGTTTTGGTTGATCGAAGAACACATTGGTTGTTCGGTGTCGATGGTACCATACCAAAGGTGAGTTCTTTACCAAGAACGATTCATTTTTATCGTTATATTAGTGAATACTTCCGTTTTGGTTGATCGAAGAACACATTGGTTGTTCGGTGTCGATGGTACCATACCAAAGGTGAATTCTTTACCAAGAACGATTCATTTTCATTATTAGTAGTATTTAATATTTAGTATTTAATATTTAGTATTAGTCGTTATAGTATTTTCATTTTTCAAATTTGGCGATTGCCTATCGTCAGATTTCTATCATACCGACACCTCCATCGACTCCTTGTAGACTCTAAGGATCTGCACGATTATTAAAATAAATGTACGCACTTGCAATGGAACTTTTTATAAATATAACATCTGCGAATAGAGGACCGATTCGTTGTAAGTCCTGCAGAGGACGACCTACAACGAGACAATACTGTACTGCTGTATGTTTTCTTATCTCGACTTTATATTCTTACACCTACAATTACTCTACTACCGTATACTCGAGATCTTCGCGTACTATAACAAACTGCCCATTATAATCCGAAGTTTAAGACACAAATCCCTCGACGAGCTCACCGAATTACGAATCTCGCGGAAACCAACGATGGAAAGTCTGTGGTGGTGCTACCCACGCTTGCCACCAGAGGGAAACTGACCACCGACCGTTTCCCGCAAGTTCCCGTACCTGCTCCGATCGGTATATATATACGGTCCCTTAAGGATCTCCCAATGTCCCGGTGTATAAGGCAGGGCCTGCTAGGAAGCCTTACTGATGAGTCCGCTAGTAGGCCCAGGATGAAAAACGCCTCTCCCTTTCCACCTTAGCCACATTTGGGACCGCCAAAAGTCGAAACCGGATACGACGAATCGTCCTGGTTAAACATATACGATAAATCGTGATCCTATTCTAATACCGTGATCCCCGAGTACCCTTGGAAAGATCACCGTGAAAGGATAACCCACCAAACTCGGTCGTCATCGAGAGGGCAGAGATTTTGAGAAATATCGTTCCACGTGTCTGTCTGAACGTCGTCTCGTAAAAACGAGAGGACGAGGAAGAAGAAGGAGGAGGGGGTGGTTGCGTAGTAGTAGCAGCAGCACAAAAGGGACACGGGATTCCAGACTGACGCTGGAGAAGTAGATGAAGAAAAGTATTCGAAGCCAGAAGCGATGAAGCGACGGTGGTTAAAAGCGGTGTGCATCAAGTAGATCAAACATTTGTGTTGGTTCCCGGCAAAGGACAAAAAAGGGGTGGCAGGGAGGGTGGTGGAAGGAAAAAAAACTCTTTTAACCAAATGATGCGAAGAAAAAAGGAAGGTGAATGGGAAGGAGTAAAGAGTGGAGGAGAGTGGAGGGGGGAAGTGGAGATACGCAATTTTAAAACCCCTCGAAGATGCAACGAAGATACCCTGGTGGAACGAACGTACGTACGGACGGATAGAGGAGGGATTCGAGCGAACGGAAAATAAAAAAAGTTGAGCAAATTTGAGTGGCGGTTTTAACGCTGGTTCTACGAACTGCCGCGGCTGACCGTCTATAAAACCGCCGCCACGGCCCCGGCGATGCCACCGAAGGCGATTCCTCCTCCTCCGCCTCGATCGATTCTAATTAAATGGAAACGCTTTTACCTCCTCCCGGTAACCTCCTTCGGTTGCTCCGGCCGCCGTCATCTTTTTATCAGGACGCTGAATAATACTTAAGTTGCACGGTGAAGATGATCGCGGAGAACGATGTCGCAACAAGGCTCGCGAAAGCGCTCGAGGAGCGTAATATTAATAAGTACTCGAGCTTAATTGACCGCTTCTCTCAAACTCGAAAGGATCGGGGAAGGATGGGTCTTTTAAACATTTCCTGGCTGAACGGCCAACCAACCGGGGAGTTCATTCCGCGAGGACTCTTGTGTGGTTTGCGCGTACGATAAATAAATACTGATGGGGAGTAACGTGTAGAGTATAATTTTGAGGTTACACGGTGTGTAAGATTTAAAAGTTACAACGTATGTAAGATTTTAAGGTTTCATCGTGTGTAAGATTTTGAAGTTACAACGTGTGGAAGATTTGAAGGTTACACGATGTGTAAGATTTGTGATGTTACACCGTGTGTAAAATTTTAAGGTTACACCGTGTGTAAGACTTTGAAGTTACACCGTGTGTAAGATTTTAAAGTTACGTGTGGAAGATTTCAAGGTTACATTGTTTATAAGATTTCAAGGTTACACGATGTGTAAGATTTGTGAAATTACACTGTGTGTAAGACTTTAAAGTTGTATCTTAGGTAAGATTTGAAAGTTACAGCGTATGTAAGACTTTAAAGTTATACCGTACGTAAGATTTCAAGGTTACATTGTGTATAAGATTTGAAGGTTACACGATGTGTAAGATTTGTAAAGTTACACCCTGGGTAAGATTTTAAGGTTATGCCGTAGGTAAAATTTGAAAGTTACAGCGTATGTAAGATTTTAAAGTTACAACATGTGGAGGATTTCAAGGTTACACGATGTGTAAGATTTGTAAAGTTACACCCTGTGTAAGATATTAAAGTTACACCGTGTGTAAAACTTTGAAGTTACACCGTGTGAGATTTTAAGGTTCCACCGGGTATAAGATTTCCAGATGTACACTTATCGAAGACATTTTGAACAGTATTCACAAACAACGAATACCCATCGAAACAACCAAAGAGGTATTCGTTCTTATTCACTGAACGATTTTGCTATAAATATAAAGTTTCATTGAAATCCATTCGACCGTTTAGACACGATCTTGTTAACAAACACACACACAAATTTGTTCTTTACCACGTTTCTTTTTCCTTTCTTTCTAACCCGCGATAATCGATTTCTACGTGAAATCAAAAATTACAATGGATTATAATGCAGAAGAAACAATAAAATGATCCGTTACGAAAAGTATAGTCGGTCACCGATGACCATTGCGCTCAACCACAATTGTTAATAATCGAAACGTGATCAGGTAGTCGTGAAAGCAATTCCTTCGAACCTCGCCACGATTGCAATATTTTCCCGCCCCGTGGTTCGTGAAGTAAAAATGCGAGAAAGAATTTTGGTAAAAAAGTTTGCTCGATATCGGCTTACGAACGCATCCTGCGAATCGAGACAGTTCTATGCGCGTTCTATAACAGATCCAATACATTATTAGAAACGTTTCGGGGCGTACGAAAAAAGAAAGTAGAAGAGAAAAAAAAAAGAGAAAGAAAAGAAAAAAAAAGGATACCTATACCGACGCGAGCCCTTTTCAGACAGCCCGAACGAGGATCCTTTTCACTTTGTATCGTTCTCCTAAGAGCATTACAACCGCTTCCAGCTCTCCGATCGGCAATGATTTCCAAATGGCATTCACGGTTCTCCGTTTGCAGTAAGCCGTAATACCGCAAATGCGGTCGACTGTAAGTGCAGATTTCCAGGAGGACCAGCCTGCCGCGAAAGCTGCACGTGAAATCGCAGGATACACACATCCCCGGGCCTCCATTAAATTAAAAGCGTGTACAGTCAACTTGTGACTCGTGAACGCACTCGATGCACGGAACGCAACTTGTTTTTCGCGAAAGGGTGTCGATGCTGGATGCACGCGCGTCGAGTGCACGCTGACGATGGCTTGGACTGACTCAAAAAATAAAAGGATTCATTGGCTGTGTTACAAGGAAATTCGCCTAACCTAAAAGTTCGATTTCAATGAAAGTTTGCGCGCGCGCGAAGCGTACTGGACCGCGTGTGACATAATTTTTTCATCGACAAAAAAAATATTCCCGATCAAGCTTAAAAAATCTCAGTGTGTGTGTGTATGTTTGCGCAAGTGGTGTCAAATACACGGTTCTTGTCTCTAGAATGCTCCACGATGTTCCACGATGCTCCACGATACTCCTCGATGCTCCACAATGCTCTATAATGCTCCACAAAGCTCCACAACGCTCCACAATGCTCTATAATGCTCCACAACGCTCCACAATAATGCTCCACAATGCTCCACGATGCTCCACAATGCTCTATAATGCTCCACAACGCTCCACAATGCTCCACAATGCTCTATAATGCTCCACAACGCTCCACAATGCTCCACAATGCTCCACAATGCTCTAGAATGCTCCACAACGCTCCACAATAATGCTCCACAATGCTCCACGATGCTCCACAATGCTCTATAATGCTCCACAATGCTCTACAATGCTCCACAACGCTCCACAATGCTCCACGATGCTCCGCAATGCTCTATAATGCTCCACAACGCTCCACAATGCTCCACAATGCTCCACGATACTCCACAATGCTCTATAATGCTCCACAATGCTCCACAATGCTCCACAATGCTCCACAATGCTCCACAATGCTCTACAATGCTCTACAGTTCTACCGAAACGATAAAATGGAAATTAGAAAATATACAAAGTATATATTTTGAAATTTTTTAATTTTATAAATCATCTCGAAATATGTATATTTAAATTGTTTATCGAATCATTGATATTATTTCGAGACGACGCCATTCGATGTACGAGTTCGACACCGTTTGTTCACACCGTAAGAATAGGCGCGAAACACCGTGTCTCAAAGGGTAACCGTCCGCTGGTTGGGGGACGCGATCGTCGCGTCGACTTATTAGAATTTAAAAGCGTCTCGTTGACGCGACTCCTGCCCTTCTGGCTTTCAACGTCGCCGATAACGATCGACATTAATTAAAGTAATCGTCTTAGCGATGGGAGCGCACAGGTTTCTCCGAGAATAAATAATTTATGAAGGCTCGAGGAAGCCGATGAGCGACTGGTGAAGGGCGTAGAACGCAGGGGGGGGGGGGCACGCTGGAATACATATTTATTCACCTAACGGACGTACAGTTCGCTTTTTTTCCCTGCATAATGTACGCGAAGTGCATCAACACTGAATCTACTGCATACTGTAGCTTAAAGAAAAGCCACGGGGTCTACGAGTAGACACGGTTCATTGAAATGTTGAAAATCTACTAAAACGCTAAAAATCGATCGTTTCATAGATCCGTTTCAATCGTGACGACACTAACAATAGCGAAAAGGAAGAGTTAGTACGGATTTGGTAACTTTGTATCAACACACTGGTCTCGAATAATTTGTAAACGAATAGTGAGCTTACTTGCTCGAAAATAATAAAATTGCTCAATCGGTTATTAAATGAAATCAATTTTTACATCGAAGTATAAACGACTCGTTAAATAAAAAAAAAGTTGTACTTTTTTTTTTACGAAGAATCACTTTCCCGTCGATTGCACTACGTAGTGAACATCTATTATTTGACACTATATTTAATAACTGTATTAATATCTCCCCAAAAATAATTGTTTCTTTTTTAACATGTTATTACAATATATTGTAATGTTCCTTTCATCGAGTTATTTTGATGCTTTGCGGTTTTTATCGTGCGTAACGGCATTAAAATATTGTTGCGGGCAAATGAAGTCATCGTCTCGAAGGATATAATCCCGTCATCTATCGGCAGAATTCCAATACCTCTGTCAAAATTGTCGATAACAACGGATACCGTTTATTATCGAGAAACATAATTATCGTTGACAAAACGGTTAGTTTTATGGAAATTGGTAACACGGACGAGATGTAAAATTGACATTTCATCTTATGGGAGTTGATTTTGCACAGTTTGGAAATACAGAACACGCAAAAGGTAAGTGGTTTGTGGCGACCTCTTCGTTTAGAAACGGTGATTTTTAGAAACTATATTCAACTGAATCACCAAGTCGGTAATGTAGAATTTGTCAATCCTCTCGAACGCAATTAATAAAGACAACCGAACATACCTTTTGAATGTGAAAAAATATAATAACAAATATATAGAAAATATTAAATAGTCATTAGAAAATGTGTATTGATAAAAAATAAATATTAATAATGTCTTAAAATATTATTTTACTGGAATATTCTTCGTTTTTGAAACAATTTTTCGGTTTGATCGAATAAAGGCAATCGAATTAACTGTAACATCACACTCCCTTGATAATATAGAATCCCTTCCCACCCTTTTACGTATACTAAACCTTTTTTCTCTCTGAAACCTCCAAAATAATGGGCGTACACTTCGAATCTGCTCCCGACCAACTGTGAGTACCTTGTGTCTTCGCGGGTGTCGACACTCGCTACTGATTAGTGCTGGCCACTGATAACCGTTAGGCAACATTAGGGTCCATTTTCCGATTTTAAATTCTACTACAATATTCTAACATAGAAAACTTCTGTAACGCATAAAAATATATGAAACCTTAAATATTTTAATAAAAAATATTTTTATAGGCTGCCAGTTTCATGTAAGTCTCATTATATCTAACATATTCTATACTTCGTTTTTATAAATATTTGAAAATTATTCAATAAGTAAATGCAAAAACAAATTTGATTATCTGCATAATTAAACTTTCATGTATTTGTCATATTAAAAATAAAATGCTTTCAACATTTTGAATTAAAAATATTGCGAATGTCATGTAATTGCAACAATATATCGAATCTAGATTACTGATGAATTTTAGTTCAAAAATGTACATCGCGGACATCTGTTGTATAGTATTTTATTGCTATGGTACACTTAAAATAAATTACATTATAACATCAGCCACAACATCTAAGATGTTGTATATTTAATTAGTAATCACCGTTCAAGACTCTGTCTCAATCACACTATCAACAATAACATGCCCGAACGATCGACGATCGGGCGTGACAACATAATTTAAGGGTAACTTCTATATTTTACTGTGCTCGTCCCGCTTCTACATATTGTCTTATGAATTACACAGTAAAATGAATTGGGCTGCGTGTTTACAACGTAACATCGATCATATGTAAACGATCCATGTAAGAATATAAAAAGGGTGAGGTCAGAAAAACACAGCAGATTTCTAACTAGTACGCATTCATCACAATCTCCAAACACCCCGGGTGTTATGTTTATCAATCACTTGTACAGTTATTAACGATATTCGTGTTTGACTAATATCGTTATAAAAATCCATGCATTATTTCAATGCACGATCAAAAGAAATGCCTCTTTGTCTGCAACCATGTACACATATATTCCTGAGATATTAAAATATTATTGTACTGAAAATTGATCTTAATAGTATTGACTCTACGTGCTGCAAGTTGCATAACATTATTTTTATCTATTGGCAGCAAATATTAAGGTGGGCTTGCGTAACAGCTTCCAAAATGATTTACAAGTAATATCATCTGTCTCGTAACTATCCGTATCCTTCATATTAACGCCAAACTAATCAATCAAATATTAACAAAAAAGAAATACTATTCAATTGATACAAGTAATACCAATCACTGAATGTTCTTTTTGTGAATCGACTATCTTTGTGGCGAGTGACCATGTGTATAAGCATTTTGCTTTATAGTATAAATTCCTACAAAGCGCGAGATTCTTGCATCGTGAGTGCACATAGCGCCACGTACGCGAATTCGATAAAGTCACGTAAAAAGAAATGCATAAAGATACTTTTTCATTTTTATCGATCATCTATAGCCATCAGCATTTCTCAATTTGTAATAGAAGATACTGTTGCACAGTATGTACATGTTCACTGGATTACTGCAGGCTGTCAACGATACTTACACCTAAGATTTCATATACTCGTAATTATATTCTCGCAAAGGGACGAATGTTTCTTTGATCGATTGTGGTGATGTCCAGCGAAGAACGTAATGAGGACCACCAGCTTTGTCGTTTGTACCAGACATTCGACTTCCACCGAACGGTTGTTGACCGACAACAGACCCTGTTGATTTATCATTGACATAAAAGTTACCAGCTGTATACTTGAATTCCTCGAGTGCTCTCCTCGCCCAATTCCTGAAAAATAAGGTATGATAAGATAAATTGTATTGAAATATTACAATGTATATTAGAATGCTTACTCGTCTTGTGCAAATATTGATCCAGTTAAAGCATAAGGCGTCGAAGATTCTACTAATTTCATTGTTGCATCGAGTTCTGAATCTTTATAGACGTAAATTGACAACACAGGTCCAAATATTTCTTCCGTCATCATTTTATCTTTTGGATTATTTACTACTACTATTGTCGGGTCAATGAAATATCCATGTCTAAAAGAACAAATATATTAGGAGCAACAAATCAAAAATATTTGTTCAATTATGCAAAGTAAAACGTACGAATCGTCGTATTTTCCACCGCCAATAATTTCCAGGTTTGATGATTTTTTGGCATATTCAATATAGCCAGAAATTCTTTTAAATGCAGTAGCATCTATGACAGCACCAGTGAACATAGTGAAGTCTCTAACATCACCGATCTTAAGTGTGTCACGAATCGATAAAAGGCCCTCTTTTATCTAAAAATAATAATGATGACGAATTTCGCTTAGAAATTACTTTTACAAATTCTATCTTGTCAACTATTACCATAATAAACATATAAAATTTACCTTAGACCATAAAGACTCTGGTACATACATTCTACTGCAAGCTGAACACTTTTGGCCATTAAATTCAAAAGAACTTCTTATAGTTCCATTAACAACTGATTTCACGTCAGCACTAGCATGTACAAAATGATAATTTTTGCCGCCGCATTCACCTATTAATTTGGGGTAATTTTTATATTTTTGCAAATTTTGACCAACTTGGGCCCAAAGATGATTAAATGTCGGTACTGATCCAGTAAAATTAATTGCAGATAAATAAGGCGAAGCAGTTATAGTGTCACCAAAAACAGGACCTTCGCATGGAACGAAATTGACTACACCTGGTGGTACACCAGCTTCTCTGCATATCTTGAAAATCCACCAGTTAGAAAGTAAAGCTGTATCAGATGGTTTCCAAAGAACTGCATTACCCTAAGAAAATTTTTAAATATGTAATACTTTACATAAATTTTATTTAAAATGTGTACACTAGACTGGCGTTTGCAATACCAAATTTATTTATTTATTTGGACAAATTTTTAGAACAGAAATAATAGGAAAAAAGATGCAAACCATTAGAGCAGGTGTGTAGCTAAGATTACCACCAATGGCAGTAAAGTTGAATGGTGATATTGCTGCAACAAAACCATCCATTCCACGAAACCTCAATGAATTTAAAGTTTCTTTACTATTGGGTGAAAGCGGTTGGTATTTTAAGGCTTCTTTAGCAAAATATCCATGCATTCTGAAGAAATCAATTAATTCTGCTGCACTATCGATCTCTGCTTGAATAACTGTTTTGCTTTGCCCAAGCATGGTGGCAGCATTCAATTCCTGCCTATACTTGTTTGCCATTAGGTCAGCTGCTCTTAACCAAATATTTAAACGATCTTCAAATGGATATTTGTCCCATTCCCGCTGTGCTTTTACAGCAACATCTATTGCTTTTTTGACTAGATCAGGTGTTGCCCAATAATATTTTGCAATTTTTACTTTATGATTATGCGGCTAAAAATATACCATTATTAATATTGACATGTACTATATAATACGTACAATTATTATTTTATTCGTTATTACTGTGTATTACGACTTACCATGACTTGGTATCTACATAAAGTAGTTTTAATTTCCTCCTCTCCAATAATCAATGGAACTTCTTCACAATTATTGGACATATTATCCAAGGTTTTCTCCAATTCCACCCTCTCGGGGCTACCCTTCTTGTAACTAAGAATAGGTTCATTTTCCAGGGGAAATTCTGTAGGATTTGGTACTGGAACTATTGATCCCAGACATCTTTTACCAATTCTGTTAAATAAAGGATTATATACAAATATTTTGTGTGGCACAACAAACAACAAATTCTATTTTATATTTAATATTTTTCTTTGACTATTTACATAGTACCAATATAAATATTTCTAAATACACATATGTTTATGTTTACTAATATGCAACAGATAATGAGATCAAACATAAGTACAAATATTAACTCTTGCAACCTATCTTTATATCATCTCCAAATATTTATCTATGTACTCTGTAGTGAATACTAAATCTATAATGTTATCTCCATCTTGAGATTTCAGGAATTAAGACATTTTTTTTCTTAATAATAATTCTCTGACACAAAAATTAAATATTGATATTTATAAATTATACATCATTTACTACAATAAATAATAACAATAATATTGATAAGTGAATAAAAGTAATATAATAAATATGATAAATGTTTTACAAAATTTGTTTATTTTTATACAACTCAAAAATATACAAATAATATTTTCATATATTTAATATTTAATCTACATATTATTATACATACACATTTTATTAAATATGTATTTACAATAACATAATAGAATTAACATATAATCATAGTTAAGGAATATTACATAAATTTAGTCTTTTTCAAATCTTGACGAAAAAATACTACGCACACGTTACATAAATGAAAAGAGATACTTATATTAAGGAGAGAAAGACGTTATTTTAAACTTACTCGCATATGTGAAACCAATACCATGGTCATAGTATTATGTAACGCAATCTCGACGACCCATGTTATTACAGTTATCGCTACATTACTAATTACACCAAACAAATTTCGATAACAGTAATGATATTAATCGATTTGAATCATAGAGGTTGTAATTTCACTATATACACAAACACACGAAGTTAAAAAATCGAAGTAAACGAATACGCTTGATTCAATTATAGTACAATGAACTGATTTCAAGGCAAGGATAGTATCATCCAAAATAACATTTATTTCCTTAATTTAAAAAATCAACTATTTAATTTTTGTCCATGTATCAACATAGAACATTCCCATAAATGTTTCACGTAAATGACGCAAATAAATTAGACAGTTATGAAGTAAAAAGCATCGTGTATTGATTGACAAATATTGGGGTTAACACAAAATTCCACTATGTAATTTACATATTTACGGACAGACGGTAAAGTACATGGGCCATAGCACATGATCTACAATATCTACACGATGTATATGAACGTGTGGACCTACATAAATCACGTTTCAAGGACACGTAATAGATCTTTAAATGCGTAAATAAAAAGATATTAAAAATGTGAAAGAATGTGAAAGAATGTGAAGACGATCAACACATATGTGGTATCTTGAAAGTCCCTATTTATTTTGGGAAAATAAATTAAATTTGAAAAAAATATTTTTATAACAGGATTGTTTACACACTTTGACACTAAATATAAATACATACATTAATTGTTTTTAACTTTCTTTTTTTATCTGCATTATTTAAAATGGATGTGTGTGAGTGTGTGAGTGTGTGTGTGTGTTCGTTATGTACGTATATGTACGTATATATATAAATGTATTTTTGTAGTAACATATCGCAACAAAGAATAAATGTAGTATCACAGAAACACTTTGAGAAAAAAAACAAAGCAATTCACAAATAAATTCCAAACACTAAATTTATGCGCGATGAAGAATTCGAAAAATAATTAAATATAATCCCTGGAATGCTTACGAAATAATTTCGCCTTGCAGTTAACCAATTTTAGATTCATAGAGATATTAATGAGACGCATATAGTAACCATTAATTAAAATATTGCACACAAATGTGCAAAGTGTAAAGTTGTACTTAATTGAAACTTATACTATGTTGGTGAAATAGTACATTTAGGCCATCATGAACATACACTAGTGACATAATACATTACCGGTAAGATAAACAATCTAAAAGTTGCCGAATGCATCGCATTCTCATATTCTCACGTCCTGTGCATCTCAATGCATACTTTTACATAATCGTGAAAAATAATATTAGGAACAGTATAACCATTATATTCGTTGCATACCTAATGAAATATATAATAAAGGCATTCGTTTGAAAAAAAATTTATATTATGAAACATGTATGAATGGATTTTCAAAGGGATTTTGAATGCGGTAACATGATAGACAAAAAGAGTCGTACTATCAAAGAAGTTGGTCAACGAACTGTCAAAACGACACGTTTCATATCCGTTTTACAGTGGAAAATTCCAATCGAACCAGAAGGTAGCCTATCCCTTTCCTAGACAAGGAAGAACGATACAAGGACAGAGAAAATTAGACAAAGAAGACAAATCAGAGGACCAATAACACACCAATAAGCTGACGTCTGCATACATGCGCGCCCCTTCATTTACCTTCGGATGTTGTTATATGGTGCTTGTGTCAATGCGTGAAAATAATCAATATACGTTACTATTTTGCATTTGATACGCGAGATAGAACAAACTACTGACTATTGAAATTTTGTTCTATTCGTATACGAGTTTCACCGTCATTTTCACATTTTGATACTCACTTTTGACTGTTAGCTGTTAACACTTGACGGCAAAGGCTCAACATTGTTTTTCCTTTTCGTTCACTTTTCTTTGTAACTTTTTACATGAACACCTTTGTCCTTCGTTGCGTATGCTTTACAGAGCTATTTGTACGTTTCGTTCACAATAATCACCGTAAAGACCGATCAAGGTACCAAATTATCGAAACTACAACGACCGCAGCTACCATCGAGCAAATAGTGAGCCGCACTTCCCCCCACATGTCCCCAACCTCCGTCAATTCGACTATGAAACAGGGCCGTAATCAAGCTTCGAAAAGTAGAGTGTTCACTAATCAAAATTGGGAAAAATATAAAATGCTATTTTGTGTAGTACACGCCAAAGTGCAAGTAATATGGTATTTCAAATGCAATACGAAAAATTGAGATATATCGAATTTCATTGAAATATATAAAAAATGAAATGAAAACATTTTATTTTTGTATTTATGTAAAATACAAAATGCCAAATATTTTATTTTCAATAATAAATTTAATGTATTATTTAGTATTTAAAAGACATCATTTATCCAACCTTATAAAATTGATTTGCAAATAAAAATCTAGTATATAAAATTTTATATTTTAAAATTGTTAGAAGTATGTTAGAAATTTGAACATTTTTGTATTTACTATTATTTTATACTGTTTAAAAAAAAATTATATATATGTATAAAATAAAATTGTGCACAATTATAAAATCGTATTTCTAAAATATTACTTCATACTTTCTGCTATCAAAACAAATATATTTATTGTACAAAAAATATTTTTCGGAATTAAGTAGTTAAAAATACATAAATGATTATATAATAATAATATTATATTATATTACCATACAAAACATAAAATATTTTTGCCTTAAAAAAATTTATGTCAAAATTATATTTCAGGGAGATTTTAAAATGTAATAAATTGTTAAATTTATTTTTAGAAAAGTGTATACTCGAGATTCAAATTCCAGGTACATTACATAAGAGTATCTATTTTTACACATTTATGTTTTATTATGTTTTAGAACATATAAGAGCTTTCAATTATGTTTTGACTAGCATAAAATTTTGAAGGAACTTTTCAAATATACTAATAAAGTCAAAGAATAATTCAGTTTGTACAAAGTCAGTTTAATTTAATATCATACTAATCTAAAGTTACATAAAGTATCATTGGCGAACAGTCGTTCTCAATTATCTTCTTGTTGCATCTGTAACTCGCGTAATAATTGCGCTCTTTGTTTTTCTAACTCATCTTCTGAGAGTTCATGATGCTCAGCATTTTCGGTAACAGAACCTTCGCTATGAGCTGAAGGTCTTCTATGCTTTTCCTCTTTTCGTTTTCGTTCTGGTGATTCTTCGGAAGACGGGAGTCTTGAATGTGATCGCTGTACAAAAATATTATATATACATATTAATAAATTAATTTCAAATAATGATAAATAATTTGAAACAATAAAGGTTAAAGGGTACATTAATTATATTTGTACTTACAGAATGACTACGTCCTCTTTTTTTTTTATTTTTTTTCCTTTTCGATTTTCTAGTATCAGATTCAGAACTGTCTGATTTGCTAGGAATGCTTGGTGAACGTGACTTATGACGTTTCTTCTTTAAACCTTTGTCACTACCTTCAGATTCCTAGTAGAACATAATTAAAAGTCAGACATATTTTTACTTTAAAACTATGATAATATACTTACACTGTGTGATCGGGACCGTGATTTTCGTTTCACCTTTTTAGTTTTTTTCTTTTTACTTCTAATATGATGATGACTACAACTTTCTTCAAGTTCGTGCTGATATTCTTTAAAAATTCTAACTCTTTCACTTTCTAATGTGATTGCTTTAAAGTCTGGTTCTTCCTCAATTTTGCTTCGTACATCTTCCCATGTCATTTGATAATCAACACTAAGAGTTTTTAATAAATTCTTGAAACCTGTTTCTAATTTTTTAAATTTCCTAGTTTCTTCCTTTACTCGTTCTTTTTCACGTGCTTCAGCTTTTTCGAGTAGTAAATTGTATGTCAATTTTACATTGCCTGCATCTAACGTTGCAGACTTTCTATCTTCACATACAACAGTTGCAAATTCTTCAAAAGTTGTGTTTACCTGCACTTCAAAATTTTTGTCTTTTAGAATTTCTCTTATAATTTTCTTCTCATCATGGAATCTAGATTTCAAATCCTCAACATAAAATTTAAAAAGGTCTAAAGGTGTTGATCCTGATTGTCCAAGCATAGCTGAAAATCTTAAATCGGCAGATAGCATTGGATAAAGTTCTACCCAAAGTGACATTGATGTTAGTTTTCCTTGTTCATGAAGTTCATCAAGTAAACTCTGAAAAATAATTATTTTAATTATAAAAAATTACTTCTAAACATTAGAAATTTAGTTAAAGATAGCAAACATTCATAAAATTTACTATAAAGGCATCTCTATTTTTTCTTTCCTGTCGTTTTCTACGCTTTTTTTCGTGTTCCTTCTCCTCCTCTTCATCTTTTTCTAATTGACGTATATGATTTTCAAACACAAGCAAAGCATCTTCTTTGTCCATTTCTAATAAATCTGCATCTTCTGCAAAAGCTGCATGTTGTAGAAGCAATGCTTGTGCTTCTTGCCAAGTAGTTCTATATGTAACATCAGTCATAGTATCCAAAACTTGAGCTAGTCTTTTAGTATTTCTTTTTTTTAATTGTTTTGCTTCTTCTTTTTCACGTTTAGCCAAATTAAAAATGACATCTTCATAAATGTCTCGGCGATCTGAATCACCTACAGCTCTCCATACTTCCAAATTACCAAACATTTCTTCACATTTGTAATATTTTGTTGTACTTGTCATTCTATCATTTTCTAATAAAAATTGTTCCAAATCTTCTTTAGCTTTTTTTAATCTGTTTAAGACAATACATTAGTTTTCCATTTTCTTATGTTTAAATACATATCATTGTATGAAATCATATAACGTTACTTACCTTAATCGTTCTTGTTCACGTTCCTCTTTAAGTTTTTGTGTTTTATACGCATTAAATGCTTGCTTACGTTCATTCAATTTCTTCATTTGTGGATATCTAGGATCACTTTGAATTAATTTCACTGCTTGCTCCCATGTAGCATTTGATGGTACATCTCTTTCTCTTAATAATTCTTTAAATGCTTCAATTGCTTCTTTTTTATCTTTGAATTGCATTTTTGGTTCAGGTGTACTAGTGCGGCTATCGTTTGCTGATCCTTTGGCAGAATTACTATCATCGTCTGGCTTTGCAGGGGGAGTAGGAATGTTTATTGCTGCAAGTGTTGCAGCCATAGCTTGTTCAATTGCAGACTTTCCACCTGGTTCCGGTGTACTAGTTTGAGATGCATTTGTAATTGCAATGTTTGGAGATAAATGTTGCATGGCTACAGGAACTATACTGAAAGACCAGGACATTGGTAATTACAGTTCAATCTCATGATTTGTCCTTTATATTGCTGAAGGTTATAACCTGTAACTTTTACTAACGTGTTTGTAGCGCTTGCAACAACTGCTGCCGCAGCTGCTGCAGCTTCTTCGGCTGCAATTCTTGCTTTCAGTTCTTCTAATTCTGTAGGAATTGTCCATCTTGATTCCTTGGTCGTTACATTATGATAATATACTTTCCCGTTCTCTGATTTGTATTCTTTCCAAGGGCACTGCGATAAGAGTAATTCACTAGGTGTTTTTAGTTCATCCGGTTTTTCCCACAAAGATTGTTTTGTAACACTGTTATAATAATAAGTTCTGCCATCTGGAGCTTTGTGCTCAGTCCAATCAGTTTTCTTTTCTGCTGTTCCAATAGGCTGAATACCAGATGCTTCGCTTGCTATAGGTGCTGGAGGAGGAATAACTGGTGCTGTTATTTGAGGAGGTGCAGCTAAAATATAAGAAATATCTAAGTAAAGAAAATTTTTGGAAATTAATGGGTATTCTTTAAGTACAAGTATTGACCTATAACTCCAGCATCTGGTGGAGGAGCAGCAGTGATTGGAAAACTAAAACCAGGAGGAGGTATGGAAAATTGTGGTGGCATTATACCCGGTGGACCAGGTGGCAAACTAGGAGGAGGTATGAAAGGTGCAGTCGGCATAATAGGTGGTACAAAACTAGAAGCAATATTTGGAGTTGCTGGTGGAAATCCAGGTACTGCAGCAGGTGGTGGTATAGCATCATTTGAAGCCTGTAACATATTGTAAATAAAAACAAAATTTAAGGCGTTTAAAATTATATATTATGTATGGTTAAAAATTTGTTTTATTTAGGAAATATTAAAAAATAAACGACTATTTCATGATTGTTAAATTTACTTCATTTATTTTTAGATACAAAAAAAGGATTATAAAATGAAAATAAAATATAAAAATGGAAGCAGTAATTACTTCTACAATATTAATTATATCATTCAATCTGAAAATTATTTCGTTAAAATTATTAAAAATTTTAAAGAATACATTATCTATACAACTGAAGAGTAAGGTTACTAATTGTTATACATTTATTCTCTGTTTAGTAATACCATACCATTTTCCTAAGAATAGAAATTATTTCCTTTTTGAATCAAATCATTGAAAATAAAAGTTATCGTTTAACAATCAACGTTTAATTCTTTCCAATTCAAAGAATATAACCAGCGGTACACTACTCCACGCGTAAACTATATCAGATTGTACTTGATTATACCTAAATGTATAAAGACGTATTATACTTATATATACAGTAATTGTAAAATCTGCATTTACTCTTTCCTTCGTATCAAGAGTATCATAGAATTACATTGAAATTATATAAATGTCTCATATTTTTACTAATTCAACATAATTCTACATTTCGGAAAATATCATATAACAAAATAAAAAATTTATATTAAAATATGTTTAAATGAATTAAAATTTTATTGTCACCCTACGTAAAGATCATACCATATACTTATCGACAGAGCTTAACTTTACTTTTCTATTCTCGAACATTTATAATTCATTCATAATCAACTGTTTAGTGAAAATAAACAATTATGAACAAAATTACGTGTAGTAAAAAGAAAATATACAACGAATAGTGACTTAAGTATATTTTAAGAACAAATTTCTGATACTTCAATAAAATTATATGTGGCAACGATCTACTAATATTGGCATCAATGGCAATAACTGTGACTACGTATACATGGTCTCCACGCCAAATTTTTAATATCGAATTAAAAACGTATTATTCTCGAAAAATAAAAGTATTGGATATAATAGTCGATGATTCGCATAATTTTTAAGAATGCCTTTGTGAACATTGTAGAATAATGTTTTTAGTTATATTTAAACTTGGACTCTTGTTGCCTTCAATCCCAACCTAATTTTACGTAAACACGTTTATGGAAATTCATATAATTTAATTGAAACGACACGGGATTGTAACATTTTGCGAAAATGTTTAAAAAATTTAAGGACAAGCTTGCAGAAGAAATGAAACAATCACCTGCCAGATTACAAGCGAGCATGCAGCAATTAGCCCAGGTTTGACATTTCATTCAAAACTAAAACATGATTTACGTGTGTCATATACCATTAAAAATATACTTGATATGTATTTTAAATGCTCACGACATACCTACAATCTTCGCCTAATTTCAGATTAGTGTATATTTTTTATTTTAAATTTATAAATCATTTGTAATTATATATTGTGTTTAAATTGAAGGAATTTCTATGACATTTGCAGTGTTTTATATGGAACTTTTATTAAGAAAATTGTACAATGTATACAATCTAGAAAACATAATATATTATCATGTATATTATTTCATTATATTGGTATGATTAAAATGAAATTTACATGTACTATACAAATTAACAAATAATTGCTTAATTTAGGCAGTTGTATCTCCAGCTTTATCCAATAGTTCGATACAAGAATTATCTACATCCAATGATAATTTTAGTCTCACAGAGGAAGGAGATGGTAAGTTCCCATTCTTATATCTATTTCCTTGTGATAATTACAACTGGTTTAAGTTTTGCGCATACAATTAAAATTATATCATAGGAAGCAAATCATCAGACCAGGATACTAGGGTTTTTAGTATTTTTTAAATTATAATGTGTAAAAGCACAAATTCAATAAGTATAATGTGTAAAATATGTAAAATATATAATAAAATTTTCTAATATGCAAAGTTACTTTAAATCAAAAAGGTTTTAAATATTCATTTACAGAAACTCCAAAAAATAGTCCTGCTAAACATGGTTTTCAAAATGTGGATTTAATGTTACCTACACCAAATTCTACAGGTATTTCTAGAAGATCATCAATAAGCAGTGTTACCAGTGATACTTCTTCACTTTTTCCAATTTATGAAAGTCCTGCTAATTTATATCATTTGCAGGTAAGATATTTGAAAAATATTAAATGTTTAAAATTCTTTCAAATGTAGTTAAACATTGATTTTTGTTTTCTTTGTAGTCTGATATGGATCAATCCGCTAGTGAAATAGATGAAAATATAAGTCCACAATTAGATAAAGTTACAAAAGACCATATATATTCAGCATACCGAAAAGTACAAGCAAAATATCACAAATATCGTGGAAGATATACTGACTTAGCAACACATTATCGAGATTTAGAAAGAGAAAATACCAAGTTGAAATCAGTTTTAGTCGAAAGTCAGGACAAAGCTTTAAGACGAATAACCGATTTGAAAGAACAATGTCAGTTAGAACAACAGGCAAAAGCTCATTTGGAGGAAGCATTGAGAAATGACATTGAAGAAAAAGGTCATATAATAAATACATTAAATACAAAGGTAATCCTAGAAAAAATTATTTTATAACAGATTCTAGCACTACTTTTATTTCAGATAAAACTTTTGCAATCAAGTGAACCAATGTTAGAAGGTGCAACATTGGATGCTAATGATTATAAAGAAAATTTAAAAGACAATCTCATTGATTTAAATGCTGAATCATCTAATAATTCTGATGAAAATGCTTTGTTAACAGAGAATATACAATTGAAGGATAAACTGAAAAAATTAGAAAATGTCGTTCTCAAATATAAGGAGTCTTTGAAACGAAATAAAGAAAAGTTTACTGAAGTATTAACAGAGAAAAATATGTTAGTGTCCGATTATGAAGCATTACAAAATTCCTACACTGAAAAAGACAAAGAATTAAATAATGCATCTACAAAAATTAAAAACATAACAGATCAAATGAACATTTTAAAAAGACGTGAAGAAGAATCTGCTATATCATTAGCTGAAAACAAACTTTCAATACACAGAGAATTGGAAGACAAAGAGGAACAAATCAAACAACTTAGATTAGATTTAAAACACATGTCAGAATCTAAGGATAACTTAAGTGAAACTATTGAAAAATATAAAGCTGAAGTGGAAAAATTAAAATTACTACATTCTGGTCACAATTTAGATTCAGAAAAAAAAGAAGTCATACAAGATATTTCCCGGGGAAAATCAGAAGCTCTAAAACTTATGCAGCAAGAAATGCAACAGAAATTAATCAACTTGGAAGAAAAAATGGGATTAAAATATCATGAAGAAGTTGATCGTAATAAGGAACTTTTGAAAAGATTGGAAAAATATGAAAAAGAAATTATGCCAGAAAAAATTTCAACAGTGGAAAATAATGAAATATTTCAAGATTTGAAATCTGAATTAGATAGAAAAAAAAATGAATTAGAAGAAATGAAACAGAAATTAGAGGAAGTACAAAAACTTGTGGAAGAATATCAAATTGACAAAGACAAATTATACATGGAACTTTCAAATTGCAAACTTAACTGTACAGAATTAAAGAATGAACAAGATGCACAAAAAATTATTATAGAAGAAAAAAAGAAAGAAGCGCAAGCAACAATTGAAAAGTTGCAGGCTACTGTGCAAAGTCTTGATAAAGAATTGGAAAATATGAGGAGTGCTTTAATAGATAGAGACAGAGTATGTGAAAATTATAATATTAAAATTCATGAATATGCAGGACAACTAGAGAAAGCTAAAGAGAAGTTATATGCCCAAGATATAGAAATAAAAACTCTTAAAGAAAAGGGGCAAGACAATACAGAAATGAATAAATTAAATGAGGAATTAGAAAATAAAAATACTGAATTACTTAGAGTATACAATGAACTTAAATCTTGTAAATGTAGTATCTCTGATCTTAAAATCAAACTTCAAACGAATAGTTCTAATATTGACTTACTTCAAGAAGAAAAAAGTACCTTAATTAAAAATATTTTGAGTTACAAAAATTCTGTTCAAAAATTAAAAGATAATAGTATGCATATTAAAAACGATGTAACAAAACACTTTGCACAGTTTGGTAATGAGATTTCAGATTTGAAGAATGTACTTACTACATATCTAAATCAAAATAATAATATCCAAATAGATGAAGTACAAAATTTACAAACTAAATTAGAAGATTTGGAAAAATTCAAACAGAAACATGACAAACTACAAATAGAATTAGAAAATACTGTACACCTTAAATCGAATTTGGAAGTAGATCTTAAAAAATATAAGGAACAGTTAAAAGAAATGTCAATAAGACTTGAGCAACAAAATGAACTCAATGTAGTAAAAAATTCTAAACTTACAGCTGAAATTGATAATCTTAATTTCAAATTGCACGATTTAAGAAACTTATCAGAAGAAATGAAGTCATTAAAAGTAGAATCTGAGTCTTTAAAAGAAGAACTCAATACTATTAACACCATGAATGGCTCACTTACTAGTGAAGTATCTGATTTGAAAGTACAACTCGAAAGGACAAATAAATGTACGAAAGAATTAGAAGAATTGAAGCAAAAATATACGAAAGCTACAGAAACAATCGCGTCTTTAAAATCTGAAAATTTCAATTGCAATAAATTGGAGGAAGAAATAAAATCTTTACAATCAGAAATACAATTTCTAAAAAAAAATGTATTTGAAAAAGATATGAAAATAAGTACTCTTAGTGAAGAACTGGAAACTAAAGAAAACCACTTACAAACTTTAAATGTTGATGGTGTAAATCATATGAAATTAATTGAAGAACATGAAAAACAAATTACCGAACTTACAAATTCGAATAAAATGTTCCAGGAGACAATAGAGAGTAAATCACATATACTGACGAATTTAAAAACTATTAATGAAGAACAAGATATAAAAATAAAGAAATTAAATGATGAAGTCAATGAATTAAAGACTAGAAATACTAAATTATTGGAACAAATAAAAATGTTGAAGACAGAAACAGATGCATTGAAATCTGAGAACTACCAAATAACAACACTAAAACATAATAATTCAACTATAGCTTTAGAGTTAGAACAATTGAAATTAATTCAATGTGAAATTAACTTAGAAAATAAGAATTTAAAAGATAAAGAGAATGAGTTTTTAAAACATATTCAAGAATTGAATGAATCTAATGAAACGTTAACAAAAAAAGTTTCATATTATGAGAAACAAAATCAACAATTATTAAATGATAGTACACAATTGAATAAGGAAATTGAGCTGTATGTACTTAAACAAAGTCAAGATATAGAAGATTTAGAAAGTCAAATAACAATATTAAAAACAGAGGAACAATCCAAAACTAAGGAATTAAATTCACAAATTGAAGTACTAACTCTATACCAAAAGGAAACAGAGGAAATTAAAGAACATGTCATAATACAAAATAAGGAATTATTGAATGAAATATCTGATTTAAAATTAGCTTTAAAAAATAGTAACGACATAGAGGAAAAAAATAAAGAACTTTTAATAAATGTAGAATTATTAGAACAGAAATTGATAGCATTAAAATCTTTTGAAGAAGAAAATAATAAATTAACATTAGAATTAAATCACTTAAATGAGGAAAAGATTAAATCAGAAACAATACAGTTACAAAATCACGAATTAATTAATGAAAATTTTTCTTTAAAGAATAAAATTGCAGAATTTGAAAATATAAATTCTGTAAACACAAAACTTCAATCTTATGTAAATAATTTAGAATCTAAGATTTCTAGTTTACAGCAAATAGAATTTAAGAATATTGAAATAAATACAGAACTTGATACGTTGAAAACTACAAATATAGACTTACTGTCTCAGATAAGAAACATACTTGTAGAAAAAGAAAAATTAATAGCAGAATTAGATGAACTAAAACTTATAGTAGATGAAAAAGTAGCAGAATTAAAATTACTAGATACTAGAAATACAGAATTGTTAAGAGAAATTGAAAGGTTAAAATCTTCAACAATAGAAGATACAGAAACAGAAGTAGAAATATCAAAAAGTAACATTGAATATTTAAAGGAAGAAATTGCTAAACTAGAATTAGAAGCAGAGACTCTTAAAGAACTAAATACTGCACTACAAAAAGAAATACAACATGTTCATATTAGTAAGGATGTAGATGAATCCCTTGTTAAAGAAAGTTACAGAGTACAAGAAGAAAATAAAAAATTGAAAGCACAATTGGATGAAGCATTAATAACATTCCAAGCAAAAGAATCACAGATGCAAATTGTAAATAATGAATTGAAAAATCAAGTGGACAAATTACGAGAAGAATTAAAAACAAACGAAGAAGAGCAAAGCATGAGATTAAAACAATTAGTTAAAGAATTTCAAGTTCAGTTACACGACAAGGAAGAAGAATTACATGCTGCATTAGAAAAAAGATTTGGTAAATTTAAATTTAATTTGGATTACAATTATTTCAGTCTTGTTCATTTCTTATAAATTGCATATATAAATAAGTATTCTAATATACTACAATTAATATTATACTTTTATTCAGACAACCGGCAAAATTATGTATCAAATCTTATGCAACAATATAAAGAACAATTAAAAGATTTGCAAATAGAATTAGTAGCAAAATCTGAACAAATTGAAAATTTAATTTTGGAAAATAAGAATCTAATGGCTCAAAAAGCAAAGGACATAAATCAATTAATGGAGAAAATTACATTAATAAAAAAGGAACATACAGATGAACTTAAAGAAACTGAGAAAAAGTGGAAGTCAATTATACAGCAAAAAACTGACAAGTTGGAAACAAAACACGAGGATGAAATTAATGAATTAACAAAAGAATGGCGAAATGAAAGAAGGGTCAGTTAAAATAAATTTAAAATGAGTGAAATTTTTTGGATAAAATTAGTCGTTTTTAAATTTCATTTCAAATCTTCTTTACTATTATTTTGATATTTTTTTTATACATGTAATATTTGTAGTTCCTTTTGTCAATTTCTCTAATTTTATTTGCATTTATATTTCTTTCAGCCTGATATACCAACTGATTTAGCTCTTAAGGTAAAAACTTCCCTTCGTTTTGTTTTTTTGAATACAATTTTATTTTAGTTATATTTTGCAATATTTTTTTATTGCATACACAATATGTGTAAGTAATTAAATTAAGATAATGTGTGTAAATATGGAGTCAGAATTAATCAAAGATACAATTTTACTTAGGAATTAGAGAGCACGTCACGAGTTGCAATGGCAGCAGTACAGTCGAATACTGGTTCTTTCCACACCCTTCAACAGACATTAACAGCTCAGAGGCGAGAATTGGCTGAACTTAGAAAATTAGTAAAATTAAGACATGATACATTAGAAGATTTAACAGAAATCGAATACCTTAAAAATATTTTATTTGAGTATATGATGGGAAGAGAAACGATGGTGCTTGCTAGAGTAATTGCTGCAGTTGTTAAATTTGATCAAGAACAAACATCAAAAATACTTAAGAAAGAAGAAGATAAGATGACACTGGTAAAGAAAGTTAACAAGAATATATTAAAGTTTTTAGATGTCGTAAATCTCAATCACTTAATGTTTCAGCTTGGTTCTCTGGGTCTCACATAGTGCAAAATAGTGTATATAATTTAATACTGTGTAAGTACTTTTATATATTAGGTTATAAGTATCCTGTATTTATTTGTAGAGCATATGGTTTGAAAGAATTAATGCTGTTTAAAAAATTATGAATGCATAATATGTAGAAGATACATGTATAATGTAAAAAGTTTTGCACAGTTTATTGATAGGTATATGATAAGGTATATGATTATTTCACTTTCTAGTATAATCTCCTACCATACAAGGATAAATATGAATTGTTCATCTATAAACATGGTATGATCTTATTAACTTTTATAACCATTTATAAATTTATTACTAGAATAAACATTTACTGTTACAATTATTGCCTGCAATTTATGCACATGCTTCTCCCTAAGATTCTTTGTGTAATGGAGTATTAGGTATGAAAACTATGTAATATTTTCTAAATAATGTATTTTTAACATGTACATAATTATGTAATTAATGTTAATAAATGATTTAATATAGTATTATATCACTTCAATTTTGAACCACTATT
Organism: Ptiloglossa arizonensis; assembly: GCF_051014685.1. NCBI lineage: Eukaryota > Metazoa > Arthropoda > Insecta > Hymenoptera > Colletidae > Ptiloglossa > Ptiloglossa arizonensis. The sequence continues at coordinate 17,191,125 of NC_135052.1, forward strand.
AACACTATATTTGTACAAATGCTTATTATAATTTCTGGTGTAACTATGAAATAAAGAGCCAACATTACATCAGTTGTTCAGTATTTTTCAATAGTGAATCAAAGAAATTTTTTCTATCTAAAATTGGTGCTCCATTTTTAATTAAAAAGTGTGTTCTATCTCCATTTATTGTAAATAATTTTTTTCCTTCATCTCCTAAAAGAGTTCTCAAAGCAATGTTTCGATTTAATAATTTCCCATAAAATTCCTTGCCACCTTGAATGTACTCAGGACCTAGTTTAGATACTAGTAAATCTACATGACGATCAGATTCATAATTAATAAAATTTATAGTTGGAAACCATGTCAATATTGTTAGACTGTAACATACAAATGTAAACAAATGGGTATACAATTTTTTTCTTCTATCAAATTTTAATTTCTTATAAATTGCAGCATATAACAAAGCTGCTGCCACTATATGAAATATCAACTGAAGGAACACATATCCTGGGTTCCTTTGTAACAGGATAATTTCTCGAGCCATTGCAAACTTTTGAGCATTTTCTGAAAGTATTAGTGAATTTAAATAATATTTTGAAACCTGCTTACTAAAATCAATAGGTTTATTATTTAAAAATAAGTCGATATTCTTTATAACATCTATCTTTTCATATGCAAAATTCATTGGAATTCCAACTAGTGCACCAAATCTACTGCGTAATGAACCAGCACTATGTATATCGCTATCACAAGCATTGAAAAGTTGAAGTTTTTCCTTTCGGTCTTGTGATAATTTTAAATCATCCATTACTTTTTGGAATATTTTCTGCTGTTTTTCCGTAACAGGTTCTTCTGTTTGATCCTCGCTATTTTATAATTCAATAATATTAATATCAATTACAAAATATTAAACACATCTTAATGTTTCCAAATACTCACCGATATTTACATTTATGTTGTCTAAATCTTTTTAAACCTACAGTTTCTGACCATGCTACAACACTCACTGTTATAATAGTTGTACCCACTGTCAATTTGTTATATAAACCCATTGTGGAACAATTTTATTCTTTACAGATTCTAAAATTGAATAATTTGATGTAATTACTGTCAAATAATAAAAAATGGTATAATTCGAACAATAACAACCAAAAAGTATAAAAACTAACTCAAAACCAGTAATCAACTAACATAATTTATAGTTACAAAAATGAAAAAGCTATAATTTTATTCGTATATGTATATCATTACATAAACATAACCTATAAATATTTAATCAAAAGTTTGCATTGATTTTAGATAATATGTATACATAACATAATTACAATATTACTAATACAGTTAGATATTTACAGCACGATATTTTATATTTTAGATCCTAAAAAACGATAAATGTGAGTATTGAAATGCGCTTTTTAGAGATATTTGATAATAATTATCAAACGCTTGTTTTAAGATTTTTTAGAGGCAATATTATTAAAAGAATAAATCTAACAAATTGGATTTATTTATCGTTCTTTTATGATAATTGAGTATTATCACATACAAAAGCTGAAACTAAAAGCACGTGTATTACACAAGGTTAGATATACAATATATGCATCATATGTACATATACATAGGTGTATGTTACATGTGTTTTTAAAATACAGTTCAACAAATTCTGTACCAGTAAATAAACATTTTTTTTTTAAATTATCTCTTTATTCATACCAACCCTAAACTAAAAGTTTTTACATTTTTCGTAAAATATCATAAATATATAATATTTTTCTTATATCATTTATTAGTCAAATATTATTACATGTCATTTAACAGTGTCACTTCAAGTTTCAAATTTAAATCTTTTATTATCGTACAAACAAATAAGAAGAAACGAATTTAAAGAGTCGTGTAATTTTTAATTAAACTTAGGGAACAACAATACAGTAAATATTAAATTTTAAATAATAAGAATTAACTCCTTATTTATTTGTATTATTTCTAATGTTTACTATGGTAATGACTGTTGTATGTTTGCCATATATATTGGTCATTACTTAGGTCACCGATGGAAAAAATTCGAATACAAATCTGGGAACAGGTTGTTTACTGTTTTCGTCAGTTTATGTATCTTCAGGATGGATACCAGCACGTGTTCTTCCACAGGACAAAATTCTCTTCAATCTTCTGCACAGCGAAAGTTTTATCAGTGGGTGCTTAAATGGATAAATGGTATACACGCATCTGCCGAGTCAAATACTGAAGAAACGCATGACGTTCGAAATCTAAAACAGCTAGACGTACCGACGTTAGCCACCTTCTTACAGGCGATTGGATTTAAACTCCTTTCGTTCGAGAAAAATAGTAACAAACAACAAAAGGATGAGAATGATATCTCGACATCTGAGCCAAGCGTTCTTAAAATCGCTATTGAATGTGGTTCCTCAAATATGAGAGCAATTTTGGAATTAGGAGGGATTACGTGTCGATGTCCAAATCCTGATAATATCAAGGATGCATCCTTTTGGAGCGTTAGTGGCACTGGACCTACTGGAAGTACTGTATGTAGAAAGTGACCATTCGTACCATAATTAAATTGAATTGACTGTAATTAATTGTAATCAATTTCGTAATACCGTTTTTTAGTGATTTTGAATCATGTAGTTTGAAAATTAATGCGATTATTCCAATTGAATAATTCGATATTTATTTCAGGACAACACTGTAAAAAAGGTAGAGGAAACTGGTAGTAATTTATTACCGTGTCTATCGAAAGATATTACTCGAGTTTTGCGCGATGTATCGTACAGATTGTTCGAAACTATCGTATGCGAACCGGATATCAATCGTAACACGGACGCAAGTTTAAATATCTCACAGACGAGTAATGCGTCTTATGAATCAAAAGCTACGCAGAAAAATATGAATACAGAAATTGGAGTTGTACGAAGCTATACGGAACCGGAAATGTTTTTTCGCACAAACAGTTTAAACTCAAAAGTGAGTATGCAACATACTATATATTTTTGTGCATATAATCAAAGTGTCTATAACATTTATCGAAAGAATGAGTTGTATGTTCAATATATTTGATGGCGATATTAAAAATAAAATTTTTTAAAATAAAAAGCTTGTACCGCATTCTGTAACATAGTGTGTCTCCGAAAATCAAGAAACAATTGGAAATGATTGTCCAATATCCATTAGCCCCAAAACGTCGCCAATAAGCTCAAAAAAATTTACTTTACAACGCCAGAAGACATGGGACATCGATATTGGAACCGGAAATTCGGACGAAGAGCCACGATCCTTACCGTCAAAACTCCCGGCGGTATTTGTTGGATTGACAAATTCTTTGGGACAAATTTCTTTGGAAGACGAGATTGAAAACCCTAAAAATGTGACGGAATATATAATAGGAGCTCAACAAAATTTAGAGAAAGCTCTTAGAGTGTTATTATTGAAAACACCAATCATTTCGGTTGAATCGCCTAATCAAGGTAAGCATTCACTAGATGAATATTTATATTGTAATTGTTTTCTTTCGTAAATCATATAGTGATTACTTTCTTTTATTTATCAGATCATGACGACGCCTCCGTAAAATCATCACCGGCGAATATATCAACGGCTATCGTTATTAATACTTGCAAGCCAACTCGATCGAATACGATCAGCAGCGTCAAGCCGTTGCCAACATCGAATCGCTTAACAATCCAGCAACAGTTATCGACGAAACCAAGTTTGGGAAACGCAACGCAAAAATTAAAAGTGCGACGCAGCATCGAGCCGACGCTTTCTAAACACTTAACGCAAAGAAACTCAGAAATCGAGCAAGAAAATGTAAGGCCCCCGATCCGTCGTAGTAGTTCTTATAATCCTTCATCTTGTAGTTCCAATTTTCCCATTGGACAAAAATTATTAGGAAGTGGAAAATACAATGCGAAGAAAACTAATATTGCAGCTGAATCCGATTTTTCAAATAGGTATAACGTTATGTATTGACGACTTTTCATTATTTTTAATTCTACATATACTTAGATATTATAGTTAAAACATGTTTTTTTTTTTAAATTTTAGATCCAATGTAGTAGCAAGAAAGGTTGCTACGCCTGAGCCTCGAATTGGTAGTTCTCAGAATTTGGAAACATTTAACGTGTCAAACAGACGTTCAACTTCGATGATCAAACCACCTACAAAAATTTTGAAAGCGATACCTATTAAAATAAAACCGATACAATCTACCAAAATAGTTGCGAAAATTGATAAGAAACCGAAAATTAGCCTTTCGAAAGAATGAATCATTTTTTATTTACAGTATTTCAGTCAAAAGATATTTTAACTTTGTATTTAAATAACTTTAAACAAAGAGTCATTTAGGTATTTTATTGTAGATCATTTAAATACTTTGTAACGCCTAATAATCATCTTTTTTTCTCTCTTCCTATATATACATATCAATTTAAACGATTAAAATATTTCATTTTTACGAAGGAAATTATTTTTCTCATACAATTTCATTTTCCTATGATTTCAAACCTTGCTATAATTTGAACGTGGCGGGCTTAGTTTGCCATCTTGAAACATTTTAGATTAGTAGAACTTCACAACGATCTACTCTGTGCAGAAGTCTGTGATTCAGCGTTGAAATGCGTATATATATAACATTACATACTTTTTTTGTCGTACTTAAAATGGCTGTGAATTAATGAAGTGTAAAATTAAGATTTAATTACACGGTTCGTTTGTAAAAATATTGTGGCCTATCTGATCCGGTAATTTTCTTTTCGAAGCGTTGGTTTTTGACTTTTACATTCCCTATGCCGTGTTTATTCACAATACTTACTCGGTATATTTCTATGTAGCACTGTAGTTGGACAACCGTGATTGGAGCATGCGCTGATATTCGTTTCTTTAGCCATTCTGAGTCTTGGGGTCGGCGGTAATCATTGTCGTGATTAGTCACATTACTGTGTTCAGTTATAGTGGTATACTTTTTGAGAAATTATACGATATGTTTATCAAGTGCGCGTATTAACATTGTACTTGGAATGCGTGGAACATCGAGACGGACTCTACACGTAACGTTTATTCGCTTCACCGATTGATCGATTGAAAAACTTGCTAACCGTGGTTTTTACTTGCTCATAAGGGCTACGAAATTACATTTGTGTATATATGTGTATCTATATGTACATATACACATATATGGTGTCGCCTTTCGTCGGTTCACGGTATACCCAACACTGGATACAAACATTCTTTAGTGGAATGATAGGCGTGTCACTAGATCAGGTATATGGAACGAACGAAATACTAACATTACCAAAATATAATGAAATTTTACTTCTAATCTACACTAAAAAATCAAACATCTGGATAGTTTTATAAATATGGGTACATTTTCTAAATAGATTCCCTAAATTTGGTGAATAATTCATATATGTAAGTGGTCTTGAACAACATTCAGATTGGGACGAATACAAATTTCAATGTTATACCGCGAAATTCTGTTTCATGGCAGACATGTCGACATAATGGCGTCAATGTTCCCTTCGACTATAGATAACTGGATCCTACATTCCCTGCATGTCGCAATAAAACATTAAGCGAGCCACGTGACCTGCTTGAATCACGTGGTACGTTCTAAAAGCCGGGCCTGAACCTGCGCCCTCAAAAAGTTTTTTTTGAGTTTATGATAAATAATAACGATGTCTATGACGGCGAAATAATTATTGTAAATGATATACGCGTATATTATATTTTTGCACGATAAAATTCTAATAATAGTTTTAATAATATAGTAGCTTTGCATTTTCTGTACGTGGAAGTTGTGTTTTCTACAATTTTTTACGAAATATCAAACGTGACATATGTATTAGTGTGGCATATACTACCATAATCATTTTAAATTAATTTTTTAAACAAATTGCTACTTATCACTTGTAACAAGTTTGTATCTCGAATTTTAGCTTTGCGTAATTGTACTATAACTATATAACCTTGAAGTATATGCATATCATGCTCTAAAATATTATACAGTTATAAAATGTATAAAAACATGTTTTATTTTCTATTGTAAGAGAAATCAATAAGATTATGTAAACTACTGTTAAATAACCAGATTTTCATAAATAGTCAGTAAATTTGGTAATTTATTTAGTAGAATAAATATTTATAAATTTCTAATGTACTTTCATATTTGACCATTTTAAGAATGATATTTTATAATTCTTTTTTATAAGGTAGTTTTACATCAATACAATGAATATAATATTTAAATTTGTTGTATGTTATATTTTCAGACAAATGTGCGCTAGCACTGACAACATATCAACGCATTCGTCGCAGCTAAATCGTTAGAGGAGAAGACGCAGCCCTCAAAATTTACTTAAGGCCCTGGGTGTAGTTTCAGTAACATCCTGCATAAAATGGCAGAGGAGTGCAACGATGTTAAGTCGGCAGGTCCGTCTTCACCGCGAAGTCCACAGAATAACAGTGCAGGGGTAAAACCGAGCAGTCCACAATCCCCCAGACAACCAAGGCGTGTGAAGCTGTCACTGCAACAATTGGACGGCATGACAAAGGATGAGCTAGCAGCCAAGTGGCATGAACAGGACTTGTATGTGGAGTGTCTAGAGGCCCAGGCGGCAGCCCAGGAAGGTACTGAGATCACATGAGTGAGACCATCTCACTCACCACATTTCTTAAGCGAATTTACGAATGCCAGAACACAACGGTCTCTTGTAAGAGACAAGACTCTTATAGGGACGCTAAGAATAGGGACCAAGCGTTTTATTCGTAAAGTGTTTAGGATAATAATGACACTAAGTTTCTTATAAGTCTTAAGATTGAAAAACTCTTGAGTAAGTAAACAGCGTAATAATATAGGTAAAATTCTTAAGAATATTTCTTACGACATTGATAAGCGAACGTCAATTGTAGAAAAATTTATGTATCCGTATAAGTATTGGATAGATCAATTTGGTAATATACTTCTTAGATACAGGGTAGTGATATACTAATATTGTATTAATTTCCAAAACTACATTTGTGGTGTGTAGTGCGGGCAATTAAATTTACACCAATATGTACAGTGTTTGAAATTTTATCGGTGAGCAGAAGTGGTGCGACGGTCATGTATACCGCATATATGAGAGAGTCTAATACAATATTACGCAAATAACACAAAATTCTATCATCTGGTGTTGAGATGCGCTACCATTGATATTAAAAATTATTTAATACTAAAAGCAAAGTGTATATTGGAAACAAAGTGATATTGTGTGACAAGAAGAGATGACGAGATTTCTTTGAACGTGTTCACTATGAATCATTCCTTTCACCACAATAAACACACACAGCTTACTTTTAATACGATCTCGTAAGTGACTGTGCAGTGTGCGCGTATCTTTCTACAGTGTAGCAAACCACACTGCCAGAAGCAGGACAGTGCGTGTGTGTATGTGTGTACATTGGATATCGAGTTTCCGCTTTGCGAGGATTTAATGAAATGCAACATCCTTGCTGGCTCTGAATATACAGCTCAGGAGAGTTAAAACAGAGGCCCTATGTCATCCTTTGGCCTACAAAACACTGTGCCAGGGGTGCGTGAACCTAAGTCTTGGTGAAGTACGAAACCTTTAATTGATGCAGTTACCATCTGAAATTCCAGCTGCTTTTTCCAATCCTAACAATTCTTTTCCCAATCTATATATCTTTAATATTATCTTATATTTAGATATGTCTGATGAAACTGAACAACTTTACTTATGTTCCTAGCCATCCATCCCTGTCTATTCCCTTTATGAACGCAATTCATGCATGCATTTGTACCTGCACCATAACATCCTGATGTCCAAATACCAATCTGAAAAATACGAACCTGATTGAATAAGGCCGGGAGTCATCTTGTGACAACATCTGTGTCTGCAACAAGTAGTCTGTCTATTCTTGTGGAAGAAAATTAACGTCCACTCTTGGTCTCGGTGGAAGCACAGAGAATCTCACAAATGGCACGATGCAACGACTCCAAACTCAAAGTATGCGCTAATTAAAAATGTCAGTTGTCAGGCAGTCAATGTCACATACCTATAAAAACATATTTTGTTTATGCGCACTTAGGGCAAAAGAGTATGTAGTAGATTTTCACCACTATGCTTTATTTCACCAAAAACATACAATTATGAAGTATTAAAAAAGTGTGCAGAGTATTCTGTGCCAATATATTATATATGTACATATATTTTAAGGTTTTAAGCTCTCTGTGTGTCTCATAAATTTGAATAATAGATTTTAAATTATCTTAAAAAATTTATTGTTTAAAATTTGAGTTTTTTAAATACCAGGCACAGAAGTTATGCAAAATGAAAGAAATAATCAAAACAATTAAATAAATGTTAAGTCTTAAGTTCAGTACCAAATATATCATTTAATATTTTATACATAAATAATTTAGTAAAAATTCGTGATTTTACAGATGGGAATATAATATTTTGATATCCTTAAACATTAATTCGTATATGAACTTATTAAATTTGTATATTATAATTTTCTTTCACATCATATAGTACTTAATATTTTAAATTAATTGCATTTAAGTAATTAAAATAGATATTTTTATTATAAAAGTATAATACATATTTTTTAAATAAAAAATGGTTTTTTACTTAAAAGTATGTGCAATGTAATCTAACTTTCTCTTGTAATTCATTGGCAGAAAATTAAAATATAATTAAACATGTAATTAAAAGCAAAAATGATGCATGATGATTACATTATCATTTTATGATATTCATGTATATGTGGAGATTTATTTTTTTTGTAACTCTTAATAAATATTTTAAAAATATTTACATAAAAGTTTAGTACATTAATGTATTATGACATATAATGTTCTTTTATAAGTTTCAAAAGGAAACTTTTGTGTTAATGCATTCATTGTAATAAGTATATAACAAATTGATGAAGCACATAGATAGCTTTAAACAATTAAATTTTAATTAAAAGAAAAAATGACATAATATTCCTTTATAGGTGAACTAACTTCATTGAGAGAATCTGAAAACAAATACAGGCAGCAACATGCAGAAGCATCTCATAGAGAGAAAATTTTAGTCAGGAGACTTGCCTCCAAAGAACAGGAACTACAGGAATATATTGTATGTAGATTTCTTATTTTGTAATAGAGAACATTTAACATTTTTAAAAAGTTTTTGATATAAGCGTTTAATTCATATTTGTTTTAGAATCAAATTGCTGAAATGAAAGCTGCTCATGCTCCGTCCGCTGCCGCATTAAGATCCGCTTTGCTAGATCCAGCTGTTAATATTTTAATCCAGAAATTGCGGCAAGAACTTGTTACAACTAAGGCTAAATTAGAGGACACCCAAAATGAACTTAGTGCGTGGAAATTTACACCGGATAGGTAGCTAATACTTATATTTGATCAGAAACGAGTATAAGTTTAACTTTAATTGTATATTTTTACGTATTATTTTCATTTATAGTAATACGGGAAAAAGATTAATGGCAAAATGCAGATTATTATATCAAGAAAATGAAGATTTGGGTCGTATGATTGCCAGTGGTCGAATTGCCAAGTTGGAAGGAGATCTTGCACTTCAGAGAAGTTTCAGTGAGGAAATGAAGAAATCACAGTCAGGTATTATTCTTTCGTACCTTTCTTTAACTAATCAACATTAAATGTGTTATAATACAAGTTGGTTATAATCTTTTTCTTTTATACTATTTTCTAGAATTGGATGAATTTTTGCAAGATTTGGATGAGGATGTAGAAGGAATGCAGAGTACAATTTATTTCTTGCAACAGGAGTTACGTAAAGCTCGTGAGTCAGTAACGTTATTGCAGCAAGAAAATGCAGCACTGAAGGCGAGTTCCAGTGAAAATAACTTAACAAATGGTTTATCTCCGCATACACCACCAATTAAGAAAGAAGAATTGGACGAAAACTCAGTTTCGGAAACAAAAACTTCAAAGTCGACGGAGGATAGTGATGTGTGCAAAGGTGCTAGGACTCCACCGTTATCATCGGGACGGTCGCCTCAGTGTGAATTTTCAAGTACTGAAAGAACAGAGCGAATAGATCGAAAGCCTAATCAAGCGGACCATAATGATGAAAGCTCTAGTGATTCAGCTGCTTTGATTATCAAAGTTGAGAACGAGGAATTGAGTGATAGGGAGGAAGAACACGAAGAAAGTCGAAATAATAAGAGGATATTAAGAAGCAAAAGTCATAATAGAAGTAACAGTAAAACAAATGGGGAAGAGGTGCTATCTAGAACAACAAGGGGTAGGGACAGGACCAAAAGGGACAAAAGTGCTCCAGGTAGTGACGATGAAAGGACACACAAGAAAAAGAGAAGAGAGAGCATCCTTTCTCTTGATTATAACGAAGCTGATGATGATGCATTAGTTCTCACTAATGGTGAGACGCTTCAGAGTGATCCAGAATGAACAATTTTCTAGGATGATTTTTTACTCACAATATTTGTTACATATGAATAAGGCTTTACGTGACTTGACACGCAGTACAAGTTAAATCCAATATTCTATATATTTCTTTGATTATTCGAAAATTATAATAAGGAAATACAAAAATAGATTTTATTGGCAACAATTTTGTATTATTTTTCACAATATGTAAATATGTTTTTCATTCGAGTGTTTATAAGTCACGTTAATGCCAAGAAAACTAAATATGATTACATATAATAATATGTACACAAAATAATGCGGCGTTGGAATAAAGGGATAGATAGTTAAAACTATTTTTTTTGCAATTGAATCGCATTGAGATTTCTAATTAGCATGCATTACTATGTAAGCAAATGCATCAATGTTTCTGAACGACTCATTGTAAATTCGTTACAACATTGATAATAACCCTTCTTGTTAGATTTTTTGAAAGAATCACAAAGGACATGAATAACAATAAAACAATAATTAAGGCTATGCCTTTTCCATTATGTAAATACACAAATGTTAATAATATCTAATACACGACGACGCACATACGTAGATTTATACATGATTTGTGCGCAATAATTTGTATGTATGTATTGTTTTTCCATTGTGAGAAACGCGTGTAGTCATGCGTTATTCATGCATAAAATGTGCTTTTAATTGTGTATAATAAAATCGAGGTCTATTTGTTAGATTTATTAAATATTTGTAAATTATGCAAAATACAAGACAACATTAAAGTCAGTAAAGTATGCGGACTGACCTCAGAAGTAACAAAATATCACATTTGTATCTTTAATTTTTTCAATGACAAGTGTACAAAATATTTACATTACTATTTTGTATTATCCTTATACAAAAACACATGGTTTTCATATCATTTCTCTTATAAAAGTTAATTTTTGTTTAACTGTTTTATAATTTTGGTATATAATATACAGTACGTATGTAAATATATTTCGTACTGAAAATATCATTTTTGAATATAATTAACAATTAAAGTATAATTAGTATATAATTCAATTCGAATATATCTTTCATATAAACTGATTGCTACTGTTGTACAGTGTGACTTATTAATTAAAAATCTCGTTATGGAATACAAATTCAATTATTTAAGATAATCATAGAGAACCAAATAAAGTCCCGTTTTTTTGTTTATTTTAATTAACAATGTAGCCATGGGAATTGTATATTGCAAGAATTAAAACATGTTATAGATAATATCAATAACTTTGTAGCAATTGGAATATTGGTCAAAAATTTGTTTTTGTTGAAAGATTATACAGAGCATTTTATTCACCAAAACAAACCAGAAACTGTAATTCGAAAATTAATCATTTGCACAATATGAGATATTACTCTTGAAAATTCTCTTTACGTATAATTTTTTAAACAAGCGTAACAAATATTTAAAATAAAACATTTTTTCTTTAAATTTATTGTTATTGATAAAAAAATTACAGTACAAAATTAAATTAATTCGAGTATTGTACAAATGAAATTATTTAAACTGTGATTTGTTTTCCGCCACAGAACAAATTATGACGTAATAAGCGGTACTGGCGCATTTAGTAGTTGAGCCATTTTCGACTCCACAAGCATTTAGATAGGATTTGCACCGGTTCACGGTAGGTTCGTGATCGAAGAGCGTATTCGCGTTTTACAGCAACTTCTACTGCATTTTGTAAAAAACAGTTATACTTATTAAAGTTATAACAATGTTTGCGGCAAGACGTTCCTTGTTTTCCAGTACAATGTAAGTTTATCTTATTTTTCATTCACAGAATACTATACGAATGATATTATATAATTTCCAACCTATAATTTGTTCTATTCTTTGTTATTATTATTAAATACTTTATTTAGAGTGGATTCATTATATTTTTACATTCATATAAAACTGACAATTGTGTTTTAAAAAATAGTTAAGAAAATATTTTGAAATTTGGGATTAACAGAGTTTATTGTAAGGTAATATTAGTTTTTACAGTTGATTAAATATATATTTTAAATAATTACCTCTTATCGTTTATTATATAATTAGATTGCACTGTTTTTATATAAAATTTAATTTGCAATAGTCATAATTTCATTGAAAATTTGTCAATAATTGAGGTACAAAATATTTTGTGGTACATGCTCGACATACCTGTCAAATTTGAAAAAATGTTTAATTTGATTTAAAGGACTATCCTTAAAACAATTTTATATTATATGCAATACAAATTTTTAAACTGTTCGAATCAAGTAATAATATAGAAATTTTCGTAAATTTAATTTGACCTATGACATGCAGATATATATGTACATGTTAGATAAGCCCTTGTCAATTTGACATTTCAATATCAATGTTTTCTTGACCAAAATGTATAAAATAAAATAGGTTTAATCGCTTACAGAATTTATATCCCAAAAAAGGAAAACCATTTTATGTTGTAAATAAGATAATATTAACATTATCTCTGAAAATGAAAGTAAATGTTACTTAAATAGATATTAAACAAATTACATAGTTTTATCTGAGCACAATATTTTTTATTGTATTTATCACTTATAACTTAATTTTTTTAAATAAACAAAACAGTTGCATGTACTATAATTATTAGTTTTATGCTATTATATGTATGCTCTTAGTTATACAATTGTTAAATATAAATAATTAAAATGCATATATAAAAAAAAAATTAGTCCTATAATTTATACTATTATTAATTAATTTTGACCTTTGATTAATTTAAAAATGTTATAATATATATGTATATGTATATATATATATTCCTCAGTAAAGATGCAATTACAAGGACAAAGCATACACTTCCAGAATTGCCCTATGATTATAAGGCATTAGAACCAATAATATGTGCTGAAATTATGCAACTTCATCACTCTAAACATCATGCAACTTATGTGAATAATTTAAATGCTGCTGAGGAGAAGATGAAGGAAGCTGCAGCTAAAGGTGATGTCAATACGCAAATTGCATTGGGCCCTGCAATCAAATTCAATGGTGGTGGTCATCTGAATCACTCGATTTTCTGGTGTAATCTGTCACCAAATAGTGGTAAACCAGATGGTAAATATATTTAGAAGTAGATATTTTTCAGATTAAGGTATTTTTATTTTTTTTAAACAACGAAATAGATGAACTTTAACTGTGAAGTGTCTTTTATTTTACAGCCGCCCTCGTTAAACAGATTGAAAAAGATTTTGGTAGCCTGGAAGGGATGAAAAAACAATTATCTGAAAGCACTGTTGCAATTCAGGGATCTGGTTGGGGTTGGCTTGGGTATGACAAACAGGCAAAATCACTAAGGATAGCAACATGTAGTAATCAGGATCCCTTGCAAGCTACAACTGGTTTAGTACCACTTTTGGGTATTGATGTTTGGGAACACGCTTACTATTTGCAATATAAAAATGTTCGACCTGACTATGTCAAGGCAATCTTTGACATTATTAATTGGAAAGACGTTAGTGGTCGCTTCAAGAGTGCTGCTGGATGTTAAAGCGGACGGTTACGTTTAGTGATCGTATATAAAAGTACATTAGCATCGAAACTGGTTATTTTATAGTGCGAATTTTCGTTCTAAAAAATAATTTCTTACTTTTAGTCCTTTTCATTGTCTTGAAAAGACGTTTTCAATTTTGTACACACATATTTCATATATACTGTACATGTTATATGTAAAAATGAAGCAAACTACAGTAAACTCTGTCTAAAAAAAATGTTATTGTCGTTATTTTATATCATAAGTGAAGAATCATTTATTTTATTACTATTCTTTTCACATGGATATTGTTACATGTTTCAATAGCTATATAAAAAATTCCATATAAATTTACATATAAAAAATTCAATGAATTACTTTTATGTATCAAAATTTACTTTAAAAATTTCTAAACTTTCTTTTAAAACATCAAAAATCTATTTACAAGTAGTGGAACAAACTATTTTGTGTCTTTACTTTAATTATTGAATTTTTGTTTAATAGCTTTCGATTTTTAATGTCTTTATTTTTTCAACTATATAATTGTAACAAAGATATTAGAAATAGATGAGAATAGAACTTAGAAAAAGAAGTATATCCAAGTATTCGATATACTAGTTCCAAATGGTTGTTTTTCCTGTTGGAAACGACACAAAGGTAACGTTTCGAAAGTACATTGCAAATATTTTCCAAAAATATTAAATATACATGCTCTATTATAAAAATAATAGAATATTAGTATGGAAATCAAATTTGAATTCTTTCGACCGATCGTAGAACGCGTTCAAATTATCATACATCGATAACCATTGCGTATTGTATTGTGATCAATTTTGCATTTGGCGCGATCAAAATACTCTACGAAGTGTCATAACGCTCCGCAAAAAGGGAACAGACATCAGCGCCACACGGTTAGTAAGCTGCACGAGCGAGTGCCGAGAAAGAAGAAAAAGACGCCTAACCTACCGCTTTCATAATCGATCGAGTAGAGTCGACTCGCCACTGTCGTCGCGACGCGTACACTGTGTCTCGAGGAACATTGCGGAACCAGAACCAGTATGGCCGGAGGACCTCAGCTGTTTTCACGTCACTGCCTACGTATCTGGTGAGTCATTCAGACAAGCATTCTTGTCACTTTAAATACTCGCACTAAGTAGCATGTTCGTTATTATCGCACGATTGCGAGAGTATTTTTGTTGCCGTTGTAGTTTGTTTATACGTAATGCATCATGCATCGCGAGCCCCCCAGGCGTTAAATCTACGCACGAATGCACAGTAGATGTGTGTAGCTATAATCAGACACTTTTTAAATTTACGTAGCGTTGTGTTCTATTTTGATTAGTGTTTCGTTATTGCCACGGTTAGTTTTACGTTGCATAGTGAAACTTCAAAAAAGTACCTAGAGAAATTGTAGCGTAAAACTTTGTAACTATTTCAAACAATGACTGGATGTAAGATTAACCATTGTTTCGGACGTTAGTTATCTTATATTTTCCTTGCATTCAAAAAAGAATTGTGCAAAAATGTTTAACGTAATGTTAATTACTTCAAAAATCTTTATCAAGTGATTCTGATTCATGGTTAATTTAAGTTTTCTCTTAAAAGTACTTATATAAATGCTTAAAAAGGTCTGGTGTGTATGTACTTGCTTTTATATTCAAACGAATATCGAGCAATGTATAGTCGACGAATGTCATTCTGTGTAATACATTTTGAAACTAGTTAATCGGAAGATACATTCGCAGCATGTTTCGAATGATTCCCAACGTTAGTGCATCACCAGAAGTGTTAATTACGAACGAAGGTGGCGCTTTCGTCCTAGTCAACGAATATAGAATCGACTTGCTTTTGCCATAAGGTTTTTTTTGTTAATAAATGTATACCATCTACCTGATGGTATACTTTTATACGAATACGTCCGACTCGTGGATCGTTACTGGAGAAGTGTAACACACTTCTGGGGAAGGTTCTTTTTTTGAAATTAGAGTATACAGGTGCAACTTCGCGGAAGGCTGATGCTGAAAAGATCGCGGAGTGTAAAGTAAACCTTTTTACTGAATTAAGTTTGTTAGGAACTGTATTGTGGGATCAACTGCCGAGCATCTACATATGAATATTGCACGACAATCAAAGTATTAGAAAATTCCAAATTTATTTTGAAAAGTAGAGAAATTATAAAACTATTTCTTAATTTAAAGAAACTTCTAAGTTCTGTCTATTTGTAAATTTAGGAAGATCAAAGATTAGAAGTTAGATGTATTTGGGAATTATAAAAGTAAAACGTTTCAAACATCATATATTATAAATTTCGCGAATTTGGCGTATTAACGGAGAAAAAATTAAGAAATTGTGCAATTACAGTTTGAGAAAATTGTTTCCGTCCTTCCATTTGTCTAAATCAGTGTTAACGTAATTCGAGTAAGGCCGATACGAATTATTGTCGCGAACCAATAGGGATTATAGTACTGTTGTAGGAATAAAGCGTCGAGTATTTGCCGATTGGTTCAGTGTCACATTACCGCTTTTTGCCACGTGCAAATACATTTTCATATGTGAATTTTTTCCTCTAACTGGTTGTTGATTTCTCTATTAAAATCTTCCGGCAGAGTTCAGTAAAATGTAATTAATGTTATTACAATATACGTATAAAACGTTTTCAACTCGTTTTTTCACGCTTGAAAATAAAACGGAAAGCCCAAATGCGTCGCGATTCGTAAAGAATCGGATTATAATTTTACGTGTCAAAAAATCATAAACTTTAGACCAGAATTTAATACTAGAATTTATTATTCTTTTATGATAGAGGACGGATGTCCCAGTCACGTTTCCGGAACGGCGTCTCATAAAATATGAACATACATACGTCATTGGTATTGGCTACATATAATTTACGTACGGCGCAGAATTACCGAGAAATAATTTCGTAGGACAGTTTCAACGAAACAAAAATACAAGTCTCATTTCAATCTTTACCGCAGTCTGTCAAGCGCGAACCTTACAACACACGTATCACTCGATGGTCACGAAATAATTTCCTTTAATCCTTCGCAAACTAAAATATACATATTTGTTTTTGTTCGAATTTAGACTTTCGGATGCATATTGTATTTTCGACAATTTTTAACGGTAATAACATTTCTGAATCCATTGCCGCGTCAATAAAAGAATCCGTCATCGGGAGGGTGCAGTCACAGCATCCGATTAAATTCGCGAGCAATATGTATTCGGGGTATCGAAGTATTCGCATATGGCTGAAATAAAGATACGTAGGTGCTATTTGCCGACATGGTTGGATATCTTTACTTATTGATTGCTCCGTAGAAATTGGCCGGCGCCGCCCGCGTCGCATCGGTCGATCGTCGGGTTGCAGGCTGACGTCATCCGTGGCTCTACGCCTATTGATTTTCTCCTCTAGGCGCGATGCGATTGGTCCATAAACGGAGAAAGCGGGTATGCACGACCCTGGACCACGATGTCGATCGGCGCGCGCACCCGACACCGCTAACCATGGGCCGCCATATTGCTTTCGACCACCTACCACCGCGTACTACCGGTTTCGATTCTACTCCACTTTTGAGGGCGAATTCCTGCCGAGCGACCGTTTGCGCATATCTTGGCGACTTCAGATCGATCGTTTGAATATTTTTTAATACAAATCGCGGATGCATGTTCCCTTACCTCTTCTTTAGAATCGATTTCGAGGCTGAGCTAATTCACTATATTTCTCTTACCTGACGCCATTTTGTACAAACGTATCCAAAATTTCGGTTAACGATGACAACGAAATTGGTAAAGTACTTCGACACTTTCGCTACAGCCATTTTCGATTTTCGACTGAGATTAAATTCCCTTCGTCGGTCCGTTTGATAAATGGACCATTTTTATAAAAAATTGAAATATAACAGAAAGGGTACTTACTCAATAGATTATGTATTCACCGGGGTATTCGATATTATAAAAGCCCCAACGTGTTATGTAAGTCGGTACAATTAATTGTTATAATAAATATAGGATACGCAGAATCACGGAATCCGACAAACATATTTATCGGTTAATTTGAAACTGATGCAAAAAATTGTAAGGAGCTAGTATCGTGTGCAGGTGGTATTTGTTTAAAAAGGATTTCCAAATAGGACTATGCAGAATTCGAGTTTTATTGCAATACTTAGTTAAATTGCCTTTGGCATTGATTACTTCTTGTATTATACACAAGAGGCTTTATTTGAGCTTAATTGCCATTTCCTTCGATTGGATATTGTTATTCCAATAATTGCCTCTCGATTATAGCAATTCTATTTCTTACAATTTCTTCAACTATTATTGAATTTTTATATATCGTCCATGGCATCGACTTTAAGGAAGTTTCTAGGCTAATCCGATCATAAATGGATTATTTATTAGAAATTGTAACGTAAATATTCCTTCTTCATGCATATAAAAATAGTAAAAAGTAGATGAATTTTAAAGGAATTCTAGAATATGCAGTTCTCTGTATTTCTGTTTTCCAGAAGATATTATTATAATATACATATATATCAATCTACGATATATATACTACATTTCCGTTTGATTTTAGGTCAAAGATATTCGCGTCCGTTAAAGTGTCGTTTTGGAAACATTTCAATAGATCGAATCTTCTAAAATTTTCATGCAATACGATTCAACGAAAAGTAGCTGACACTAGTAGCCAATTATAACGAATTCTATATTCGTTCAAACCGAATGTTAAAAATTCTCGGGCAAAATATAACAGTTATATAAAAAAAATTGACAAATATTGGATTTTTAGTTGAAAAAAACTCTCAGATGGTACATTCCATACTTTCTCGGTGAAAAACGAGGACAAATGTATCGATGAAATCTGATTTCACACCGAAGTGTGTATATATGCTTTAGTTTAATCACTTAAAAGTAATCCAAACGCGACATGCTATGGTAGTGATTCCTCGAAACCGAACCCCACGTGTCAGTAGGGATAATCAGAACCGATGTGTTTACGATCAATTTATCATAATTACACTGGAGCTTCCCTCTGTGAGAGGTGTGGAATTACATGATAGGAAATTAGGGCAATTGGAGTGGAAAAAATATGACGCCACGGACTTAATTTTGTTTATTATCGATATTAATCCGCATTCACTATTATCTTATACTATCTAGGGTAGGTAACGTAACGTTGGAAAAAGTAATTAATTCGAATGAATGCATGTTTTCAGGTTCTCCCTGAAAACAAATTATGGAAAATTATCTAGCGAATCCACAATTACGTCAAATAAATTGCAACGCGGCCACGCAATTTATAGCCAGAGAAAGACAATTTAGAATTGAATCTATATGCAAAATAAGTTGAACAATCTAAAATCACAGTTGGCGGTGATAATAAGAATTTGACACGTCTCGTAGAATGACAGCTTGATTGCCAAACTTGATGACATATTTGACGTTACAATTTGTACATAGATATGTGTGTATATGTACATATATCGTATTTTCAGCCCGTATCCGAATCGACTGAATTTAATGTGATATTTTATTTTTAAACAAATATTGACTTACAGTACGAATATTTTCTTATCAATGGCCCGTATACCGACTAAAACGATTAGGATCCACGTTTTTTTAAGTAACCCGAAGATATTAAAGACTACCAATTAAGTGTCGAAAAGAGAAACAAAAAATATTGCGTATTCAAAATCGTAAATCATTTGAGTAGATGCTTCTACTTGAATCGCGTTAAACTGGTGATCAAACTGGTCATAGTTATTTAAAATTGAAGTGTAAAAAAGGAAGTAAATATGATGAGAGGTTTTTTTTCTAAAATGGAACGTGTCTGTTGCAAAATCCGAATGCTATTTTCGACGAATATCAAATCGTGTTTATTATCAGTAGAGGTACGTCTTATCGGCTATCTGGTTCCGAAATAAAGGTGCCTTTGTGTCTACATACAGAAATCTCGATGCCAGATACCATCGAGGTATGAGACTGTTCTCAAGGTTGAATAGTACGAAAGTCACACATGTTACCCTAAAGTCGCATTTGGTGTTAAGGCGTACTATCGGCGAGATAATGGCTGCCAAGAAGCATTTCTCCGCCGAGCGGAGCAGAAATTTAATGTTTGGTACATAAAAGCGTGGGTTTAGGGTGTTGACTACGTGTGTGTTTTGACGTCATAGATGCGCGCGCGACTCTTCTTGCGTGAAATTTCGTTTCGTCGAAACGCTTCTCAAAATTAACGTGTTTTCACTTGAAAAGAAAAAGAAAAAAAAAACAAACAAATTCACCGTTTCTTATTATTGATTAAAATGTGGAAAATTGAAAAAAAATTGGTGCACGATTAATCGAACGAAATTTTGGAAGTAACGAATTATAATTTATAACAGAACGTAACAAACTATTGTTACTTTAACAAATATCATTAGACGGCGATTTGTTCGAATCGTTCTCAAAGTTCTAAATAAATTAGCATTCCTCTTCAAGACAGGGTTTACTGGATCAACCATACTGATAAGTCTACCAACAACTCAGGAAAATCGTTAATAACTTTTCGTATAACATCTACTCTATAAACGGAACAAAATCGTTATTCACCCTTGACTCAATCGTCGACTGTAAGCCAAGTTGTTACGTTACTTTAATTTATGATTAATATACGACTATAAAATTACTTTTTAAATTGCTGTTCAAAATATTGGTAAAGCTGTGCAATCATGTACCATTAAATACATTGTTCGGCGATATCAGCAGATTCTCTTTAGGAATGTTTCTATAATCTGTTGTATAAACAGGCATTATAAGTTTCCTAAAGAGGGGTGGGTGTGTGACCTTTTTCTTTCTCAACGGCCCCTATATCTGTCTCATCTAGGGGTGCTTTCGGCGTAGTAAATAGTCAGACAGAAACCTTCCACCTACTCAGGCGGAATGATCATATTTAACGGCATTGAACAGGCATCGTGTAAACATGTTTCATCACTTGAAACATATGTACGTTGTTATTGGGACAATGGTAAGGAGGCAATCTTGAATAATTATTTACCAATTATACACTATAACGTGCTCTATTTCATCCCCTTTTCTTACATTGAAAATCCACTTCGTGGATACGTTTAATTTATTTATTTTTTTTTTGATCGATGACGGCTATTGTAGTAACTCGCCACGTGTTTAATTAGTTTCGTATATTGTATGAAAAAATGAAAGGATCTTATAACAAACTTATACAATAGATATTGTTTCAGAATAAAATTCTGTAAACGCATCGACTAAGTTACAGAGTGTACATTCATATTCCATACATACGTTCTCTACAATTCTAATAATACTCGTAATGTTTTCTTCAAGTTTTCTATAGTGAAAGGAATTTCATTTCATTCATACACGCCCTCATTCTTCAATGTAGTCCACTATCACCAAATATTAGAAAAACTGTTACCGATAAAGATTCTTAACCGATCGTACAATTTTTAAAACTCAATCATTTCTATCTCAACCAAACAATTATAAGTAACACTTCGTTGAAAAATATTAAAAGTTCTACGATACCCTGGAGATTAAACGTTTTATCGCCACCGGAGCAATGTCGTAATTTTATTTCCTGACTGGTTAGATTTACGGAGCACTTTCTCTCAATAATCGATCGAATCGTTCCATTTAGGCATGTAAAAATATAAATTACAGTGCGTCTAAAGGAATACGTGAACCATTCGTCGAATGTGCGTTCGTACCGAAAAAAAAAAAACAAATTCAATTTACGTTTTGCGATATCTTATGCTTACGGTCAGGCTGTCTGGATACTTTTTACGGCCAAGCTAGTCGGCGAACTGAAGGAATAAAAAATTCCCGCGAGGACAGCGAAGACGGTCTTGAGAAAATGGCCAATGGCGTTTATTCGACGTCATTCGATAGCTACCGCTACCAAGATCTGTTTTTTATGGTATCTAGCGACACCATAAATTTTCCGAACAATTCCATTTCATTATATGCGAAATAAATGTATCACGCGTACTTTAAAGATTACGAAATAACGAGTCGATGATTCTTCTAGCGAAAGGAACATTTCTGCTATAAGTTTAACCGTAAACCGAGTAGCGTTGATCAACGATTATGTCTCGCGCTAGCCAGATTTATTTGACCGATCGGTTACAACGGTTTCGCAATTGACTCGCGTTCAGTGGCAAAAGTAAGGTAGAGAAGCCGGGGTTTAATGAGTCCTATAAAACGATTACGAAAGCTCAGTCAGACGTTATGTAAAATCGATTGAACGATTCTCTTACAGCGGGCCCTGTTAATTCTAACGGCCAACAATCGAAAGGTGAATTTGTTAATCCAGAACTAACTTCGTTCCCGCGTCGACGAAGCGTTATTTTCAATTTACTAATCGTATTAGGGATTCGAGATTGCAATTTTATCTCACTGCGTCTCCGATTGCACGGAGAGCCGTGCACGCCTACAAGTGAGTTGAACCCTCAACCCTTTCGCGACGAGGCGTTCGTTAAAAACTATCGTTCCAGAAACCGGATTGTACGTTTAGCTGCGAGACTGAACAAACAGCAACTTTGGTAAACGTCGCAGAGCTTGAAAGTTCTCTAAAAAGTGGACGACGAGCCGTAAACGTTGCTCCGAATAAAGTTATAATCAACAGCTGTAATTAGGACCGCCGTGAGAAATATCTTTAACGAGAGTCGGCGACTCGATTTTTACGTGAAATCTTTTACCGTCGAAACGAAGATATCGACCAAAAAGTAAGAATTTTAATAATAAACGTTACGCGGCTCAAAGTCTCCTCTATAAAATGTACATCGAAGGTTCGACTAAGACGAACGATTTTCGTAATGGAGCATCAAGATTGTTACGTGGATATGATTTACAAGAGTACAATCTCTTTTACAAGAGTACACAATTATTGTTATTTGAAAAAGAGTATGGGAGTATGAAAAAAAGATGGCCAAAGGATTCAGGAACGCACAATAACCACGGAAGTAGACAAAAATGGACAAAAAGTGTTCAGTTAACGTAGATTTGCAAATCAACTACCCTGAACGTAGATGTAAGGAATTTAGTTTGTATGTGGAAGCTTACGTTATGTGAAACCAGATTGCACGTTTATGTGTAAAAGTGAGCAAATTCGGTGCGTAAATAGCAATTTTAGTACATATTGCCTATCTTAGAAGCAATGTCTTAGATGAACGAACTACGAATGTTACCCCGAATGAAACAATAATCAATATCTGTAGTTAGAACCGCTACGGAGATACAAACAGAAACAAATTTTCCGATAGTATAGGTTCGTAAATCAACCCTGAAAGTATACGGAGAATTTACTTTACTTGCGAAACTGTAACATTTATTTGTTTCATCGATATTAATAACGAGTAACCTTATAAAGAAACAGTAATACAGAGGAACGTTTCAACTCGTGGGAGACTCGGTTGAATGTCCGCCATGACCTGCGGATTTCAAAACCTAGAATTTAATTTATTCGTCTGAAATTATTGATTCGACGGATTTACAACGAGCGATGAAATGCATTCGCGAGGCAATTCCACAAACGTCGAGATTTTTCCAAAACGAAGATCTGAAATTTTTTTTTTTGGAGTGGGAGGGCGTTCGAAATATTTTTCGTAGAAAAAACTAAATAAAAATCTGACGCGAAACAAATCTCCTCCAGGGTTCTTTTGCCGACCTATTGTCGACTGGACGGTTTTTGTCTGCTATTGCGAGTACTATATACCCCTTTCTCTAGGTTTCCTCGTGTATTCAGAATTTCGAAGGGGGCGGAGCGAACGTTTGATAACGCTGTTTCGCGATTTCTCGTAACTCGTAAATAAAAAAGAAAAAAAAAAACTCGTACGAAATCTTATTCCCCGAGAAATAAGGGCGAGTCTCTGGTTCCATTTCTCGCGAATAAACTAAGCCAAAGTGGTATTTTCAAAGAGGGTCTTCGAATGGTTCCTTTTTATATTCTATTTCGTGGACCGATTTAAAAAATTTGGCTCGATATCCCGGAAATGGAACAGATCTCGAAGAAGCTAGCAAAAGTATCGGGATGAATTAGAGATCGGGGGACCCGTGGGGCATAAAGGACATCCGGTTTCGGTGGTGTGAGTGTAGTAATTACCAGGTGACCGTCAAATGGCGCTTGCGCGGTAATTCGGGCATCGGCTAATGGCTGCCGCCGCGGGGGTAAGCGCGCAGGCGCTTCGAGTTTGCCCGTCACTCGACGACCGACCGTCGACCGGAGGTGTCGCGGTGATTTGTTCTCAGGCAGGGTTGTTCGGTAGCACAGTGCGTGCGTGTGTGTGAGTGAGAGTGCGCGCGCGTACACGCTCGATCGTGAGCGATACGTGGACAAATGCATTATAATGTCCGCGTACGTGTCCTTTAAGAGTCTCGAGGATCGTCGAAGAATTGTCAGTGCACCGACATAGTGACAGTCGCGAGTGTTTTTTCTACCGTTTCCGACATAGTCGATGTCAAGTGTCGCGTCCGCCATCGACTGTCTCCGTTCATTCGTACAACCGAGCCGACAGTGAACATCCAAGCCGTTCGTCCGTAAGCACAGGACGACTGAAATTAGCTCCGTGCAGAGTAACCAAAAGGTAAGACCGTAGACACTGTTATACCGCTTTCACGACCGTGGATCGATCGTGAAAATCCACGTATACGCCGTGGGTGCTCTTCACCTACGCCCGTCTCGAACTTTTCGCGATACTCTCGACCCGCGTTGGTATCGATTGCACGGTGTCGGTGATGTTTTCGCTATCTACATCGCAGAAATGTTCGCGAAACGTATTCAAACGTCTTTACGAGAATTTTCCGCGGGGTGTGTTTCAACAACGAACGTACGCCTCGACGACACGAACCGTTCGACGACATTTTGTACGCTTTGCGCATCGTGTACGTAGCTACGTTTCGAAACGATAACTCGAAAGTTCGTACGCAATTCCATGCGTGTTGTGCGGGCGCAACCGTCTTGCGGTCGAATCGAACGACGAATCGGGGCGAAAGATATCCGGTACGAACGATCGACGTACGCTGTATGTCGTTTTTCGTCGTATCAAACGACGTTTCGTCGGGCACGTCGATATCTCGGTTCGGTCGTCTATTTCACGGGACGAGGGAAGATGTTGGTTAGAGTCGAGAGAAATACGGTGCGCGTTCGAACTTGAATCGAGGTATCGAGGCATACGTTGGGCGGGGGACGACGTTAATCCGATTGGACCAAAACACGTTGCCACGTCAATCGTATTCAAATCGATTGCGAATGATCGAATTATAGGCGGTTCGAGCGTCGACTAATCGGAAATTGGAATTTCGTTGACCGGGCGGCTTGCCGCGAAAGTCGAACCCCGGCGTTATCGATTGCACGGTGGCGATGTTTTTACGTCCATCTCGGGAACGTACTAGCGCAGCGGTGAATGTTTTCGTGAAACTGCAGCGCTCGGTTCCCGTGACACTTGGGAACGCGTTCGAGGATTTCATTCGACTTTAATAATCAATTTTTTAGCATTTCTCTGAGTGCGGCAGCTGGGAGGATACCCATTGCTACGTAGAATCGTGAGGAAAGCTGAAACAGCTTACATATTAACAATTTAGCGAGGATAATTTTAAAAGTTGGTATTACCAACGAATAGAAAACTGTATTCTAAAATAAGCACTTCGTTCACTTAGTCACTTTTGATCCGGTACGGTAATTGGTAGCCTTAAAAAGAGCGAATAATTAATGTTAATCGTTATGATAAAAATTAGTAATTTTCTGGTACTGGAATTATTAATTCTGTTTTATAGAAATTGAGTTAAAAAATTTCTTAAAATTGTTACCGTTTGGACGAGAAACGTTCATTACGGTAATAATAATTATCGGTCGTGCTAGGTAATTCTACTTATCGGTTCTCGGTTGTCCTTCAGTGATCGTTTATCTCAAAGTAGCCCTATTTTAGCTTGCTCCCGCTTATGTTAATGTAAGAGCCGCGTCTGTCTTCGTACGAAGCGTAACAATCAATAATTCACACGCGAGAGGAAAATAATGTTAAATACCAACTGGACGATTATTACTGTTTCTGTTCGCGAAAGAAGATGTAATATTCTCTTTGGCGATATCTAGTACTTGGTGGAAGTATATAAAATATTCCGAGATTACATATTTAGAGTGATGTACACTCCCACATCACTCGTTCTTGGTTCATTCGCTCCATATTCTTCGGATGCTATTGATATTTCAACAAAGGGCTCGTTGAGGGGCTCGACAATACGTACATAGATATTATTCTTAAGAAATACAAAATAAATAACAGTGACTTATTTTTTAAATAGTATTACAATATAATTAGCGTATCATCGATTCAGATATTTAAATCGTTGAAAAATATATCCAATGTTTTAAAATCGCTATAAACAGTGTACGTCGAACACTTGGTTACATCTATTACATTCTTGAATTATTTGTAAATCTGATTTTTTAATGGTTTTGAGCATTTCTCTACTACCACATTGATTTTGAGACGAATGGATTACGAGATTTACATTTTCGCGATTATCGCTTCTTATTTGAACCGTACCAAAGTTTTTAAATTTTTCGCAAATTTGTATCGAAAAATTCGGTACTCGAATTGCAACCTTATTGAAATTAGTATACTTTAAACTAAAACGTAAAGAAAGGTGCGTGTGTCCAATAATATCGATACGGTATTGATAAAAATCGTAGAGTGAAGTTAAAATTACAATTAAGGTAACAACGGTATAGGCAACCGCACGACATAGTGATTTCAATCGTAGTTCATAATATTAAGTAGATAGCGCAGTGCGCGTGCAGACTCTCCCAGTGATACGCATCCGTGTGTGGTTAGACGGCATCCACGAGCAGTTTTTTCAATTCATAGTAGGATTATCGATTACACGTTAGCAATAATACTGTTATTCTCGTACCAAGGATACGAGTATCGACTATCGAGCATTTTTTTTTTTTTCTTCATTAAATTATAATGTTCACGCTTAATCAGCAGGTTTTGAAACCCGTTACTTACGCTTATAGATATTTCATAATTCTATTTAGGACAAAGTAGAATACTACAGACTTCTTCGTTTGTACTTACTTAAGAGTGTCTCGAAATGATATTTCTATTTATTTACTGACGAACTTTCACAATTATTTTTTGAATTTGTTAGAAACAATCTTGCAAAACGAAAGGTTTGGAATCCGAGAGTAGAGGATGACGTCGTACTATAATGTTCGATCGTAGGCTACGTGTCTTGAATCGTGTAAATTGAACAAAATCTATTACCAGAAGTATCGAATCTCCTACGCACGAAGGTAAATTGTTATTTCTGTAGTCCCCCGTTGACGTAGGTTAATACCACCTTGAATAGTGTTGCGTCATCTCAACGGGTGTTTTTTTTTTTTTTTTATTGAAATATCAATTTCGTTTACTTTTCGTATGAGATAATGTCTGGGCACACTTAAGAAAACATTTTTAACAAAAATCATCGAGTGGTTTGAATAAATTAATTCATTTTTTTTTTTTTTTAACTAAAAAGCTTACCCATGTGGAATGGGTACGTTCACAAACTAACTACAGAGCAACAAATACTTTTTTTTTTTTTTAGCAATATCACAACATTACTTGGATTTGAAAAGCATAAAGCCAATAATGGTACCTCTTTAATTGTAACGCACTAAAAAATACAGTTTACCAATGTATTTTTACAACAAGGTGTATGTATTTTAAATAATTTTCATTAACTGCTCTGCAATTATTGCATTTTTCACGGTAGAAGGGTATTCAATTGTTATACGAGACAAGACAAGAAATTTATTATATAGTCACATAAATTACACTATATTGAATATATTAACTGTGCTCCTATAGTTTGGTACACATCAAAATTAATATTTTATTCTAAGTAACAATTGTATCATTTTTCTCGTTGGTTGGTTTCAAATTTTTGTACAAAAATCTAGTGACCTCTAATATACAGAATCTAAAGAATGTATATTCCAGTGAAAATCACGTCTGAAAATGTTCATTTCTTCAATAATACTTTCGCGATGAAACTAATTTTCATTCTGAAAATTGCAATCTGAAACTTGGTACTATGAACATAACAATTGACTCTACGATAAATCGTACATCTAATTGCACCGGTGGTCATACGGCAGCGTTGTGCGTTTGATTGCACAACAACGTCGCACAGATTGCAATAATCGTTCGAACAGTCGTATCAACGACAATTGTACGAATTATTGTAGGAACAATCGTTAGCTCTGTGACCCCTATTACAATCGCTATATGGAAGGATCGATAGCGGTTGCATTCGTAACAAGGGAGTTCCAGAAACTGATTTTAACACCATTCCTTCTCCAGTGATTCGATATAATTCTATAGAAACGGTAGATATAATTAGAATTACCAATAAGCGCACAATTTGCCTCTCGAGGCGGTATAGACGATCCCCGTTGCGTGTTATTTTACTTGAAAATCGAGCAAAAAACGACCACGAGGATTGGAAAATCGATAAAGAAGGGAAACTCGGATAGAGACCGTGTATTTCTGTCGGATATCTTGTTCCATTTTTGAAACACGTCTTCACGATTGGCTTAATTTAACTAAGAAGTTGGCCCTTTGAAATGCGCATAATAGAGATAGTCTTTCATGACCCGACCCCCTAAACTCTTGATCTAGTTCCACTAACCATTGTACATAATGGAACGTCTTTAAAGCACCGTTCAGTGCTTCCCAGATTTCCTGCTTCCCTTTGTGCGTTTGTTTTGTTTGTTTGTAGGATTTATGGGCCCGGGTTTCCCCTATAAATAGAGTTCGAGTCTTTGTGACTCTCTTTGGGAAGAAAAGCAGATTCAAACTGCTTCGATTATTAAGAGAACACCGTTAAGAAACAATCACTGTATTCACAATAATTCGAACTTAATTCCGGTACATTAACACGAACCTTTGTTTCCGTTAACGTCTTCCCGATAACACTTGGATATTTATTTTATTCCGTGGAAAATGGATCAGAGGTGGGTTTCTCGGGCGTGTAAGCTGTAATGATTTTACGAACTGATTTTACACCTAATTTAACTCCTCGGTGGAGCTGAAGAGGCCATAACGCAAGAGAACATTAATAGGCTCGCAGTGGAACGAGTCAGCCATTGACGACACGAACAGTAGACCGATTGGTTGATGCACAAAGACAAGGATTGTATTTTCGATACGTGGTGCTGGTTGTTACGAAATCTGCTAACAATAATAGATTCTGTTATTATTATTGAATTTATGAAATTAGACTTGTATACAAAATTATTTGAATAGAATACGATGAAATAAATTAAAGATAAATATAGAGTTGCAACTGATCGATGAAATACGCAGCTATACGCTGTTACAAATCTAATCTATTATAGAATTATCAATCTATTATGGAATATTGAAACTTATGAATAAAAGTTAAGGGAATTAAATATCAGTTTATTTATCAATATATTATATTACGTTTGCTAATATGTACGATTATAAGCCGTATATTAATCGTAGCTAGCACGTGTCAACATATTGCGTAGATATTACTTTTCATTTTATTTTAAATGCGTTCAGAGGAAAGCTCGTTAATGTTCGTACACTTCGTTAACCACTTTGTCTGATCGTGAAATTAAATATAGAAATCGATTTTCTTTTTAAGCGTTATTTCTGGTATATCAGAAGTTTGTGAAGTTTTTAAAGGAAAATAGTATAGCTTAAGAGTTAACGCTAGAGTTTACATTAGCATCAATGTACGAACCGTATCGCGTTTCGAATAAAATTATCAGAATAGTTTCGATCGGTTTAGATTCGAAACCGTAACAAAAATTATATTTAAAATAAAAATGATTCTTCCCAAGTACGAAACTGAATGAAAATTTCGTACAATATTACAAATTAAACTAAAAATTCCCTATAAAACGTGACGATATATATTTATTCACTCAACGACTATATCGCGCATAACAGAATACAAATAAAATATGAACATTAGCTACGCCATAGAAAATGAGAAAGAGGTTCGACAACCGTTGTTTAACCCAACTCTAACGTCTGAATTTCTCTTATTAAAAGAGTATTTACTAATCGAGCTCCTCCATTGAAACGTCCCGCAGCAACAACCGCAAAAATGATCGAATTTGCGGAGCGATAATAATCCTTACGCTTCTATTGTTTGCGCGTTGATTCGTCGGATGTTTATTGGCTCGTTTGCCGATTGTTCCGCGAGTAGGCGGATAATTATCCCCGATTGACGATCCTTTTGTCGGGGGATATTGATTTTCAACGCCGTCCATGCACCAGTTACTTTCATTGGCCGGTGATTTACGATGCCACGAAACTTGGTATCGTGATTCAATCAACGCCTAATGAAATATACCCATGAAATTCGATAAAATTCCTCGGACGTAATATACGTACGTTTCACCACGGCGAAGAAAACTTTTATCGATACAATAGAATCTCGTTCGAACAGTCAGAGATTGTATTTGGGGAACAGTGAGGGCAAAAAAAAGAAAAATTTTGTCGAGAAAGAAGTTTCACCTTTACGATGTATATCGTGCGTTGGAGTAAGTAGATCGAGATTTTAAGTAGAACGAGAGATCAGTCTTGGAAGGAGTAGAGAATCGTGTTGGGTCAGACGTATCGGTCAATTTTGTACGATCATCGAGTGAAATTCTACTTAGACGTGTTATCGCATTCGTCTTAAACCGAAACCGATCTTTCTTTTTACCTAACGCCATCTACGATCGCAGAGACCGATTTTTCGTAAAAATTTGGAGTAAAATTCTGCTGTACGGGACTTCGTTTTCGCGATAATCGATTTGGAAAATTCGTCGGGTACGCGTGCGCTCGAGAAGGGCTGGTTAAGCGTCTGTTCTCTACTCGCTCTTTCTACTTGTACCGTGAACATTGATAACGGTACGTTATTATCCGTTCTCCGTTGATTATCTTATATTTCATCGGAACTGGTTTGAATTGATATCATTCCATCGTCGATATTTATACGAACACCTATACAAGTAGAAACAACGAGCAATGGGCAGACACGATAGCCAAGTCGTACTCAAGTGCACGCGTACCTGTAAATCTTCGAAGTGCATTTTTTCAAAAACGAAACCTCGTACGGAGAAGATTCATTTCGCACTTTTAATTTATCTTTTTACAAAAAATCGCCCCGTGATTGCTGGTACTACATCGTTTGAAAATACCTGTGTATAACAAATCGTATACAATAAAACATCTTCTATTGTAGATTTATTACATACGTAAGTAGGTATATTAACGTTGAAACGCGTCGAATAGAAATGTTAGAAGATCGATGCTGGTAAAACGATGAATAAATTAATCGAAATAATAATAACGAGCGCAACGATGTTGTTAGCATTCCGAATACGTGTATCGGTACCGGTAATAACGATAATAATTACGATAGAAAAGAATAACGATGTTGTTGGCATTCCGAATACCTGTATCGGTACCGGTAATAACGATAATAATTACGATAGAAAAGAATAACGATGTTGTTGGCATTCCGAATACCTGTATCGGTACCGGGAATAACAATAATGATTACGATACGAAAGAATAAAATGAACGTAACGATGTCGTTGGCATTAATACGAATATTGGTACTAGTATTGATAATAACGATTACGATATAAAAGAATAAAATTGAATACCGTTGTTATTGTCATTATTATTATTATTATTCGTCGTCGGTCGCGATTTACCATAATGTGTGTCAGAACGTACAACGCAGAATGGTCCCCCCCTATCGCTGTTCGTGGTACGATCATTAATCCTGACGAAGATGCTCGGCAATTGTTCTACGTAAAACATTCAGCGGTGCAAAGATTTCACCGAATGGAACAATCGTGAAATAACGCATTGCCGTAATTAATCCGCGAGCGTGGCTCGCGCTCGATAGAATAAACTTTCGATCGCATCATTCCCTTCCGTGTTGCTGGCTCTGCTAACGATGCCTCTTTATTCTCGCAGAGAAACGAGAAAAATAAAAGTCTATCGCCAGCACCGCCGCCGTCGTGACCCGACGTTGAATTAAAAACAGAAGAAAAATGTCGTCGGTAAAGGTGGCGGTGAGGGTACGGCCCTTCAACAATCGGGAGATCTCCCGCGAGGCACAATGCATCATCGAGATGACCGGCAACACTACTTGTGAGTATAATTAATTCCGTTCTTGCCTGAATTTCGGTGGCGGATCTACGTTCAAGAAACGATATCTTTTTTTTTCTTCTTCTTCATTATTCACGATTTTTATTAATTTCACCGCGTGGCTCGCCGTCGAGTCGAGTGTCGCACTTAAATTGAAAATAACTCTGAGAACGGTCCGTTTTAATTCTCGAATTTACACGAATCTTTCGCGATACCTTGGAATATATCAATTATGTTCGGGGACGCTTTTGAGAAAGATACGTGCTGTACGTTCGTAGTATAAACCGGTACGAAATTGTTGTTGATGTTGGGATATTTTTCAACGATAAGAATACTCGCGAAACTCGTTAACAACGAAGCGTTAATAAATTTTCTCGGATTCGATATCAGAGTTTTTCTTCATTTTGTTCTAGAACGTTCAACTTGTATTCAACTTTGGTTTAGATATTTATCAAAAATTGATCAAGAATCAAAGAAGTGTGCAAATTGCTTCTTTTTACGTTCATTTACGCGGAAAAAGTCAAATGGAAATATAAATGTATGCAATTTAGATTGGCGAGTATTTTCTTCACTGTTGGTGAGTTTTCTTCTTCGCGTGTTACAGCGATATTGAACCCCAAAGCACCGCCAGGCACCAAAGATGCAATCAAGAGCTTCAACTACGATTATTCCTATTTTTCCATGGACGTAAGTATCTTTCATCTTTAACCAATGCTGAAAGTTTTTTTTCTTCTTTCTTTTTCTCGTGCGTGTTAATTTAACGAACGGAATCATCGTGTGGGAGAAGACCTTTTGCTTTAATGTCAAAAAATGAAATTGTTCGAAATGTTAAATACTCGCTCAATGTATAGATTAATGACATCATCGAGTTGTTTAGTTAAGGTTAAAGATCGATAGCAGTTGCCATTAAACTAAGCTCAATTTACTTCTCGCGCGTTGGTGATCGCCAAGTTCTTGGCTTATTATATCTATTTTTTTTACAAGCAACTGCACCCACGCGTCCGATGAATTTAAATAAATTGAAAATTAACACTTTGAATACGGCGATGGTACGATTACCACGCATTGAAATCACTCGACTTTACAGATACACTCGAATGTATCGTTGTTCGATTTATTGTTTCTTCCGTTGCAATCGGTCGAATTTACGAATTTTTTATTCCCGAAACTGACGAAAACAAAACTTTCTACGAACTCTCGGAACTCGAGTGGGTCCACTCGTTTAAATGGCGTCTCACTTTCCTCGTTTCGTTTCTCGTATTTTATTTCTCCTCTTCGTTTCCATCGTCGAGACCTTACCATAGAAATTCTATAGCCAATAAAAATGGAAAATTAAAGCTATTTCAGGGAAGCAATTTCGGTTTCGTGAAATGGAAAACATAAAAACGAAAAGAGATAATAATAATAATAAATTGCTCGTTATTTCTGCTGCAGCCAAACGACATAAATTACTCCTCGCAAGTGATGGTCTACAAAGATATCGGCGAAGAGATGCTGCAACACGCTTTCGAAGGTAAGTGCACGTTTACGTACATATTTAAAAAAAAACGCTAAGAAATTCATAAACCATACGGAGAAACGGTGTGTCTGATCTTTGAAATATTTCGAACACACTGCGCCAATATTCTCGCATATCGTGGAATTTACGTCCAGGAGTTGACACAAATGTTTGCATACCATTGAACCAGGAATGGAGTATTCAAATTCTCGTGCATTCTTGACACATATTCACGATACAGAAACAGGACTGCATTAACACCCTCGTCGATTCTGGACACATTCGTCTTCGTTCTGCAAAGTTCATGGGTCCTCCGTAGGCAAATTAATAATAAAAATTTCCCATTTATATACCTTCCCATTTATATACCTTCCCATTACTACTTACATATTCTTTCAAAATTAAAAAAGAACACATTATTGCACGAACCCTAGCCACTGTGCTTAGTTTAACCAATGTCGGTACAAGTAACCAAAAACTAATTTTCCAAAGATATTCGATGGAATTTAAATTATTTCAGTAAACACAAATAAATTATTGAATAATTTACTCACGTATAATATTATTAAATAATTTCTCTACGCACGATGTTGTTGAATAAATTTTATAATATATTACATTTTACGAAACTGTTCCAACGCTGAAAATAATAATATTATTAATCCACATTTTCGACTAATTTTATCACGAAGAATCACCACCTATTCTACCGTACCACAAACCATACCGCACCCTTTATACGGGGCAATAAAAAAGAGAATTTCACTTGTCGTTGTTCGTTTGTTGTTTCAATATTTTACAAAATTTAAATGAATAAAAAAAAATTAAGTCATTATTTGGTAATAATTGTTTGTAAATAGGATACAATGTCTGCATATTCGCATACGGACAGACCGGTGCTGGTAAATCATACACCATGATGGGCAAACAAGAAGAAGGCCAAGAGGGAATAATACCCCAAATTTGCAAGGACCTTTTCAGGAAAATCGGTCGCAATTCAAACGAGAGCCTCAAGTATTCGGTGGAAGTCAGTTATATGGAAATCTACTGCGAAAGAGTTAGAGATCTCCTAAACCCCAAGAACAAAGGCAATCTCCGTGTACGAGAACATCCTCTTCTTGGACCATACGTCGAAGACCTGTCGAAATTAGCGGTGATGTCTTACCAGGATATCCACGATCTCATAGACGAGGGCAACAAAGCAAGGTGTGCAAACAATTTCTTGTTCAATTGCGCGAATTAAATTTATTTGATTGATTATCAATTGAAGAGTATCGCATAATTTTTAGAGGAAGGATCATCAATTTGATCTCGTTTTGAAAAACAGGCAGAACATACGTAATTACTTTACCAAATTAAACATGTAACTCGATGCTGGATTAACTTCTTAGAAAACTGTACCTGTGGTAAAACCATTGAAAAATTACGGGTGAATAATCGATTCGAGTGTTACGATCGGAGGCCATTTTGATTCTCGACTTAATTGACGATTGAAACGGAGACAAAGTTTGGAAGAAATTGATAATCGAATACAAATACGCGTAATAATCGTTGCGTAATAAAGTACGTAAATAATTTCGTTCGTTGTTTCATTTCCAGAACCGTGGCAGCCACGAACATGAACGAGACATCGAGCAGATCTCACGCCGTGTTTACAATTTTCTTCACGCAACAGAAACAAGATTCTGCGACCGGATTGGTGACAGAGAAAGTCAGTAAAATCTCGCTGGTCGATCTGGCCGGTTCCGAGAGAGCCGATTCTACCGGTGCAAAGGGCACGAGATTGAAGGAGGGTGCCAATATTAACAAAAGTTTGACAACCCTTGGGAAAGTCATCAGTGCACTGGCCGAAATCGTAAGTAAATCTCGTTTCCTTGTACGAGTAATGTTAATGTCGATATATATTTATATGAGAATTCTCCATTTAAACAATCGTGCACGGCTCAGAACAATTAGGGAGCTACTTATACAAATCGCTCTCGGTGAAGTCGTACATTCAACTATGAATTAAAGATAAACGTTCAATGGAAATGTTACCGCGTAAACGATCACCTTTTATCCTCGATATTTGCCTCGTTCTTCAAAATTGTTCAGAAATCTTATCGGTAAATTATCGGTGGATTCCATTCGAAATCGGAGGCTCGGTTTCGCTAAGCATTCGAGAGAGCAAACGAAATATCAAAGGTGAAGGGAAAGACCGTGTTGCGTACGCGACCATGATTTGTGTAGGTGACCCTCTAAATACTTCGAGCAGCGTACTTTGCAGTCGATGGTGCCTTTCTTGTGAAAGATTTGAACTGTGTGAAAGCAATATATCGCAAATAACTCATACACCGTGTAACGCTTTAACGTATCACCCGAATAACGATTTATTTATTAGTTCCATAGATTGCATCAAGAAATAGATCCCTTCCGAAAGCGTATGTGGATCGTTCTGTATGAAATTCTTGCGTGTTCTGTGAGCGTTCGTGTCCATGTTAGATAATACCCAATGATGCGAAAGTTATACAGCTTTAACCTTTCGAATTTCCCCGGATATTGTCTAAACTTTATATTAACGTAATACGTGTCTTCTGTCTATTTCGCTGCCATTTTACTATGGATTATTAGGCGGTAAGTTTATAAAACAATGTCTCATCCCCTTCGCTTAGTTCCCTGTTTCGAATGAATTCTTGGAATGAAAGAAAGTTCAATTTTCCTACACGAGATGGTAAAATGAACAAACTACGTACCACGGTGCAAAAAATTTTAACGATTCGGGGAGATTTATTGCAAACTTCCTAACGATTTCGATGCCAATCGCTTAAACGTCGTTCTGTGTGATTGTTTGTGCAGGCGACGAAAAAGAAGAAGAAGGCCGATTTCATACCGTACAGGGACTCCGTTCTGACGTGGTTGTTGCGAGAGAACCTGGGTGGAAATTCAAAAACAGCGATGATCGCTGCAGTGAGTCCGGCGGACATCAATTACGACGAAACTCTCTCCACTTTACGGTATATTCAATCGTCGTTATAATTTTAATCGTTTTTTTCGTTTCGTGAGTTCACCGTGTCACGAAGCGTCCAGATTGCTCGGAAACTTGCTCGATGACTCGTGTAAGCTGGTCGAAGACCAAAGCTTGTTTATAGTTCGAACTTCCGCGAAGCAACAGCGTTAAAACTTTCACCAACTATAAACGAATCTCGTTTAGCTCTTCCTCGAGCGTCCCTCGCGTAATGGTATACACGAAGCGTTGAGAATTACTTAGCTTCGCGGTACCGGAGCTTACGAACGAAGAATAAAAAGAATCGGGGAACTCCCGAGACCATTTACTCGAACCGGTCAAAGCTTCTCGGTAATAGTTACGATTTTATTCAGTTGGTCGTGACACTTTGAAACGGAAACAAGTACTCCGTAGGGACGCGATTAAACGAAGAACTACGAAACGAGCGAATGCTTAAAAATGTCCTTCAACGAAGGAATCGTTAATGTACGTTCGTGCCTTTAATTCGACGCGTCATTCGCGACGTGTTCTCTTGTACAGTTTTAACAAGTTTTCCACCGAAATCTCTGGGTTACATCTACGTTTACGTTCTTTTCCCTAATTTATTCCACTTTTTTCATAACCCTGCGAACTTAATCGCACTATTCGCGTAACAATTCCGTGTTTCCGCACACGAGTTCAATTTTCGTGAAATTTATCTTTCTTTTACCCGACGTGTTCCCGGTCGATTTTGCGAAACTGTACTTCTTCTAGATGAATCGCAATGATAAACGTTTTATTCTAATCGGCCGTTTCTTTTCACTTGGCAAGTTACAATTAATAAGAATGTATATCCTTAGTCGATACGGTGACATTTCGACCGCACACCTGCTATCGTGAGGTCATTTATAACCAATTACTGTTTCGCGTTACTGTACGAACTACGTATAAAGAAAAGAAACGATGGATTCTTCGGAAAACGGTAATTATATCGGTAACCATGCAGAAGAATACGAAACGAATAGAAAGATTAACGTAACATCGTTTACCTAACGATACCTACTACGACGATACAACATTTACAATAAATAACGTACCCAGATGTTATCCAGATCCATTAGATTCCAATTGCACTTTGGAAATGGTGATAAAAAAATGTTCATCTTTTGAAGCATCAGGGGGACGAAAGCTACCCCCTAAGTTGTGGATCTAGAGAGGAACGGCTAAACTAATTTTTGAAAGTAAAATTTGAAAAATATTGCTCGTGTATCTTTTCTCTGAATGTCTAATTTGCTACCGATTGGCATCAGATCTAGAAACAGAATTTTAGCAACGAAAGAATTTCCGTTTCCGAAAACAACGTTCGAGAAGATCGAAATTCTTGATACGAATTCGATTGTCGGGTGTAATTTTCTAACTGGAAACAATACCAGCTGATAAATGTAATACATTCCACGGTGGAGTCGTTCGTGCGAATATTAACCGTGTCGTAAATCACTGTGTTGTTTGTCGCTATAGGTACGCGGACAGAGCGAAGCAAATAGTTTGCAAGGCTGTTGTTAACGAGGACGCGAACGCGAAGCTGATTAGGGAGCTCAAGGAAGAGATTCAAAAGTTGCGGGAACTCCTGAAACAAGAGGGTATTGACGTGCAAGAAGGTGAGTCGGTTTTCTTCATGCGCAGAACACAAGTTGGATTTTCACGAACCGTGTTCCCCATTTCTTTGCGCGTGCGGGTACGTCCGGTTCAATAACTGTGGTCATGTGCCAATTAAACAGGCCGGTATGGAAGCAGTACAATCTACTGCTTAATATCCAACGCTGGTAAACGCAGTATCGTTCACTGCTCGAATACTCAACAACGGCTGGTTGTCCCGGAAATATAAAAAAAATAGTCTCGACTGGCTGATGGAAATAAGAAAAACGAACAAACACGTATCGGTAAACTTTACACCCGCGAACGAATCATTTTCACAGTAGCGAATAATTTTCATTTTCTGAGAGGAATTTCTTACACGATACCTCAAGAGTTCAAGGTCTTCCTCGAGAGATAATAGTTATACGCATTCTCTGAAAAGATTTCAGCGCGCAGTAAATTGAGGTTGAAATTATTAAGATTTAATATCATTGCGCGTACAAATGGTAGAAGGTAGAAGGTAAAAGGTTGCTCGGAACAGGGTGTAGTTACACGAAATAAATAACTCGAAACCGCAAATAGTTACTTGATGGGTTTCGGTAGATTAACTTTGGTATGTAGTTGTAAATAATCTTAAAGTACAAGCATAATAGGATGAGAGGATCATTTTCTCGGAGAACAGATTTGCGGTGTTTAAAGTTTTAAGTTTGAAACCGTGGATGAAATAATTTTAATAAATATTCTTCCGGTGAAGGTGACAAATTTTTCTTACTCGAGGCTGAAACTTTGA
This sequence comes from Ptiloglossa arizonensis, assembly GCF_051014685.1. Lineage (NCBI taxonomy): Eukaryota > Metazoa > Arthropoda > Insecta > Hymenoptera > Colletidae > Ptiloglossa > Ptiloglossa arizonensis. The sequence goes on from NC_135052.1 coordinate 17,230,133, forward strand.
GAATTTCAATAAACGGTATTGTACTGTTAAAAAAGAGAGCAAAGAATTTTCACTTTTTAATTTCTTTATTTGATTATTTTCTCCTAATGAACAGGAAAGAGATTCGTTGAGAAATTTATTATACACACGTATATGTGTATAATACATGCCATGTTTTATGACCCTTATGTATCATATATATACATATATACATGACATGTATAATATTATGACTCCTGCCATGGATACATCGATCTTCTGACCTCAATTCTTTTAAATTTTCCTTTGCTGTCGTTTAAGAAGTTCAATTTATTCGACGCTCGTTAATAATCGAGAGAAACTTTCTAAAACCCATCGAGGATGGTTATTGAACAGTGAAAGATAATTTGGGAATATTTCTCGTTTATATTTATCTACGAGATAACGATATCGAAGCATCCATCAAAACGAATGATCTACTTTAAACGCGCTCGTCGTTCTACGATGCGCGTTACGACAAATAGAACTCGTCTTGGAAAATGGAAATGCGTACATCATTTACCGAAATCATTTTGTTCGTTTTTTTTTGCAAATTCCATAAGCCACCGAATATTTCACTTATAGTTTTGAAACGCTCTGTATAGAAACTAGTAAAAGCTACAGACTCTAGCGACACGAATTAAAGATGTTCGTAAAACTAAAATAGTCGAATCGTAGCACACTGCTGGAAACAACTAGAGAATCACATATGTACATACTTGAATGATTGTATTGTTCACGAACGGTAGAATTAGAAATGGAAACGCGTTTTTTTTTTTTCTTTTTTTTTCTTCTTTCCTTAAATAAGTCATACCTCATAACGTGGGTCTCGGCGAGCTGTTCGAGGAAAAATCGCAGCGTCATTTTGGTTACAATCGGTCCCTCGTCTGCGAGAAACAAATGCAATTAACGGTCAAAGTCTCGAGATTCTTGTAACGAAGCAGAACATCGATACGAATTCGTACAGAGTGTTTAGAAATCGAACCGAATGTGAAACTCTGTTCCACGAGTCGTGAGGAGGGAAAGAAACGTGACACGAGCGTTGAGGTCGATTGAACAAACGCATCGTTAAAGAAAAAAAAAACAAAAAGAAAACGAAATATCGATGATACGTTACATGATGCGAAAGCAGAACCTAATAAAAAAAAAAAAAAGTAGCGCGCTGTAGGCAAGCCACCATTTACATAGTACATTTTTTTCTTTGTTTCCCTTGTGCTTGACGTAGGGCCAGATGGCAAAGTCACATATGAAAAGAAAGAATCTAGTAAGTAAAATCACGACAATCCACACAGCGACGAAAGTCTATCAAAGCCAGGGCAGTTCGATCACTATTTTGCGCCTGTTCTTTAAACGTCCGCTTCTATATCACGGCCAAGCGCATAATGCGTGTCATCTGTGTTTTTGTCGATTCCCGAAACGATTCTTTACATTTTGCTTCGCGCGAATCGCATTCTATTTTTTTTTTTTCTTTTTCCTATCAGTACACGATTACAGAAACACGTACGCACACGCGCGCGCACACACAATTACACACACACCCGTACACGTAACAGCCATGAAAACCACAGCACCTAATTGATTATTGTCCTCTTCCTGTCATAGGCGGTACGATTAGCGGCTTTTAACGCGAAACGCGATCTTACCGATTCAAACAACGATGGAGAACGACACGTGAAACAGTATCCGTGGCAATGGTTGAAATTCTTCTCGCTGAATTTTCACGGGACCGGCAAATGACGATCTAGTAACCGATGAAACACGTTCTCGTCGTTTAACGAATCGACGAGGATCGTTCGACTTTTCGTCGTTACCAATAAGTTGTCCGATTGGAAGATTGGGAGTGTTTCTAATCGACGAGAACGATTCATCGGTCAAAGTCGCGTTGAACTCGATCTTGATCGAAAGTTCGGTCACTGGTGTAGAAAGATAGATAACATTGTAACACGAGAGCGATTCGTTACGCGACTACGAGTCGAGTCAAGTATCTCGGATGTAGAAATAAGTCGATTCGAATCGCGAGAAATCATCCAAATGGTAAACATTGTTTTTTTTTTTTCTTCTTTTTCTCATCCTTGAAATTTGATTCGTCGACTTGTTCGCGAATCTGTTCCGCGATTATTACGAGTCTTCCGTGATACGATGCGGTTGCGAAAATTGTAGGATTTTGTTTTGCGAACCGTTTGGAATTTTACAAAATTTTATACACGACCGTTGATATATATATATTCCGTAATGAGTCGAACGGCTTGATCAAGATCGATCATTACCGTACGGTAACATCTTGTTAGCGTCTCCGAGAGTCCAAAACCGATATAGACTTGTAATTTATTTCGCATCTGAGCGCTCACGTATGAACTCCAGGCTTTTATAGTTTCTGTTGTGTCGGAATTCCTCTCCAGTAAACACGTGTTGTTTGCCTCGCTTATTGTCCACTTAGACCCATCACTTTGTCCCTAAAACTGGCCTAAAAATATTGCATGGCACTCGACAGCGGACAATCCGAACGCATCTCGGACGCTATGACATGAGCACCGTTAACTAGAATTAAATTGGAGACGTTTTTTTCAACATCTTAGCCGAGTAATATTATAACATTTGACTGAGCGCTACGCTTAATTTGTATAAACATAGTGATCTTCGTTTTTGTAACCTTTATTAAAGTACACAATACTCTCGTAGGATTGCCGCTGGCTTACAAACAGTAATTCATGAGATTTCAGTGTATACGTAATCTTGAACATATACATATACATACATATATGTATATATATGTATGTATATCGTGCATTAACGTTAGACGGTTCACAGTGATTAGTGCCGTATCTGAAACATGTTATTGAATTTGTCGAGTCTTTGTAAAGTATTGATCGCCGTCGGCTTGAAACTCTCTGAAGGTATGCTATTCGACAAACGGTTCAAATTGATCTAAATATAGCCAAATAGAATCCGTTGTACGAGAAAACGTAAGATTCCTCGTTCTTCACCGTTGCGAGCGAGAGATTGAATTAAAACGAACTCGCAACGACTTTAAGCAATAATACAATCCTCGAGTCGCGTCGACTACAATTGAAATTACCGTGCTTTTGATCTCTTGGAAAAAGAAAAAAAAAAATTAGAAAAGAAAAAATCCACGGAACGTGTTCATTTTTCATTAGTAACACAAATCACGAGACAAATCCTTGAGAAATTCTCTCTTTCACTTACGCCACTGCTTTAGTTATGGCTTTTGGTGTTTTTCGAGACGCGTATTACATTCCTGGCTGACTCGCCACACCGAATCCCGTATCTTTGTTCACCGTTTCCTTACACGGCCCGTTCTGTCCCGCAGGGGACGAAATCGTTCGTGCGAATAAACGCGAGGACGACGTGAAGGAAACTCGACCGAGAATCCCGTCCCACACTACGTCTACCATCGCCGAGGAAGCGGTGGATCAGTTGCAAGCTTCGGAGAAACTGATCGCTGGTAAATATGAATCGATGGATTATCCATTGAGAATCTTCCTACCCTCGCATCGTCGATTTCTGCGAACAGTACAGAGCGAAATGTTGGTTCGCAAAGAATGCAAGCTACGAAATAAAAGACACCACGGGTCGTTTATTTTCAGAATTGAACGAAACCTGGGAGGAGAAGCTGAAACGTACAGAGCTGATACGTCTTCAACGCGAGGCGGTGTTCGCCGAAATGGGTGTAGCTGTGAAAGAGGACGGTGTCACGGTTGGCGTGTTCTCGCCGAAGAAGACACCACACTTGGTGAACTTGAACGAGGACCCTCTGATGTCCGAGTGTCTGATCTATTACATTAAGGACGGTTTCACGCGGATCGGTAGCGCCGAGGCTAACATACCGCAAGACGTTCAACTGTGCGGTCCCCATATATTGAGCGAGCACTGCGTCTTCGAGAACCACGAGGGCATCATCACACTGATCCCGAAGAAGGATGCTTTGATTTACGTGAATGGCCGCGAGGTCGTGGACCCGGTCGTTCTGAAGACCGGATCGCGCGTCATTTTGGGACGAAATCACGTATTCAGATTCAATCACCCGGATCAAGGTGGGTGTACGGGTTCGTCTCCGACCCTGTGACCTCGATCGTTCGATCACGTGCGTTAAACGCCTGTAGGCGTTCGACGTGTATGTAAAATCGATGTACGAGAAGGCGTTCCGCACACCGTGTACGTTTCGCAACGAGATCGACCGGATCGCGGTCACAGGGTTAATATCCGGAAGCGGAATAAGTCGAGTTACTCGTACGAACGAATAATTCGAAGTAATTTAAATGTAACTCGAGCCGTCTGCGTCATCGACACTCGACCCCTGTCGTTGACATCACTTTTTCATATCCGTTCATAAGTATTAGGATGCATTGTATTTTTCGTACACAAAGGGATGAAAATTGTTTCAAGGAGAATATGGTTCTTAGCGTGCGAGCGTTACATTTTTGTGGATAATACGACTTCTTCGATGTAACTTTTTTATACTATTTTTAAAAGTTTGAACTTGTCTTCTTGCGTCTGTAAAGATATTTCAATTTTTACTCATATCGAGGTGGTCCTTGATATTTCGTTTTAACAGGTCTATGTGCAATGGTCAATATTTCTTTCACAATGTAAAATATCAAACGGGAGAGTATTTATTCGAGTCCTTCGATAAATTTGTAACAATTTTAGATCGATTCTCGATAAATGTATAACGGTTGTAGATTCATTTTCGATAAGTGTCCTAATATTTCTGAACGGGAGTGTAACTCGACACTTGTAAATTATTCCACGTTGTAAACCGCGTATTTTCCGCGTTCAGAAACCGCGCGCGGAATTTCACGCTTTTTGGTGCAGATAATTTCTTAACTAACAACCGATAACTGTAATGTTCGGAAACAAGGGGGAATTTAAACGTCTTTTTATCGTATAGTTCGCGAACGAAGAGAGAAGGGATCTCCTGCGGAAACACCTGGAAATGGAGAAACGGTCGACTGGAACTATGCGCAAATCGAATTGTTGGAGAAGCAAGGCATCGATCTCAAAGCTGAAATGGAGAAGAGATTGTTGGTGCTGGAAGAACAGTTCCGCAAGGAGAAGGAAGAAGCCGATCAACTGTTTGAAGAGCAAAGAAAAGTAGGTCGAGACCACCGACAAGACTGTAACGTCGATGAAATGTCAGAGAACATCTTTAAAAGGACACACGAGTTATACTCGAAAATCTTAAAAATTATTGTCTGGAAAAGAAAAAAAAGAATTCGATAAAAAATTCATTTTCTTCTCGGTTAAATAAATCGTTAAGTGTTAAGGGTCGATGAAAGTTTACACATATTATAGATAGTATATTTTTCAGAGTTACGAAGCACGAATAGATGCGCTGCAAAGACAAGTAGAAGAACAGAGCATGACGATGTCTATGTATAGCAGTTACACGCCCGAAGATTTCAACAACATCGAGGAGGATATCTTTGGTGAGTACACATTCTGTACAGTTCCTGTTCACGATTTTTTGATTAATTATATATCATGAATTGCATCTTTCCAATTCTTTACGATTATTAAAATTCACGCGAGCAGAGCTGCTACAAACGTACTACCTTTACGAAATTAAATGGAATGTTTATTATACAAAATAATTTTAAATTTTGTATGTGTTGTTTGGAAAATGTTTATACAGCTCTGCATGTGAGTAAGCTACGATCGTGTGTAGCTTGTACTGCCTCTTCGTTAAAAGTGTCAGAATTTGTAATGGATATTATACAATTTTACTTAAACAATCGAATACGTTGTCGAAAGAGAAGAAAAGAAATTCTAAAGGTTGAACTCGTTGAAAGTGATCGAAATAAAAAGAGAGCGCAACATCTCATTACAAATTCTACAGTTGTACGAATCTGTGCGAGGCACAATCAGATGATGGTACGTAAAGAAACGTTACAAACATTTTTTGAATGTTCATTCGTTGTTCGATTTTATCTTTAAATTGATTGCAATGCACGCATGTGGTTATGTTATACAATGTTACGTTACGTTTTTTTCCCCCCCGTTTCGTTATTTTTGCTAGTATGCGTCGAAATGAACAATTTTGAACTTGTGTTATGAGATTGAGTCCCGAAAGTCTGACTTGTCGACATGATCACGGTGCATCATCTGATTGTGGACAAAACACAGTGGCTGCTTTTAACGAAGGAACCTGGTATCCACAAAATGCTTGGCTTTTCTGACTGTTTTGCCTGGTAATGGCTTGCATTTCAGTCAACCCCTTGTTTGACGCAGAGAGCAACTGGTCCGAGAGAGAGTTCCAACTGGCCGCTTGGGCTTTCCGCAAGTGGAAATACCACCAATTCACAAGTCTTCGGGATGATCTTTGGGGCAACGCAATATTCCTCAAAGAGGCTAACGCTATTTCTGTAGAACTCAAAAAGAAGGTACATCCGTGGTTTACATTTTGGGAATAAAATTTAAACGTTACTCGTCGTCGTTCACGAATCATCGACATTTGCTTCTTCCATCGCACGTATCAACATTTGTTCCATTGCGACCACTCAATCATCACGATCGTTTCTTTAATCAGCAACGCGAAAACCTCGAAACATGTTCATCGCACCAATTTCGTTCGACCGTTTGTCCATCGAATCGTTCAAATCGAATTACTTTTTTTAATCTGAACACCGATCGGAGTGTTTCGGCGCGAGATTGTTCGTTTTAAAACTTCGATTCCTGATCGTACGATTTTGAACACGTATTTTCTTTTTCTTTTTTTTTTTTGCCTTTTCTTTTTCACATTTAATCTTGGTACGAAATTGATCTCGCGACTCAACTTTGATGTTATTCGGTGTACTTTAACGTATTCGATAAAACAAGGTACCCACTTTTTGATGTTCTATGAACCGAATAAGTATTTGACATTATCAGAAGTATACGACACAATTCATCCACCGATTCGTGATTTCTTAATTCGATCCGAAGAAATCGATATTTTCTTTAACAAAATCATTCGGTTGTCACACGAAGGTTTTCGTAATAATTTTTCATTTCTTTAATAATAACCATTTCTCTTGATTTGATAACTCATTCTTGAATCTTCGTTGATTTGTGCATTTGTTTCAGTAAGGAAACAAAGATCTCTCGTGTTGCTTACTTTCTACACATAAAATGTTCTTTATAGGTGCAATTCCAGTTTACCTTGCTCACGGATACACTTTACTCACCGCTTCCTCCGGATCTGCTACCAGCTATGGACGAAGAAGAGGAAGAAGAAAGACCATTCCCGCGTACGATCGTCGCTGTAGAAGTTCAAGACACGAAGAATGGCGCAACGCATTATTGGACACTGGATAAACTCAGGTTCGTAATCGATACGTTGCTTCGCGATCATCCATTACATTACTGTCTAATATTCATGGTTAGAGGGTGAGTCGCTTATCCAGTTGCGAGTCAATATCTCCCAAATGAAACAGGATATCGGAAAACTGTTCGTTTCTACTTTAACGATCGATCGTGTAAAGTGTTAAAAGTTGTATTCCCCTGCAACTACCAATCGTTTACAACCAAATCTTATTTCAAGTATTTTGGAATTTACTAGGGCCCTCTACGTGGTAAATAAGATATTATTGATTCGTTTTCAAAATGGAGAACGAATAAACCATCTCGGTTACTTTTTCGAATAAAAAGATTTGTTTCATTCTTAAGCAGGATCGAGTCCCATAAGAGCCCTAGTGAACTACGAAATATCTTAAACGAATTTGTTGTTATATCATCCCTATATGTCGAGGCTGATACATCACGTACACCTTGTTGATATTTTTCTTAACGAAGTTACTCTTCCCCTGGTAATGCTAAATATTAAATAGTCCTGCGATCCTATCGTACCAGAAACAAGATACGATCAACAGGATAAAGTGTATTAGGTCATGCACCCATTCTTTCTACCACTCTTTGTCCCCAATTTGTACGGTTAGGCGTTTGAGCAATTGAATTAATCGTACGACCGAAACTTAAAGTATGCAGAACTATTGGTCTAATCATTGCTTTGATCAGATCGTGCTTGAATAAAAACGCACGGACACTCACGCAAGTAATACGTGTTAACTTATAGACAGCGCTTGGAGCTGATGCGACACGTGTACAACGAGGACTCGAGCCCCAGCACCCCGGAGGCCAAAGAGGATATTTTCCAATGCCTTACTGTCTACTCTAATCCGAAGTTCTCGCTCGCAAATCTTTTGCCTTCGAGGTTGGTGCTCGAATGCGCGAGGCTCTCTCCTCATTATCGCCACACGCTTCATGCCCATCCTCGATCTTTATATAACCGCAAATGTCGATTTTTATATAATTTCGTATCACCGTTTACCACCGTATACTAATCGATTGTACACACTGTCTCGGTCCGAACAAACTACTTACCCTTGAAAGAAATACTTTGCTTTGCAACTGTGCTGGATTCAACGAGATATCGATGAAGGACTTTGCATGGCCAAGCGTTCTCAGCATTTGGCGTTGATCAATCGAAGCAGGATTAACCCTTCTGAATTGCGAAGCGGATGAAATACTCGTTACGGTTAGCGAAAACTGGAACCATTTCTTATCCTCGAATTGCTCGAATTTCGATCCGATTGGTAACGAACGTTCAAATTATAGATCAATGTTTTGAAAGTATCTTTTTTTTCTTTTCTTTTTTTTCTTCTTTCGTTTCTCGTTTCGCATTCGTAGAAACGTAAATTTCGTTTGCAATTAGAGAACAGGAATATCCTTGAAGGGTTTAACTCCTTTCTGTGTGTGTGTTTCAATAGTGTCTCGCTGAACACGTGCGCTCCTTGCGGCTGAAATTTTGTCACACACTCTTGCTTCGTGACTTCATCGTGCACATGCCACTACACTCCGCCAAACGAATTACACAATTTACAATATTTTCAACAAGTACAAAAATCACGTAGAAAATATGTATGTACTTCAACAGCTTAGACGCTGTACACTACTATACCATGTTCTCTAACAGTTTAGTATCTTTCTCTATGCGAAAAAAAAAAATACAGGGACAGAAAAGAACTTTTCAAAGTGTTTTTGTATCCTTTGTCGGGACTGATTGAACAAAAATTGTTGTTCGAGCAATCTTTTCGCAATACTCGTGTATGTCCCTTTATTTGCGCGAGTAAATTTACCAATTTCCTCGTGCGACTTCTAATTATGTCTGAACACGTATCATGCACACGATGTTTTTTCAAAAATGAATGTTGTGTACCGAGTGTGTCCTTCACTGTGCTTTTCGACAATGTCTGACTCTGTCTCGATCAACGGCCGCCGAGTAGTATGATTTAACCCGTAGAACGGTCGTCTTTTCATTTTCTGCGTAGACAAAGACTCGAATTGATGCGAGAAATGTATCACAATGAGGCCGAATTGTCGCCTACATCTCCGGACTTCAATATCGAATCCATAACTGGAGGTGATCCGTTCTACGATCGTTTCCCATGGTTCCGAATGGTTGGAAGGTAAGTACGAAAATTGATTAAAAATGATTAAAGATTTTCAAAAATAGAAACAACATCCGTTACTCGTTGAAGAAAAATTAAACATTGAATCGTAGAATGAAATATTTCACGACGAACAAATAAAAATTGAACCATTTCAAGGCAATGTTCGGAAATTTTATCCGATACCTTAATTACTGTTCTCAATTTAAAATCACGAACGGTAATTTAATCAAGGTAGACCACCGCCTCGATAAAATACGTTTGTTCACTGTTACAGATCCTTTGTATACTTGAGCAATCTCATGTACCCCGTACCATTGATTCACAAAGTAGCCATAGTCAATGAAAAGGGAGACGTGAAAGGCTACTTGCGCGTGGCTGTGCAAATTGTTGTTGGTACGTAATCAGTGTCTAATTACATAACCGGTAAGGAGTAATTCTAATTACTTTATGAACAGCTCGTGTAACGGAGTTGAATCGCATTAAAAATTTTCATAATTATTATAATGCAAAACAGATGTTTCTTAAGTTTGTTAAATCTTTTGTAAAAGAATTACAAAGATTAAAAGTGTTATATAATAAATACTAATTAATAGTTTTAATTTGTATTATATTCGAATTGTATTATATTTTACACGTATTAATACGTACGTATTAATTGTTACTGTACAACTTCGTTAAATCGAGTATCAACTTTCTCACCTCTTTCTTACTTTTCATAAATTGTAAGATTATTTTTATACCGCACTCGTTGTCTCCCGATCGTCACGATACTCTCGAGTCGCCCGGGAGACATCCCGTTGTAGGATTTTCGTAACGAACCCTTCTTCTAGAAGAGGATAACAGCGAATACTCAAGCGGCGTCAGACAGTCAGCCAGAATTTCCTTCGACGACGATCTCTTCAGCGCGCAGAAGCAAAACAAACGTAACACTTTGTTAACTCAGACGCTCGAAAAGAATCGACAAATCCTCTTGCACGAAGACCGGGTCGTAGAAGGCCACAACGAACAAAAGGACATGAAAGACGAGGACGATATCGGCGACGCCGACAGCGGCAGAGGCGACAGCTCGGTTTCCAGTGACATGAAGGAGGAAGACTTACCGGATCATCTGCAACCAGGTTCTGAGTTTACATTCAGAGTAACAGTGCTGCAAGCAATGGGTATCTCGACCGAGTACGCCGATATTTTCTGCCAATTCAAGTACGTTTCGATTCACGTTCGTACTATGGAAACGTTAGTATTGAATCTTTATGACAATCGGGCTAACAATAAAATTCTATATCGCACAGTTTCTTGCATCGACACGACGAAGCTTTCTCAACGGAACCGATAAAGAACATAGGCAAAGGTTATCCGCCAGGATTCTATCACGTACAAAATGTGAGTTGATAATCTTCATCTGAGAATCAGCGAGTAATTTAGATCAATTAACACCGTCGAATGACCCGTTTAATTTATGTAGATTACCGTTACGGTGACGAAATCGTTCCTGGAATATCTGAAAACTCAACCGATCGTCTTCAAGGTCTTTGGCCACTACCAGCAGCATCCACTGCACAAAGACGCCAAACTGGAATAGTGAGCATTGAATTCTATCGTCTTAATGTTGATTTGGTTTTCTCCCTTTTTATTTTTATTTTTGTTTTCGTTAATTTCTAGTTTAAACGAATCTCCCGTTCCATTTTCTTTGTTCCCCTTTAGCGATCACCTACATTCTAGCGCGTATCTTTACTTTAGCATTCATCCCAACAGCGTAAGGCAACCACCGAAAAGGATGCTTCCACCGTCAATACCGATTAGCCAACCTGTACGCTCGCCAAAATTCGGAAGCGTTTTACCATCGCCCAGCACGTCACACGTCCACGCCAAGTACGATGTATTGGTCTGGTTCGAGATATGCGAACTGGCGCCTAACGGCGAATACGTGCCGTCGGTGGTCGATCATAGCGACGATCTGCCTTGTCGTGGACTTTTCCTGCTTCATCAAGGAATACAACGTCGTATACGAATTACCATTGTACACGAACCCGCGTCCGAATTGCGATGGAAAGACGTGAGAGAGTTGGTCGTTGGTCGTATCAGAAACACTCCGGAACCAGAGGAAGAGGACAATGACTCTTCGGTGCTCTCGTTAGGTCTATTCCCTGGCGAATATCTAGAAGTACCCGGAGACGATAGATGCATGTTCAGATTCGAGGCAGCGTGGGATAGTTCACTTCACAATTCGGCCTTGCTCAACAGAGTCACAGCATACGGGGAACAAATCTTCATGACAATCTCCGCATATCTAGAGGTACATCCCTCGCTTACTCTGATATTACTTGATCCGACGTTGTAAGTTGTATACGTATATATTAACAGATTCTTGAGAAGACTGGATATTCTGTGATATTTTGATCGTATAAATCTATTTTGTAGTTGGAGAATTGCGGAAGACCGGCAATTATTACTAAAGATTTGAGCATGATCATTTACGGCAGAGATGCCAGGGTAGGGCCACGTTCTCTGAAACACCTGTTCAGCGGAAGTTACCGCAATCAGGAAGCTAATCGACTCAGTGGTGTCTACGAGTTGGTCTTGCGTCGTTCTTCGGAAGCAGGTAGCCCAGGTTTGTCTTGTCTACCCTTAGCGTAGCCCCCCCCTTGATCCTTTCCCATATTACCGATATAATAGTCGGATACATTTTACTTGTAGAATATAGTCTATTCAAATGGTGATCTTATATTTTGTAATTGTCTAAAAGTACGCATAATACGCGCAATGGCTATTATATCATGGTATCGAGAAATTGGCAGCTTTCGGTATTATGTTTTGTCCCTATATTAAATTGTCAAACGCGTATCTATTGAAAAGGCATTTTGCTGAAACAAAATTGTTTCATGTTTTCTAATATTTTATTTCTCCTTCGTTTGGTACCTATCCTTCTTTCATAATTATTTTCCAGGTGTACAAAGGCGACAACGCCGTGTATTAGACACAAGCTCCACGTACGTTAGAGGAGAAGAGAACCTTCACGGATGGAGACCTCGAGGAGATAGTTTAATATTCGATCACCAATGGGAACTGGAGAAATTAACAAGATTAGAGGAAGTGGAGAGAGTAAAACATACGTTACTGTTACGAGAGAGACTTGGCATTGACAAAGTTCCATACTGCAATAAAATATCACACGATTTCACAAAGAGTGAAAAGGTAACGCTTTTAGAATCCAAAGAATGAATAAAAGACGGTGAAATAACTATGTTTAAATAACGTTAAGTTTCAAACGAATCTTAGAGCGTTGATGTAATTATTTGTTTACGTAGGAGGTTTGCAATATGATGGCGAAAGCGACGAACGAAACACACGCCAGTCCGGTAAAACTTAAACGTTCAACGAGTAAAGAGGGTTATGAGAATTGTGAGATGACTGAAAGAGAAAGAGAATTGGCCACAAAGTATATAAAATTGATTCAAGGTCGAATTCCAAGCAAAGAACCTATTTTACTCTCTGACGTTTCACCTGGAGAAGACACTATGGCTGATATGTCGGCATCCATGATGTCTTCGGTGATATCGTCTTCGTCTCAAGAGTCAGTATACGCGAGAGCTAGTGATTTCTTAGAGCAGGTAACCCTCCCCGCATGCCTGAGTGCTCCTGCTAGTAGCGGTTGTCCACGCTTCGTCGCATCATATTACCTTGACGACAAAAATAAATATTGTTTTCGAAATTCAAAGAAAAACGATACTCACTTTCTTCATTCACATCGCATAACACAGTAAACATGCTAAATAAAAAATTGGCTATCGCGTTAACGATATATATTTACGCAATAGTTGCTAAAAATAGAAACTGAGAAAATCTTAATAACACAAGTGCTCAGTTTATCGCAAGAGAACGAGTGAAGACAGCGAGGATTAAAATTCTATTTGAACGTCGAAATACCTCAATGTTTCGAACGAATCAGAATCGGCTCACCTTCTCCATGTAGCTTGCAACAACTTTGATTTGATCTAAAATTAAATGATGTTGAAGTCACGTTCGCTTTTGAAATCGGTCAATTTTGATCACGCAATTTTCGATAGCTTCGCTGAGTGGAAGTTGCGCTTTTAGCGCAGTCAGCTTCTAAGAACTGCTTATTGTCTACTTAACAACTGGTAGACGATGACTCGAGGTTTTTTTGAGTCAAAGACAACCGCCAGCATGATTGGACACACGGTCAGGGTGATGCTGGAGTGTTACTTGCAGGCTGCTGGTATAATAGTATGGAGCAGGTCTAAGTCGTGCATCCTTAGGTTGAGTTCACCGGAGAGGGCTAGACTGCAAGAACTGCAGGAGAGTATATTGGCAAGCGAGTCCAACAATCAAACATGTAACATCGCACCGGCTCCGTTAGGATCCTCTTCTCCATCGAAGGAAAATTTGGTACTCTACGTGCCAGAAGTTGAAGAGATACGCATCAGTCCGGTTATTGCTAGAAAAGGATATCTAAATGTACTCGAACATAAGACTAATGGATGGAAAAAACGCTGGGTGGTACGTATATCATAATGGAACTGTAAATATATTTACTTTCGATGTACATTGTGCATATAGCACAAGTTTATTGTAAGAAAATGCAACGAGAATTGCAATCGCAATGTAATTTTTATATACTCGTGTAGAGAATTATGGATCGTCAATAACGGGGAAATTAAAAGTATATGACGTTCCACGATGAATCCATCGTTTGTAACAATTTCATTCTTGTGTGTAGGCGGTGCGACGACCTTATGTTCTAATTTTTCGGGAAGAAAAGGATCCGGTGGAGAGAGCTCTTATCAATTTAGCTACTGCTCAAGTTGAATATTCCGAAGATCAATTAGCCATGGTGAAAGTACCAAATACTTTCAGGTAATTTATTAAACATAGAATAATACTTTTTTTCACTGTCGGTTACTCTAGATTAATTAATAAAAATAATTTCAGTGTTGTTACAAAACATCGAGGATACTTGCTGCAAACTTTAGGGGATAAGGAGGTCTACGACTGGCTATATGCTATTAATCCTCTCCTCGCTGGTCAAATCAGGTATGTATATAATTTCAAAAAGGATTAAAATTGATCACTCTATAACGTAACAATTTGTTACGATTGTTTGTAGTATTAGAAATATTCAAGTATATTGATTCAACCCCATGAAAATTATTTTACGAAGTTTAAAGTATGCGTTTAAAGTAGAATCTTGGTAAATAAATTACTAAATTAATTATTAATTACTTACTCTTAGGCTTACATGAATAGAAAAAAACAAACTGTAGATCAGTTGTCTCAATATGAAAATCAAAATTCAAAGTATGAGTAGTTTCGTACTCATAGATCAAAGATATTTACAACAAGACTATATTTCTAAGAGTCAAGTTTATTTGCAGTTTGACCCATATATTTTAAAACTCACAATTTCAACTCCACGATCGAATACTACGATTCAGTGAAAATTTTGAAATGCATAACACTTATTTATAAATAATTATATAACTTACTACAGGTTCACTTTCCCATATATGTAAGGTATGGAGCTACGAGATTGGATCTGAGGTGTGTCCTGAGTTAAGGGGAATACTTCTCGCCTCTGTGGATGGTACAGTAAAAAGTCTGACTATTCCTTCCAAATTCATTCTCGTGAGCTCCTAACTACATGTGGTAACATATAAAGCATTTTGTAAAGTTTATCTTTTGAAATCTAAAGTTTCATTGTCCTCGTACAAAATCGAACGAGAAATAATTTTAGAAAGGGATCTCTAACTTGTTACAGGTCGAAATTAGCGCGCAAAGGGCCGACAGCTGCGATTCTGAATAACGCTTCGCCAGTTGGTCTAGCTCCGCCTATAAATCAACAGTCGAACCAAAACAAGTGAGTGGTCGACACGTTGGCCGAGGTAACGAGCGTCATCACAAAAGCCTCCGAGAAGATGCTGTGCTGGTCGCACTCGGCCTTCGAGTCTCATGATCTCTGTAGCTTTCGATTTCCGGTAGTCTTCGATTATTAAGCGGCTCGGAAATGCGTATCGATTGGCTACCAGCTTCGACAGCCGCCGATTAATATCTCGATGTCTGATTTAACGATCATCAATCCTTTCATGTCTGACGATCGGATAAAGAAGAAAAAAGGATCGGTAACTAACGAAAGCGCGTTCATCTTTCGAAGAAAATGTTACATGTTCGAATTAAAAATTATTACTTGGAGTCGCGAATTCTTCCGCGGATCTCTCCGTTCGTTTCGAAATACACCGAAACGTATCAAACGTCGATGAGGCTACCACCGTGCGAACTCGCGATACCTTTTACGTCTATTTGAATTTCTCGATATTAGTCGGTTGTGCGAAGCGATTCTCTGTAAGCGCGAAACTGCATAGAGCGAAGAGGAACGTATTTATGCCTAAATAAAACATTCCTAAGACGATCATAGAAACGAGGCAAGAGATATACACATTGTAGGTATACTCGTATGAGAAAATGTGTGCGAGAGGAAGCAAGAAAGAGAGACGTGGGGCTAAGTGGCAAGTTACGAATTTTGCGTGTTCATGTCTGGAGGTTATACACCGAGAAAGGGCGCGGATTATTTCGTACAAGTTAACACGGTGAACGTTGAATAATTGATAGTGATTCGTTTACGTATTAAGTTTACAATTGTGACCGTCATCGAAATAATTCTTTTTCCCCCAATCTTGTTTCGCGTTGTAACACGCTTTACGCCTCGGATAATGAACAATTGATAATGTTTCGCGATTCGAGCTTTTATTTTAATTGCAAACATAAATTCGGTTTAAATAATACATTTAAATCTTTATGTTCACTCGTACTATTGCGTATGAAACTAAGTAATTCGCAATATTATTTCGGAATAATTCAAATGTTTGTCAATGTCATAATAAAAAAATGCATTCTTATTATGTATCGCTATTTAAAAAATTTTCAGTGATCGCGTTTTATTTATAAAAAAAAAATCTGTATTAATTTCGTGCAGAGTCCATTAGTATTTAATGAGTGAATACCTTTCCTAAGCTCGAGAAGATGTTATCTCGCTACTTCCCGAGTAGATCCTGAGGCGGATTATTTTCTCGGTCGTTTATACGCGGGTGTGTACGCAAAAGTGCGCCCTGCTTCTGTTGCCGTTTTTGCTTGCTAACTGTTGTAGAGTCTGATAGTTTTATTTTGTTAACGATGACATGCGTATTGATGAAGAACGAGAGTCCGTAAACCCATAAGTTGTACAACACATTCGACTCTTAACCCTTTGAAGCAAAAATTTAGACGAAATAAATTAATAGAAATATTGGTCATATCTTCATTTCAACGTGTTAATTTATATAATTAGTTACTGGAATTGTAAATTAGTGATTCTATTTTGTATTTATATTATGTTTTTGTAACAGTATAGACACGTTTCAAATTGTAATTGTAGTCCTCGTTCTGGGGGATGCTGTTACAGCATAGTTGATTATTTGTAATTGTAAATTGAATATGTGGATGTATCTGCATCATTTATGCACTTAATATTATCAAGTACATCTAGCAATCACAAATTGTCGTGTGCGCAATAGTTAAAATACAATTCAAAATGCAAATATGTATTATTTGTCATTGTATTACTAAGTAAGGTGATGTTGAATCAATTTATAAACATCATTGAGCAAATTTATTAATTTAACTAATTCTAAGTATGTTTTTTTTATTAATATTCACTTATTTATTGATAGAAGCTCTCTGATTAGAAAAAGTAATTCCTGATCAGAATGTTTCAACATAATGCAAACAATTAGTGGACAATATTACTATAGAGAGATTAGTAATCATTTGACTGAAATTTGTTACAAATTATCCTCAAAAAGGCAATTATAATCAATTTAATTTTTCAACCTTATTTGATAAAAATTGAATAATGTTTTTGCCTTCTCAAAATAAAAAAAGAGAGCATAATGTTCACTAATTTTCCATCCTTCAAAGTATAAGAAATACAATGAAATATCATTCAATCCTATTGATCATATCCTATTTAATTTTTCTTTATCAAGAATTATCAAATAACATGGCACTTCATATTGCTAGATTCTTGTTCATGTTTAATAATGTACCAAAGAGATTCCACATTCTATTGGAAATAGGAGGTGGAAGAATTCATGTAAGATAAATGTAAGAGACTAGTAGTAATAGAAGGTATAAGGAGACGGAAGCATTTTTCACAAATATTCATAACTTCTCCAAACAAATGCATTAAAAATTTGAGCTGAAGGATGTAAGTAGTTTATTGTATGTATCCCTATTTTCAAAGATGTTCATTGTACATCTATGAAGTAAATATACTTTAACAAATTTAGGATTAAAATGAAGACTTATAAGATGCGTTTTTACATAATGAAACAAAAGTAATGTACGCATAATTAAGCTAATCCTTTCTTTTTAAATTCACAAGAAAACGCCTACAAACTGTACAAGGATATAATACTTATGGGTGTATACAATATTTATTGATATTACTTATGATGTACAGTATTTAAATTTTAATCTTATTATTTGTGTATAATTTATTTATTATAATATATGTAACAATTTATGGGTGTAAGTAAAACGAAGCTAAAATTTCATTGGTTGTGCACCATAACCATTATTGCTTCAGGGGGTTAAAGTCTTAATTTATAACGTCGTGAAGAAATAAAGAAATTGGAAAGTAAATGTGAAGGGGAAGAAAAAAAAGAAAGATAATGAAAGTGGGTGGAAACAAAAGGAAGTTGATACGAGCGTTGATTAAAACGTAAAACGCCGTTGATAAGGTTAATAAGCATTGTTGTTATTAGGAGTCAAAATACGGAATTAAAGAAAATGAGTCAAGAGCGAGAGAGAGAGAAAGGAAAGACGTAAAAAAGTGGGAATGAATAAGCGCGCGAGAGAGAGTACGAAAGAATATGTTTGCTTATACATATATATATAAGCTGTGTATATATGTATACATACATACATACATACATACATACATACATACGTATGTATACACATATACATACCTTACAAATGAAGTATATTATATAAATATATAAATAAATTTAATATTAATGTAAGCATTTTGTCAAATGTCAGATCATTCAGAGGCGCATGAAGAAAGGATGATTTAATCTGTACCAAGTATGTAAGTTCATATATTTGTTTGTAAGTTACCTAAAAATCTATTGCGAAAACGTTTTTATTTCTGGTCGTTTGCTATGAAAAACATGCATCGATGCTGTAACTTGTATTTATTATTATTATTCGATTTTCGCTAGGCTGACTATAGGTGGTAACGTGTAATAAATCGGTCAATAAAAAGCTTATATGCTTAATGAATTCTTTTCAGCATACCCGTTTAAGTTATTATTGCACGAAATAAAATCTATACAAATTTTTGTTAAGTCAATACTGGTTTATAATCTCTTATAAAGTGAAAAATCAAAGAACACAAGTTAAAATGTTTATTTAATCAATATCAATACCTGTACATTGACGATAAATTGATAAAAGCGGCTTGCAAATGCAGTACTACCTGAACTACTGACATCTAATTTTATATTTTCAGTCAATTTTGTAAAGATATCCGTTAATCTTTGTACATCTTGTTGATTCGATTGGGCAGATAAAATATTTTGTACAACCTGTTGATATTCTTCTTGATAGCAACATATCAAATTATAGAAGGGTACACTCACATTTGATATAAAATCTGGTTCAATTTGATGTGACAAAGTTACAGTCATCAATAACTGAAAAAGAAATCAATTACGTTAATATTTGAACAGTTATATTATAATTGAATCATAATATTAAATTGGAAAGAAAGATATGTAAGATAAAGAACGCAATTTATAGTATATTGAAAACAATTGAATCATTTACATTTAAAAACGGTGCCATTAATTTATTTCGAGGACGTCCATTTAAACTGTCATCATAAATATATTGTGTTAAATTTGTAATTATTGCACAACATATTGTAAATACTTCGTGACCAAATGAAAATAAACCTAATTCTACTGATTCTAAAAGTGAACGTAACAATTCAGGAGGTAAATTGCACACTTCTTTAGGAGATTTAGAACGTAATCTTAGCACCTCAAAATACCTGCAACAAAAAAAAGTCATATTTTAATTCAAGAATATATTAAATAGATTAAATCCAAAATGATATGATAATGACAAACAAATTTTCACTTACTGCAAACACAATGATGGAAACTTCAATAAATCTATAGTCACCATTCGCATAATTATATTCAAACCACAGTAAAACACATCCAAGCTGTCTACATCAACATCAATATGTAAAAGATTAGTGAAAATCTTCATTAGCAGTAGAATGTCTTGGCAATTATTTTCTTCTGTAGTTAAATCCACAGTTAATCGATTGGCATTGCAATGTGCATAAATTTGTACTATACTTGAACAAATGTCAGGTATTTGATGTACAGTTTCAGTCTAAAATTATAAAATACATAAAAAGTTATATGAACATTGATTGTTACTGTGCACACTTTATAACAAAATAAAATAATTAAAAATATTTTTACCTCTAGTAAATTCCAAAGAATTTCTTCGTTTGTACACTCAAACAACAATTCTAAAATTAATTGTACTATTTGCTGATAATTGTGGTATAAAGATAGTAAACTTGTAAGTTGCTGTAATACCGGCTGAATATATTGGAACAATGATATTGTTTCGGTTTTTGAAATTTGCATAACTTGTGCACCTTGTATGTCTTGTGCAGCTTGTGCAACTCCTATTACAACAATAAAGCATTTCAATACTCGTACATTTTTTACTATTTCCTAAAATATTAATAACTAAATACATAAGTTTACTACTTTGTAAAAATTGGAAGTAACTTACCGATAAAAGATTCTAAAATATCTATAATTTGAACTTTAATTTCTTCTTGGTGAAAACATTGAGAAAACTTTCTATTCGTAGTAATTTGTTTGAATCTATTTTGCAATAATTGCACTGTCTGAGACCAATAAGATTTGTCTGGACTAACAACTCCAACGGAAACCACTGCACGCATTAGTCCTCTTTTAACCACCTGTTGGAAGTCATATTGTTC
This sequence comes from Ptiloglossa arizonensis, assembly GCF_051014685.1. Taxonomy (NCBI): domain Eukaryota; kingdom Metazoa; phylum Arthropoda; class Insecta; order Hymenoptera; family Colletidae; genus Ptiloglossa; species Ptiloglossa arizonensis. Next base: position 17,250,668 of record NC_135052.1, read on the forward strand.
TTTTGTAGCTAGATTCATAATATATCCAAAACGTTCAGACTTCAACACGCAACTGGCTCTGAAAAGTATTATATTTTCTCAATTTTTGTATTAAATTCTTTTACTATTAAATCTAATCATGATATGTAAAATATTATATCAGTATGAAATATATTCTTCTTTCTTACTAAGTATCGTAGAATATTGAAACGTAAATATTTAGTATTAATCCTAAGACGACGGATACGCGGATGGTGGACCTGAGTCATTTATAAACCGTACTGAAGCTCGTATTCTGAATTAAATTTCGAATTGTTTCAAATTGAGAATAAAAAATAATCCAGATTCGCCGTCCGAGAATTAAAAAGGAAAATTAATGATTTTACAGAATGATCGTTAAGCAAAACATATGAGACACGTATTTCCTTAGTGGTGTGCATATTTTGAAAATGCAGTTAATAGTATATTTTATTAATGATCAATAAGATCACTGTTTTCACTTTGGAAACTTACATTAAAAATATGGTGCATTTCTTATACTAAGAAAATTCACTATAAAAATAAATTGTTAATATAAAATTTTGTTCAAATATTAGATTAGAAGGGTTTCTTTTTAAACGATAAATACACTTGACTTAATATAAAAAAATATTCAATTTCCTTACTAACTCTCTTGCTTATGACTTTTCTCAAACCAAGACATTAACTGATTGGTTTTACCAGCACAATATAAAACTGTAGCTTGATTTCAATTTTTTTATTACAAGATAGAAGACTATGAATTTAATGTAGTGAATATACATGTACAGAATGTAGGAAAACGTGAAATAATGCATAAAATTGCTTTTCACTTTGTTTTAAAACATGTGAAATTCAATGTGCTAAATTTGTCATGCCATGAGCAAGAGGGCTAAACAGTCATCCTGCAAAGTCAGTTAAAAGGTTTTATGTTAGAAACTTTTGAGTGATGAAAATGTACTTCCTGTCTTATCTATCATTTATAATGATATTCCTATTTGTTCTTTATGATAGATACTATACAGTATCAAAATGCTTGTATATTTGTGTAAATTTATGTTTTAAATTAGAAAGTTTTGTAAAAAACAAAAAAAAAAAAAGGAAAATAGAATAAAATTCTGTAAAATGGTCTCAAAGAAAATTATAATAATGTTATCTTTAAATGAATTTTTATCAGAAACAGATATGTATTATCACCTACCATGAAACATGTGCCCCATATGAAACAATCATTCGGCAAAAGTCTTAAAGAAATTCAAAATCCGTTGATTTCACCTGAAAGACTTAATAAATGTTGCTAATCAAAATTCTTTAAGAATAAAAACTATGCACAAAAACGTTGTTACTTCCATCCAGATTATTCTAATGACTATTTCATACTATCATTTTGTACTTACTTCTTTGGTAAATCAACAAGAGATATTAATAATTTTATAGTTTCCTTCATTAATGCTGGTTCACCTTTAAAAGCATTAATATTGTGTTCTATTTTTTCTAAAAGAAAATTTATAGTCCATGACGCACCAGGGGTATCTTCTCCAAAAGCTTGTATGAATATAATACTTATTTCAGAATAATTATTTTCTACTAATAAGAGGTAATGAAGGGACCATCTGTGCAAAAACCACATTACTGTACAACTTAATTCTGGGCTAAGTATACTATCTAGATGAACAGATATTGCAGTTTTTTCTATGGCACACAAACGAAAAACATTTGCTACTAAACGAATTACATGATCTACTGATTCAGTAGCAATATTAATGTCTGATGAAACATTCTCTGAAGATGCTAAAAATTGTAGTGTGAGATTTAAGTCAATCTTTCCCTGTTGTATCTGAAAATTACACTTGTTTATTTTGTGTGATATTTTTAATTAAGTTATATTTAATTATATAATCCATCTGTCTAATAATGGTTAATATAAAATAAAATTTAAGTTTTAATTATATATTAGTTATACTTTCTTTTATCCAATTTGTTTACAGACCTGTTCCATACTGTATGTCATTATATTAGAAGGTATTAGGGCAGTTTCACCTTCAGACTCCATACAAAGTATATGACCTGTTACAAGTAGTAGCCAATGTATGTCTTCATACAATCTAATCATAGATGTATTCTTTACTATACTTAAGGGTTCAGTGTGTCCCACTAATTTATTAAGTATTTCACGTAATTTAAAAGTACGATCTTCTATTAATTGGGCCAGTAGTGGGAGAGAATGACTTGGTACTTCTCTTCCAAAAATTCCTAAAATACAAGAAAGTGTCATAATGGAAGTATGTGTATAATATAATACATGTTTAAAAATATGAAATTTTTAAAAGTACAGCACTGAAAATAATATAAGATAAAACATAAATATAATACTTACCAATTGTTTGTAACTGTTTTTTAAATCTAACTGTATCATCTTCCTCAAACTCCACTTTTTCCTTATTAAGGTCCTTCTCTTCAGGGCTTCTTGTACCTTCTGGTGCAGATAAATGACACTGGAGATACACATTAAATATTTTGATAGAACTTTGTTTACAAAATTCATTGGGAAATAAATTTGTTTGTGACCAAAAATGTAGCCATGTATTAAACAAAGTATTTAAAGCTTCTGTATATAAGCACTCATCAACGCATAACTATAATAAATAAAAGTTTTATAATAATTAAATAATTATTAAGAAATGTTACATTTACAAAACACAATAATTTTAGAATAGTACATGATGCAACTTACTGATTCTTCTTGTGCTGCATTTTCTATAAACAGGCAAGTTAATCGGGATAACTGTTCCATAAATAATGTAAACATATCTTCAGGTAAAGATGTAAACATTGTATTAAAATAAGTAAAAAGATTTTTTATAATATTTGCAATCTCATTTGCTTCTTGGTCGATAATATCAATACTTGTTATAAATTTTAGAAATCTCTGCATATAATTAGAGAGATATTGTAATGCAACTTGTTCAGAAAATACTATTGCACCATTCAAGCTTGCCATTTGAACCAAACAAGTTCTTGCATGGTGAGCTAATTGTGGGTTTCCTCGTATTTTCAAATACAATGTGAAAAACAAATCTAATACAGCTGGAATTAATATTACATCTTGCCAATCTTCACCTAATTCTAATGCTGGAGTACTTTCTGATTCACGCTCTGATTCAATTAAAGGTAGTACAATGGAGTTAAGGAATTAAATTAAGTTTAGAAAAAATGAAAAACTAAACTCCAGATACATATGAAAATAAATCAAGATGTTTTGTCATAAAAAGGATATTTTTTGGAGGAAAATATGTCCATGTAAGTGTACTTTCTACAATTGGAAGTAAATATTTAAGAAGAGTCATAGTATCTTCCTGCATATCTTCTTTAACCAATTCATCAAGTATTTTGATACTGAACTTGAAAATTCTTTTTAATATATTAACCTCGAATATTTCCTTTTCTTTAAAATGATCTTCCCATGTTAAACCTATATTTGACGACTTAGCATCAGTTGCATATTCTTGCATTATAGCAGTTATAAGATTGCATCCCAAAATTTTCTGTAAACATTACAAAATATAAACCAAACATTTCTGTTCATGATAGCCATCACTTTGGTTTATTTAATTTTATTTACTTTTGACAAGTCACCAGTCATTATTAAATTTTCCACTTTATTTAATGTACATTGTCGTTCTTGTCCAGAATCATTGATGTTTCCTTTTTTGATTATAATTGCTATAGTTTGAAGTATGCATCCTTTGACATATGGAGCTAAATGTGGTTTATTTATCACATAACGAAAAAGGTATTGTTTTAAAGAATAAATATCTCCTTTTAGCAGAATTGGCCATTCTCGTATTAATGCTATCTTTATTAAGCCAACTGCCTCAAAAAGAATGTAATCATTTGTATTTGTTTCCAATATTTGTCTACACAGTTGATAAGGAAATTTGGTTTTCCGAAAATTTAAAAAAACTTCCTCTGCAGATTGACGTTGCTCTGTTGAAATGAAATTTAGTGGTGCCTGACAAAATAATACAATTATTAAAAAAAAAACTTTAACAAATAGTTCTAAGGTATTATGTATACATATAACTACACATTATTAAATATCTTGTATAAACTAAAAAATGTTGATTGTTATATTGAAATATCTTTACAAAAATTATATCGATTTACATAAATAACATGTATATAATAATGTAAACGTACATATAACACAAAAAGAACTTCACAGAATTCTAGAATTATAAAAGTACACCATATTGTAGTTATAGTAAATTTAAAAATATTATTTAATTACCTACATACTAAATTCATATTTCTTAATATACAAAAGAATGTTTACATTAAAAATTTTCGTTTATATACAATGAGAAGTACAAAATAGAATGGTATTAAATATATGTATATTGTAATATTTGCACGATCCATATAATATTCGCATATATCATTTGGTACAATTTATTTGTAAAATATATTTATTATAACCTTTATAAAGGAATAAAATTACATAAAAAACCCCGGAAACTTACTAAAATTATTTGTGCAGCTTTTTCTAATTCGTTAATTAGGTGTTCTTCCATTTGTTCTAAAATATTCACGTTTTCCAGACTAAAATAATTGTCTGTAAACAAACTTGTTATTACTGGTGTTGGTTAAATATGCACCGCGGCACACTTCCTACCACCAAATTAAAAGCGGCTTTCGACTTCCAGAGTTGCCAAACAAGCCACCTTTTCCAGTCATGCGCACTGGATATCAACAGTGTGCGTAATCATATTATCTGCATCAAAGTTTAGCGGGCCCTCAATGTTCGAGTAAGCCTAGTAAAAGTGTTACGAAATCGTCAAAATCTTTTTTAAACAGACATCTTAAATCCAGAAAAGATGTCCGTAACGGAATGTCTGTTAATTTAACCTGAACATAGCTTAGATATTGTAGACTAACAGTAAGTTAAAAGACTACGGTACGGCTCATTTCAGATAACCCACTTACACTCGCCTTTGATCGATTAACTGACCGTACGTTAATTATCAATTAATGTAACTGTACATTAAATTAATTAAATGGTCTATAAACAAAATTGTATAATTCTTTTAACGGTGTCATTTATACCTCAAAACAGTTTTACTGATCCCATACGTATTAATGTAAGTAAGGACTCTGCTTGAAATTTTTAATTCCATTTTTAATTTCCGTCAAAATAAAACTTTAAAATAATTTTCTACAACTAAACAGGGGCTCATATAATACCCGTTTTTACTCGATTTTAGTTTTATGGTGATGCGAATTCCAGTGCGCATGACCGAAAAATGTGACTTGTTTGGCAACTCTGCTTTCGAATGAATTTGTCAAGTATAATTCATTGCGCATGTAGAAAATGTAGTTTTTCAATGCGTATATTATAGTGTTTAGTAGTTGCATTAGAATCTGTATAAAATGCATGTAAAACTCGAAAATTTCAAATGATCAAATTGAAGACTTAATTTTAGTCTACAATTTTACACATCTTAAAAACATTGCTGTATCATTCTTATTTCATAGCGATTCAACGATCCGTTGCATATAGGTTAACTATAAAACATACTGTATCACTCAGTAAAACTGCAACTTTAGGAGAAACTTCTTCTTTTGTTGTAAGACTTAAAATTTTTTACTTAGTAAAATATATTTACATGCTTATAACAAAAAACACATACATATTTTAAAAACGAGTAATTTATTACAGTTACATTAATTAAAATTCATAAATATACGTTTAGTATATAAATTTATTTACAGTATCGATCTGCTTTCATTTTACTTCTTCTGTCCAATAAAGTTTCATGTAAGTTTCCTTCTCGTTTTGCTTTTTCTAATTCAGTACGATCTGCTTTATTTACTCTTAATTTCTTGTCCTGAAACTTTTGGAACTTCCTCCTAAATATTAGTATTACATTTTTAATTTATTATGCATAATTATAACTTATTGTTTTTATACATCAATTCTATTACTTACACATAGTTCACTTCAACATCTTGTAGAGAACCCTGTTCTTCTTTCGGTATGTCTTTATTTGGATCTTGAGCTTTCTGAGTTATGCTCCTGATAGTACAAAATTCTGAAGACCCAGCAGTCTTAGTTTGACAAACAATATCATCTTCGTCTGTAAGTGAGACAAAGCAACTATTGCTATTTAAAATAGCAAGTTTGTTATCCTAAAAACAAATCATAGAATATTCAACTTTACATAGTTATACTATTTAAATTGTAATTTGTTAAAAGCAATGTATTAAACATTTAATAATAAATAAATAAATAAATTAATAAGTTGAAATACTTGGAAAATTGGTTCCCATTGTTCAATCATGCCAACTGCATCGCTTCTTCCAACAACAACACCTTTTTTATCAACTCCTAAATACTTCCCATAACCAGATTTTAATGCAATCTTAGTTTCACTTATTGGAAAAGCTGTCAAAATTTCTTCTGGAGAAGGTCCTTCACCTTCGTCATGAGGTGCACCTAATGTAAATAATCCATTATCTAAAGCTTTCATATAAGTATGATTTCCAAACTCAATTGCCACTGTTCCAGTAACCTCTGACACTTGTGCAGCTTTCCACCACCCACCTATAACAAATCCAATAAAATAAATTGAATAATTTGTATAAGATTGTACACAATAAATAGTATTATAGATTATCAAACAGGACATACCATGTGCTATAATATCTTTATCGTCAGTAGCATTAACGTGTTCCTTCTCTTGTTTTTTCGATTTTCGTTTTTTTGATCTGCAAAATGTAGATGATTATGAAAATATCAAAACAAACAGATTGCCAGGGAGGTTAACTTATACCTTATTTTTTCACCTTTCAAAACAAGTTTTCCTGTTCTTACTTTATCATATTCTGACATTTTTACGTATATTTTTGTACTAATTTAGAAACACGTAGCATGGCCAATTGTTTCGTGGTTCATATAATGAATACTATTGTTTTATAACATAGTTGCCAAATCGTGTTTAATGGCTACACATTAAATCGTGGATATCCTCTCAGCTCCCTCCTGCCTAACCAAGTTAAGATTTCCGTGTTCGTGAACTCGACATTTCGGACAACAGAAAGAAGGAGAAGGTGAAGCTTTCTTTCCTGCGATTCGTATAACGTAGAAAAGTAATGTAATAAAGAAAAATGTTCAAAATATTTTTCTTTTTCACTCATTCTCATAGATGGAGTTCGAAATATTTTAGTAACATGATACTCAAAATGTTTTCAAGGTTACAGCTACCCCTAAAGTTTTCAAAGTCCCATTTAATTTCAGATCTCTACTCTGTGTAATTAGTTTATCTTATATTGAAAGGGAGAAATGGCCAATAATACTTGAAATTGTCATATATTATTCTTCGACTTATATTGTAGGATCACATTAAGGAAATGCAAAGGATAGGGAAAGAAGAAAACTACTCGACTTAGGTAGAATGAAATTATTGAAACGTATCAAAGTTACATTCTTATTTCTACGATTTTTGTACAAAATAAAAATGTTCTACGATATAATATTCAATTTATTTTTATATGTTAACTCAATAATTTAAATTCGCAGCCAATTAGTTCGGTACTTTCCGCGACGAAGAATTATTGTTCATTGCGAGTTATACCGATTACTAGGTCTCACCACTAGATAGATAGAATTAAAGTTCCGTTGATCTCCCTCTATATGCAATACAAACGAAATTATTAAACCAAAGAGATAGAAAGAATCAAAGTTTCTTCGATCTCCTTGTTTAGTTCTTTCAAACAATTACATTGTTGAACAAAATGAGACAAAATTGGGGAAGACGCGACGCAAACCATGGAGTTGGTTCTGCTAGGTCGGTCCCGCTTCCGTTTAGTGAACTCGATTCGAGAATAAACTGATAATTTATACGGAATGGTTTGAGCGATACATAGTATTTACTATACAAAGGATGTCTCGTGAAATTATAACCAAGAATGAGTTAACTCATCGACGATAAAAAGGTAAACAATGTAGAATTTTTTTATAAATTACTATATTTAAGTTCATATATAGAATAAATTATAACAAGATATATTTTATAAATGAACTCGTAATGTGTTGTACTTGTGAATAATAAATATTTATACACATATACAATACAAAAATGCAAAAGTCAATTTCTTAGGGATATATTTTAAATATTTTTGGAAACAAATATACAGGATACAAAATTAGATTTAATTAATATATTTTTTAGATAGAAAGCAATATAAATATGAAATATGTCTACCCTATCAAAATTGAGATTATATAGGCATATTATCTTTGTAAATATGTAATCAAAATATTATACAACGAGAAAATTGCAAAATTCGTAAAAATATATAAGTATATATTTTTGCACATTAATTATAGTGCGAGTCTTATGACATAAAATGAATGAAATTACAATAACATTTTTCATGAAAGCTATAATTTACATGGTACAAATTACATATAAAATTAAAGATATAGTTTTATTCTATTTAGTAATGAGCACTGAACTGTTACTAAAAAATTGTGGCACACTTTGAGATGTAGTAGTAATACATATAGGGAATTTACTCTCTATGACAAAATATAAAATCATGAAATATGATAAAAGAAATAAGAATATGTATTGTAAAATATAATATTGGTGGTTGTCCAAGAGTAACAATACAAAATATTTTAAATAGAATTTTTCATGGAAGATATATCATTCTAGGACTGGCTATTTAAGTACCTATACTTATGATATTTCTACCATCAAGTATGATTGAAGCATGTGAAGCATCATTAATTAATTTAAAAAAGTAATCTTTTCACAAAATGTTTGAATTTTGTTTCCACAAAAATGTATAATAAATAAAATCATAAGTGTCTCATACTTTTGTCACAGAGTATACCTTCAATCTTGCATATGTGATTTGAAAAAATGTAGATAGTACTTATAATAAATCAAATTAAACAATGATATTTTGTTTTAATTATATTATACCGAATAAAAAATTGTAATCAATGTCTATGAATCTCAACATATATTTAAAAATTGTAGTATTCAAATATTCTAATAAATGAAATAGTTAAAATGCTTTTAACTTTTATGAAAATGTAATTTGATGTTCTTATAATTTTGAAATAATTTAAAGTTTTTATATGTTCAGATATATTCAAAAATGTCTGTATTAGAAATATGGAGTAAAAACTCTGTAGCATATTAGAAGTTTGAGTCCGACATTACATGAAGATTACTTAAAATAGTTCAAGAATTTCAAATTGATAAATTAAATGTGAAAAATAATGCAAATACTGGTATTTCGTACAACTATATATGTCATTCGTACATGTAATTGTTTGTCAAAACAATTTATACAACATGTTAATTAATTCTAATAAGTCGTAATAATTAAAAAAATTATGAATATAATTTCTTTTTGTGCATTTTGACAATATCAATAGTATTGACATTTATTAACCTCCTTTTATTCATAAGATATTAATGACCGTTCATTTTAGTAAGAATATAGAGGTAAACTTCAAAGATCCTTCAAAACAAATATAATTAGAAAGTAAAATACTCATTTCATAAAATCTTAATTATACTCATTACTTATATTGATTGACGGATTTTGGAATTATTATTGAAAGCATCATATCTATTAGGCATCGACATTTTTACCAGAAGTATTAATGCAATCAACTAATATCAAATGTAAACTTTACTTGTTCTTTTGGGCACTATTGTAATTTTGTAAAAATCAATTATTCGTACGTCTAGGAATTGGATATCGAAGTACTAAAACGCTGTCTGCTGATATAATTGGTAATACATTGTCACAATGATGATTTACTAAATGACTTACACTATCAAAAACACGATCTTTAGTGCGAACCTGCAATTAAAATAAATTAAGTATTATGTTTTTTCTCTTTTTTTTTTTTTCAAATAAAAAGTCTTATATTATCAAACTATAATATTTTAGAAAATACTTACTACGCCTTCAGGATCAATTAATAGTAAATGTTTTGGTGTACCATTATTCATACCAGTAAGGACATATTGACCAGGTGAACCCTGAGATTCTCGAACCAAAAAATCACCATCCTATTGAGATCAAGTAAATTTATAACATTTAGTTTTTCAACATCCCTACATTATTTATTATTTTATTTACCCTTGTCAGCATAGATTCTGCTTCAGCACGACTAACACTGCCATGAAACCATATTTCTTGTTTTAATTGTTGTTTCTGAGAATGTGGACTTAATCTATTCATATCTGATATTGCAGAACTAAATGGCTCTGAAAATTATGTTATTTTGTAAAATAACTAACTAACATCTTACATAATGAAAATAGCAAAGTATTGTTAGAGTTTAAAGTTACTTACGCATATCAAATACATCAAAAAGTGATGTTTGATCACGATGACTTTCTCTGCTTGCTGCTATAACACTGTCATTTACATAATTATGTTCAGGAGCCATATTGAAGTTCGTAGTGGATGTTCCATCAGAATTTAAATCAATCAAATTACCAGTTTCTGTAATATTAATAAAATATATTATTGGCATTAAATGAAATTACAAATTGCAATGTATTGATAATTATTTTTAATTATAACAAAATAACATAAAAAAATTAATAAATATTACCTGCCCATTGTTGATGATGCCTATCTGAATTAGAAGAGAATGAGTCATGCAAAACAGAATTTTGTGCATTACTTCGTGATATATGATTTTGTCCAGAATGATGATGTTTCAAATTTGGTAGCGTTGATGCTGCAGTTGGCAAAGGTGGTACTGGTGGAGGGCCAATATCTGGCGGTACTTTGCCTGGTAGATCATTATAATAATCTCTATCTGCTTCTCGCATACCATTTAGCATAGGACTATAAAAAAAAGGAAAGATACATTAAGTAAAATGTACAAATTACTACACTTACATAATGCCAAATGTAAATTATAATTACTGTAATGAAGCTGGTTTTGTGAGGAATTCTTTAAATCGTAACTCAAAAGCTTGTCCAATAGTAGATATAACATCTTGTGCCAGTCCTCCACCACATTCCAATACATAACAAGCACGCCACTCTTGCATATTCTTTGCAACATATGCAACGAAATCGAGTATTTCCTGGTGATAAATCCCAACTATTTTATACTTTAAAACTATATAAAATACAAATGCATTGGAATAATAAAAAGTAGTGTTATATAAAATATAATTTACAGTATCTCCACCCGAAGCAAAAGATATACGTGGCATTTCATGTTTGGCAATAATGTGTCCAGTTTCTATATTAGTCAAAGCTAAGCTGCAACTACTAATAGCCAAATTTATAGTAGCGCCTGTATGTTCCATACGCGGCTTGTCGGCTATTGCCCTTAGCACTTTTCTGTCCACCTGGGTAATGTACATAAAACATGTACTATTTAAAATATGAAAGACTAAAAATTTGACAGTTTGTTTTTAGAAGTAAAATTAAAAGCTGCATATTTTAAATAGATGATACCCTTCTTTTTTTATCTGCAGATTTTAATCCAGCTGCTTCACAAACTCTGTTTATACATTCTCTAAAAAAATAATTTTAATGTACAATAATTTCTATAAAAAATGTATCAAAAGTACATTGAAAAACTTACTTGGCAACACATGATCTTGTCTCAAAATCTAAGCTTTTCATAGATGTGTATACTTCGAGACATCCTATGTACTGAAATTTATAACAAAGGAAGTTAACTTCGCATTTTGATGAAAGTTCATTTTGTAGTCACCAAAGATATTAAATTTTAGAATCAAAAATTAAAAACCTACCTTAACAGTATAAGTGATTCCTTCTTTACTCACTAGATGATCAGGGTGTAACCATCCTCTAGCTGGTTTACTTATAAAACTACTACTTCCAGTTGCCATTTCTAAATCCTATGCACATACGTATAACTGTAACAGCATTTTATAGAACTGTAATTGGGATCTTTTTAAAACAGTTTAAATCCAAGATTTTTATTTCAAATATTTTACTTTATATATTTGTATTTACAAACAATATATGTATTTTGAAATAAAACTTTATAATTTTTTTTTCTATTAAATTAAATGAAATTATTAATTATGAAGATATTCTTTCACATTTTAAAGTTGTACTCAAAAGAATTTGATAGCTGTCATTCGTTATATAACGTCGACAACATTATTTAATTATAAATTTTAGCAAAAAAGCCTTGTAACAATAATAAGGAAATATAAACGATTAAAATATTTCGTTAACTGTAAAAAAGAAACTTTTCATTACTGTACGTATGATTTACCAGGAAATGAGATCACACCTCGCAGACGTTAACTGGGATCATATGTCCACAATCCAGTTATACTCGCTCGATCTATTAATCATTTCGCAAAAATACTTTGATTACTTCGCACAAAGTGATATTACGATAAATGCGTATTTGCCTGCATTTTCAGCCACACCACAAACATGAAGTATATTCGCTATTTTGCAGAATCCATAAATACCAAACGGGAACTATCGATAATTTAATCGCATTCCCTTTTTCACCGACTGTACCGACGATCTTCTTCGCTCTTGAATTATTAGGTTGGTGCGCATGAAGGTTCTTTTTCATAAAAATTTTAAAAGCATAAACATTTTTATAATTTCTTATAGCTAATTGAAATACTTTTCATAAAAGATTCTCAATAAAAATTTTAAGTACTTTCCTTAACAATCAATTAACTTTATTAATTTAATTTCTTCTGCATCAATAGTTTTGAAGGATATAAACGCTCATTTTACAAATAACTCTTTTTAACACAATCTATTTCGTAAAAAATTTTAAATGTTTAAAGAAATGAAAATTTGTTAATCAAAAATAGGTAAAATGAGAATATAATACAATTTTATATTTTAAATTACTGTATCATTAACATTCTTGTCGTGTAAGATTCTGAGTTATCGTGCAATAAAATCGGTCCATTTTTTCTTTTTTAAGTGTAGAATAATTAGTCCCTTTTCAAAATATCTATAGAACAGCACCCTGTTAAGACGCTCCTGTTAAAGTCACGTGGTTTTATTTACATAAATGAAGATATAATAAGCTAATCCTATAGTTGCGTACGCAACGCATTGTAGTATACATAAATCGATTCTTAAATTCAACGTTAGTTTTGACTAGTTTTAATGTAATTTTAACGACTGAAATGTTGTGTGTTTAATAAACAATATACAAAATGTATTATTAACAAGGAACAAAATAATATTTAAATATTATAATATAAAAAAGTAATTGAACATGAAACGAATGAAAATTAAACCGAAAAAACCCAATCCATTGTTTGAGCTTTGGTTAGAAGAATGGAGGAAAGAGTCTGAATCAAAAAATTCTGAGTTACAATATCATTTTTCGAAAGCACTCGCTTCTCTAAAGAAATTTCCTTTACCGTTAAAATCTGGAAAAGATTGTATAATATTGCAACATTTTGGTAAAAAATTATGTTTGATGTTAGATAAAAAACTTGAAAAATATAAAGCCGAAAATGATAGTTTGACAGATGCTGAAGATTTTGTTTGTATACATTGTAATTATAATGAAAAGCATGTATCTAACAAAATGTGTAAATCACAACAAATTACAACGAATGTAGATAATGAGCATCTAAGGGTAAGTACATTTATATAGAATTCTTTTTATAAAATAAATAATTGATAACAAATATTAAAATAGATGTTAAATTCAATTTTATATTTTTAAATCGAATGTGATGAGTGGAAATACAGTTGTTTTGTGAACTTATCTGATATGACATATTCAAAGCTATAAAATCACTTGTAGGTTACATATTAATGTTGCGTCATTTCACATAATATACATCTTTTCATGTTATTTGCTTAATATTTTAATTTCTCTAATTAGATGATTTCTTATTGTTTAGCATTTTGTTTGCATACAAATAATTCTTTTACTATTTTATGGTCATGACTTACATTTCATGGAAGTATATTTAAACAGAAAATTAAAGATGTGTGAGATGTAAAAATGTGTGTATTGCTCCAAAGAATTAAATAACAAATGTGAACTTATGTTTATGTTTTTAAAGGTAAAATATATTAAATGATTTCATCTCAGATGATAATAATGTGTTTTCACCTTTGTATTTTATTTAGTATATAGAAAGAATATAATTAAATGTAGTAAAATGAACTTAATATGTTGTTTTTTTTAAGACAGAACTGGCAGTATTTAATGAATTAAACTTATCATTGTGGAATTTGGAAAATTATGCTGTTATACTGATTTTATACAAGAATGCACAAAATCCTTGTTATCCAGGTATTTTTCAAATAATACTTTTAATTTTTGTATCATTGTTTTTTTGTTGCAAAATTTAGATAATTATTGTCACTTTATTAGGATTTACTGATGAGGTAGAACTGCTACTTGAAATGAAAAAGTTATGCGATCATGGATCAAAAGTTGCAATTAAAAATTTATTTGATAATGGTTTAATTTCGGCAACAGGTGTGCCAATTAGGTAATGAGCTTATATTATTAGTAATATTAAACTTCAAATTTATATTATATTAGTGTAATGATGCAATGTTATTAAAAAGTAATGTAACTCACATAGGTATAGCCTTACAGGGCATGGTGTAAATATTGCAAAAAAATTATGTGAAATTACTACTATTGATGTAAAATTAATTAATTCTTCTGATGTTTTAATTGAAATTGAAACACGTTTAAAATCGTTGTTTAGACAAAATTTGATGTTAAATAAAAATACAAAAAATCTTAACACGAAAGATACAAATGTAGAAATAATTAAAGATTGTTATGAAAATACCCATAATAACTTAAGTAAATTTTCACAAATTCTTGACTCTCAGACTGCAGAATTTATCAGTAGTGAAAAAAATATTCAAGAATCTGATGAGTGCTCCATAAAACAGAAACCTAAGGAAAATAAAATTGACATAAAAAAGTGTCACAAACAGTCAAAAAAAGTGAAAAATGTGGAAGAATATACATTAAATAAAGCAGAAGATGGTAAAACAGAATTTGCTGATAATCTTCAAAAAAACATTTATTTAGAAGCAAACAAATTTGATATTATATTGTTAGTAGATACACAGGAAATTTGTGGGTATGTTTTATTTTATTAAATTTTTAAATAAATTTACTTTAAAGTTTAAAACTAATCTTATTTTAGTGGTAAAACAAAACCTCAACATGATGCTACAATAATGGAATTATCACAACTCAGTATTTTGTTTGAGGTACGTAATTTAAAAATAGGTGATTTTGCATGGATTGCCAGATGTAGAGTCACAAGCAGTGAATTGATTCTACCCTATATAGTGGAACGGAAGCGAATAGACGATTTAAGTGCAAGTATTACAGATGGAAGGTTTCATGAACAAAAGGTAGCACAATAACTGCTTCTAATTGGTTGTATTTGTATATTTTTCAATGATGATATAGAAAATTGTTTTTCATAGTTCCGATTGAAGCAATGTGGGATTGAAAATCTTATGTATATAATTGAGGAATATGGTAAAAATCAAAGATTAACAATACCGCACTCAACATTGATACAAGCTTCTATTAATACTTTAATACAAGATGGATTTTTAGTGAAATATACAGAGAATCATAAAAGTTCTATGTTTTATTTGTCATCATTAACAAAAATTTTAATTAAAATTTTTAAAGTATGTAGATTATTTTGAAGACTTTCCTTATTTTAATTTAAACAAATAGTATAGTCTACACTGTAAAGGATTACTCTTTTTTCTTAGGGAAAAAATTTAATAGGCTGTAAGAAAGAAGCTCTTGCACAAACAAATATTGTAAATAATACCCTTAGTCTCATGGAATTTGAAGAATTTAATAAAGCAGCATCTAAGCAGAAAGTATGTATGAAATTTACTTCATATGACAAATTGAATTAATGTTTATCTAATTAAACGTCTTTCTTTTTCAGGTATTTAATGTAAGTCAAATGTTCATTCGCCAACTGCTACAATTAAAAGGAATATCTATAGACAAAGCTTTTGCAATTGTGGAACGTTATCCAACGCCACAAATATTATTTGATACTTTACAAAATTCTGATTGCAGTGGAGATTCATTATTATCAAGTATCGAATTTGGGGATAAAAAACGTTTGCTCGGGGCAAGCATTAGTAAAACAATTTACCAATTATACACAATGAAAAATTTAAATTGATAAATGATATTTTTTATATAAGTAACAATATTAAATTATTATCATTACATTTTATAACGAATTTATAAATTCACAGAGGAATATTGAATAGGTGTACTGAAATATTAATTTTAATCTTAATTGTTTAAATGTGTAACTTTTATATAGTATTTTAAGTATATTTATTTGCAAAAAAATATACACATAAGATTGTCACCACATTTAAATGCTTGTTTATATCGAAAAGATAAGTTATGAATAATTAAAAAAAGGGTCATTTTGTATTTGAAGAATTTAAGAATCGAAACATAATAAAATTAATTTTTAAGGGGAAACACCCAAACAACTAAAACAATTATATTCTATATTTTTTATTTTTAGTCTTCACGAGAAATATTCGTATATGTATACATGTATGTGTGAATATGTACACACGATATTTCAAAAACATGGGACAAGTTTCGAAACATGTAAATTTCTTATACGAAGAGAAAACGAAAAATCTTTCCCTATTTTGCAATCTGAGGCTTCGTTTTCGAGATATAATCAGATAAAGTTTACTGATGTGACTCCCGGTACGCGCTATTTATATCTCAGTCAGCTGATCACGCGACTGTACATATACGCTCTTACACGCGAGAAACACGTATTCTTAACGTTTACATACATACAAATTTTAACTATTAATATCTCGACAACGAAGATTTAGAATAGATTGCGAAATGGTAAAGTATTTTTTGATTTCTTTTTACCCAAAGAATATGCATGTTTCATCTTGTCCCATTTTTTTGAAACACCCTGTATATTTTACTATGAAAATAATTTTTATGTAGTAGATAGTGCATCTATTTTTTACTGCCTCGCGAGAATTGCCGTATTAGTTATATAATATAATAATGGTTGTTTATAAAAGTTTTATTATACATATACATAAAGAAGAAGACGTTAACCACAATATATATAGATAGAAGCATCGACTAGATAAAAATTGTAAAATAAGATATTGTTGGTCTAAGATATTGCTTGATTTTTATTTGATATATATGATATTAGATAGTAACATTTATTTGTTAGAAAATAAGGCATGAAGGTAATTATATTTGTACATATTATAAATTTTACACCATAAATAAATTTAATAAATTCTATTTGGTAATTAACACTAACATTTCTTGATCAAAAACAAGAAGCAAGATTGCCAAGAGAATATCGTTGTAGCTTTTCCATTATTTTTATCGAAATTTACGGAGAGTAATTGAAAAATCTACGATTCTATTTTCCCTTTACTTTTAGATGTGAAAGTCTGTAGTGCCCTATTTCAGTGCCCCTTTCTTCGTGTCACGTGGGATAGTGCTGTGCCCCCGACAATACGGTCGGCGGTGGGAGAACCTCATGGGACTCACGTCCTGACCTATATCTATTCCTTATCGCTGATTTGAAGTCTCGCGGAACGGTATAGGGGCAAAGAGGGATCGGACCGCCCATCCCCACACGAGCTGCTCATTCTGAGCCTTAGCCACGGTCTTTGTCATAGTAGTAGAAACAGATTTTAATTGTGTCCTTATTTCAATATGTATATGAATATAAAGTTTGGAGTATAATGAATATGAACTACCGAGATTTCGTTTATGCTTATATTTAATGCTTAAAACGTGTGTTTTATCTCATAACAGTTATGTAATATGAAAAATAATATTATGTAATATTAACAGTTTTTCTATAGGTGGAGTAATGAAGATGATTTTGAAATATAATTAATTTTCCTTAACGGAATCGAATATTTTATATGACACAATTCAATTTAACTCTAGTTATTTTCCACAAAAAAGTATTAAGCCATTTTTTCATTCGACTATCGGAAGTGCCTGAAAAATCGTGGCTACAGTTGTGTGCCACACACAACTTTTCTTTTGAAATGAATAAAACATTCATTTTTATTTATTTCTAAATTATATTTTTATTAAATTATTTTTATTCCTGAAAAGAATTTTATTTCTTTTTACTAGTAATTATAGATATAACCAATGTATAATAGTAATATGTTAAAACTACGCCAATGAGGTTCTGTCTGCCGCGTGTTTCTCATTACCTCCCTCTATCTCGCTACCTTCTTCGTCACTCAGTCCACATGTGTCTGTAACTGCCGCGACAAATAGTGGACTAGAATTGAATGTGTGCATGAGAATAGGTGTACCCCTTCCACTTTTCTCGCATTCCTGCCAAGGGACTTCAAGTCAGTGGTAAGGGATACAGAGTTGTACGTTTAATATCGTTTTGCACAAGGAATCGTCGTGTGCTCTGTGATCTCACTCTCCCTGTATAAACATTCGATGTGTAATCTTTTTATAATTTAATGGATTTCTATGATTCTGTACATTTAATAAACTCCCCTCACAATAGGGAGCATGTATACATATTTTCTGTGGAGATGAAGGCTTAATAAATTTAGAACGCTGTTTTAGCCGCGATTAAATGTGATATACACTCGATGATTCAATATCAATCCTTTTTGCACACCGATTTATATATATACACACACATTTGAAGTAACTGCCTAATTGCACGTATCGATTGTGTAACAATATCATCTGATTATTTGCATTGATACTTGAGACGTTCTTATATTTATGTAATTATTTAACGTTATTAATATGCGTACCGTTCTATTAACAGAATACATTAGCGAATTGGCATGTTCCACTTACCGTGGATACCATCAGGCCTGATTTTGATGTGTCCATTAGAATAGTTTGGGTTGGATAGTTTCTCCAAATTATTGTATGCTTCTTAAAATTTCGTAAGAAGGAATTAGTCGAATGGACCGTGTCCTTGTTTTACGCTTTTCTGGAGTACTGAATATTTGAAACTTAATTATTAATAACAATAATATCGTATTGAATATACAATCGCATCGGTGTAATGTGTGTTAGACTAAAATTATGCTAGCAAATTCGTTTTAAATGTAAAATGATCTACATACATATTGACTGTGATGAAATCTGTGCTATAAAATAAATGTTAATGCTAAATGTTTACGTGCAAATAAACTTTGCATTACGTGTAATAATTATACGTGAATCGACGAAAACGTATAACACGGAAAGTTTTCGCAAAATTGGTCTGTTAAAGACGTTTCTGACATGTCTAAGAAAAACTTGGCATTATCAATCAACCGACAATATTTTAATCTTTAATGCGTGTCAGCGTGGGAAGTGTAGAGTGAAACAAATACGAGGTTGTCACGCATAATATTTGAAGTCTTTTCTCGCGCCTCACAGTGATGCTTTGACAACATAATCGTATTACTCATTTGTTTACATTCACCTTTGAATAAAGGTATCGTAGCGGTAGTGAAACGATATTATCTATTTGTAGATCATTTCACGATAAGTCGATTATTTTTTTATTCAATGTCAGGGATTTTGTTTAAATTGAAATATGTTCCAAGCGGTGTGAAAATAGGGGGCGGGGTTTAAATTATCATTTTAATGTTTTATAAATTGTTTACAAAATACGAACCCTTGAAGTTTGCAGTTTTCATCGGTTTTTATGGATACTATCTTCATAAAAAAATTGTTATCTTCGTAGGTGTTAAACACTCGAATTTTAATTTCTTTTAATCGTAGAGGATTGTTCCTTTTAACTAGATTTTTATTTTAATCGTAAAGTTATCTTTGTGATACAAATAAATATTTTAATTGTTTGATGTCTTGATTAAGTATTAATTTGGAAAAAGTAGGTCCATATTTTGTGTTTCCTTTTTTCATTGCGCTTCTTTCAATCGTAGAAGCTTCAAAATTATGATGTCAAAATTTGTATATTTTTTATATTGTAAATGATATTAAACCATCGTCGCAAAGTTTCTTATCATGTACAGTTGCAAAAAATGTCACTTACCGTTCATATTAAACGTAGTATTGTGACGCACAAGATTAATAACATTTTTCTTATTTTTGCACCGAATAGTAGCATCGTTTGAAAAAATATATTCCTGTCAATTATTTTAAAAAAGTGTGCATTAAAAATGAACAACCACTGTATTGCGATTTAAATCTTTTAAGATAAACCTCCCTGTCAGTAATATATACACATATATTAAAAACCATATATGAAGAACCTGTCGTTAACCATTTGTTACATGTATAACATTGAGTGAAGGTACAACAATTGTAAGAATACACAAGAAATAATTAAATAAAGTAATTTAACTTTTGAGATAATCTCGGTCTTTCGGTCAATTCCATTTGCGTGCTTTTTGTAATTTATTGATTCTCGATCACAGATTCTATTGGAACGATATCAAAACCATAAAGTACGACATGCAATTTTGAACAACCTTAAAAAAATAAATCTGTTATTTATATTGCAGTACAGTTACTTCTATCACAGTAATATACCGGGCGAATCACATAAATTGTTTACATCCATTATTTTTGTTGTTAGTAGATCGGTACAAATCATCATCTCTTCAAGGCGATTAACATTCAATTGTTTGGGTTTCATTTGTTTTAGAAATTTGAAAATCACTTTCAAGTATTTTATGCGCAACCCTATAGTTTTTATAGGGTTCAAAATAAATGTCACATTCGTATAAAAGAAACATTTTTCGGACTACGTGCAAAATGTTAAGTCCGCTTTTGACAGAAGATCGCTCGAAATTCAACAGCGTAAGTTAATGTTACCTTCGCAACAATGCAACGATTCCTCTTCTCTGTGGGTCTTATGTATGTACGTATAAAGGGTCTGTTGGATATTTTTAGACCAAGGTAAGAAAGAATATTACAGGTACTCCCACCAGGAAAGTATTGATTTTTGCATCGAAATGTAATAAAATATGCAATAGGTATTTATCTAGGTACACGTATATTAAGCGAAGAATGAAAATATATATTGTATACTAATATATAAATATATAAATATATATATATATATATATATTAAATTCATATTGTTAGAGTATGTTGATTTTGTTACAGTGCTTGTTAAATGACGAAGAAAGAAAATTATGGAGTTGTAACAAATTCGAAGGTGACCTTGAAAAGTTACAAAAATAAATGAAGCCTAAAGAATGAAATTTTATCCCCTTGAAGGAGTTTCTGAACCATGCTTTGATATAAACATTTGTAGAGATTTAGTAAGAAGAATAACAGGAGTGGAGAGTTTATTTGGTTCACCCTGTATATCGTGACGATGCACTCCTCCTCACCATGCTAAAATTTTGCATAGAATATATAAAAATTTTTCCAGCCGTTAAATAAGAAGATATGGTGGATCTCCTTGATATAAATAATAACATTTTTTGAAATTGTTTCGGTATGGTGTACCATTTGCCACAATATCTGTAAAGAAACACACTAGTTAGCAGTTTTCAAGATTTCTCTGGAAAATGATGATGGAAGTGAAATTGGCAAAATCGTGAAAGAATCGTATTTACATTCTGTTCGAAATTGAAAGAGTATGGTCTATTAGTCTTTCACTTTGATAACTGACGTAAAGAACATGAAGCAATTGACCGAAGGCGTACAACATGTACCTGCACATTTCTATCGAGCCCACTAACACCGCTGTCTATAACAAAGAGACGATAATTTATAATGAACGGTTAACGAAAGTCATTTCATCGTTCAAGGAGCATTTTTTTTTACAGTACTACTTACTCTCACTAAAGTAATGCTCAGACATAACATATTTAAACCCAACACTATAAGTTGGCACAGCATAAAAGTTGAATCCAGAAGATTAATCAAACTTTGGGAAGATATATCGATTTCACCATCATTATAGTAACACTACGGCATATATGTGACGATTTTTAATACTAACTTTAGCGCTATACTATGTACAGAAACGCAGTCCACGATAAAAAGTTGATACTTCTTCAATCGACTATTAATGGAAACTTGGTTCTCATCACCATTGTAGAGTTTATATTCCAAGCGATATCTAGTGTAATTCATTTTTTGATGTCTTAGAATTTGTTTTGATTTACATAACACGTGGATCGCAAATAATATAATTAAATTTAAAGTCCAGCAAAGGATCAATTTTATTTTTTCTCTTAACGAGGAAGAGAAGATGTACGTGCTAATAATCCTTCATCACACTTGTCGTACAGACTGTTCATAAAATGAAATTATTAAAATTGTTTCCATTTAAAATTATTATTCCATTTAAATTGATGTTAAATTTTCAAATATAGAGATTCTTTTTCACTTCAAGTTTCCAAAATCTCATGGTTTTTCGATCTTGACTTTTCAGGATTCAAGATTTATCGACTTTGAGCTTCCAATGTCTGAGATTTATTAGTGCAAACATTTCCATCAGTACAATTGATTGGAAAACATTTATTCGAGTGGGACACATTATTTTAATCACATGACTGATAAGGGAACCGTCAATCACAAAAATACCTCGAGAAGAAAGTGATTTTTATCGTATTATCAATTGTATATTTCAATCTTGGATGACTCGTTCTATGTATGCACTTTCGCACGTGTCTCGTATTCCCAATTATTTTAAACCACTGCACCCACAGGTAGATAATTAAAATTTGTAATAATCTTACCCAATAACGGAGAGCATACCACATATGTATTGGACATACGTGATCAACATTGTGTCGAATGCTACCAAAATAATGATCACGAAGACGCAATTTGTAATACTGATTATTGCTATCAGGAGAAAGTATTTTTCCTCGTCGATGAAGAATTCTGCTGGGTATAGCAATTTGAAAGGACGAGTTTCATTGAGAGGTGAAACAATATCGAGGATGTATGGTTGAAATATAAATATAATGTATATCGCCAAAGTTATGAACATAATATCTAGGAAAGAAATGTAATTGTATTAAAATATCGTTAAGTTTCGTGATACTTGACGACGACATTTAGTACAATAATTATATTATACGTGGGAAAATTGTAAAAAAAAAAAATGAATGCGAATTCAGAACTCGTCGAGAACCACGTTTAGTGTAAGATGTTCAGAATAAGTTAAAAGTTATTCGCATTTCTTCCCTTGAGTCGAATACCGATTGCCGAATAATAGGTATAGTAATTATAGGAAAGAAAAAATTACACATATACGCTACTGAATATATCTCTCCTTGCATCGCGTACTCTTCCATGATTTTTATTTCTTCTGACTCCGTTCGTTTGTTCCAGTCCTCGTTTATCTGCTTTTGTAGAAATTCTAGCTACACGTTACAGTCGATTAATTTTTGTCCATCACCGAGATCTCCAATTACGTGTACAATGGTTAGAATTGATATGCGCGTACCTTCTTCTTACTCATAATCAAACTATGTAATTTTATGATGCAGACTAGTGTGGTTATAGTTGGAGGAATAACTTCGAACATATCTAACTCTCGATAAGATCGGACGAATTTCATAAACTGAAAAGTTGTTCGTGTCAGACACGATTCAATAAAATCTTTTGCCTAGAGTTATCGTGAAACGTTGCGAAATATTGTTCTCGTTGATCAAGTTCACTTGTACTTTCACACGATTTCCAATACTCGAACTGGACGAAGGAAATCAACTCGAACGAATTTTCTTCGAATAACGTTAAACATTTTCGTGTAACGGATCAATCGGTAAGTTCTGTCGAACCGTACTAAATAAAAGAGTGAACGAAAAAAAATAAATAAATAAAAAATACCAGAACCGTTCCGCAAACGTAACACATCGATCGACGAACACGTTAATGTTACCTGCGTGAAGAGCAAAAGAGATGCGGCAGTAGTTGTACAAAACATTCGAATTTTGCGATCCGAAGATTTTTGATACGGCCACTGACCCAAGAACATCAGAAGCATTCTACTTGTTTTGCAATAACGACTTTCGGTGAACTCCATAGCTAACTCGGAACTGATGCCAGTACGCGTATCCTACTGTTCGTTTTTTTTTTCAGAATTTTATGTACATATTACGTTTACCATTGACAGTTGACGGAATAATTTCCCTTTTCCTTTTTTCACCGAGTATTAAGTATCGTCGTACGTCAATTGGTCAACCGACAAGTACGCATTACGCCATCGTTTTCGAATTACGACAAATACGGGGTACATAAGAAAATGACGGGCCTCTAGAACCATGTTAGCCTTTTGCTCCGACAGCGAGAATTCACATAATATCTTTAATATTTTAGACACGATTCCATGTACGGTGTACGATTTCAGTAATTTGACAAAGGACTTTTCATCGATGAATATTTCAATGGACAATCGGTGACTGAATCTACGAAGGAATACGTACCCGTAAGAAGAGTCGCAGATGGATGGTCCTCGCGTTGAAACAATTGGCAAAGGTATCGAGGTAATTGATATCGAGTGTATGTGGATTTTCGTCGTTGAACGATTCATCGCGATTTAATTGTTTTCGTAAAGTTGCATCGTGGCCACGTGTAAATGGATCTCTCTACGCAAGTCTAAACGATACACGTCTTCGAAGAACAGGATAGACACGTAAGCTGGTCAATTACGAAGAAAATTGACGTTGATCCTTTAAGTACCATCAGCCTTTGCGTCGTCTGATTGCTACGAGCGTGTTTATCCGTGGGGTTTTTTTTTTCTCCCCCCTCGTAAACTATTATTCGATCGATCGGAGTATCGTTTTAGGGGATTTGAACGCGTCTGGGTTTACAAAGCGGCCATGTTGAATCTGCTGTAGCACTTTCGAGGAGTTTAAAAATGCAACATAACCCAAAACCGTTCGGTGGTATCAAAATCGAACGCTCGAGGCTTCGAGGATACTGTTTATTACGATAAATTACAATTTCTTGGTGAACATTTATCTCGAAATTCAGCTCCCCAATATATGAACAGCGATTGATGCATCGTGTGTCTAAAGTTGGAAGCTTAATCGGTTTAACGGGTCTTTGGGATCAATTTACATGAGTGACAGAGTACTTCGAAACGTCTACCTGACCGACAGGGTGCAATTGGAGTAAACGGGACACGCAAATACGAGGAAACCACCCTCGACCCTCGTACACCAATCTCTGATCGCCTTTACGATCGATTTACTTAATTTCAACGTTTTTCAATAAATACAGTTGTTTCATCTGCGATCAACTCGAAATATTAATGTCGTTTCAATGTCACGAACGAATAGATCTAATGAAACGGAACTTGTTACGATTCGAACATTGGTCGAATTCACACCTTTTTCTGATCTATGAGACCCTTGAAAATGGACAGAAAGAAGAAAGGTTTGAATTTTACTATAATATGAACGAGACGTGTCAGCGAGGAGGAACATTATTCAGAATGGTATCGAATCGGTTGTAGTTTTATTTTTATCTAAGAAACGAACATTTGATTTATCGAATTTATTTGGACCGTAATATTCATCAATATGTTCGGTAGGCAAATTCTTAATTAAATCAGAATACTTTAATTACATTCAGTGTGGTTCTTATTTGTGTACACGTTTCAATACCATTTACGATTATATTTCGTATAATTTGTACTTCGTAAAAGTCAATGAAAAATTTATGAAAGATTCCGGTGATATAGATCGAATCTACTAAGTGACTTAACCATCGTTGTAAATTGGGTCACTTAGTTATACTCGGTTTTTCTCGTCATTGTGTTTATTAGAATAAGAAAATGTATTGCTGTAAAACAAATTTAATGCCTAAAATTGAAAAGCATCGTGTAACGATAATTTGGAACATTAAAGGTGACGTGTCTTGTCTTGTTTCATTATTTACGTATTGATTTATACAAAGATAATTGACTCACTCTGTACATACGTAATCGGGTGACACCAATTGTGTAGCAGTATAACATTAATAAGAAGAATACCATTTTGCATTATAATGAGAAAGATTGTTTTACTGTAACATTTTTATTATCGTTCCAATTTTAACTGATGAAAACATTGTAAATTTCTGTTACTTGCATGCCTTGAGTAAAATTATTGCACCGTGTAAACAATATTTAAATATTCCCTCTTGTCATTTCACTTTATCCTCGGAAGATATCGCCACGGTACAGTATATGCGACGATCTGTAAATGCAGAGAGTAGCAGAGAAGAAAAACATAATTAGATCGACTAATTAAATTCATCGAAAGTGTATACTTAACATGCTGTGCTTTGAGTACAGGACAATATTTATGCAGATAGATTTTGGTATTTGTAAATGTTAGTTGAATGAATAGAACTTGTGAAAATCAGTTGCTATTTACAGACCCCTAGTGGTGAGTCTGAGAAGCGTTTCCACACGCGACAGTTAAACCTTAACGCGCTACGAGTTGCTACCCAGTATCGAACTCCGCACCGCAAGCCACGGTTATAAGGGTAATCGGGAGATTGTTGTTCCCTTGCTCGGTGTGTTGTATGTGTTTATATTGGTTTTTTGTGTAAAACCTACCAAATTTTAACAATGAGTGCCGAGGAAGAAGTGCTCCGGATTCAGAAGAAATTAAACAAGATGTCGAGCGGTGACGGGACGGTGAGTAAGTGAGTAAAATAAAGATAGTTGTGTATCGTTCGGCACATTCGGTGCATCGCAACAAGAACGAAGCTGTTTTTCAAGTCAAAATGCGATTACCGCGATATCGTTTAAACGTGCAACGTGTACGAATGTATTATTGTTAAAAATTTTTTTTGAAAATAGCGATATTCATTTATATGATTTTCTGAGTATACTCGATGTTTGTATTATCTACTGTACTCAACGTATTGTAGAGCTTAAATATCTAGTATTCTAATTTTAACGCCTTAATAAAGTTTTGCAAAGGTTAAATCATGTTCTCATTATAAAATTTATTTAAGTGCGCGTTGCATATTCTATTACATTTTTAAAAGTTAAACTCGTCATTTAAACTATAATTATGTTAATTTAGCATTTAAATATGTCCTTCTGTATACTTCCATTATTTATATTAAATATTGTTTAGATAAAATTGACTGTTATTGTTGTAAACTATGTCATTGAATAAAGCTAACCATATGTGTGTTAACAATAAAAGCATGCAATAATAATGTATTAAATTACATAATAAATAATAGTGAATTCAAATTAAATTTATGTCCAAATTATTCTACTATATTAAGAATTAAATTGTATATAATCTACATGAATGACTATGTGTATTTATAGTTTACATTATTTTAAATTAAATAATCATAAATATTTTTATTACAGGGCCAGGAACAAGCACTGGAGTTACTCAAAATATTACAGAAGTTGCCCGTTGATTTAGAACTTTTAACTAAAACACGTATTGGTATGACAGTAAATGCATTGAGAAAATCAAGCAGAGACGAAGAAGTTATATCACTATCCAAAACTCTCATAAAAAATTGGAAGAAATTTTTATCTGGTAAGAAAATAAATTAATTGAAATAAAATTAATGACAAATAATTAAGCAAATTGAAATTATACATCGATATATATTCTATTTATTTAGGTTCCAATAAAGAAAAGGATTCCACTTCTTCAAGTAGTTCAAAGAAAAGGGATGACAAATCAGAGAAAAATAAAGATGACACAGATCAAAAGAAAGATAAAGATAGTGTGGATGGAAGTGACGTTAAGATAAAAGAAGACAAACCTCACAAAGATTTTCAAAGAAAACAATCAACGTTTCCTGCTCCTACCACAACAGATGCTGTTAGGCTTAAATGTAGAGAATTACTAGTATCAGCTCTAAGAGTAGATGGAAAAACAATTGAAGGTTGCGCCAGTCCGGAGGAATTGGCTGAAGAATTGGAGGAAGCAATTTACGCAGAATTTAAAAATACAGATAACAGATATAAAAACAGGGTAAGTTTTTAAGTTTGGCATATTTTCATATATTTGTACGAATAGGTAATATAATTTTGTACATGTTGTTTAATTTTCTAGGTGCGTAGCAGAGTTGCTAATTTACGAGATGCAAAGAATCCCAATCTTCGAACAAATTTCATTGCTGGTGCTATAACGCCTGCTCGGCTTGCAGTTATGACTGCAGAAGAAATGGCAAGTGACGAGATAAAGCAATTAAGGGAACAATTTAAAAAGGAAGCAATCAATGATGCACAACTTGCTACAGTACAGGGAACGAAAACTGATTTACTAAAATGTGGAAAATGCAAAAAACGCAACTGCACTTACAATCAAGTACAAACGCGTTCAGCTGATGAACCTATGACTACTTTTGTGCTGTGCAACGAATGTGGAAATCGATGGAAATTTTGTTAAATACTTTAGCTCTTCACAGTTTTGTCTGATCATCATGGAGAGAATAATGTATTTCATTCAAGACCTGCCTATTAATCGACACGTATTAGACTTAACGAAACATCATAAAAAATATACTGCATAAAATTTACGAGCCACAGACTGTACATTGATCGCTTAATGGTCTTTTTAATCTCTTCACAGGTTTCCATTCAATTGTATATACTGAAATTGTAATTTACTAGGCCTCAGCTTTATAGAGTGTACATCAAACCTAATGGAAAATTCGATAAGTTAGATGGAACGTGTAAGAAATACTTTTAATTGTATTAATGCGCCACCATGGCTATTCAAAACTCCACGTGCGAATGATATTAAAATGAAAATAACGTTTCATTTTGCATTGTACAAGTTTACATGTTTTATCTGTGGAAAAGTTCCGAATTGTGGGTACAGTCCTGAAATACATGTATGTAATTACAGTGTAGTATTTTTGCAACCCTTTGTGATGATATAAAAGTTAAAATTTCATTTTAAAGGATGAATATAATATATTGTGAATATAGAAGTTTTATTTTTATTTTAAGAACAGAACTTTTTGTTTCATAATTTAAGAATTTGACAAGTTTATATTACGTAATGGATTAAGGAGCAGAGCTGGATAAAACTACAAATTAATTCAGAAGTATATTTTATTTATGTTTGTTAAAAGGTAATTTTATTCGAATCTTTTTAGATTTTACCCTGAATCTGATAGTATTTACGATTCGCCGTAGGGTGCCGCCACTGCAACTCGATGTTTCTGGCAATTTAGTCTTTATCGGGGGTTTACGTACTTGGGTGTATACACTAATTTCTAACCTAATGTCAATCAGTGTCATTTGTATTACCAAACCTTCATGCAGTACATACTTTTAAGCGCATCACAAATTATATGATTTATTAGTAAAATTATGTAAGGAAATGGAGTTACATTATTCCATGTGCGTTAAATGACAACGTAAAGTTGTTCACAATATAATTTTAAAATGAAGTAGTAGTAGAAAATTTACTGGGTATCCACGATAGCATAAGTTAACGTTTTTTGATACCATTAGATGATTCTGAAAGACATTTTATCGAGGATACAAAAGGTATAATGTTAAAGCACAAATTGGAATAGAAAGTGGATGTTTCCGGTCATCAGTATGTGTGAAGACGCCCATATTAAAGAGCAATGGCAACTTTTACAATGTCTCCGAACTACCGTAGAGTGTTTATTAGTCGATGGTGTTTTAAACGTATGGAATGTTTACGGTGGTTTAAATCGCCTTCACAGTATAATGGAGCGGATATTCAAACATGGCTGTCGAATATTTAATCGAAAT
Organism: Ptiloglossa arizonensis; assembly: GCF_051014685.1. Classification (NCBI taxonomy): domain Eukaryota; kingdom Metazoa; phylum Arthropoda; class Insecta; order Hymenoptera; family Colletidae; genus Ptiloglossa; species Ptiloglossa arizonensis. The sequence goes on from NC_135052.1 coordinate 17,280,418, forward strand.
GTAAGACAACATTCTTATTTATTTATTTTAAATTACACAAATTGCATATTGTAACATAAATTTATTTATATCGATAGCAATAATTAACAATGTTTTCCATTTTTTGTTGCATTCTGTAAAAATGTAAGTTTTATAATGCAATATAATATTGTACTTTATTATAAGTGTTAATTTACATTGTCTGTAACATTGTTTTGTTTTTGTTTTCATTAAACATGTTTCATTATTTACATTTTTATATGTGAAATTAGTGTCTTCATTATGCAATAACTAGTATAATGGCAATAATGAAGAACAACATTATAATGCAATGTTGTAATGAATGAAATAAAAAGTAATAACATTTTTTACAAGGGAGAACCAGATTGTTGGATCTTTATTCAAGGATTAAATTGGCTGCAACCCTCTTTAGCAGTGTCCCCGGTATTATCTGAAGTTGAAGATTATCTTTCGAACTTACCAGCTCGAATAACGTCACAAAAAGATATGTTATGGTTATATAAAAAGTAAGCATAAAAATAAATTAACTATTTAATTTTCAAGTTGTTCTAGAGAAATATTCAGATCATTTCATGGTATAATTATGTATTTAAATTTACATAATGTGATTTAAAAATTATTATAATGTAGCTTGGAGAGTCATTCTTTGTCACATAAGCTTTCCTGGCTTTTGTCTGACAAGGAACACTTACTTTCTTGTTTTGAACCATGGGCATTTTTGTGTCAAGAAAATTTAGCTGAAGCCACACTGTTGTGTTTGAGGGCAGTTGAACGAAGCCAACCTGTGTTGCTTACTGAGATCGATCCGTATTTGGTGAGCTTTTTAGATTGATTTACATTTAGTGTACGAGTTTGTTTAGATCTCTCACTTAAATATTTTTATTTTTAGTTTCTACCCCCTTGGATTTCTCCCAAAGCAAGTCCTAGAAGACATCGGCGATCTTCTTCATATCCAATTAATTTTCCTATCACAAATTTCAACATGGCTAGAGATAGAAGTATATACATTGAAAAATGTCAATTAGAATCATTGAAAATATCATCAGATAATACAACTACTCAACATAATGATATTAAGTCTGAAGAAAATCATCATAAAACAGATTTTAAAGAAGTTAATAATATACCTTTAAAAACTTGGAATAGCCTTTCTGCACTGACTAAAACTTGTAACGTTCCAGGAATACATTCACCTACGTCTTCAGTAGCTGTCGCAGATACTAGCTCAAATAAAAGTAGCGACTCTCAAATTTGTTCAGTTGAATTATCAAAAATAATTAATGTGAAGTATGATGATGTAAAGCAGAGTATGCCTACGCTTGTGAATAATAAATTATTTACAAAGCTAAAAACTCCTTCAAGAAATATAAAAATCAAAGTTAAAATGGAACAAAGTGAAAATACTAAAAATTTCAGTGAGGGTTCTGATTCGTTAAATTATGAAGATTCGTTAGTAAATGTTGTAAAGGAATATCATGTTCCGTCTCTTGTATCAAATGAAAGTAATGCAAACAAATGTGTGACCGATTTTGTAGGAATTAAAGTATCTAAAAAACTAAGAAGAAAAACTTCCTTTTTACTAGGATCAGCACCTGAATTCAGTGCTCCATGGAGTTTAAAAATTGAGGGTCAGAAAGATTTAAGAACACAGAAAAAAAGTTTTATGGAAGATGGTGGAAGTAGCGTTCAACCTATGGCCATAGGTTATTTTCCACGTCCAGTAGAAGGTCAAAGTTTGACAAGTTTTTTAGCTTCTGCGCAATTTTCCAGAGCTAATGCTGAATTAGACAGAGAAAATGCACACTTTAGTGTATCTGAAGCTATGATAGCTGCCATTGAACAAGTAAAATGTAACAGGCAATGGTGCCTCATGGAAGAAGCAGTTGAGGAAAGTGATGAAGAAATAAACAATTTAAAACAAAGAATACGATTAAGACGTCGTCAACGACAAGAGGAGCGATACAAAGGGAGAATATGGAATCGTGATTTATTAAGTGATGGAAAAACAGATACAACTACTACCGATCAAAGTGTTAGTCCTTTATCAACTTCATCTAGTACTTCATCCAATGATAAAGATTGGTCGATAAACTCGGATGAAGATTTGTTTCGATCATCCCCTGTACATGGAGCAGAATCAACTTTAACTGAAGCCAGTATGTCTGCAGAAGGTGTAGCTTTATCGCTCATTAGTAGGTTTAGTGAAAAACAATTACCAAGAGCAAGTGAGTTACAGTGGCTTGTCTCTGAAGAGGAGGCACCGCAAAGTTTGTTACCGTTGCCCAAAAGTTGGCCAATTAATCCAGATGAAATAGAAAATTCACAATCAATTCCATTACGTGGCACCACAGAATGGGCTCCACCAAGACCTCAAATTATTTTCACAGCACATCCTCCACCAGTGTAAGTTCACTAATTTAAATGATATCACGAATGCTACATACACGAGTATTTAATGAAACGTGATTAAATTTATATATTTAGATGGCGCACTTTTATAGCTAAACAGAATTACAGGTGTGCAGGATGTGGAATGAAAGTTGCTGTAAAATATGCAAACAAATTTCGTTACTGCGAATATTTAGGAAGATATTTCTGTACTGGATGTCATACTAATCAAGTAGCATTAATACCAGGAAAAATTTTATCTAAATGGGATTTCAATAGGTATAAACATTTTAATAAACATGCATTATATATGATTATTTGCTAATTCTTCACTATTTTTTTAAATTTAGATATCCTGTATCAAATTTTTCATACAGATTGTTGGATCAGATGATGTTAGATCCATTATTTCAAGTGAAGGATTTAAATCCACTACTTTACAGACGCATAAAACAATTAGATAGAACAAGATTACTACGTACACAATTATTTTTCTTTAAAGATTTTTTATTTACATGCCGTTTTGGCTCAAGGTATGAATTCAAAGCGTCTTTTTGAAATACTTATAAGTATAAAATATTGTCAAATTTATTTTTATATTTTTAGCGTTCAAGAAGTATTAAAAAAGGAATCAAATTACATAATAAGTGATCCTCATGTGTACTCTATTCAAGATCTATTACATGTTAAGTGTGGTAGTCTACCTTTGAGATTACAAGAATTAGTTGAAGCGTGCAACATGCATATTATAGGCTGTGAGGTAATATTCTAATACTGTCTTCATATTATGTATTTACATTTTTAATAAAAATAGATTTTTATTTATTTTAGTTGTGTCAAGCTAGGGGATTTATATGTGAGTTATGTTGTTCCAAAGATGTTATATTTCCATGGGAATTGTCAAAAGTTAGTAGGTGTGAAATGTGTGGTGCATGTTATCATAACGAGTGTAAGCAAAATTTCAATGAAGCAGACTGCCCACGCTGTGTTCGTTTACACGCTAGACGAATATCTAGAGAAGGAACATTTTGACATACGGTGAAATTGTCTTATATCACATGCTTATTTATAGAAATGCAATTCATACTTTAAACGATGAAAAATATGACGTAATCGTTGATTCCAAAAGGCTCTATTTTTAAAAATTTGATATATTTATGATTTTATTTATTATATTTAATTTAAAATTGGTAACAAAGTAAAACTAATCAGAGATCTGTATATTTTATTTATATGAGAGTGAACAGATTATATTTTTTTTAATTTTAAAATAAAAATAAAAATTAATTTATTGCAATTATATGAATTTCAGATATAGGAAAGACTGAACAAATGTGATATTTAAAAAAATGTATAACTTTATTGCTATTATTCATTTCTTATAAGTGTTACATAATTGTTCATTTAATATTACGTAGATTGTTACCATAGGAAAAGAAAATAGAAATAAATTATTATGTATTTATAAATTTTGAATCTTAACCGGTATAATTTATTTCAATATTAGAAAATGATAGATGACATTGCGTATAAAATGGAGTATCGTGCATATTTTGCATTTAATTTTTATTTTTGTAATAATGCATTTTAATTTGATAAATTTTTAAAATAATTAGAAATTACGATGCATAAGTTATTGCATGTCATGAATGTTGAATGTAAAGTGGCAATAACATTTTGAGTACAATGGGCTAGAGTATTACCTTTGTACTAAAAAAGCATTATAATAATAGTCACAAATACAGTACCTGGTTCTCATCATAATTAAAAATATGTATTGTTTATTTACAAAAGTTGTTAATACAATCGAAGTTTATAATAAAATGTTCTGAAAAGTTTGTATATTTTCATATTCTAAGATTACTGATATACGTTAGTACATGAAATACGTTTTGCTACTTGAATACAAAACAATTTTTTATTCAGAGTCATTAAGTTATAATAAAAGAATATATAAATACACATTATATATAAAGAATTAAAAATCATTATTTAATTTTATTAAATTACATTTCGTTTACAATGGTTCACATACACACGTCTTACAAAATAATAGGTAATACAACATTCACAGATAGTAAAAAAAATATATTATGACATTATATACACCACCTAATTTCAATAAGTCTTAGAACTGTATAGTATTCTTACTCGTATGGTTTCCATTATAAAGAATCGCTTTAAATTCGTCCTAATAATTTTTAGAAATATGTACATATCGATAATTCTCATCAGTATGTACAACTACCCACTCAATCTGATATATATTTTTTCAATAAAAGTTCTAGACGTAATAACGTAATTAGTTTGTTAGCGTACAAGTTGCGTAAGTATTATATGTGAGAAAATTTTGTTGCGTTCGATTGTACCGAAGTTTTGAATATATTTATATCACAGGTGGTACTTGGTAAAGAAACCTATGTCATGTTTATTAATAATCACATCTATATAGTAACTATGGCATGAGTAGGGTCTGAAAGAGTGAATGTTTTTGTTATAATCGAATTATATGAGTAACGAATTGATTTAAAGGTAATAAATAGAATTTTATATAAAATGGAAAATAACAAAAATGATTTTATAAATTATAGATATGCATATTTAAATTTATTATATTCATGCAATTTGTTAATATAAATTATTTTCTTATATCCTCGTTTGTGTAGAGAAGGAAACAATTTTTTTTATACCGGTAATTTTATACTGCGCGATGTTTAAAAAGTTATCGTATTCGCCGGTACCTTATGTAACTATCTTAGGAGCATACGGTTTGTCATCAGTCTATAAAGTGCAACAACAATGCATAACAATACGCCACACTCTCCTCACGGCTTGTTAAAACACAGAGATGCCGCATAATTTTCGGTATATTCATATATATATTTACGTACTAATACAGTCTACGGCAACGATATTGTACCATAGTACTATGTATATATATAGCAAAAAAGAAAGAGTAAAAGATTAATCTTAATCTTTTCATGCATAAAAAAAAAAAAAGTTTTGTATATACCAATTTCTTATCAGAATTGTAGAGTATAAAAGCGTGGCGCTAAAATAAATTTCTCAACAAAAAAAAAATTAAAATAACTTATAAATACTGAGATTGTAGAGTAGTATAGAGATTACTAATGTTGTATAAATAATTAGAAAAAAAAAAATTGTAATATTTATCATTCTTTTAAATATGCATAAAGTTCAAATTGAGCTTCAAAATCATTTGATTTCATATGGTTTTTGGACAATTGATAATTCAAATTTTTTCTTATCACGATTTCATTATTAAACAAATTAAGATCATTGTGGTTTGCATTTTAACGCTCGGCGACCAACATAATCACTATAAATTTTATTACAGGTTACCTAGCAATAATTAGGCAATCCCATATATTACTGTCAACCATGTTTTTTAATACCTATGTTTTTCTTCTTTCTTAAAGTATTTATATATTTAAAATATCTTTTAATGGCAGCTTTGCTACTTCAAAGAATATCCTAAAATACAGGAAAATGTTTGTGAAATTTTAATATTGATTTAAAAGTTTTGTAAACTTTCTATAAGTAAATATACTTTTAAGTAAGAAAATTTAAGGTCTTTAGACTTACTTATGGCTGTACTTGTTGCGTACTGTAGTCAGAGCTTCCTTGTGTTTCCGATGCAATCCTTGGTTTAAAACATTTATAATATCTCTTATGTCATCAACTTTATAACCACTATAATATTCTAAGGTTGGAGTCCATCCTCCTAGATCTTTCATTTGCATTGCAAGAAGGAGTGCAGCTGCAGCAATTTTACTATCACTGAACATTATTGTTGAATAATCCATTAGTGAATACTCCAAAATATATCGGGCTAAAGTTAGCGTCGGCATCGAAACTTTTGCGCACTGTTTAAAAATAATATTTTATAATTCGGTACAATATAGTGAAAACGATATAAAAGAAAAAGAACATTAAAATAAAAATAATTTATTAGAGTTACGCACCCTAGCGTATCGTCTAAGAAACCTATAAGAAATAGGTATACCAAGATCAAAATCTACTACTTTTAAAACAGACATTTCCATTCTAATTAATTCTCTTTGTGTGTAAGCACCGTCACATATATACAAAAAGTCTTCTACCATTGGAGGTATTCTCTCCTACAATAATTATAATATTGAATAGAGAAAAAATAGTTACATATATAAAGTAATAATAATTTTGCTACTAACATCATATTTACTCGCTATGAAAAGACTTGCAGCACCTAACAATTGTAACGTTTCTTTCCCAACTGTTACTTTTGTCAGATACAAGTCAACTAATTTCACGGCTAGATACAAAGTTTCATGATTCAATTCAAACGACTCTTGCACTTCTACCATCCAGTCGACTAATAAGGCTCTCATCCACCGTGAAAGACATACTTGTTTCTCCATATAATCTCCAATGGGAAACAAACGTTCCCTGTCCTTTAAATAATTAAAGATATCCATAGCATAGTGAGAGACCTGAAACGGATCCAACCAATTCTCTGCATCGAAATCCCATTGAACTCCCTCAGGTAATACTGTCTCAGGTGCAGCATTTAAACGAGAAGCAATTGATGTCACTTCAGTTTTTGTAGGTACTGGAGGTTCAGTTGTTTCATTTTCTTTTTCTGGTTTTTCTATCTTTTCTGACTGTGCAAATATTCATTCAAGTATTTAAAAATTATACATAGAAATATCAATGCAACAAAAATGCCATAACATCAAAGATTATTCACCTGAATATTGCTTCTCCGAGATTTCTTTACATTGTCGTCTTCTACATCGTCTAATGCGCTTACATATAAAGAACTTTCATCTGATTTTTCTAAGTCTAAACTACGTCTTACATTTACAATTTTACTAGGTATTTCGGTTTTTTCATCATCTTTGTTTACTGGTTTTACACGCGGCACTAGCTTTGGTTTTGCAGGTATTACCTCAGGTTTAGTCACAGCTTTTTCAAGCGGTCTAACAGAACTTGTCTGAATAAAGGGTTTTACTTGAGTAACAGTTGCTTTTTTCATAGCTTTCTTTGGTTCTTGTGAATGTGTCCCCAATGTTTTTCCAATGGCCTGTTGTTTTATAAGACATTAAAATTATTATAATAATACTACAAAAAAAAAAAAAAAAAAAAAATTGCTAAGTAGTACATACATTAGTAATATTTCCTAACGCAGATCTCTTTGTTGTTTTTTCCTTTGGTGGAGATGCCTCAGCTTTTCTTTTAATACGGGGATCTTTCCCAAGAACAGGTGGTTTGAGTAAAACATTATTTAACACAGAATTTTTACTTCTTGTAGTTATTCCTTTTTTTGCAGTTATGTTAGTATTACTCCGTTTGTTTTGTGCATTTGTGTTTTGTGCCACAATTTTTGATGGTGCCATTCTCATAAATAATGGAAATTATAAAATCCTGGTTTTCCCCTAGATAAAAAAAAAAAATAATCAGTCCTTTTGAAATTTGAAGTATGATAACACCAGTAAAATATTTTTCAAGAAAAAAATTAATTCAGCATTCTAGGAAGTTTATTTATTTGACTGTGATTCTCAAAAAATATCACTATAAATTTTGTCAAAAGAAAGGCCAGAAAAAATTAGAAATAATAAAATTTTAAAAGAAACTATTGATATTGAAGATTTTAGAATCACTAGCTACTTGGTAAAATGACATAAACGCAAAGTTACATGAAATATGTACAATACTCAACATGTTAATGAGGTTTTTTCCTCTTGTACTTATTTTGGATACAAATGAAGTTAATTTTTTGTTTGGTCAACAAGAAATCAGAAACATGTCTCTATGTTTGGTCTTTTGATTATTAGTATAGTGCCGTTCGAAAGCTTAAATAGAGTTGTTGCATTATTGCATCAAAAAATAAATAAAATCCATTTATGGAACAATTTGTCATTTGTGAGAAAAAAATGTAATCCACAATTAGAAGTAATCAAGAGATGGCTTCATAATAAAAATAAGCAAAATACATACAAAATCCATCATTTCTTACAAAAGGATTAATGGTTATTATTTGGTGACCGTGTATGCAGTTATAAATTCTTAACACTTAAAAAGACAATTGTGATCCAAATAGATTGTAAATAGTTTGAAAAAATGTGATTTTCTTGAATGATGAGACCACATGTACCAAGAATGATAGAAAAACTTAGTAAATTAAAATATATACAATTCTCATATCCTCAAAATTCCTCTAAACTTTCATTTCTTTGAGTATTCAGATAAGTTTTTACAAACTAAATTGTTCAGAATTGAAACTTTTATAAAAATAGAAAAGCTTTGTATTTTTCAAGTTTTAAAATTTTGTCAAACCGTAATAATGAAAAGTATTACATGCTTTTGGAATTTAATAGGAAAAGAAGATTTCATTGGCATCAGTACAATGCAATAACATTATTGTTTGTATTTGTATTGAAACATACATTTTTGCACAAATTATTTAAAACAAAAGATCATATATAAATTTGCACAACTGCAGGTAATATTTTGTTTAGATAGTTAGAACTTTGAACCATTATTACTCGATTGTAAATCAAAATATTGTTTTATCCGTAGTACATGTCACAATGAAACTTGTACTATTTTGTAATAGAATATGCAAGTGTACCATCCGTATGTCGTATATATGTGACCTTCTAACAACGAAAAAGATGATTATTTGGAATTAATATTTCAGTAAAAATTTGTTCGTTTTTTTTGCGGTTAGTGTAATTTTGTTATAAATCGTTAAACGGTCGATCGAGTCGTTTTAAAATCGAGAGTACTTTCTGTGACAAATCGAAAGAATTTGCTCACTTTCTTTGTATGTAGGTCTACTGGTCGGCTTGATTCATGGCATGATACATTCATGAAGGGAAAAACGCGGGAACGTAAGTCAAGGACATATTGTTACAAAAAACACGAAAAACCATTTTTACACGAATGATAAAAACCATCGTTTAGTTTTTAAATATGACCTTGTAAGCAAGAGGAAGTAACAAAACAGATAGGAATCAGAAATTCTTTACGACTGCCATGAAGACAATCACGAAAACAATCCAAAACCTTAACTGATTTACTCCAATCGTAGAACGAATATTTGTACGAAAAGTTCCAATCTTTAATGCCAGACGAATTACTTTGATTTACCTGCAGACCTTGATGATTACTTTTGGAATTCTGGTACGTTGGAATCTCTCATTTATGAAATTCTTGTGCGTCTAGTACGTTACTATATTGTCCATTCGTGCTGGCCAGAGCAACTGAAGTTGACGCTGGTTCAAAATATCACAGTTACTATTAGCGCTTCCTTCGATTGGTCCGCTTGGATTTGTAAAAACCAATTGAAAGTCTGGAAAAATCTATGTGCGCCACCTATCGACAAAGTTTCTAATCAAGCATTGCTCCGTTTATTCAAAACATATGGTTTTTTTAATACTTTATATGATTAATGACAATTATTTTGTGCATATATTAAATTCATAATTGAGAATAATTATGAAATTTAATAAATAACGTATGACGTTTGTAAATGCCGTACTGTTGAATTTTGAACGAACGGTATTATTGAGTCGATTGATTTACTCAACTCGTGTCCAGAGCAAGATAAAGCATCGTATCGTATAATCGTACAGTGGGTTTACATGTTTCTTAAAATAATGAATCATGTTTGCGTATGATACGAGACATTTCCTGTTACTCGATCCGTTGAATTTCGTGATCGTACTGTTCATGATTAGTCTTGCGCGAATGGCTCGTATTTAGCATTTTTAATGAATAATTAACCTTTAACCCGTATCAATCGTTCGTTCGAAAGCAAAACGTTAGAATGCTCGAAAACCGAGATAGGGACTTTAAGAATTAGCTGCGAACAACGAAAATTCTTGCGGGAAGCGATTTGATTCGTCGGTGTATGTTAACCTAACTAAACATGGTTCGCATATTGTGAGAGATTGTCACATACCGAATATTAATTCTAAATCCTCTTCGTACGTATGCGTCACCGCGTATCGCACTTCGAGTTTCGGTTTAATTCATTTGTGCTTTTATATAAATAATCGAGAATGCAGAGTGAACGTCTAGTAGTCAAGTATATAACAGTGAACAATTGCTTCGCCTATTTACCAGACACGTGGTTACGTAAATTGGAAACTAAGGTTGGTGCTAGATGTTTTGAGTAATCCGATACGAATATGTGTATTGTAAAACACGTATTACGTGACAGTGAGTAGATAGAAAATCCGATACGTCAATCGGAACATCAGCTGTTTATAACTAATTTCAGACTGGATGTTATCATAATATCCCACTAGATGTCACGACTAGTTTTTCTTTCGTTACAACGGTGAAACAGGTTTTCTTTCTTTTAATAATGTCGCTCTCGGTAAATACTACTAGATGCAGGAATCGAAACTGAACGCAACGAGAATAAATTATTTTACCAGCAACGAGAATCTTTAACGAGATATAGCATATCGTAAAATATCAATGGTTCTGCGGCGACTGCTTTAGCGAACTACGAGTGTTCTACAGTTAGTATCTTTACCGACTTCGGTAGTTTCGTTAGTTTCCATCCTTAAACGAACGAGGTCGTTGCAGACCCATTGAAACTGTACGAGGTCGATATTTCAGATTGTGCGACACCAAACATTAGATAAACCGACCGGTTTGCTTTCTTCTTTATCGGTCCGATAAAACATTTATTTGATTTTCTGTTAATAACTTACCGATACAATCTTTTCAATATTTTCTTTAACCTTACTTTTTCTCGAGTCAACGAGACAGAATCGTAACTTTTATCGTTGCTCTTCAAATAATTAGTCATTCCTTTAATTTAAATCCAATTAATTTTCATTAACACATAATGAATATTTGTGCAAATAATGCGATCGTATTTGTTACTATCGATTTCTTCGTACGATTAAGAAAAATAATTTCAATTCTTTAAAAACTCCAATCAATTACAGGACATCTTTTTTTCAATTACAGGAAAATGTGATCAAAATAGAGCACAAAGGTGAAACGTATTACGCGTCCTGCAACGTAGGAGTGAATTCCAGAGAAACGTTGTGCCTTGGCACAGTGTTCGCCAGAAGTTTGTGTATCGAAGAAGGGGACAAGGTGTTCGTCTCTTCGGTGAAAGACGTGCCTCTCTTAACGCAAGTTAATGTTGCACCACGTACCATGAACGATAGAGAAATTTTGGTAGGATTCAGGAATGTCTCGTGATTAGAGGAAAGCGAAATAAAATTTTTTCATCGCGGATCGAAACCGTGCCGATTTCGGATAACATTCGTTCGCCATGTTTTCTTTTTCGAAACGTGCGAACTTCTTTCACGAAATTTCAAATTATTCTATCGCGTTACGAACTGTTATTTATTTCTCGCTTACTATTTCTACGGAGAAATCGCGCGTTGTTTAACACGATGTATCACAGAATGAAACGAAGAACCGTTTTGCAGGAATTGCAAATGGAAAGGGTGCAATCGACGTTACTCGGTCAGATTCGCGTGGTGGCCAAAGGACAGCCAATCGTCACATGGGTTTCGAAGTTCTCCTCGATCACATTGATCGTAGGCAAGTGAAAACTATTTCGTATTCACGATTTGTATTATCGGGTTGTTCGGAAAATTATTTCGTTTCTTTTTTTTTTGTGAAAACGAAACACGATTTTTTTAGAGTGTAGAAACATTTGATTGAATTATATATTCTCCATTTTGGAAAACGAAATCACTTTCCGAACAAACCAATATTATAGAATCGTAGGAACTTCGCCAATCTCGGTTACTTTCGTCCTGTATATTATTTACAAGAATGATTAAAAGAACGTGGATATACATCGTTTTTTACTTTCGAATAAAAGGAAAGACATCGCGTTGCTTGATTCATCGTTACATTGACATTGCGAGAGTATCGTTGGATATTGGATGTCAGATGAAGGTTAGACTTTGGGAAAATGTTTTGGCCGTTCAAGGTCACCGATCGTTTGGCTCGGTATTGTTCATAGATGGAGCTTCTCACGCGACTTTATTCACTTTTACGTCCTGTATCGTGTTTGTAAAATTCCTGTTCCGACATGCATCGTCGGATACCGCTAATAATCATCCCTCGACGATCAGAAATGACCCCGTCTTTCACGCACAGAATCCCTGGAGCCGGATCTCAGGTACGGGAAGCTCGAGCAGTTCACGGAGGTGCACGTGGGTGACGTGGTAGCCAACGCGAGGACAGAGGTTACCGAAAAGAACGACGAACGCTCCGCAAGTGTCGCGGAGAATTGTCTGGTTGCTTTTAGAAAGCTCTTACCAAAGTTCGCGATCGACACGGACGACTCCAAGACTCGCCAAGACCAAAGAAGGAACTACGAGTTGTTGCAGAGCTTCAGGAACAAGAAGAAGCCAGCTATATATCGGGTCCATCCCATGCCTAGGACGATCATCAGCGAGAGGAACGATTTCGACGAGATCGCCAATTGTCCCTATCATGTGTTCGTGCCAAGAAGTCAGGCGCCGAGATTCGTCGGGGATTTCGCGATCTGTCGCGCGAAGAAGGTGCCAGAGAGTGGAGATCACCCGAATCCGACCAACACCGGCTTCCTTGCGAGTGATCAGTCCGTTGTGCCAAACTTGGCCACGGAACTGACCATCAGATTGTTCGTTCTCGAGGATCTGTTGGAGGGGTCGTTGAATTTGGACCGCGACCACTTCAACACCAAACTGCTTCACAGAAGTGTGTACGCGTCGGAGAGTCTGAGGATGAGTTTAGGTCTGAGGATAGGTGGAAAGATGAGTCTGTGTCAGGTGGAGGAGACTCCACAGGAAGTCACACCATCCATGGTCGAGCTGTTCTCGTGGAGAGGCGAGGTGTCCACGGAGAGCTTCGAGGGTTACGTTGCAGATCGTACGATCAGTGGTGGATTGCTGATCAATTCCTGCGCTGTCGTTGTTCTGGATGACGGTAATCGGTGCGTGGTGAAGATTTCACCGGAGAATTGCACCTCGACCGTGATAGACCAGACCGTTCTGAAGAGGTTGCGGATGCACTCGAGATCGGTGAACGAGAAGAGCCATATGCCAACGTCTGAGTGGTCAGATCGGGAGCATCCACGGCTGGGAAAGGTCTCCATGAGGTGATTACCTATTTCGTAACTCGGTTCTTTTTTTTTTGGGGAGAGACAGGGAGATGGATCGTTTCGCCTAGACGAGGAGGATGGTGTTACTCGAATGTTGGTCCTCCAATAATTTCGAATTGTTCTTCTTTTAGGCATTTGAAGAACGTTTCTACGGAATGTTGACTTTCGACACTTAATCCAGACTCTTCGTCCTAGTGTCACGTGGAAATTCGAGGACCAGGTCGAGCCACTTAACGCCACATTCTCGTTTGTGCGCGTTATTCTTTTAACGATTTCAAATTGTTCTTCTTCCAAGCATTTGGAGAACATCTCTACGGAACGTTTTGTTATTTAATTTAGATTTTTTATCCTAGCATCTACACTTGACCCAAACGCCACAGTCGAGCTACCTAATGCCACATTTTCACACGCGTGCGTTATTCCTTCAACAATTTCGAATTCTTCTTCTTTCAGGCATTTGGAGAATACTTTCGCGGAATGTCAGCTCTCGTTCGACCTGAGTCTTGGGCTGCGTACGCAATTGGGTTTCGAATACGAACGAGAGAACATTTTAATTCACGGAGAGATCGGCTCGGGTAAAACGACCATCTGCAAAGTACTTGCCGATTATTTGCGAAAAGCGCCATATTTCGTGCACACCCACACAATCGAATGTAGATCGATGAAAGGTAATCCGTTCGAACGTTTTTCAATATTTATTCGTCGTTCTCGTTCGATTGGAAATATCTATCGTGTGATACTTAATCTTGAAACGTTCTTCTCTCCAAGTTTTTGTTTAAAAAATTTCTCGAACGCGAGGAACTCATGTTTTTAACTTGTATAAGGAGAGGATTAAAGAAGTACAGAAGTACAACCAGTCGCGTTTATTGTAATAGCTTCAATTACAGAGGAGCAATATATTAACGGGTCGAAAAAGACCCGAAGAATCAAGGTCAAAGCAATGACGAATCACTTTTCTTTCGTTAGGAAAAAAGGCTGAGATGTTCCAAAAGATATTCATGACCGTGTTGACCGAGTGTGCTTACTATCAACCTTCTGTGTTGTTTTTGGACGATCTGGAATCGATCACAAACACGTCGACGAACGACGAAGAGAACACTCCGGACGCTGTAAATGCTGCCAGGTATATTTTTCTGTCTTCTTCTTTTTTCGTTCCCGAAAATTGTGCAAACTTTTCGTCACCAGGATCGCGGATATGCTGGTTCACACGGTGAGGCAGTATCAGGAAACTTATTACGTGTCAGTCGTCGCGACGTGTGCCAGCGTTAACAAGATAGGCCAGAAATTGAGGCCAGCGAGGGGATCTAATTTCTTCAGGACAGTTTTATCGATCCCGAATCTTGAGAAGGTATTTACGTAATTACCGTGGAACCTCGATAGTTGTGGGAAAACGGAGCTTGAAAATTACTGCAGGTATCGAGATATTCGTGCAACTATCGAGGTAAGTCCAACAAGGAGACCCAGTTACGCATTATACACCCACTAGTGGAGCCACGTTTGCTTCGTTTGCGTTTGTAAGCGGAAAGTATTGTTTCGTCCCTCATCCGTGCAGCAAAAAGAAATAAAATGTTGAATTTATTAACAGCGAACAAGGTGAAAAGGGATCGATAATAAAAGAGAAGTAATTTTTATCGCGTATGGAATTTTATGCGTTTTCGTTCGGCGCTCCACGCATTTTAGAGCGAAAAAAATGGTCGCCGATAGCGTCTGCCCTCTATCGGCGATGCAAGGAAATTGCGTTTCAATCTCGTTTTTCTAGAGGGCTTCGAGTTTCTGTAAAAAATAATACATTAGTAAAAACACAGAAATATAGATACGAGTGAAATAATAGAGGAAAAAAATACACTGCAATTGAAACACGAGAAAAATGAAGGAAAATATAAATCGAAAACGTGGAATGAAATTCTTTCTACAGGGGCGCACCGTTTACGAGAGAATTGACTTTGGAAATATCGATACGAGTATAATTCGCGCGATTTTCTTTCCACGCTTTTTTTACGCTTCTAGTGAAACTCCCACGTGCTCCGAGAAGTTTCAAAATTGATTTTTTTTTTCGAAAATGGAGCATCCTGAGAAAAAATTCTATCGACTGGTACTCGATCGTATTATTCTTTACGGGGCATCCTGTACGAGGACAAGTCAGCCAACGTTACAATCTTTCCTTTTCAAGAGGAAGAATATTTTTCGAACACGTTAATATCGTTGATATTCGAGACCGTTATATTTTTAGGAGGAAAAATAATTTTGTTCTCTCCTGTATTAATTATCTCTTTTGAGTAACTTCCTTCTTCGACCGTTTCGACAAGAACGTTTCGCGTGTTGACGTTACGCGACTCGTTTCTTTGGAGAGAAACCGGCTAAAACCGTTAGGAAACCATCGAGCTGGCTAATTAGACAGATTAGCGTATCGCGACGTGTCTACGCGTTATTGTACGATTTCTGTTTACCGGTATAACCCGTGCTCTCTAATCAGGTGGACAGAATCGATATTTTGCAATTAATGCTCGGGGACAAGTTGTACGTGCCTGGAGACGTGAATTGGGATTACTATGGAAACAAGACCGAGGGATGGATGGTTCAGGATCTGGTGGATATGGCGGAGAAAGCTGTGTTCGCTGCTTGGAAACGTCACGGTAACGAAATTTCTCGAAATCGTGTTCAGTTTGTATCTATTGCTATTAATTATCGTTTAGACGCTAAATACACGTTAATTCCAATCTCCTCGAAGTACGTTTTTCAGCACCAAAATCTAAGAGATAACGTATTTATTTATGTTTGCTCAATTCGAGATTCAAGCTTTTAGCACGTTAAAAGTAGAAAAAAAGAAACACGAAAAGATCAATTTTCAGAATTCAAAATCCCCCATTTTTTTAATTTTCAAAATTTCTTTTCTTTCGTAGTTCACGATACAGTTATTTTCGTACTGATTAGAATGCTGTTTGGTTTTTTTCATTATCTCACCTGAAATTATACAACTCTTGTAATTTTTGTTATTTTTATTTGTAAAAAATCGTGAATATAGTGTAAATATGGATAAGTATGTGTATGGAAACTCCGTACCGAAAACTCTTATGGTTTCTTTGGAAAAAAGTCAAGTATAAGTCGATGTTTTTAGACTAGAACCCCTCTAAGATCGAAAATTATCGTTTCACGTACGACGTGAAGATTTGTTCTTATAAATGTTGAATATCACGCGGTTGAAGTATACAATGTAACTTGATACGACCACTCGATACGAAAGAACATTTTACTGCAAAAAGTATATATTTTAACATTTTCAACGAGTTAACACTTTTTACCGAATATTTAGTTTTAACTATTCACCAAATCGGTGAAAAGTAGAAGACGATATATAGTACGTTCATTAAGAATTAATATACGTAATTTTACTCTACTCGTGGAAGTGCAATAAATTTTATTTGCAATAAAAATGTATTTCGGTGCAAAGACGTGTTCATATTTTTTCGACAAATGGAAGTAAATTTCTCTTCTATCTTATGCACGATCGAATACTTATCAGCAGCGTGTATACACTAAAAGGAAAATAGAAGGTAAAAGTGTACTAACAGAGAAATTGTTAATAATTTCGTAAAATTGAATGAAACCATACGACCTCGAACCATGGAGATGATCGTGTGGTTGAACTTTACGTAGAATTACCCACTCTGAGGGTACTCCCATCTGAATACCTTCTTTTTTCTATCAATTGTGGTCACGCACAGTAGTCGATTGAAATTTTATCTTGGCAATAAGCGCGCGTTGACAATTGTATCACTGTTGATTTGCTCGTGAATAAAAGGTGCCACGAGGCCGCCAGTCGTTATCACGGAAGAGGACGTGTCGATCGCCCTGAAGAATTGTACACCGATGTCTTTGCAAGGTATACAATTGTACAAAGGCGGGAGTCACGTCTGGTCGGATATCGGGGGTCTGTCAGAGGCGAAAAGGTCTCTTGTGGAGATTCTACAATGGCCGTTGAAGTATCCAGAGATATTTAAGAAAGCTCCGATTAAGCTCCAAAACGGAGTTCTGTTGTACGGTATGCCAGGAACCGGGAAGACTATGCTGGCCAAGGCGATCGCCAACGAATGCGGTGTCAACTTGATCAGCGTGAAGGTACTCGTTGAAAATATGTTTTTTCTTTATAATAAATTGGTTGTTCGTATATCGGTATTCTTTCAACGAGAAAAATAAATTCCGCGCGCAAAGAGCGCCAATTAGCGCTGTACGAAAGAATTATTAATCGTTTACCATCACGGTTGTTCCAAGTTCTCTGTTAGTGGACTATGAAGGAAATTATGTTTCTCCCGTATATAGAGAGGACGAAATAACGGGAAAAAATAACGCAAAAATTAAATCGTGGTTATAATTCTTTGGACTTCATCGAATAATTGTAACGATGGGAATACACTTGTCTTTCAGGGTCCGGAGTTGCTGTCAAAGTACATCGGTGTCAGTGAGGAGTCTGTCAGGAACGTGTTCGATAAGTATGCATCGTTAACGAGTGAATCTAAAAACGTAGATGTCACGTTACTCAAAATTAATATCTTTTTCTATTGATCAGAGCTCTTCGTGCCAAGCCTTGTGTTCTGTTTTTCGACGAATTCGACAGCCTCGCTCCCAGGTGAGTTAATCGCTCGAAGTAGATTCGCTCGTTAATTATAGATAGTTAACGTCCCACCGTATCTTCTCTGTGATTAATTCCAGACGAGGTCACGACAGTACCGGGGTCACCGACAGAGTAGTGAACCAATTGTTAGCGCAAATGGACGGCGTGGAAGACAGAGAAGGTGTAGCTGTGGTAGCAGCATCTTCGAGGCCCGATTTATTGGATCCAGCTCTATTGAGACCCGGACGTCTCGACAAGGCGTTGTATTGTCCGCTACCGGAAACGGTACGGGTTTTTTAAACATTTAATTTCGCGATTTTTATATCTCTCTTTACGAGGAATCGAAACTGTGAATTGGCGACAAGATTTTCCTCGTTGCTACCTCGACGAAAGTGAAAAGACAACAAGCACGAAATCTAGTAATCTTTGGAGGAAATATCATTAATGGATAACGATTGTAGATATCAATATTGCAGAAGAGTCGATCGCGAAACAAGGTGGTTAAAGTAGTAAAGGGTAAAATAAATGGAGAAATACAAAATGTGAGGCAGAAGTTTTTATTTTTACGAGACACGATTAAAATTCTATTTCACGTGTACACGGTTTTTAGTCCATTTTAAGAAAAATAAAGAAATATTCTTTAGCGAGATGATTTTTTAAATTGCGCAGGCGGACAGAGAGGAGATTTTGACCGCACTCTGCAAAACCCAGAACATAGACTTAGTTGAATTAGATTTGAAGGAATTGGCGGAGCTTAGTTCCGGTTTCACCGGGGCAGATTTGAACGCTGTGATCACACAGGCCAGATTGTCGGCTTACGAAGATGCGGTCGCCAAAGCTCCTGTGAGTAAACGGACAATATTTTTTTAAACAAAGACCAATTTATTTTCTCCTTAATTTTATATTCTCTCGATAAAATTACGGCGCTCGATATAAAAAGAGGGCGGGCTGCTTTCTTAAATTAACACGCAAAGAAAGCTTAAATCTACACTCTCTAAATCAGACTAACACTTTAATACTTTTGAGCAGTGTACATTCTTGTGGTATCGCTCAAAAGGATAAGAGGCTCTTGTGTAACTTGCATTTCACTTAAAAACAAAGTACTATTGTAGAATCTTCAACAATTCATTTTATAGCAAAATCCTCAGCAGTATGAATTATCTGGACCGCTCTAACCCCTTAGTACTTTTGAGCAGTGTGCATTCTTACGGTATCAGCTAACCAAGAAGATAAGGGACTATCGTGTAATTCGTCTCCCACCTAAAAACAAAGTACTGTTGTAGAATCTTCAACAATTCATTTTATAGCAAAATCCTCAACAGTATAAATGATCTGGACCGCTCTAACCCCTTAGTACTTTTGAGCAGTGTGCATTTTTACGGTATCAGCTAACCAAGAAGATAAGGGACTATCGTGTAATTCGTCTCCCACTTAAAAACAAAGTACTATCGCGATATCTTGTTTCGTTTAATATCAGAATCCTCGGTGTCGGTAAACGATCCCCCGTCGCAAACGATTCCCAATCCTCGCCCCGTTTCCCCGTTAATCGAGTTACTCCGGAAAACTAGAGAAACGAATCCACGTTGAACGCGGCTAGAAAACAGCTCCCCTGTTCCTAACGATCGTTTCGTTTTGTTGCGCGCCCCGTCGTATCTCTCTCTCCTGCAATAATGAAAAGCATTTTAGCGCGACTCCGGCCGAGAATCATTTGTAGGGAGCTTCCGAAGTAAGATAGTGCGTAATGATGATAATATCGTTAGGTGTATACCCCGTCTATGTATATAGAGTGCCGAGCTAGCTAGGTGGGTAGGTGGCGCGATATAACTGAGGAAACGTAGACCAGGTTTATTAGCGCACGCTGCCGAGAGCACCAGCCATCCCCCATCTCGCTCCACTTCATCCTGGCCTACGCCTCGCTGAACGTCGAGGGGGTTATTATCTTATGCGTTATAATGATACACGGTTTAGGGCCTGCAGCAGTCCTGCAAAATCGAAAGGCAGACGCTCCTGATGTCGACACTCGCGTCTCGATTCGAAGATGTCTCGCAACGAATCGAAAACCCAAGCTTTTTCTTTGTTCCTTGGAGATACACCGAGTCGCAATGGGTTCGTTGCAATCCACGCCTACGTCCAGGAGCACGAGTTGGACAACTTGTGTACTTTGTAAAAAAGAAACGAACACCGTTTGGAGAGACACGTAAATTGTTCTCGGTGTAGATGTTGTATTTTTGTCGTTAATACGACCTTTTCAGTGTGGCTCATTTTTATATTATTTTTAGGGATTACCGTTAAATAAATGTGCTACTTCTAAACCTCTTTAAAATAAAAGAGTAACGACC
This sequence comes from Ptiloglossa arizonensis, assembly GCF_051014685.1. NCBI lineage: Eukaryota > Metazoa > Arthropoda > Insecta > Hymenoptera > Colletidae > Ptiloglossa > Ptiloglossa arizonensis. The sequence goes on from NC_135052.1 coordinate 17,300,891, forward strand.
TCTTTAAAATAATAATAAAATTACTAAGAGTAGGGAAATGGTGTACTGATATTTCTAACGGTGAATTTGAATGATATTTTTTGTTTCATTTACACGTTCAGCCAGTGTTCATAGTACCTATGGTCCAAACTTCTTCCACATCTTCTCTTGAAACAGAAAAGATTTGCTACACTCGATGTGTACATATAATCTTTGTTAATATAAATTGACAACTTGGAACCGATACTTCTGAACCAATTCCTCTGTTCACGTTCAATTTACCGCGAAGTGACTCGCGATATCGAATGTTTGTAAATAACAAAAGTTCGATCGTAGGACCAGTGTCGACTAGATATTATCCTCTCTAGAAGCTCTCGATCTCTTGGATCTTCTTGCACCTTTTTTCACCATTCCGTGTAAACGTGAATCGAGACTCTAGATTCAATTTTGCGGTAAAATAAATGTCAACGTTTGCGTTTCGACGCTTTATAATCGGTCCAACGCGTACAGGGAGTAAGCGCCACGTTTTGTGGAGGGAGTCGGGGGACTATTAATTAACTTCCTACGGTGAAAACAAAGTTACGTCGGCACTTACCTACCGGAAGAACACGAATATCCAAACTGTGCGTCTAATTAGCGAGCGAGTTCCCCGAGCGCGACGCGTTTGGAGAGAAACGCGTCTTTACGGTGATAAGCGATATCGTCTATAGGTATATTTGCACGGTGTTTCGCGTTTAAAGGGGTAATTAATGCGTTTGCTCGTTCAATCTGATCGCAGAGTGGAAAAATCGAAGCGACGGACATCGTGGTTCTCCAAAGGCATCTCATCGATTCGGTCAAGTCTACTCATCCCTCGTTGTCCACCACCGAGAAGGAAAAATACAAAAGAATGTGAGTGTTTATCGAAACGTTTCATTCGATCTATGTTTATCACTGACGTTAGTTTTGTTGCAGATACGCCAGGTTCGCGGGGAACAATAATTTCACGGAGGACATGTTGAAGAATCAAAAGACTACATTGGCATGAGTTTGAATACTGTTAGGATTTATACTATTTTTTATACGAGTAGATATTAAGAATTAGGGTGATTGCGGAGGAGGCTTAGGGATTTCTTTAAACGTGGTAATAAAAGATCGCATTTTGTAACAGAATATTAAATCCAGGGTATATTGGATTTAAGAACATTGGAAGGAAACAGTTCTTACTTTTAGTTTTGCATGTTGGGAAGTGTGAAAGTATGTAGAGAGTAGGTAAGAGTGTAATAAGAGTAGAAGGGGTATTACCAAGTGGTAATTAGAGGTACTGTTTGATATAATTAAATACGTACTGTATTTTTGTAACAAAGGGGTGAAGATTGTTTCGGGAAAAATATCATTCCTACCGTAAACGTGATATTTTTTTCAATGTGATTATTTTTCTATTATTCTTTTTTAAATTTCTACGGATTTAAATTATCCTGTTGCGTAATAAAATTTGGATTTTTTTTCTTACTGCAACGGTGACGTAACCTCTTGATGTTTCCTTTCGACAGGTTCACGTGCAATAGTTGTCTACTTCTTTTACTATGTAAATTATCAAACGGAGAAATATTTCTACAAGTCTTTCGATAAGTTCGCAACAGTTTCAGATTCACTCACGATAAGTGTTCTAACGTTTCTAAACAGGAGGTTATACCTATGATAAACGAGCATCGAACAAAATTGATATCAATATAAAAAATAGATACATAAGAACACATGGGAGGGGGTCGAAATTTAAAGTCAATAAACATCAGAGCAATTTTTTACTTTTTATTCCTCCGAGTCCTTCGATAAGTGTGTAACAGTTTCAGATTTACTCACGATAAGCGTCTCTATGCTTCTAGACAGGGATCTAGATATAATATTGAGCTGTTCGGAAAGTAATTTCATTTTTTTCTGCTGAAAATGAAACACGATTTTTTTAGAGCGTATAAACATTTTATTAAATTATATATTCTCCATTTTGGAAAACGAAATGACTTTCCGAACAACTTAATATTCACAATGTACGAGTATCAGACAAAATTGTTATCGATATAAAAATTAGGTACATAAAAACACAAGGGAGGGGGTCGAGATTTGAAAACAATAAACATCAGAGCAATTTTTTACTTTTCATTCCTCCGAGTCCCTCGATAAGTGTCCAACACTTTCAGATTACCCCACGATAAGTGTTCGGTTACATCCGCACGAGCGTGTTCGCGCGATAACTCTCGTGGAAAATAACAACGATCAATGGGTCCCCTTCGATCTTTGTGTCGCCGGTGTTATTTTCGTTTTCATTTTTCATTCTCCCGTGTACACGGGATGGTTGCGCATCCTAGAAGCGGCAGAACTCGAGGGGCACCGCTTTTCCTCGTTTAGCCGAGTATAAGCGTAATCCGGATGCCTGCGTCTCTCAAGAAACTCAGCCTCCAGCGGCGTCGTTCCGCGCCAGGCGTAGCTTAACAGCACGGGCACAGCGGCACCGAACTTTTCGTATTAATAATCGGTATAATAATTAGTATTTTCATGCGCGACTTAGCAGGAAGGACGCGAGCTCGCGTCCCCCTCCACCGTACCCCCCCCCTACCGCGAGAGACGCGAGCGCTGAGGGACGAGGAAGGGGCAGAAGAGCGAGCGAGCTCTGAACTTCGGTGGATCTTGATTTTAAGTTCGGGCGAAGGAGGCGCATATTTCACCGCGCTAATGTCCCGCCAGATAAACTACAATATTAGCTGCCTTCGCCCGTGATTTAATTTAACTTTGCCCCGGCGCGACATCCGCCTCTAGCTTTCGGCTGCCTCGGCTTGGTTAACCGACGCCCCCTTGCCCCCTTCTTCTGCCGCTCCACGCCTGTCGACATGTGTTTCTGGTTTATAGTTTTGAGGGTTGGATAAGTAGATTCTAAAGAAATTATATCCTGCTCGGAGTAACCACGATCTCGTTCCTCCTTCTTTGAATCTCTTCCGGGGTTTGGGCTGGGGGGTACGTATGTACACGTTAGTTTCAGAGATTTTCAACGCTGAGTCCGATTTTCTATCTTTATTTCGACTCGTTCGAATCTCGAGCGAAAGAGAAGAATGTTTTAGAATCGAGTTTAGTAGGATTTTGCTACGAAATTAATGTTAAAATTAGTGCTCGTTTCTCGTCTAGGATAGAAATTTCACGATTGAGTTCGTGCGTTCGTATCGTGGCCAATTGGGGGATTTTATTGTGGTTTGTTGATTAATAAGTGTTTGGTGCCCTATTTTGTACAATCTTGACCTTTTTGACGAATTAATTTAAAGATAATTCAACTTCATCGAGGACAAATCAATTCGTCCAATAGTAAACCTGTGTTCTCGTGCAATTAAGAAATCGAATTACAAAATTTACTCGCAATTTTTGTGATTCGATTTTTCAAGAACAGAGAACATAAGTATTTTAAGATACTTTGAAAATTGTACAATAGATACCCATCTCCGCGAAGATGAATTTCTGTAGTCAAGGTCGTTCGAAGGTTATCTCGATACCAATCTTTGAATTCAGTACGTAGAAATACACTGTGCAAACAAAATATGCAGTTTATTTTCACAAAACACATTCGTGACCTCCGAGTCTCGAGAAATGTGACCTTGAAAAGGTTGGTCCCAAATTTGACTCTTGTGTCGTCTTCGAAACATCTGTATTTAAAAATATTCATTATGGAGTACACTCGCTTTGAAGCTACGTTCATTTTATCCCTACAACGTTCGTACGAGTAAATTATATCCGCTTTACGATAGTTGAGGTTAGGTTTCAGTAACAACTTTTTCGATCCACTTCGTCTCACGCACACTTGTGCAGTTTTTTTGACGATTTTTAAATTCGAGTATCTGTATCTCACAATCAGTAACGATACTTGGCCGATAAACGAACCAAAGATTCCCCTGCTGGCGCCTAAATTTCACAAGAGAACGCTCGAAAAAGAAGAAAACCGATTTTCTCGTTTTTAATCGTTATTTTCGCTCTGTCGTCGTTTCGCATTTTCTCGAAAGTGTTCCATTGACCCCAACTCCTCCCACCCCGTTCAACAAGGACTTCCGAATCCGTGACACAAGAAACCGGGGACACCGGTGAACGCCGTGGCAAACAAACTTGCGCTCGCGATTATTATCCAGAAGAATTAGGATGGCATTCAGCCCCGTGGAAATCATGGCGGCATTGTCGTGTACACTTCGAACCCAGGGACCGATGCTTCTCCTCGTTCCATCTGCGCGGAGGTTCTCTCCTCCAGCTACGTCGTGTCGAAGAAAAGTGGTGGAACGAGAGAGCCGGTGAGACGTCGCCAGTCAAGTTTTCGAATGTCAAGGTAACGAGATTAGCAGGACGAGAAATGGTAATCAGGAATAAAAATGCTACAACCGACGGCATTTACGCTAACTAATCTTCTTCAGGAGGCGCGGCGCTAACGGAGTTAGGACCAGCCAGCCCCAGCATTTCTCCGGGGTTTTCGTCGCTCGGCCGGCTTGTTAGCCGGATAATTGGCCATTTTTATGCTAAGTAGACCCGCGGCTGTTACGGCTGCTCGCATTTTCGTTTCCGCCATTCTTCTAGCCGCTCTTCTCGATTGATTGTCGCCAAGGTTTTGTCGTTCCCGACGTAACGCGACTCGGTTCGTCTGAAGTTCGAGAACACCGGGATCATTCCTGACAATCGAAGGTATTGTCTCCCGTTGAAAGTTCGGGACATCCGGTCAACCGAGTCGAGAACTTATTTTTCCCCCTATTTGAGCACCGCGATTCGAACTTTTGTTCATTGCGCGCCGGTGGATCTTAATCATTGAAACGTATACACGAGGAATTAACTTGTGCGATGACTCGACTATGCGCGAGTTAGCTTTGAAGAGTATAGTCGAGTTTGTAATTTGTAACGTAAGACAAATAAATATTTATGGTATTGTCTTTCGGGTTGGTCACTGTTCTATCTCTCGTTTGATTTTGTATGCGTTGGGAACGAGAATGAGAGCGAGTGAGAAACATTAAAAGGCAATGGGGATAAGTTTGTGACAACTTGACAGGGAATGTTAGGTAATTTTATTTTCAAACCGAAGAACGAATCTTTGAAACGATTAAGACGTCTAAAGTTTAATGTTTGACGAGATTATGAGATCCAGGGAGGGGGACACATTGTGACAACCTGAGAGGGAATACTGAGTAACTTTACTTTTAAACCGAACCGGTTCAATTATTTCTGTATTAATTTGTAATATGGTAGTTAGGGGGCTTTAATTTGAGGCACACTGGATCGTTTTAATTTTTCTGTCGAAAGTATCGTCCACTTATTGTTAACGAATCTACTTTTGGGTCGGTCGTATATTTCGATCTGGTTCGCCCTTCCTTTACTTTTTTCTGTGCTGTTTCCCTCTATCTCGCGGTCGGTACAAGATAAGGCAGTAACGGCGGTCGGTGCCGTGGTAAGGCGATTACTGAATCGCGGAAATGCATTTCTCTGGTCAAAGTACGAGTCCACCTTTGTGGCAGCGGCTACATGGAAGAAAAGGACTTTCTCGAAGGATCCCCTGTGTTCCAATTCTTCTCGTCTAACAAAGCGAAATTGGACCGTGACAGAGTGCATTTTGCAACGAATTTCATCTTATCAATTTTGACAAAAGACTTCCCTAGTACCGTCAGATATACATACACATATGGAACATCCCAAATGGGATACTTTTTGTTGAAATTTCGATACGTTGTAGATTCCAGCTATAGAAAAATATGGGTAACTGCTCTCTTCCAATTGATACAGTGATCATCAAAGTTTAACAGTGGTAGAAGGAAACTTTTTTTTTTCAATTTAAATTTATTTCAAGCGTAGAAATCTTCGTGTATTTTTAAGAGTCGTTTAAAATATTGACAAATCATTGTCCTATAAAGTGTAACCATCAAACTTATTTTAGTGTGTAATATATATTTTGAAGTGTAATAGAAATTATTTAATGGATCTCTCTTAGTCACCAGAAGTTAATATTTTTCTCTCTTTGTCTCTCTCTCGTCCAGAAAATTTCAGAGGAGATTGTAATACAAATCACTGCTCTATAAAACCGAATTACAAATTTAATTCGTTGACCCTCAAACAAATCCTTAACATCTCCGATTTTCCTTATGCTATAAGAAAATTGACGAGGTGTAACAGGGACGGTTTAATCGATCTTTCTTCGTCACTGAAAATTACAGCTCTCTCTCTCTCTCGTCGAATTTCGAAATTAAAAAAATTTCAGAGAAGATTAGAATATAAATCACTGCTCTATAAGCCAGAATTACAAATTTAATTCGTTGACCCTCAACTAAATCCTTAACATCTTCGATTTTCCTTACGCTATAAGAAAATTGACGAGGTGTAACAGGGACGGTTTAATCGATCTTTCTTCGTCACTGAAAATTACCTCTCTCTCTCTCTCTCTCGTCGAATTTCGAAATTAAAAAAAATTGAGAGAAGATTAGAATATAGATCACTGCTCTATAAGCCAGAATTACAAATTTAATTCGTTGACCCTGAAATAAATCCTTAACATCTCAATTTTCCTTACGCTATAAGAAAATTGACGAGGTGTAACAGGGACGGTTTAATCGATCTTTCTTCGTCACTGAAAATTACAGCTCTCTCTCTCTCTCGTCGAATTTCGAAATTAAAGAAATTTCAGGAGAAGATTGGAATATTTTCCCGCGGTGTACGCAGCGAATCACATTCGCGACACTTGATGCGAAACAATTTCGCGACGGCGGCCGCAATTCGATCCCGGAATTACGCGGCCGCCGGCTGCCGGTGGTCGGGCGGTGGCGTTGCAAAAATACAGGATGGAAATGCAGAACAAGGAGGCAAAATCCATCTAGTGATTTCACAGGCAATTATGCCGTGGCGCCGCGTTGGCCGGGTTACTCTTATTTAACGCCAATGTGCGCCGAGATCACGGCTCGACGCCCTTGCACCGTGATCCCATTTGCGCGAAATTGTCAATGATAGAATGGCAGATTGAAAACTCGACATTCAGCGTTTCCCTTCCATTCTGGGTTTACCTTTTTCTACAAACGGGGGGGCCCGCCATCTCCCGTTCCCGTCTTCGTTTTTCGTCGATGTCTCGATTACTTTCGGTCGACGAATTGTTTTACGACATTTCTAAGGACAAATCTATCAGATTTTTGTAACAGCTCCATTGGCGACCCCGAGAAATTAACGAAATATTAAAAAGATGTACAGTGGCTCCGAAAAATTATTCGTACACTGTATTGTAAGGAAATTCTTTTTACCCGTAAGACCGATTTTAACGAAAGTTCACGCGCACGCAGAGCGTAATAGTTCAGAATTTCTTTAAGAAGGTGAAATCAAGTTTTGGAAATTAGTGAACTTATTGGAGTTTTTGAACGATTCATTATCTCGAAATACAGTGGATAAAGTTTCGAGTACTATAAAATTTAATTTGGAAGCGTCGTTAACGAATTAACAGTATGGAGAATTTTACATTTTATTGGCTATTTTCTTCTATAAATAAGTTTTGTGAAAATAAGATGTACAGGAGTTGGAAATCTATTTTTTAAAGTATATGAAACATTAGAGTGAAGTGAAATTCATATTATACTACATTAATACATATTAACGGTAACTTATCGTATTATATACAATAACGTAATAATCTACAATGTAGTTAAACCGTATTTAGCATCGATTCCGATATTCCAAGATTACAATGAAAATAATAAAACATTCGACCTAGAGAAAAGATTAATAACCATTGCATACCATCTTACTGACATGACACGTAAGAGAGTAACAATTACATTAATTGTTGCGAATAAATATTTTTGCAACGATCCACTGTTCCGACATTGAAGCGGTCACAGTGGCAAAATCGCGCTGTCTAAAATCGTGCTCGGAGGACAAACGTTCTCCGTAAACACTGGAGATTCTGTCCATTGGGGGACAGGGGGAGGGGGCGAGAGTGCCGATATCCCCGCGAGTTTCTCTGATAAATTGCACTCGAAACGTAGCCAGTCGATCCCTCGGAAGTGTCGACGGTACCTCTCGGTGTCGGTTGAATCGAATGAAAAGAAAGCAGCGATAACTCGATTATCAGAGACCCGGATAAATAGACGGTAGCCAATGCGATTTAACCGAGAATGAGTGCTCGCCACTCGAACACACCGAATGTCCATGAGCTGCATTGCAGAGGTATGTATCTTCCGGTAACGTTCTTATTGTTGCAATCGTTCGATCGATTCGATAAGTGCTCCACACTTTACGGAATCGATTCTATTAAAATCGGTCGGATCGCCACCTTTCGTTATAACGATTAGGGTAGTCGTTTGTTGACGAATAACACTAAATTTACAACGGTCACCGTTTATTCAAACAAAGTCATCGATATTATAGTGGCTCTACAGATACGAATAATTATCGTTCAATATAGACTTTTTATTATTTATTTATCCCAACGACAATTTATTCTTTCGATTAGAATCATTCCACTTGGTATATTTTCTTCGATTGTTACTCTTTTAATCATTCTTAAAGTCATACGTAGTTTCTCGTCTGTCTGAAAAAAATTACTTCTTTTAAATTGTGTCACCTTAGAAATTAGTGCGACGTTTAACTCGGCGTCTGCGGATTATTCCAAGCTCGATGATTCAGAAGCCGTGCGCGGAATATTCCGCTTCTCGATGGAAATGGGTTAATTTGACCCATGTGTAATCTCTATTTTTGAAACTCAAGTGGTTTTTCAATACCGGTCCAGAAGCGATACATTAGGTTTCATGGTGCAAATTTACATTTGTGTAATCTCTATTTTCGAAAGCTTCTTCTCTTTCTCCTCTTCTTCCATATCGGTTCGAAAACCACACGCGAAATATTCTACTTTTCTTTCCAAGCAGATTAATTCGCATTTGCATAAACTTTATTTTCGAAATACAAATTTCTTTCAATACCAATCTAAAAACCTCCTACAAAATACTCTATTTTTCCTTGCAAATGGATCAATTCACATTACTACAATCTTTATTTCCAAAACCTAAATTTGGTATTCAATACCAATTTAGAAGCCTCCTACTAAAATACTCCACTTCTTGCAAATGGATCAATTCACAACAGTACAATCTTTATTTCCAAAACCCAAATTTGTTACTCAATATCAATTTAGAAGCCTCCTACAAAATACTCCACTTCTTGCAAATGGATCAATTCACATTACCACAATCTTTATTTCCAAAACCCAAATTTGTCATTCAACACAAATTTAGAAGCCTCTTACAAAATACTCCACTTCTCCTTGGAGGTGGATAAATTTACAACAGTACAATCTTTATTTCCAAAACCCAAATTTGTTATTCAACACAAATTTCGAAGCCTCCTAAAAAATACTCCACTTCTCCTTCCAAATGGTTCATCCCGCGTCCGTGCGATCTCCACTTTGAAAAGTCCCCCCTCTTTTTCGCTACCGGTCCAACGATTCCGACACGCCGAACAACCGAGCGGAAAGATCGTCGCGCAAGTCGTTCGGCGGTGGTCGTCACCCTTCTGGCGGTCCAGCGGCAGCTCACTCCCGCAGGCCAGTAGGCGATCTCTGGCGGATCCATTGACAAGGACAGAGGTCGTAGCCGGGCGCCGCTTTCGGCGCCGCTGTCTCTCTCTGTCGCGATATTTACGGGGCGTCGAGGCGTGGGTAACGCTGTTTGCCGCAATTTCTTGTTTCCATTAGGTTGGCCGGCCTGCGGGGTAAATTCCACCCTCGCTGGCCCACCTACCCTTCCTGCGGGCTGGGTTGCGCAACTTGGACGGCGAACGGGCGAGAGAGAAGGAGGAGGTAGGGTGCGCGCGGGCAAAACGAACGGTGAGGGGCGGGGGGGACCGTCGACAGGGGCTTCGGGTTTCAGGGGAGCGGGGGGAGAGAGGAGGGGGGTTGGATTGGGCGACACAACCCGGCAGGAGGGAAATGGTGCACACACAGGCCTTGGCTTCCACTGTGCGCGATCAAATGACGCGCGCCAGCGCCCACAATAACTGCCTCTTCACGCTTCGCTCCTATCCCATTCCGGCCTCGAGCCCCTTCCGCGAGTGTTCGACGATCGAGGATCGAGGATCGGACGTCGACGGGGACGACACGGCTCTCGTGGCTTGTTTTCCCCGGACGAACGAACCGACTGGCTTCTAATCGTTCCCGGGGGTAAGTGGACAAGACTTGGCCGGGTTTACGGTACCAAGCCGCGTTTCCACATGCGCGTTACACGACCCAGACCCCGGAAAAGGGTCGCCTTTTTCCTACGAGTCCCACTTGAATCGCGGAGCGGTTCTTTCGGAGCTTTTCTCTACGAGCGGAGACACACTTCTCATCTCGTTGGACAACAAATTTAAACAAATCTTTAGATCCTTAGAATCTTAAACAAAAGGACAACTAGCCGAATAAATCTCTAATCTCGCAAACGCTCTATTCCTAATCGAAGTATATTTTTATCTTACGTACAATAAATCATACTCTCCATTTATCTTAAAATTAACCAATTAAATCCGTCGCATCCCTTGACGCTTAGAATTGCAAACGGTTAACAAACGATGTCATTAACGTCGTTTTGTATCGAGCCGGGTTACAGTTTTATTTTACACGGGAGTGAATCACATTCACGATTTCCTTTAACAACGATTCGTAATTCTCGAACACCGTTACAGAGTATCAACTTATTTAAAGTATCCAGCGTAAAAGTGCAACCTCTTGGATCGTCTTTTAAAATTGCTGTTTGCCCTCGGTTAACCGTTGGTCCGACTGAAAATCGCGTAGAAAAAGACTCCTCGTGTAACTAATACGAACGAGGACGGGCATAATTTCTGTTTTTAAATCTCGGGCCATACTTACCGCCAGTAATTGAATTCTTGGCCGAGATTACTTTAGCTTTCGCCATTTACTTCAGCTGGAGCATCTTGCAGCGGAGCCCCGACGATGGAGGCTCCTTCAGCCACGGTTCAACCCCGCGGGTTATTTAAGATAGATTATTATTCTCCGAGCCAAGTGGTGGAGGGCATCAGCGAAAATGAAAACGCTATCATTTACAGGGAGATTAATTGCCGCGAATCACTTTATCCACGGCTACCTTTCCGCACCCCTTTCTTAGCTTTTCTCGCTCGAACGTTTAATGGAGCCCGTTGTTGCTCGACGTTGCTGTTCTTAGGATTAATCGTCGTTCGGTTGAATGCAATATTTGTTAACGCGATATTCGCGCGATTGTTTCGGTTCAATCGGGTGCATCATTTCTTTTTATCGGTCCTCTTTCGAGAGTCTTATCGATCGCGCTCGATTAATAGAGGGTACAGGTATAATATTAATCGCATTTCCTATTGCACGATCGAAACTTTAAAAGTTGATTAAATTTACGTATCAGAGATTTTTAACACTTCGACCGAACCGTTTTGAAACGTATATTTGGATCGAGTACGGATCGTCCGGTAATCTTATAATTAATATTTCTATTAGTTCAATAGAGTCGATTATATATTTCTGTTTGAAAAGAAAACGAGACTGTTACTTCAACGTTTCTCGTCTTTCATTTAAAATATTCGTCACGAAAACGATTAATATTTTTCGTTGTTTCAATAGAAACGGTTATACAGTTTCTTTCGAAAATATTATTCCAACATTTTCCACGAAAATATCTTAAAACACAAGTGCATCTCATGCTCAGAAATATTTTCAAATAGCTTTACACTCATTAAAGTACAATACTATCTCAAATCATTGAAACATTTCGTAAGTGGCATTCCGTCTTTGATCCCCGACATTTGATCCCTGAATTGTTAGCAAAAATGTTTCCAGAATCTTTCGCTTTCATTGAAAATTGTCTACCCCTTCCATCTCTTCCGTATTGAAACTCTTGTTCGCTGCGTAACCCGCAAAAGAGTCTTTTATCCGATGAAATTTAACAAAAAATTTACATCACGGCGAAACACGGGTACGGATTAATCGAATAAACTTTTCAAAGCGGACCAACGTAAAGTTCATTAAAAAAAACGATCGTAAGGACGCGCGTATAAAGTTCGCGAACTTATTATCCTCCGTACGAGGATTAAAAGTGCACCGATTCATACTTGTAAATATTCTTCGAAACAAGCGGAGACGTCGATATAATACTATACGTATATAGAAAATATGTGTAATGCATAATATGCGCAAGCATAAATATGCTTGCGGGCAAGAATAGCATTACATCAATCGACGAGTCGAACGCATACGCTCTCGTAATGGGCTAAAAGCTTTACAAAGCGTACGAATAGACAGGTGAAGAGGGGCGGGGGTGGGCAGGGGGTGGTTGGAGGGGGTAAGGTTTTGTCGACGGCGGAGCTTCGCTTCGCGACAAATCCCTCCTTTGTTGGCACCCGGGAAATAGAAGAGCGGAGCGAAGAGAGAAGAGAACGTTGCATTATATTTTGCCTCAGCTGCATATCCATTGGTGCATGGATTCCTGAGCTTGTATCGAGGACGGTTGTCGCGTGAAAAATAATTTGCACCCGCGACGCATCGTCGCGGGACCCGTTTCCCTCCCCTCCCTCAAGCCCCGTCGTTATCCACGGTAAGAACGACGCCGAAAAAATATACAAACCCAGGGAATCGTTGTCCCGCTATTTCTATGCCAGCGTTTGCGCTTTAGATTTTATTCTCTACGTTTGAAACGCCCGATTAATCGTGATCCCGAAAACTGTACAAGTTGTCGCGCAGAACAATGCACTTCTTTGAGTCCGATCGCAAGAACGGGGAACTCTTTTCTTTCTTACCACATGACTGTATTTAACTACTAACCAATTTCGTTTCTTCACGAATCTTTCTTGGTACTTTAATTATTGTTTCGTTCTTTATTTTTGTATCACTTCTTAAATTTGGGTGCCCTATGATAGCTCACAAGGGCATTATTTGCGATAATGTGACAATAACTGACGAATATTTGAGTTCTACGAAACAATTATCGAATCTTTAGTGTACCTCTGCTTGTTGCATAAGCAAGTGACCGGCCGTGTAGCTGGTCCCAGCTGTCAATTGCAATCCCTTCTGATGCGTTCGCTTCCAGAGAGAAATATTGCAAATAGAGAGGGAGGTATTTTTATCTCTGTTTCTATGGAAGTTACGAATTCCGAGATAAGAATCTCGGAGAAATACCTTCTCAGAACATGTCAGAAACCATCTTTTACTTCGAATCTCGATTAAATAGGTAAAAGTTGTCTTTGATCGAGACGATGTTTAGCTTATAAAAAATCAAGCTAGTAATGTATTGTAAACGGTTTTGAAAAGTATAATTATTTCCCTTTAAAGTGAACGAAACTGCATTAAAGAGGGATGATGTTTGACGAAGTTGCAGCCATTTTACGAAATCCTTGAATTTTTTGGGCATCCTAGTCTTTGCTTTTCTTTTGTTTCATTTCAATGCGTGTCTGTGCGAGCGAATGTCCCAAGAGCGAAATTGTGTGGTTTTTTGTTCTTTTGTTGTTTTTACAGAAATCGGGTATAAATCGTGGAGCATTAAACGGTATTAGGCGCGATTATTATTTTGTTTTTCGGGCTAATAAACGATCCAGGTGTGGGTGAAACGGCCTTTGAAACTCCGTTGACCGAAATAGTCTTTCTGATATCGGTCGAATCGAAAAACGTTTGAGCATTAAAACCGTATCGGATGCGTATTATTTCGTTTTCTCTGATAAACGGTTTAGAGAGGTGAAACACCTCTTCGTAGCTCGCCGATGGAATTAGTTTTTTAATCGAGATATCCGTTGGACAAAAGTTATTCGGTCCTTGAACGTGAAATCGTATCCAAATGGAATAATTTCGTTTGCGAAAATTGTCGAAAAATTCCCCCGTTCTTTCATTGTTTTATCCAACTGATATTAGGTTGTAGTTGAGATTATTTTTAATTACGACACGTGTGTAAATATTAACCGTTCTTTCGTATCTTCAAATAATAGAAGATTTTACTCTGCAGAGAAATTTTCATTCTTAAACTTACAACGTGAATCGCCACATTACAAAAATGATAGTTAAATACTACAAATGTTTCTCCATTGTGCGATATAGGATAAAATAAATATAAAATTGTCAAGTGTTGCCGATAGTCGACTTTTATATTTTACGAAAATCAATGGTTCTTTTCGCATCATATTTTGCACAAACTTTGGTCTCTTCCACCTGTCGTTCTATTTTCTTCAACGATACGATGCAATGGAAATTACGATTTGATTATTCGTAGATCAAGAAGGCTTCTCGAGCTATAGAATAGAGTCGATCGAGTAATATTCTATTTGATAAGCAGTTAAATAAGTTCCTCGAGAAATTGTGTAGCACGATGTACATATATATTTAATAAGAGTTTCCGTCGTTTCGAAAAATTGTCAGTGATAGACTCCGTAAACGATTGGCGGCACTTAACCATTTGCATATTTATGGACGAGTTACCAAAAGTGGATCGTCACAGAAACGATAATGACCGCGAGTCTGCTCGAGTTTGTATATTTGTCAAGCGATTTGCTCGGACCATTGCCGCTTTCCCAGCCGATGTCAGGTATCACGGTGACAATTTGCCAGCGTTATTACCTCTGATATCGATTAGAATCCTAATCGGAAAAACTGAATGGAATTTATGCCCGCAGGTTTACTCCGGAATATTTTCTTTAAAATTGTTCACGATGAAAGAGCTGTCGCAGCGATCGTTGATTTTTAATCTCGATTCAAATGTCACTCTTAATCTTAGACGAGATGTCAGTCAGGGAGAAGAATCTTTCAACGAAAGATAATATTTAAAATGACACGAAAATGATTTAAAATCATTCATTATGAGACATTCATTAATACGATATAAGAAGAAATTAAAATTTAAAAGAGTATTCTACTGTGTTGAATACATAAAACTTTTTTCATTCTTGGTAGACCTTGTTTGTTACTTTCTTCTATTAGTTAACATATTTTTCTTTGTATCCGTATTTTCTCCGACTGTTCTTTTTATCATTCTACCTCATTCTGTCCGAGTAGTTGAAGACTGTCCAAATGATTAATAGTGTTCCGTTTAAGGTAGGATTTACTAGATAAGCCTCAAGGCTTGCTAAGTATTGAGTTCAACTAACAGATCCGGAACGAAACGAAATAACATTACTATTTGTATCGATTTCTTTAATATGCTACAACTTCTAAACTGCTTGTTGAAATCTTACTATTGATATCTGTTATTTGGTTCGAATGACTCAATTACCAAACAATTTTTTCAATAACAAGTAACGAAAGTGTAACAAAGTGATAAAGGAGAAAGGAATCTTTCTAAATTACAAAAATTTCTACAATACTATACAATCATACATATTGGGTTGTTCGGAAAGTAATTTCGTTTTCCAAAATGGAGAATATATAATTTAATAAAATATTCATACGTTCTTAAAAAATTGTGTTTCATTTTCACCAAAAAAAAAAAAAAAACGAAATGACTTTCCGTACAACTCAATACCTATAAGTTAACACGAGACACCAAATTCGTTATAAGAAAGGGATTCCTAACAAAAAAGGAGAAGTAAACCGGAAAGAAGAGCAACGATATCGATCATCGCGTTCAATGTCGACCATTCCCGAAAAATCGTTTCCAAAACTCGAGAACCTTGAAACTGGGAACCGGTTCACCCAGTAGAATCCTCCCCACCGTTCGATTCCCCTCCAACGAGCCCGAAATCTCGTCTCGCGAGACGCTCCCGTTTATCCCGCGGTCAAGAGGATCCGGAAGTGGCGTGCAGAACAGTGGCGCGCGCGATCCTACCACCGTTTCCTCTGGAAACGAAAATTGGCCGTCCCGTGGCACCTGCCCCCACTCCCCACTCCGAGGTGCGAGCCGCGATAAGCCGGGTCCGCTGAGAATTGTCGAAAGGAAATAAAATCAATTCGGTGGTCGACCGCGGGCAGAAATAGTGCGCCCCCGTGGTTGTACGGCGAGAAAAAGAACTTCGGAGTGGGGGAAGTGTGTGACGGTGGCTGGAGAGGGGTGAGGGAGAAAGAGAAGAAGGGTGTCGCGGTTAGCGACTAGGGGTGGCGGAGTCGCACCGGTATCTGACATCGTGGAACCGGAAAGAGCGAGGCGGTCACTGGACTCGGTGGTAGGGGGAGTTACGAAGAAGGGGGAACTGGTGTAGGAAGAGGACAGGCGTAGGAAGAGGAGACCACGGAGAAAGAATGTGTGTACTGCATCGAAGGGGTGAGAGGGTGGGCACTTTCGAAATATCAATTTGAAACAGCCGCGGGTATAGGGTATGCGTCATACTTTCCACCGGCCATTATGGCCGGCTTTCCATTTTTATTTATATTTACCGCCGCGCGCGACACGCCGTCCCCCCTCCTCCGAACCAGCCGCGATTTTATATCCGTCGTTCTCGGGTCACCCGGTACACAACGCGCGGGGCGGTGGAGTGTGGGGAGGGGGACGGGGGACGGTGAATATCATCGCTAAAGGGGGAGAAAAAGGTACAACCGCGGCGAGCCACTCTACGCCCCCGATATTTTACGACATTTTGTTTCCAATCCGCGGTAGAAGGTGTCGGGGCATCATCGGGCATCGGGCCTTATTCGACGTTTATGGCGTTAAATCGTGACGAAGTGTTCCCGGAATGGCCCCTTCTGCCCGACCTTTTCTCTCCTTTTTCGTTTTACCTTCTTTTTTTCCTTCACCTTTCTTTTTTCCACTTCTTCGACTTTTTCTCCACCTTCCCTCGGACGACCGGCTGCTGCCAGACCTACGCAACGATTCTTCTTGCACGGGAAGCTGCGCGGAAAATGATTCCCGCTCGATCGACTTTCCTGCCCCCGTTTTCGTTCCCCCCCGTTTGCCACGAGGTGCACCCGGTTCGACGCGGCGTGATCTTTACCCGCGTTACTGGCTCTCCGTCGTGTTTACGAGCACCTGGGGACGAAAGCTTCTATCGTGAGGAATTTAAGAGCGATGTTAACCCATTGGATCCCGGTGGACGCACGAGGGAGAAAGTTGGTATACCACGTGCGGTGAACGCCCATAGGCGTTCGGAAATCGTGGTTAATTAACGTGTCGCGGAATTCCCGCATGGAGGGTGGTTCTCAAACTTTACGTTTCGCACCGAAGGCGTCGAGAACGAGGATCTCTCTATCGAGGGATAGTTTTATATTTGTTGAATATTTTGGATCGATTATTGGGTCGAAAAATGAAAAGGAATGATAGTTATCGAAAAGAAAAGAGAGAATGTTGGTAGTCCCTGTTCTTTTTATTGATTGATGTTACACTTATGTTACACTGGTTTGTTCTCTTAATCGAAACTAATGCAGGTTATCGGATAATTGATGTTTATTTACAATGTCTTTCTTGGATATACCGTGTGAATATTCGTAACAGTTTTTCGTAGGTGCATTCTTCTTTTCTTATAAGTAGCTACAATATAATTCCATAGGCTATTATAGTTTTGTAACAAAGTAAAAAGATTATTCAAGTAATTGAATCTTGTTTAATCAAAGTTCATTGTGTACTATTTCTTTCTAAAAAGAAAATTAATTTTCTCCAAAAAGAATATTCCAAGCGTACTTCGAATAATCGAACCTCGTTTAACGAAAGTCCATCGTGTCCGATCGCAATTAAAATCTCCACGACTTCGATAAAGTTTCATCGATGAAAGACTAAAGACTATTACTTTCTAAAAAAAAGAAAATTAATTTCTCCGGAAAAGGATGTTCCAAACCCACTTCGAATAATCGCACTTCGTTCAATCAAAGTCCATCGTGTCCGATCGTAATTAAATCTAATCTTGTTCGATGAGAAACTACTTTTTTCTAAAAAAGAAAATTAATTTTCTCTCCGAAAAAATGTTCCAAGCAGATCCTCAAAGAGAATCACCCCTCGTGAACAGGGTTCCAGGCCCCATCAATCCGTCGATTTCGTTCCCGTGATCGCGCGCCATCCCCGATGGACACTGCTCATCTTGACCGGAAGTCCGTCGGGCGGTGGTCGGTGGCTGCTTTCGGTTTTTCAATTTCGCATAATGTCTGGCATGGTCTATCGCGCGTCTTGGAAAAGCGTAGCCGTGATAAGATAGCCGTGGCCAATACCAGGGAATTTACGCTCGGCATAAGTTCACCTTATATATGAGCGTCCACGGGAAATGCGACGATCCTATCGGGCACGGCCGGGTCATGGAGATCCGTCGGTGAAATGTTGCCCCGGCTAGTATTTTACTAGTTCTCGGTGGGCTGACGTTACCGAAAAGCGGTCGCCACCGGCCGTGAAAGTGCCGGGAACGAATGGAGATAAACTGCCTGGCCACGTCCTGAAGGAGAGTCTCTTAAAACGTAATTTGTTACCAAGAGGATCGTACCCGATCGGTGGTCCGTGATACTCCTGAACAGGGATTCGATGGACCTCGGTACATTTTTATCGTAGATTCCTTGCATCGGGGTTTAATCGAGTATCCAAAGCGTAACAGTTGGGGGTGTTGTTGGGGGAAATTTAGAAATTTTTTTTGGAAAATTATCGATCCATCTCGTACATTCTTCGACATTTTATTCAACGTAACGTAACATTTTGAGCGTGGTCAACGGTTGAGGTGTTGGGAGAAATTTAGGGTTCTTTTGAAAAATTGTCGGTTCGTCGCGGATCGTAGACTCTTAGTGATTTTATTTAACGTAATGTATGTGTTTAACGATATAGAAATAAAATGTACGCGTTACGAATATTCGAGTTGATAATCTGACGCTTATAGCGCGACAGTGATCCAAAGTGAGAGCATCCGTTTTGTTTAAGTCCATAGGCAAATAAATACCACTATGTGGCTATGTATTATAAAAGAATAGAATAAAAAGAAAATATCATTTGTATAATTTACGGAACAATAATTTAATCATAAAATTAACTTTTATTATTCACGAACATTCGATATCGCTAGTCTAAATGGAAGAGTTTCGAACTATCGATTCAAATAGCAAAAGTTAATTTCATACCGAAGCAATCGATCTAAAATAATTTATGCCTTACGATTCTTAAAGATTTCTCATTCCTCTCGATGACCACGTGAATCTTCTCAACTCCTGGATCCTTTTCCTCTATTCTATCGCACCGTGCAACCGATAACGTCTCGCTCTCAAAGTAACGCGTCTCGGTTACAACATTCGTCGAGTGACTCTCGAGAGGCTAGACTTCTCGGATAAACTTCACGAAAGCAGTTTCGGAAGAAGGTAACACGATTGTTGGCGACCTCGAAGTCGACATGCCTCCGCATGGAACTGCACACCGGGTACGGGGGATCCCGAAAACCCTCGGATTGTCTGCGGCGCGGCCTGAAACAACAATAACCCCATTCAGCGCGGTGGCATTTGACAGTGGGGTCGGAAACAATGAAACAATCAACCCGCGCCGCCTCTCGCCCGGTTTGGAGGCGAGAAGAGGCCGGAAGTCAACAGTACCGGACAATACCGGGCGGCGTCTGACTACCGTTCCTAATTAACCAAGTTCACCAACTTCGACCGGACTCGACGACCCTTAATGCGTAATTATACCCGTCATTTCGTTCGCTCGTCGACCTTTGGAAGACGGATCCAAGGCGACGTTCTCAAACGACCACGATCGCGTCCCTGTTACCCAGTTCTCGAACGAACGCTCGCGCGACCCACTTTCGCGAACCGATTCCTCGACGAGGACACGTCTAATCTGACGACCGGCAAGAAATCAATCGAGGTGAATTAATCTCTCGTATGTCGTCGCGGTAATTTGGGGACGAAAAATATTTACCTTTCCGTTTATGGCGAATTTGTTCGATCGGTCGCGATTCTAGGTAGGACGACGCGTTGAACTTTCGATCGCGTGGAATCCTTTGGAAGAGAATGGAGAAAATTTGGGACAAAATAGAAAAAGAAGAATCATGACAAAGTTTGATCGATCTCGCGAGAATAATTTCGTTACATTTAAAAGATGTAAGTAGCACGTTCTTTTTTTTTATATCTTTATGTGTGAATACAAATAATTAGTTTCTTGTAACGTCGAATTTAATTTCTTTTTTTTATGAATACTAATATTGGGGTATCTACTCCCTATTAATGCGTTATTTATTATAAGAATTGCGCTATCTTATTAGAATTCTAGAAACATAGTCACCGGTAAAAGTGTATTTTATAAATCATTCTTTCTACATTCTCTTTTTAAATAGAAGAATAATCGATGTACGAATTCCTTGTGAATCTGGGTTTATTGCAAACTTGGACAAACTACGTAGAACGAGATACGTTTACACATTGCTAATTGCAAACAGAACGAAACGCAATAAATACAAAAACCTTCGAAAAGGTTACAGCGACTAAAGACATAATTAAAAAAAAAGGAAATCTTCACTTTTAATTCTAACGCACGGGGACATTTATCGGTGAAGTTAACATTCGAACGATGATTGCCTCGAGTCAACCTCGAAAGATGAACATTCCTCCACGCGCAGAGGCGTTTCAAGATTCAGCTTCCATCCCCTCTGTCGCGTTCTCGTTGGGTCATTACCGTTTTGTAAAACAGAGAGGGGGGAGAAAAACACAGTAACTCGTGCAAACGAGTCTGAAACGAAGAAAAAGACGCGCGGCTCGATCACGCGGTGCTGATGCTATTAACAAACTTCTCGCCACCCTCTTTCCGCGCCGCTGTCGTCGCCGCTGCTGCAACCCCCGTTTCAGTGCATTTTATTATTCGCATAATCGGATCTGGGACGGCGATAGCGCCGGTGATTTCGGGTTTGTCTACGGTAACGCAGTTGTCAGCCCGACAATGCCACCCTTGAATGCCTCATTGTCTGCCAGGACCGACGCCCACTCAAAACTTCCACTCGCGCCATCGTCGCCCGTCATTTTCCGCAATCAAACGATTCGTGCGATGCGCACGGTTCTCTCTCTCTCTCTCTCTCTCGGTTGGTCCGTTCGCGCCGACAAAAGCGCTTACATAATTGCGCACCGACGCAATTAACATGTCTACCGAGGTGCGTGTCCAGTTTCTTTTCAACCACCCCGTTGGTTCCATGTTTTCGAACGTTTCGACGTGTTTCGAGAAGTTGCGGGGATCGTCCGAAGCGTGCCACCTTGGAAACGTGTGTTACTAGGTGGTTAAAAAAAGGCGAGGATTTTCGCAAACTTTCGTTTACTTTCTGTGGTTGATATTCGGTGAAGGTAATGTTCAGAATAGAGATTCTCTGATAATTATTTTGCGCGATAATGGAATATATTGGGTAGTTGTTTTTACTCAGTAGGAAATTTTTGTAGCATTTTTTACTATTTTGGAAATTTTTGTAGGATTTTTTACTATTTAGAAAATTTTTGTAGGAGTTTTTAGTGTGTAGGAAATTTTGGTAGGATTTTTTACTATTTAGGAAATTTTTGTGGGATGTTCTACTGTGTAAGAAATTTTTGATAGTAGTTTTTACTATCTAGGAAATTTTCGTAGGATTTTTTACTATTTTGGAAATTTTGGTAGAATTTTTTACTATGTAGGAAATTTTTATAGTATTTTTTACTATGTAGGATATTTTGATAGTATTTTTTACTATATAGGAAATTTTTGATAGTAGTTTTTACTATCTAGGAAATTTTTGTAACCTTCTCTACTATGTAGGAAATTTTTGATAAAAGTCTCGGTCATCGTATCAATAAAACTACCGAATTATTTCGCGAGAAACACAATATCAGCTTCTTAAACACTTAACGTTAAAAATAATTAAACAAAATCGTTCATAAACCATCGTAATGTACCCCCCACTGATATAAAAATAAACTTCCACACTATTTTCACACAACCGGCAAATATATTTTTACACATCCACGGTTCCGGAGTCTAATCGTGCGTTCCCAGTATTTTTTCCCACGTAAAAAGGAAATTATCCCGCGAAATGTAATTCGAGGCGTCGCGCGCGGCCGCATCGTTTAAAGTCTCCGCGGAATCGCGGTAGACGCGGAATGCGCGGTGGGTGTTCCGATTCGAAAGTGATTACATTTGACTTGGATTCGTGCCTCCTTACCAAAGGCAGTCTCCGCTGGTACAGAGCTCGGCAACGAGGACATTCTTCCCCGACAATGCCTCCCACAATCGAGCGAGCAGCACTTCCGCGCATACTAATGGAGAGCGCCTAGACTCCTTTGGCCAGCCAGTAGTCGACGCCCCACCACCCTTTTCACCCTTTGTGCGCACTGTGGAAAACTTCTCGTACCACGGAGACGTCCCCCCACCGCACCCCCCTTTCTAGGAGGGAATTACTACGACCCCGATGGATTTTTACAGGGGAGTCGTGCCAACGGTCGACGTTACGTTCCGAGACAGTCTCGCGGAGGTAAACGGGGAATTGGTCGAGTTTCGTGCGAATGGGGTTACGTCTAACACTTATGGGAAACGAGACGTACGTACATTCTCTCCGTTTGTCTTCTTTTCGTACGTGTACGCCTATGGGCAGGAAATACAATGTAAATCTCGTACTTGTCGCGGTGAGAGTCGTCAAACTTGGGAATATTATTATCAGGATATCGTTTTTCTATTTATTTTTACGGCAGAGGTGTCACGAAAGTTCACGATTCACCGTTGGGATTTTTCAATACTTTATTACACGCTGGTACTAGTTTATTGCACCTACGAGACTCTGTTGCACGAATTGCTCGAGTAATTTTACTGGAAGGAAGTTGAAGATTTCGTTGTTGTTTGTGGAATCGTAGGAAATTGAAAGTATGATAGTTTGATATTTAATTGAAGCAAATATTTGTATTAAATGATCCTGACATAGTGTAAATATTGTATATATAATATTCAATTATTATGATTATTCAATTATATTCCATTATTATATACATTTCATTGTTATATATATTTCATTATTACATACAATATTTAATTATTGTATATATATAATATTTACACTATATTTAGAACATCTATTACAAACTTTAACTACATTACTAATTTCTTAAAATTCTACAGATAAACTACATGCAGGTGCTCGTTACAACTGCATTCCAACACCGTCACTGTCACTATTCGATAGAAAAGAGTGTCGAAAGATATTGAAGCAATTCCTGCGTATTAATTACGATCGATCGAAAATAGTGTACCGTTAAAGTTTCGTGAAATCCATTCCGGGAGGAGTGGTCGCGAGAGAAGGATCGGTACGTTCGTTTCCAGCGCGAGGTAAGAATTATAGAATCGTGGTGAAATTCGCTCGTGCGCACGGAGACGTTTCTGGCTCTCCATTCTGCTGTTATCTCGCCACGAAGAAAGCGTGATTGCCTTTATGGGGGAAGAAAGGGTCCTTCGCGGTGGCGATAATGTCCTCGCCGCCGCGACGGAGGCGTCGCTATCAGAAATAAAACACGACGCAACGGAGGGGAGGTTCGAGGGTCGACGGGGAGGCGTGGAGGTCCCTCCCTCTCGTTCTTGAGATTTTCCTCGTCGACGATTCCTGCACGTCCCCCTCCCACCCCGATTAGTCCTACGAATTCGTAGCCTGCCCCCCTCCCTGCCACCCTCCACCCCCCCGAGAAGACATTCGACCTTCCTCGATCGACCTCGCTTCTTTCGGAGTTCTGTGTCAAGGACCCGTTTACAAGAACCCATTTCCACGAAACGTGTCACGAATTGATATACGCACGCGTGGGCAGTAATTACAACGCTAATTGGCAGTTTTTAATCACCGAGGCGTTTCCTCGACGAGATCAAACTTTTTATTTTTCAATACTCGTTCGCTCCGATTGCGATCTAAGATCGCGGTGAGAGCGTTCGCGAAAATAGAAATTTAATTCTTTTATTTACCATTTGTTTAACATCTTTTTATTCGACGTTTTGTTCGATTGTCCTATTGGTAAGTATTTTTACTAAATGTAAACGATGTTAATAACGTTAGTGAACAAATGTTGCGTCACAATTACGTTATATTGTTTCATTTGGTTCGAGAGGTGTTTTAAATATCTTCAAACTATTTTATTTAAGAAGAATTAGAAATTAAATATTGTCTTCGTTGTTAAGACGATCTTTGAGAATGTTAAAGGTGTTACTCGATCATTTACCGTGAAATATTTACGAAGATATCAAACTTTTCATTTTGCTTAACCCGGTTATGGGATTAGTTTAGCACACCTTTATATTAAATTTTGAAGTGCAAAAGGAGGGATAAGAATTACTGGACAACGATATCAAGTACAAGGTAACTCGTTAAATTGACACTCCTCGTAATTCGTTTAACGAATTATTCTTCTCCGCTAATACTCTCTCACTCGAATCAAATTTTGTTCTTCGATTTAAAATTCGAACCATTAGATTCGTTCTATCGAAGGATTCTGGTCGAGAAAAAAAATCAAGGCAGTGCTCTTCGATTAAGTTTCAATTTATTTACAAACGTCGCGTTTATATTACAGCAATAATTAACAATAATTACGTGCATGTCGTTTCATGGTGAGGGGTTGGATGGGGTTAACGCAGCCGCGTTCCGAGATTAATGGAAAACTCGACGGATTATACGATCGCTACAATCTTCGTTATTATTTATTTACTTTTTTTTTTGTTTGCGTTTACGGCAAGAACGGTGGCCGAGGAACTTACGTAAATACTGGAAAGATATGTTTCTATCCCCTTAGATATGCATTAATTATTATAAGTTGATCGGTGCGCTCCCGTTTTATAATCGTTGCAACGTGTCACGGGATACGCCGATTTCCTACGATCGTTACGATTTTTTTTTTTTTTTTTTCTTGTAGTATACATTCTCTATGGCGAAAGTGTCCGCGGGAAATTAGTCTCCGTTCCGGTCTGCTGACAACCCGTGTCGGTCGTCGAAATTTCGGTGGAAAATACGCGACGCGTGGCAAAAACGAGCGTGGAAAAATTTTACGGAAATACGGGGCGCGATGCTCGTTGAAAAATCGGCCCGCGATAAAACTGCGAGTACGCGCGTCCAGCTCGACAATTCGCTGCCAGGATGCAAACAATTTGGCGCGAATTGAACGCTCTATTACCCCTGGCCGATTATCGAAGGATTCTCGTAGCTGCGTACGCGCAGTCTGCGAGAAATTTTCACGTGTATTCTAACGCACAATTCTTTTATGAGAGGGAAGCGACAAGTAGCAGCCATTTCGGATCGTCTTTTCGCGATAGAGTAGATGTAGAATAACATTTTTGTAATTTTGCTGGAAAACAATATACAGGGTGGTTTATACAGTGACGAGAATTATAGTGTTAAGTAGCAGCCACTTTTCTGATAGTTTTTTCGCGATAGAGTAGATGTAGAATAACATTTTTGCAATTTTGCTGGAAAACAATATACAGGGTGGTTTATACAGTGACGAGAATTATAGTGTCAAGTAACAGCCATTTCTGATAGTTTTTTGTAACATTTTTGCAATTTTGCTAGAAAAAAGTATACCATGTGAATTATACAGTAACGAGAATTATAGTTATAAATAGTACGGAAAAATATGTTGTTTGTTGAAAATAACTGAGAAATAAGGAAGCAAGAAGGTTTAAGTTTGTTCTTGTGGATGAAATGTTGTATTCTTTAGTGTTTTATTTATTTTTCTTGGTCGAAGTGACCGGTCGAATATATCGAAGGAATTGTTTATTAATTTTGCTAATTGTTGCGATTGTATAGAAAAGTTTCTGAGAATTTTTTAGTCTGACAACCTAAAATAGATATTGCAATATCGTGAACACGTAATTAATTGACCCCTTGGAACTGTATCTTGTTAACAACTCGCACATCGAAGTTAACGCTCAAAGTTCGAGCACTTATCGTGAAGAGTAACGATAAACGTATGTTTTAAAAGAGCTTCGACCATCCATTACTGAATTTATCCAAAAGTGGCTGTCACCATAAACAACAAACAATATAACAACTCCATTCAAAGAAACGATGTTCACCTATGCATCATCCTCGCGATAATTCCACCTAAAAAAATTATCATTCCCATCCGACATCTCTCTCGCGATGGAACGATCATCGCAAGAACAACCCTATCGCTCTCGAAGACTCTAAACTGTTACAAATCACCCTCTATATTAACTAATAAAAATAACTGGTGCCCGAAGACACTCGTAACAACAACAGCACTTGCTCGTGTTCGCGCGCCATCCACGCAAGTGCCCCGAGAAAACTCAACGAAACATCGCCTCGTAACGAGCACTCTTACAAAAAAAAAGAAAAGAAAAAGAAGAAGAAATAAAAACAATTAAATCATCAACACGATCAACATACGCGAAAGCTATTTCCTCGTATCTATCACAAACGTTCCTCGATGTTCGCGAAACTGTCCAAAAACTTCCATTACGCGTTCATTCGATTCGAAAGTCTCCTCCCCCCTCGCTGGTAATCCTCGCGTGTCCGTGCAAGCAATTACAAGGGGGAAATACGATAACAAGAAGAGAAAACGGAGCGAATAAAGAAACAGAAAAATATTGGATAGTTGCAGTATCGATGCGCGACGGCGGGCACCGCGACGCGATGAAATCATCTCGCGCGAGGGGGGTTGGCCGGGGGTGGGCGAGGAAGCATATAGCGCGTATACAGGTCCGCTGTCGCATCTACGTTAGCATTCAGAACGTTTGGCTTATTTCGCATGGCCGCGTCCCAAAGAAGAGATTTGCCTCCGCTGGAAGAGGTTTTTTTTTTCTTTTTTTCTTTTCCTCTTCCCCTCCCTCTCCTACGAGAGAGCCAGGGCTCTTTCTGTCCCCCGCGCACGAGCGCGCGTGTACGCCTACGTGTGGACTCGGGCGTGTGTGACTCTCTCTCTCTCTCTCTCTCTCTCTCTCTCTCTCTCTCTCTCTCTCTCTCTGTCCTCCATGTCCCGCTTTGGCTACGCGCGCGCGGTAATATGTGCCACGAGAGGGTTGGTGGTTATCTCATCAAAATTGGACTCTTCTGGCATCCCGTGCCGCGCGTCTGTACACGCTTTACCCAGAAAAGGACCCTTTCGCCTCTCTTTGTGGGATTTCGGCCGTGGCGAGTTATCGATTCGGCTTTGGGTATCCACCAACGGGCTCGCATAACGAATTCTTTGCCGGGGCGAGAACCGCCGGCTGCGATTGCACGATCCTCTCTGTCGTCGTACTCCTTCCTCCGTCTGGATATCCATTTGCTCGAGCCGCGTTTCGAAACGAGCGCGGTCAGTTCCCTCGAAGGATCGTTTTCGTCCACCGACGCAGGATGCACGGTGCTGATGGTAGACCGTCTTGGACTCGCGAAGCTCCGGATTACCACGGTGTACGCCCACCGCGCAACCGTGAAACAAGATGGCGCCAAACGATGCGTTAAAATTATCATCGCGAAACGCAACAGGTTTTCGCGGGACTCTTGAGCCTCGTTCAAGAATCGATAGGTCCCCGAACACACCCAGGATCGATCTACCGAGTTTGCTCCTGCAACGATCGACAGGCTTCTGAGCAGTCCCAGGATAGGTCTACCTAGGTACTCGAGGCTCTTCTAAGAATCGAATCAGACTTCCGAGCATTCCCAGGATTGGTATACGAGGATTCTTGAGGTACTTTCGAGAGTTGCTAGGCTTTTGAGTACTCTCAGGATCAGTTCTTCGTCTTGGGTCGCTTCACCAAGTTAATTTCTGTCTACTCGATCCTTCAACAGGTCCAGAACACGCCTTGTACCAAGATTTACTACAATTCTAAGCTTTCCCAAGATCCATCTTTCACGTTGAGTCTCTGAATTCTATCCACCAGATGGTTCGAAAGATCCTTCGACCGGGACACGTCTCGTACCGACTTCGATCTGTCTCCAAAGTTCTTCCAAAATCGGTTCTTCCACCTCGCGTAGCTTCACCGGTACCACGACCTTCGTTAAATTCCATCTACCCGATCCTTCGACCAGGACACGTCTCGTACCGAGTCGCGATCTGCCCTCCGAGTCGCTGGTCGTAGTCGTTGCGTTCGCTATCAATCCCGAATGTTTGGACACGGTCTCGAACTGGATGAGAAGGCTCCGTTCCCCGGACTCCTTTCAACTCCCGATCACTGTACGTTGGCGATGTGTACGTTCCTCGATCTGGCCGCGACTGGATTGTTCCTCTGTTGATCCTCCTGGAACTGTACGTCGTCGTCTTTCGCCAGCGCGGCGAGATTCGTGACAGTGGCCTGGGGGATCGGTGACAGCATCGGTGGGACCCTCCACCAGTCGGTGGTCGGCCATCCGGCTGGTACCAGGTTCCCCCGGAAGTTTAGATCCGGGAGAACCGGAAGCGGTCTTCATATGACGTGTCCACGGTGAGCGCCCAAGTTCGAACTGGACGATGTCAGATTCTGTACGGAGAAGGCGCTCTCGACCTTCGTGGACGTCGTGGAGGTCGTCGTTGGGCCAACATTGGCTACCTTTTCCGTTTGTTCGGTCGGTGATGAGGACGAGGACGAGGAGAAACGATCCTGTGACCTGTCCTCCTGATGTCTGTCCATCGATGACGAGAATCCATCGTCCTCCAGCTTTCTGTAACGTGACTCCTCCCTGCTGGAGTCCCTCTCCGTTTGGAAACCGTCGTCCTCGGGTTTCCCCGGGCTTGGGAACGGTCTCTCCTCCAATTTGGTAGCCAGGTACGACCTCTTCGGGTCCTTGGGCGGACTTGGGCAGCCGCAGTTCGGCTGTAGGCAGGCAGCCGTCGACAAACTCGGCCAGGACATGGTCTGATGGCTGGAGTAGAACGTGCTACCCCCGTAGAGTGCCTGAAAGGCCAAATCCGCTGCTAATTTGCCACCGTTGAACTCCTCGCCCAGCTTGTGCTGGATGGGGTAAAGGGGATACGGAAAGGGCGGGAAAAAACGTGGGATCTTGAGGTCCTCGTGGCTCATCAGCGCGTGGTGAGACGGGGGTGCCAAAGGTGGCAGCAGACCCCTTGATATGTTGCCTAGGGTTTCACCTGAGGACATCAGGGGCGATATCGAGAACCCGAATTTGTTTTCCTTCTTCACCAGGGATTTCGGCTTCCTGCGGGGACGGTACTTGTAGTCCGGATGCTCCTTCATGTGAAGGGCTCTGGAACAAAATATCATATCCCTTTGAACCGTTTGTCGGTTAACAATTTTCAATCGTTATTTAGACGCGATCGATTACGGTAAAAATTGATCGCGTTATCAGAAGATGATCGTCGTGCCAATTCGTAATCGAATCGTTGAATTGGGATACAGAGATCGTGGATTTTAATCATTCGTGGTGCGCGGGAATATAAAAAATGTGTGCTGAAATATTTTTTTCAGCTCACTGGAAGTAAAATAAATTAATATTCTTTTACCAATCGATGAAATATATTCTGTTTGCGTTTTGTGTATGTTTTCCGTATTAACACGCGTGGAAAATGCACGCAATTCATTATTAATTCGTAATGCAGTAATTGTGTTTTTTTTCGTGAGATAATAATAAGTAATATTGTGCAAAGGGGAGAACATTGTTCTTCGACAGAGAAGTTTG
This sequence comes from Ptiloglossa arizonensis, assembly GCF_051014685.1. Lineage (NCBI taxonomy): Eukaryota > Metazoa > Arthropoda > Insecta > Hymenoptera > Colletidae > Ptiloglossa > Ptiloglossa arizonensis. The sequence continues at coordinate 17,330,294 of NC_135052.1, forward strand.
TTTATCGTGATACTGTGATTGTAAAAGCGATCAGAATTTATTGGTTAAAAAAAGAAACAGGAAGTAAATAAATTTTATCAACGAAAATGTTGAGATATTCAATGTCGGATCTGCTATCGCTAGGTTAGAAGGGAGGCTTGTCTTCGAACGCTTCAGGGGTGGTTTAATCGAATAGTTTCGCATACAGGGAACGCGATAGTTTTCCAGGGGGTTGGAAGCATAATCCCTGACAACGTCGATTAGGCGAATGTGCTCGTGAAAATCGGAGAGCTTCGCGACAATACGCATTACATCCAATTTTCGTTAACAAAAGTGCGATCCATTTCGATTACTCGATTAATTATAACCGATTGGCTGTGCGCGTTTAGTTGTGTGTTTCAGTATAAACAATCTCGAGGTTGAATTTCAAGTAAACAGTGTAGTGATCTCAAAAAGCGGTGAGGATAAATTTATTGCAACACGAAGGACGGTACTGTTTGTTCAAATACAGTATATTTGTTTGTATACGGTAGAGCTGAATTTTTGCAAAAAAATGGAGCTGAACATTTTTAAGATTATGGAGATTAACTATTCGATAAAAAGAAGCCTATACAATATGTCCCTATTATTATTGCTAAGCGACTAGCTCTTCTACTTGTAACACAATATAATGTTGTTAATGAAGTCCTAACATAATGTATCATTCTTGTACGTTAGGGTGGTTTTTATTTTTAAATCTTGAAATTCATTTGGTGGAAATCTTCGGAATAATTTGTAAAATATCCATAGGTTAATAGTAAAATTTGCCACACAAATTTTGAAGTTTAACATGTAAAACCACATGAGCACTGGTGTACCAAATTTGTCCACCTGTCTAGCAATAATTTTTATTGTTTTACCTACTATTATGGAAACAATCTTTCAATCGTACAATATTCAATCGTTCGATTTTACTATTAATAGCAAACTGATCACGGTAAAAATCCATCGGACTCGATGAAATGCGAATAGTAATCAGTTCTTTCGCGCCATTTCGCCATTTTGTCCTCTGTCGGTTATCGCCTGATACTTCATGTCCTCGACAGAAGCAAACACGAATCGTGTAATTTTCCAATTGACACTACACGCACGAGACAATGAGAGCTAAAGTGGGCTAACACTATAAGCCTTTGCTTCGAGCAGTGACACGATTCTTGAACAGCTTAACTTGTTGCATCGATCAATTGCAACATTAAAATCTGGTCGCATCAACCGTGAAAATACAAAGTAGTTAACATCGATTAATATATGAAGAATTCGTGGGTTAGTTCCTTTTTCACACGACCTCGTGTAACAACCTCGATCGAATAAATAGAATTTCGAAGGAGTTTCAATATTTTGGAATCGAACAGAATAGATACGCTCGAATACTTTTCGTAGATTACGATAGACTCGAGTAAATGGAAGATCGAAGATTTTCAAGCAGGCTTCGATATTTCGGAATAGAATCGATGTAGGCGTGTTTAAACGTCACGAGGACGATCCACCGCTTCGCTCCCTATTGAAGAAATGGTTCTTGCATAGGCTTAGACAATGATTGCACCGGTATCTACCTTCGATAATCCGGGCGCGTGCGTTATCAAGGGAAGAATCGCACGACGAGACACTTCGGAATTCAGTAAACTTTGCTCTCGACACCGTTATCCGTACAAAGGGACGTATTATCGTGGTGCTAGGACACGATACGGGCCACCATGGGTATTTGTAGTAAATATCTTGTACACACACCCCGGCTGGAAGGCACAGTCGACACATCGGAGGGCTGCTAAAAGAGAGGGGAGGAAGGGAAGAGTCAGAGCCCCGTGGTATCTCCGTCACATAATACTCCATTATGTATCCAAGAGGCGCACAAATGCAGTCCTTATTTATGCTTCGCCTCGTGTAGATAAAAGAAAGCGAGAGAGATAGCTGTTTCACGGCCGAGAACTCTTTTCCCTTTTTTTTTTTTTTTCTTCCCGTGCGACGCGTTTCGCGGGGATTTCTCCCGGAAACGCTCGCACAATGGGGAGTACTTGAATTATTTCGAGCACCTCGCGAGAAGGGTTTTCGCAACAACGTTTCGAGCGTTCGCGCGACAAACCTATCGCTCCAACAACGTTCAATTTCCAATTCGACAAGTTTGTTTTTCGTATATTTTTTACAAATTCTCCGTACAGTATTTTTGGAAGAAATTTTGTCCATTCTTTAACATCTAGTGCTAGTAGCAATGGAAAAATATTTGCTAATCGCAAGATTGAATTTGTAAAAATTTTTTAAAGATACACTCGTCCATTTTTCTTTTCTCTTTCATTACAGTTCACACATCGACAATGAATAAAATTTATCACGATTTTTCTCAAATTCCACTAAGATCTTTTGGTGAAAATATGTAAGATAAATCTTTTTACAATTCATACCGGTTCTTTTCTTTAGTACCTTATTCGTAAACAAAAAATAGTATCAAAAAAGCCCCATGGATGCTTTCACAGTGAAAAGTAAAATAAACATACTTATACATAGCTGTGACAATTTTCGCAAACACTCGAATAATATTCACCCTATACTTCTCTACCACTCGTAACCTCGATAAAAAGTACCTTCACGCATACTGCCTTCAAAAACGTCAAAGCCTCGAATTCGAATTTTCGAAGAAAAACCCGAAAAAGAAGAAGGATTCCTCATCTCGGGATACTTGACGGGTAGGAGCGAAACACGTGAAAACGAACGCTCGCGATTAAACCGTCGCGCTTCGGATAGCCGGGATTGCGAAGCTGGTACGGGCAAGGGGGGAGGGGGGTTGAAGGGGCGCGTGGTAGGGCAGCGAAAATTTTCCAACTCGCGAACGAAATCCGAAATTTCGGTTCCTCGCCGCGAGAGTGACGCAGCGGAATAATAATTCCGGGACAATGTGTCCCGGCAGATAGCACAAAGCGTAAATCAGCATAAACATCGGTAAAGCCCCGCCGACAATAATTCAGCATAAATGCATAAACATCGGGCGTAATCTTTACAATTCGCTGGGAACCCTCCACCACCGCCACCACCACCATCGCGGGGCATCGTTGCCACCGGCACCAGCGCCACCGTTTCAGCATCACCACTTCCAACTGTGCGATAAACAACGCGTTATATCATATCGGTGGACATAAGCCGCGCGGTAGCTGCGCCCACGGCCGCCGCAACAAGAAACAATAACAATTAGTCACGATTGTCCGCTGGTGCTCCGCGAATGTCATTAGTGTAACGATTCGTCATAAATGTCATTGTGCCCGCAACGATCGGCGGACTTTCGCGAGCGGTCCGCTCTGGATACCGTTGACAGTTTTGTCGTTCGATGATTATCCATTTTACCGCTACGAGGACGTTGTGTCGCGAACCACTAGCGTGGAACGGCTCGGTCGCGTGTTGAGAGAACAGTTCCTTCGGAGATCGATCGTTGACCGATGCATCGGTGCTTGCACGGTTACGGGATGCACCGTCTTGGAGGAGACGTTTCTTGGAAGGAATGCGGGTGCTATTGGTCGTGAATTTGTACCCGTTCTTAGGAACGTAACTGTACGAGACTCGTGTGTCGAGTAGCGATGAATTTTGATTCCGCGGTATTGAATTATTATTGGACGAGCGATAAGGAAACGCCGGGAACCGGAGAGATTTATCTTGGGAGGAATGTGGGTCTTATTGATCAAAATTTGTACCCTTGGTATTGCACGCAACTGTGAAAAAGCGTTGTCTATTGAGCAGTAATGGATTCAGATTCCACGGTATTGAATCGTTAGACAAGCGATAAAGAAGCGTTGAGAGTTGAGGAGATTTATCTTGGAAAGAGTGCGAGTGTTATTGATCAAAATTTGTACTCCTTTTGGGAGTGCAAGTAGCTCCGCGAGTGGCTCTCTTGGTGATGTATCTTTAGACAAAGTGAAAACGACAGCGATGGAGTTATCAATATTCGGGAATTATCTTCAGAGTATTACTTACTCTTGGATATAAATTGACGTGTGAATCGATCTATGTATAATTGAATTCAGATTTAAGATCCATCATCGATATCTCGTGATATTTTCTTTCACGAATTACCTTAGACATTTATCTACATTCATCGTAGCCCGAACGTTCGTATTCACAACGAATCTAGATTTCCAAGAGGTAGTCCGATACCTCGTGTACAATTAACCTCGAATCAAAAGCCAATCATCCAGTCTCCAAGACTCCCCCTTTCGCGAGTTCCCCTTTTTCTTCAACGTTAGTCTACATCTTACGTCTCATGAACTTTAACGACCGTCTACCAATTTAGACTTCCTAGAGGTACTCAAACAACACGTGTACGACTCAACTCGGACACAAAGCTCATCATCAATCTTTGAGACTCCTTCTTTCGTAAGGTCAACCTTTAACACTTATGTCTACATCCTGCGTCTCATGTATATTAATGATCTGTTGCCAATTTAAATTTCCAAGAGGTACTAAAACAAAACTCATCGTCGATCTCCAAGACTCCTTAGGCAAGATTCACCCTTTGACACTCGTCTACATTTTGCGTCTCACGAACATCCCGATCTGTCGTCAACTTATCCTTCCTAGAGGTACTCGAGCAACTCGTGTGCAGTTGACCTCAATTCCAAAGCCAATCATCAATCTCCAAGACTCTTTCCTTTGTACGATTCACTCTTTAACATTCATCTACATCTTGTGTCTTACGAACATCAATGTTCCGTAAAGGTATTCAAACAACTCACGTACAACTTAATCCAAACCTAAAGTTCATCGTTAATCTCCAAGACTCCTTTCGCAAGATTCACCCTTTGACACTCACCCACATCTTGCGTCTCGCGAATATCCCCACCTATTATCAACTTAGCCTTCCTAGAGGTACTCGAGCAATTCGCGTGCAGCTGATCTCGACCCCAAAGCCTATCATCAATCTCCAAGATTCCTTCTTTCGCAAGATTCACCCTTTAACACTCACCCACATCTTGCGTCTCGCGAATATCCCTACCTATTATCAACTTAGTCTTCCTAGAGGTACTCGAGCAACTCGTGTGCAACTGATCTCGAACCCAAAGCTACCCTATCATCAATCTCCGAGACTCTTTCTTTTGTAAGATTCACTCTTTAACGTTCATCCTGTGTCTTATGAACATCGATGTTCTATGGAGGTATTCAAACAACTCGCGTACAACTCGATCCAAACCCAAAGTTCACCATTGATCTCCAAGACTCCATTCTCAAGATTAACCCTTTAACGTTCACCCACACCTTGCGTCTCGCGAACATCCCCACCTATTATCAACTTATCCTTCCTAGTGATACGCAAGCGACGCATGTGCTCGGACCCAAGTCCGATCATCAATCTCCAAGATTCCCTTTCACCCAAATCTCGCGACACTCATCTACATCTTGAGTCTCCCTTGATGTCCGTGTCCACGACGACTCTCAGAACTTCCGAATGACAAAGCGGTCGCTATTTCCGCGACACCGTATTAATTCTCCCCGTTTTCCTTGGCTCGATCCCCACCACCACCACGAGCGGCTCCATCTTTCCACGGTTTCCGCGCCAGCCGGACGAAAACGAGAACGAGAGACAACGCGGCGTAGAAGCCGCCGAAAAGAGGGTCGGAGGAGGGAATCGTCGGACAGGCAGCAGCAGTGGCAGCGGCACAGCCAACGAGCTGCCGTGAGGGTGAGAGAGCCAGGGGCGGGTAGGAAGGGTAGGGGCCGGCAGAGGAGCCGCGCAAATCCTTTTAAATCCACACAATTGCGACAATGGGGCTTTATTTGTTATCTCGGGGGCCACATTGTGAGTCGCCGTGAACGAACGGACAGATTACGTCGGGCCAGTGACGGCTCGGCTCCAGGGGAACCCGTTCCTACCAGGAACGTGGCTCCAGGGGAACCACTTTTATCGGGCCCTCTCCTCTTTATTTTACGATCGTCCGCGGCGCTGCCCCCTACGAAATACCCCCCACCTATCTGAGCCGTCGACGACGGAGCCGTTACCAAAGTCGTCACCGACGCTGCCATCCGCCAGAAAAGCGGATTCGCCGTTACACGCTTCTGCCTTGAAATTTCACCCCCCTTCTCTCTCCCTCTCTCTCTCTGAACAGCCCTCTGTCACGGTAACCAACGTCGCCCCAGTCTCTGAGATACGTTTCCACGGATGGAGCGAATATTGAGACTCCGAGACGATTCTTCGGTATACGGTACTTTGTTTCTCCATGGGGGGTGGTTTTTCGGGACAGGGTGAGATTTTAGATTCTGGAGAGCGAGAACGTGGTTCAATAAGCGATGACAATGTTGTTTCAAAAGTCGAACTACTGGGAGTTATTACCGTGCTCCTTCGATACGTCTATTGCACTTTTAGATGTCCTTCTTGATGATTGTTTAGGTAGAGGTTTCGAATTGGGGTGGAACGAAATTTATCCAAAATGTAAGAATTTCTGTTTAGAAATCTAGAGGGACAAGTGGAACTGGTCAGTCAGGGGATAAGTTAAATTGAACTTGAAAGAGGGTAATTAATCAGCATTACGAGGACAGTTGTTGAGAATGTTCAGGTTCGAGAAAAAGCAATCGGTAGGAACGTTCATATATGCGAAGTCTATAATATGATACTTTGACCCGACGATTTCGTTCGGATGTAACAATATTTCCTATGCAACAATTGAAAAAAGCAACATATGAAACCGTGCAAGGATTTCGAGGCAAAACGTTACGGATCAAAAAATGAACGACTGGCAGAGGCCGGGTGTCAATGCTTGAATATCCTCTTCCCCAATTTTTTCTTTTTTTTTTTTTTGTAGATTCGATCACGGTCATCGACAGAAAAGCGGATTCAACGTTACATTGCGTCCGTATAACCGGCAACCCCCGGCCCCGACTCGCTTTTTATTTTTCGAAAACGGATTCACCGAGTAAAACGAACACTTGGCAATTGAAAGCGAATCGACGGTGACGCGCTTTGGAAGAAACGACTTTATTATTCCATTATTTATTTTACGAGGCTCCATCGCGGCGGCGGGTGATTCCGCGAGGGTTTATATTCAACCCCGGCCACCCCCTATCAATTGCCTATACCCGACAATTTTTGCTTGGGCAAAAACCGTGATAAAGCTGGACTCTGTCGTTGCTTTCGCGCGTCGTACTTTTAAATTAATTCTTATTTCGCCGCGTTTCGTTTCGCTTTCGTTCGCCGTTTCGATTCATCGGTTGTACGTTTCATTGTTTCGCTTTTTATCATCTCTCTTTCAACAGAGGTGAACACCGATGCAAAGAGTCCCCCCGTGTTTCTTAAACCGTAATATTTATTTTGAAAAAAGCGAGAGAAGAATTGAAGATTTACATCAAGCCAGAGGGAGTCGATTCTTTACTGGTAATTCTTTTTCTAATTTAATTCGTTGTTACAGTTAACTCTACCTTTGTATATTTTCCGTGGAATTTAGAAAGAATAGAAGTAGAGGCTCGATATTTGAATTTTTCGAGTGTGCTTATTTTTATTTAATACGTTTAGTACGAATACAAAGCTACATACGTAAAGTAGAAAATGGGGGATGTATGGTGCAGCTAATGTTGTTATTATATTTAACCTGAAACATTCGTTTGAAAATTGGATTCGAATAAATAATTTTCGCGACGATTTCAAGCACAGAAAGATCTTCGATATTAAATGTAAGATTTGTAATTTTTGCGTCGGCGGTTCCCTTCGAATTAATTCCCTTCGATGAATAATTAAAGGTAACGATAAAAATATCGTTCGATCGTGAAATTTCTTCGACCTGTTCGTCGCTCATCGGGCTAAATAAACTCATAACAATGATTAAATATTCAGGGTCGGATAATAAAGGGCCCGTTCCTTCCACCTCCATAAATACCACTTCGTTCACCCTATTCCACCCCTTAGCTTAGCGCCGCACGCCCTTAGCTTTAGCAACAATGTACCGTATTATGAACTACGAGGCCCCCCTTCTCGTTTTCGATTCACCTCCCCCTTGGTTATTACAGATACGCCTCGATGCGATAATTTCGTTCGGGCGATCGTGACTAAAGAGCAATTAGCGTGGAAAAAATCCTGAGCACTGATCGAAATTGATACGGAACGACCCAGTGGTTTTCATTTTTTTAAACAAATATCTGAGATACGATAATAAACGTTCATCGAGTACGATTTGAACTCGTAGGTATCTTTTCCTCTTTGAAGGAAATTTTATACAACAAACTTCGAAGGGATGTTAACCTCCTCGGACTTGAAGTATATTGAAGTATGTTTTTTAGTATTTTAAAAATAGTACAAACATTATTTATAAGTGTTTCTATTTTTCCTTGGTAATTTTTTGATCTTTTTCTTTCTCGGTAACGGTTAGACTTAATAGTTAGACTTATATAATCCTTTGCTTCATTTTCTACATGTTTTCTTTTTCTTTTTATAATATAGTACAGGTATTATTATTACTATACGTGCATTTTGTACACATATGTTACTCCCGGGTCCGAGAAGGTTTAACGATCTAATGGAATTTGATCTAGCAGAGGAAGCATCGACTGATATAAAGATGAACTTATCAATATCTCTTTTCTTTCGATAGCTAATGAAATTTAAAGGAATTGCCAATGGTGTCGTTTTATCTAACAGAAGATGCATTCGGGCACTTTGGTGCAATTTTTCTTTACGAATTCCAAATATTGAAGTTAGTAATAATTTTTCAAGAAATGAAACCCGTCACTATGGAAATATATTCTTAACACTCTGTTGCATAATGCGATAGGTCAAGAACTCGATAAAAACGATCCGTGTAAAGGTAGGTTCAGCCACTTATTCAATTTAAGTGTAAATTAATTTACAAATGTACCTGAGAAATAATTTCTTTCGAGTACAAGTCAATTCAGAAAAATGAATTGGAAAATTATTTCACAAGTGTACCTGAGAAATAATTTCTTTTAAGTATAAATAAATTCACAAGTGTACCTAAGAAATAATTTCTTTCGAGTACAAATTAATTCACAAGTGTACCTGAGAAATAATTTCTTTCGGATATAAATTAATTCACAAGTATACCTGAGAAATAATATCTTTCGATTATAGATTAATTCATAGGTGTGCCAAGAATTTCCGTCTCTAAAGCAGAAATAAATACTCGAGAGAGGGTCAAAAGGTTCGAGATCCCTTCGTGGGGGTACAGGTGGAAATCTCTTCGAGGCTCCCGATCCCTACGGAATCAATTACAAAAGCAACGTGGCGATCTAGGAGCATTCGAAGGCATCGTGGATCTCACCTCAGTCGTTTGGCCTCGTCGATGAAAGGCCGCTTCTCGCTTTCGCTGAGCAGCTTCCATTCGGCGCCCAGCCTCTTCGAGATCTCCGAGTTGTGCATCTTGGGGTTCTCCTGTGCCATTTTCCGTCGCTGCCCGCGGGACCACACCATGAAGGCGTTCATCGGCCGTTTGATGTGCTCGTTGTGAAGGGTTTTCGACGACATCTCGTTAAACGTTCTGTCTCTGATCCTCTCCGAATCGGTCGTTCGTTCCCCTAGTGTCTCTACTTAATCGCTCTCTTCTGACGGAACGATCGCTTCGCGGCGTTCCATTGACAGAAAACTCCCGCCACTGTTCTCATACTCGGTAATAGACGGTATCACCTCCGAACGTTGGCAAACAACGTAACACAACACCTTCTCTCCCGATTGAACGATCGTACAACCCTCCGATCACGTGGTCGTCAGGATCCAGCACCGCACGATTCAATATTCGCCTCGATCTTTCGCCAGTGGCTCGACCAAATCGGAAGATATCGATTCGACTCTTCCACGAGTGTCCCCGTCAATCCTGACAAACGTCAGAGACAGTCTCACCGGTCCCCTCGGATCACGATGTTGAAACAGTCGCGCGACCAAAACGTTTCCATTGCCTCGACTCTGATCACTGTCACCGAATCTTCTCACGGTGGTTCGGTCCGGACGGTGTCTACTCGTTCGACGATAAAAAATGCGCGTGTAATCAGCTCGCGTGTGGTCGACGATCAGGAACAAATAACGTTCGATCCGTGAGGAGCTGTTTGATTGACACCGTGACGAGGACTGGCAAGGATACACCAGGACCTCCGACGTCGAGTCTGGGACGAACCAGGGAGGAATCGAGGGACTCGCGGAGTAGCCGTAGCCCCGTGGGACGCGATGGAAACAAGGATCGGCCAACCAGAAATGTTCCTCCTCTCCCACCACGGACTCTGGCTAATGGACACCCACGATTGGCTCCTACGCCGACATGGCGGACCGAGGATATAGGCGCGTTCAACAGGTGGAGGTGTCTCTTCTCTGTTTCGCGCGTTCCTCGTCTCTTCTCATCCACGGTGTCGCTCAGAACACCCGGTCGGAGGAGGGGGGCACGAGTGTGTCTGTTACGCAGATTATCGTACTACCGTTTCTTTTTTTTCCTCTTTTCCTTCTTCCTTTTTTTTTCCTGACCTTTCTGGCCGCCGATGGTCAGCCTGTATCCGGGACACCGATCGCACGCCGAGACAATGCGCCGAGGATTGATTCGACGGAGTCAAGTGGACCGAATACGTCGTGGACGCGATTCAATTGAACGATCGACGGAGGAGCTGGACAGTGGACCAACCGTGTCCACGGTTCACACCGATTCGGGTTCCCGCGCGTAGCACGGGGTTCCTGGACGTTCTGGTCTTCGAGGTGTTCGCAATTATCGAATTATTGCAGGGGGAGATCACTTCTTCCGATTCGGATATTTTATATACCCGAAAGAATATTTTATATATCCGATTGGATATTTTATATATCTAAAAAGATATTTAATATATCCGAAAGAATATTTAATGTATCCGAAAGGATATTTAATATATCCGAAAGAATATTTAAAAGCATATTTGCTATATCCGAAAGGATATTTTAGGTGATACTGACTAAGAGGGAAAAACTGTACGAAGATAACGTTAGAAAAATATAAACTTTTTTCATACACGGATCGCAACTCTGAGTAATAGTTATTTAGTTTGATGTTCGAATTCGTGGAAAAATAGAAAATATTGTACAATGTTGATATTAGAGATATAAATCTTTTTCGTGTATGAATTATATCTTGGAGTAATAGTTACTCTGATAATCGAGTTTGTGAAAATTAATTTTAACTAGAGGTTTTTTTTTTGGCAGTAAGGTATATAAAAAATCACTTATGCTAAGATATTATTTGCGAAGAGGTGTCTAAAATAATTCCTTTTTAACAATTTCTGTCGGAGTGCGTGAAATACTCCGATTTGATACTAAATAATACACGAAAAGAGGAGTAATTTTGTAAAATATCCTTGTTTGTAAAGAAAAATAAATAAAAGGCGACTAAATGTCCTTTTATTTCAAGAAATTCAAAGAAAAGTAAAGTATGTTTTCTTTCGGCGCAAATATTACAAAACCAAATTCTGCTAAACTTGTGTGTAAGGTGCTCGTTGTGAAATTATGGTTTGACATTACTATTACTGTTACAGGTAGCCTCATCAGGAGTGTGATGATATTGTACTGATACTGTATCAGTATTCTTGGTTTGGAGATAATAAATTATTGGGGAACCGTGTGAGTATAGTGATTCAGAAGGTTGTGGAGGAATATCATTCGACCGAAAAAGATATAGAGAGCAAATAAATCATACGTATAAATTTGAGGGATGAATTTGAAGGTACTCTGTAAATTTCGTATGTGAGGATACACGTATTCTACAATAAATAACTCGAACCGTTTTTTACGGTAAGTGTTCAAAATTCTAATAATTTCGTTTAGAATTGAAACGCATCACGATAAATATATTAAAATGCATCACGATAAATATCTTAAAATGCATCACGAGATGCATTTTCTTTCCTCCTGCGTTGCTTGTCATCGAATCAATCTCTCTTTCCTCCATTTTGGAAAACACGATCAATTATTATCGCTACACGGTAACATTGTGAACAAAATTTGCGTTACGTGATTTTAAAATGTATCCTACCTCGTATTGTTGGTCAATTTCTATTTCTTCTCGTATCATGAATTCGTCGCGACTTAAAGAAACTTACGTTTTAATTTAAAAGTTAAACGAATCACAACATCAAGTAGAATTTTATTCAGTGATAAAAATTCATATTTCGTCGTTCGTGTACATTAATCTAGATACTGCTCGATATTAAATGACATTTTATATTCGGTCGAAAATAATTTCTACCAATCGTACGCCGTAATAGCCCCGATCGTGTTTCACATCTCTCCCTCGTTCTCGAATATTATTTTCCCATCGTTCTCCAGAAAATGCAATTCATATTCAACGAAATCATCGGTACCGCATTATCAGACATCGTTAGTCGAATAACAAAGAATTTTATTTCGACGCGGTCGACGCGTTCGTTAACAAACCATCGCGTTCTGATTGTGGCCACAGCGTGGTACACAGAAATTTCTTCCCGCTTTGTTCGCCCGATGTACAAGCGGAGCGCGCGGGGCCACTTCTTGAAATAAATGTTATCAGTCCTGGCAATGTCTTGCTGTGAAGAAGCGGTCGAGGGGGAACCAAGGGGCATGGTCGGGGCTGAAGACGTCTCCAGTGATAAGACGATAAAGAGAGGAGGTATAAAACGAGACAAGAGGGCTGTGTGTTAGTGGCAACATCTCAGCGAATTCCAACTTCCATAAAGAAGCGACTGTACAGCCCTGCCATTGAATTTCCGGAAAGTTTCGAAATATTCATCTGTCGCGAGAAAAAAAGGTCACGTCTTGAAAATCCCCGCGAAAATTGAACGGTGAGTATTGCGAATAAAGAAGAAGAAGAAGAAGAAAAAAAAGAGAAAACAGTTCTGATTATTTTTAATTATTTTAAATTAAATCATCGAGTAAACGCTTGTTCAAATTGCACACGTATCATTTTCAAGAGTAAATCTCGCGATAATTTTTTGATGCTTTATTAAAACGAAATGGCATTTTTTAATATCCTGGAGAGTGAAATATAATCTAATTTTGAATTTAAACAATCGATCGAAACGTTCCCTGTAAGTACCTATAATAATTTTTCCTTTCTTCTTTTCCTCTTTTTTTTCGATATAAACGAATAACATGTGATTCGCCTCGAGTACGATATTTCATCGTCAAATAGAACTGGTATTTGTGATTTTATTTACTTTTGCAATTTTTGACGATAAAATTCCGAAATAATCGTTATCGTGTCACATTTTCTGAGGACTGTTTGCGATTGTAAGAATTCTTTCACGTTTTCTTTTTTCGTAAAATTTTAGAGGAAGAATTTAGAAAAAGATCAAACGTTTCTTTCGTCCCCCTGTTAGGAGCAGATCGGAGAAAATTTAGCGCCGAACAGACGGAAGCGAATCAATGGCAGAATAAAGGTAGGGGGGCACGAGGGTTCAGCCACGCGGAGATTATCGAAGGCAATCAGCTATTTGTTCTGTTATTAACTCGATCATAAATTCGCCGCGCGACAGTGTACGAGAGGCCACGTTCGACTGTCATTCTGTCAGCGTTCCTTTATCACCCCCTCGTTACACATTCCCCATCGTTCGTAGGGCGTGAACGCGATTTTTATCGGTCATCGACGAGAAGAAAAGGCACGGTTGGGGGACCCCCGTCTCTTTCCACGATTCTCCCCGACGTTGTACGAAACCCTTATCTGTATACTGACACTTTCAATTAGTCACTATCGCCGGCAAACATCGCGCCTACTTTCGCGAATTTCACCACCGTCGAATTGTTAGTCAAGTGCTGCTTACAACGTAACATTCGAGATTACTGACAAGTTCTTTGCCTCGTGTCAATTTTTAGGACGAAAAATTACCGAGGAGACGATTCTCACGATCAGAGGAATCGTCTGAAGTAGTAGTTGTCAACGACAGTTGTCAGAAGATGATCAAGGATGTTCACGATTAAAGAAATAGTCGAGAGTAGTAGTTGTCAAAGACTGTTGTCAGAAGATGATCAAGGATGTTTACAATTAAAGAAATAGTCGAGAGTAGTAGCTGTCAAAGACTGTTGTCAGAAGATGATCAAGAATGTTTACAATTAAGGAAATAGACAAAAGTAGTAGTTGTTAAGACAGTTGTCAGAAGATGATCAAGGATGTTTACGATTAAAGAAATAGTCAAAAGCAGTAGTTGTCAAAGAAAGTTGATCAAGAGGAATTTTTTCCTGTCGAAAAACAGGATCAAGGATCACAATTAAAGAAATTGTCAGAATTAGAATTCTGTTGTAAACATTTATTGAATCAATAAAACCACTATTTTCAATGTTATTCTACTGATCATACGTAGAAAACACATTTTTTAAAATCCAAAAAATAGATTCTGAACTATCGATTCATTATTGGATCATTTTAAGTATTTACTGCAGTAATGAATTTTTAACGGCTCTGATTTATAAGATATAATTTATTTTACAATTCTTCTCGAGTAAGTTATTGTACCTAAATATGTGTGAACTAAAAGAAAAAGTGTCAACCCTTTCTCAACGGAATGACGATGCGATCTCCAAACAGTGGACTCATTATCAGTAGTCTGTACACTGTGTGCTTAGTGCATACATCTTAGATTAAAAATGAACGTGGTGTCATAAATGTTGAATACATTTCTTTTTACATCGGGTATAACGATACATATACGTATCGAGGAAAGTTTATTATACAATATTTACCTGTGGAAAGATATCAAGTGTATCAGTTGTGTTTATGACAATTGATGCTTATCAAAAGTTTATATAATTTAATTAGTAATAATTATATATGTATACTTCAAACTATATTCATTTTTCCGGGTCTTGTTTTTGTGTTTCGTGTCGTGTACACAATTTACGATGCATAATTTTAATGCTCCTCTCTCTTCGGAAGAAAAGAAATATTTGCAAACACTGTGCGAATAATTTTCGTGCTGAACGAGTCAAACTGTTCATAGTCATGTGTGATCAGTGTGGCTTAATAAACATTGTCAAACCTTTCGATGGTAAGATTTGATTTTTGGCATATTTGTTAAGTATACCTGCACGTGTAGAGAGAAAAAAAAACAAGGAACGAGAAAGACTCGTGTAACTCTTATAGTATATTACATAAACTTTATTAAATGACTCGGTTATTAAATACCTTAGTACACAGCTGTAAGTAGTACACTACTATCACAAAGATTGATCATCGAAACTCTGTTAAAAATTCCCAATTTCCCAACCTATCATACAATAAATATTACTGTTGCAACTAAAACTGATCGTGCAATAAATAGTCACTAAACGCCAACATTTGTATACCGCGTCTATTAAATGAACACTCACCCAGCAACGCGAAAACTCACCACTATAATTTCATATTTCTTACACCATAAGAAATCGTTATCGTTCTCTGCTACGTAATCTCAACCTTCAAAAATAAATTTCACTACAATGAAAATAATATCCACCGAACAGTTAAAATACCAAACTCACCGTTCAATTTAAACATAAAAATTCTACGTACCCGTGCCGTCCCCCGATCGCGATTCAAGTCGTTAAAAATTATTTTCCAACGTAACGAACAGTTCTCGCACCAAGGTCTTCGTGATTCGAAACCGGACAATCAGAAGTCTCGAAGACACGGGTACGGTTAAACGCCACTTTACGAGAGCGAAAAAAAAAGAAAGAAACGAGAGAAACATCCCCCTCCGTCCTCCCCGAATGACGGAGAAAGGGAAAGAAACGAAGAAACAGTCACGGGTTGGAGGAGTGGGGGGTTGAGGGACGTTAAGTGACTTTTCCACGCTCGCGTCTCTCTCTCTCTCTCTCGATCTCGATGATACCGAAGGCACGGTAGAGAACGGAGAGGGAATTTCTCTATCGATGGCTCGTTCTCGCTCCGATCGGTGCACCTTCCGTTATCGTCTTCGTCGCACTTGAGGCCGGTGGGGTGCCACGCGACCGCTGATTATACCATTCATCGCGCGGCGTGGTCCAAAAGAGGGTTGCAAGCGGACTCGTAAACGTCGTAGCATCCTTCCCCCTCCCCCCTCACTACTCGCCCCATCCTCCCCTCTGTTCGTCCGTACTCCACCTCCTTCGTCACCCAGTGTTGCCCACTTTGGTCTCGCTGCCTACTACGGCCTTGAATGCTCCCTCATCAATGAAACAATCCGGCTTTCCGGCGGCCCGTCGCCGACGGCTCCTTAATTTTGGGACGCGCCGAGCCGCGACGCGGACGACTCCCTCTTTCCCGCAGATCCTTCTTCTTCGATCAATTACCAGTGTTTGTATTTGTTTCCACGCTGATTTCGTCCATTTTCCAGCGACTTGGACCCTCACGGCGGCGCCTTTGTCGTTCAATCTTCGCGGTTCTTCCGCGTTCCTCGGTAGAGGGGGATGTTTCGTTCGGGGTACGCGTAGATACAGAGTAGAGGTTGCAGAAGAAACCGAACCACGGTTTTGGGGGTTCTAACGGTGTTCGCGAATCGTGGTTGGTGGAACTTTATTCGTGATCATGAAATTCGTGGAACGAGGCAACGTAACAGGGGGATTGGTGAAACCGAACCATGGTTTTGGGGATTTAATGGTGTACGCGAATCGTGGTTGATGGAACTTTATTTGTGATTAAGAGATTCGTGGAACGAGGCAACGTAAAAGGGGGATTGGTGAAACCGAACCATGGTTTTGGGGGTTCTAACGGTGTTCGCGAATCGTGGTTGATGGAACTTTATTTGTGATTAAGAGATTCGTGGAACGAGGCAACGTAAAAGGGGGATTGGTGAAACCGAACCATGGTTTTGGGGATTTAATGGTAAAAAATATTGCAGCAGGGGTATCTTGCAAACGATAGGATTGTTAGTTTGTACTTACAAGGAGGTAGAGAGAAATTATGTAGGAACTCAATAGTTTTGAAGGTCTACCATAGCGTAGGTCTCTAATCATTTAACTCTGTTGTTGAGTAAAATTTGACGATTGTTCTCCATTTTC
This sequence comes from Ptiloglossa arizonensis, assembly GCF_051014685.1. Classification (NCBI taxonomy): domain Eukaryota; kingdom Metazoa; phylum Arthropoda; class Insecta; order Hymenoptera; family Colletidae; genus Ptiloglossa; species Ptiloglossa arizonensis. The sequence continues at coordinate 17,347,218 of NC_135052.1, forward strand.
TAGAGAACAGATAACATTGATCTTAAGATAACTTAAGATCTTTTCTCTTGCCAGATATCCTCGTACCCTCGGCTCATCATTCTTCCTTAAAACAATATAGAACGACACCCAATAACTAGGCTATAGACCTAGCCATAGTATCCTCCTCCTCGCTCAGCCCACCCTCTCAAAGATCTTTTTAAAGTTATCGGATAATACAAAATCTATCTGATATAATTTTTAATAGCATTGTCTTTAGAAAGTCACATAAGAAACCCTTTTGTTATTTATGCTTAGATTACTGGACAGGTAAAGTTCAACTGTCCTTTCCTCTCCTAGCGTTCAATTTATATCATTAGAGCAAAGAATAGACAACTTAAGTAAGATCTTCTCACTTACAAGGTATCTTGTACACTCTACTCGCCATTCTTCCATAGCTTTCTTCTAAACAGTACCATCTAGTCGATATCCAGCCACTAATCTCATTTTTCCTCGCTCAGGTTACCTTAAACTTCTCAGACTACACAAACCTATCAGACGTAATTGTTTCTACCTTTACCCAGTAACGTACAAAATTCCATAGTCGTTCACGTTCACACCCTGTCGCAACCTACCTCTCGTCTCCGATATCCGATCCTCCAAGCCTTTAACCCTTTAAACTGTCTACAGAACTGCTCCCGATTCGTCGTAAACGACTGAACTTCACCCCGAAACACACATCCTTTCGAGAATTGGTGTTATATTTACACGTCGGGCGAAATTGTCCTCCGTCCGCGACACCTCGCCGGCTGCGCAGCGACGAAAACAATGTCGCGGGACAAAGAGCGCGAGGGCATCATCGTTGCGATTGCTGAAGCGACAACAACGGTGGCCCGCGATGCCGAATGGTAAGAGGCACAGAAACCGGGGAGGCTGGAGAGGGGAGGGGGGGGATGCGCGCGAAAGAGTAGAGGGAGAGGGTAGGGGAGTGTGGTGGGAATGGGTGCGTCGAAAAGCTCGCTGATTACTCCATTGTCGGCCCGGTTGTTTCAGTTAATCGCGACGCCCCGTGGCGTTTTGTTGTCCTTTTATCGCTCTGTTCTGGCGACCGGTTGCCAGCTGCATCCAGCCGGATACCAGAGGGTTGCATCCCGAAATTCAAGGAAACGACGAGACGGCGCCGAAATTCTTTAACGATGCCGCGCCGCCCTGTCGCATCGACGTTGCAACTGACGAACGGAGTCGTCGCTGGCTGAGATTACTTGCACCGGTTCTGGCCAACGGGACGGGACTTTCGCGTCAGCTTTTACTATCGCGAATTGGGAGTAGAGACCGTCGCGGAGGAAAATTGATGAAATTATTTTTCTCGACGCGGATCGAGTGGGATACTTATACAGGGTGTTTCGTAACGTATTGAGACTTGTTTCGATGGTGTATTTTTGTATCGTGGTAATTAGCAACTGACACATAACGAAACGCGACCGAAGTAGTATTAATTATTCTACTGCTCGTATACAATGCTCGAGAGGTTCTCGGTACCTTTAGAAAATGATAAAAATCGATATTTATTAATAAAAATATTTTTCATCGAATAGTAAACACCGTTCAGAGAGCATTCTCTCTGTCTGGTATCGTCCAGGGGGTTGAACATTGCGATATAAATACTATAGAAATAGAAACGGTTACCAATGGTCAGTATGTAGATTTCTAACCTCAAAATTGTAAGATCCACTCTCCCCGATCCAGTGTACGTTTACAGGTGAGCGGGTGTCGCGAGCCGAAAGATAAAAGGGGAGATCCGCGAAAGGGCGTTCCCCGTAAACGAGACTCGATTGTCCGTATCGCGCGAACGAACGCTTCTCGAGGCCCGGTAAAATCGAATTCCACTTTGTTTGGCCGAATATATACACGGCATTCGGTATTCAGCGTGCGGCTGGTCGGCCAGGCGTCGCCGTATCAAAATAGAGCGCGCTACAATAACTTATTCGGCCGAACAAAATCGTGTGGAAGGGTAGTATTTTATGGAGTCCCGTTCGGGTTACATACGATGAATACATCGACCGGCGGCGGGGATCGGGGGCCGTTGTATGTGACTCGAATGTATCATAAACGCGGCTACGGGGTGAGCCACCCCCCATTCTGCCTTGCACGTACACTTATCTCGCCATTTGGCTAGAACCGATCCTTCAAAGTGTTCTTTGATATTCTTGAGGAGAACGTTCGGTTCTGATTACTTGAGAATTGCGTACAGCAGTTAACGTTGGACGTTTCAGGTTCGATACTGGTGTTAGAAGGATCCGTCCAAACCGAGTCTGCTCAAAAGTGATTTCGTCGTTGTGTTTCTACGACTTGTGATCTAAGAATGTTCGATGCTCTTATGTGTGAGATGTGAAAGAAAATAAATAAATTATTTTCGCGAAAGGTGACTTTTTATTATATAATTTTGAAGAATAGAGGGACTTAATACGATTTGTGCAAGGTCTGTGATACACGAGTTCAATGCCCCTGTGTTTGAGAAATGGGGAGATTATAATGACGATTCCTGCTAAAGGTGACCCTTTATTATCCAGCTTTCGAGAATAGAGGAACCTTATACGGTAAGGTTTGTGGGTTAGATTTGTGGTGAAGGTTCAATGCCACTATGAAGTATGAGAATCGAGTAGAGAGTTATGAATGGTCTCCCAAAGGATGATACTGTATTATTTAACCTAGGAGAGTAGAAGGACTTAATAAAGTAATGTCTGAGTTAAGTTTGGGTTAGGTTAGGTGCTTTTCTTGGGAACAGGTGTCTTCTAATTATTAGTGAACACGAGTCTCCTCAGATACACCTGGGAAGATGTTACGAGAGTACTTACAAGATCGTGTACATTTATTTATTCAATAAAATAATAAATGGATACGAGTGTTCTATATTCAAATTGTGATTATTAGTTGAACTATTTTTTCTTCATTTCTTACGATCTGTTGTCCCAAAACATTTTGATTTTTCAATTTTACCATTCTTTCTTTTACGTTATTTCAAATTTTACTTCTTTTTCTAATCGTTCTATAGTCGAAGAAACTGGTCGCTCAAAATCAATGAGGTTTTATTCCCATCGTATCGTCTCGGTAAGTCTGCCCGTTTCTGAAAGAAAGTGGCAGACTTGCATGGTGTGAAAGCGGAAGTCACGTGATTCACAGTGGGGGAAGCGACCTCGGGCGGACAATTGATTTTGATCGAACTATAATACCTGCCATCGACAATATTCCGTTGCTTCTCGTTCTATATTTATTCGCGTCTTTAAACGTCAATAAGCGTTCGATCGATCAAGATGAAACTTTAATAAGCCCATTATACTTACAGAATATATACACCATACGAAAATATACTTTTACATTACTAAACTTTCTATTTATCCTTTCGATATTACACTTTTGTTCCATCTTGGATAGAAACGAATATTCAATTCTCCATTGTACAATTTCTCAAACAATACATCAACCACCTAAACGCCAACATTACTTTATACTACACTTTATATTACATACAATTAAATATTTAACTCCGTAAAATTCAATGTATAACTTTTCAAACCGACCAATTACAAATTGTACAAAAATTGTCCAAAGATACTATTTTTCCAATTACAAAAAAAAAAAAACACTATTCCTCATTTTATGTAATTAAAGAAAAAACTGTTACCCTCGACGAACCTTTCCAACCGAAATTGCATCGCAAACGAAATCTCTGTCGCGCTTACAAATACACACAAATAAACCACAAAAATCTACGTCTAATTCTCCATCGTTCCAGTTCGCGCGTATAAAAACTAGGTCGATTTCACTTTCGAGTTAATCCGTCCCCCGAACGTTAAAATCGTCCGAACGATGAAAAAAGAAAAGGGGTAGGGAGCAAATGACTACTTTCACGGTACGCCGTATTACGTAATCTTCATCCGAAAGGAAGACCACTCGGTCTTTCCCTAAACGACGGTACACAAGACGTTGTATACCCAAGGATTCGTCTTATCATCGGCCAACTGCATCCACGCCAAAGACGATCCCGAGTCACGAAATTCTATTCAATGTCCCGTTCAATGACTAACATTCCGCCGGCAACGTTTACAGTGATAGATAACCGCGGGACGCGTATCGTGCCGCCGGATTATCAATCATAATCGGAAAATAATTATCCGTGGCCGACGAGTACCCGTGCTGGACGGACGAATGGAAGGCCGGCTTGGTTGGTAAAACGGCACCTGAATCGCCGCTAATTGTGAGGAATGGTCCCGCGTCGAGCTCCGCCGATCGTTGATTCGATAGACGATGTATGCTCAAAGTGCCAGGGCCTGTTCGATATTAGACTTCGGGAAGAGACGTTTACCGCGCGATAATACGCGCGGTGAAATTGTCCGGTGAATTCGCGACGTAGAAAACGCCTCGAAAATATAACACGCTCGATAACGAAGCGGAGGTATCGTAACGCGCGATTCTGTCCCTTCTCGGTGAGTGTTTACGGTGGGTGGCCATTGCAAACCATTCTCGGGTGTCTTTGGTTTCTTCGTTTACGGTAACAGGATATCGTGATACTTCTCGTTAAATGTTAACGACACGTTTAGACACGTTGGAAGTCTATTCATCCGCGTTACCATTTGTTCGGGTGTATCTTTGTTCGAGTTTGATTAATCGAACTCGAGCCGCAGAACAGTTACTCGAATACGAATGTTCGTTGTTTGTAAATAATTAGGGAAAATTGTGCTCGGAGAAAATGTTTTATTTGATAATTTCGAGAAAATTCGAGTGGAATTCGGATGGATATTTCTAGGCGCGAAACGTGTAAGTATGGGTTTGCGTGTATGTACAAAGGAACAGTAAGTTAATTTTATACTGTGTTCTATTGTTATATTGATGTTTCAATTGCAGCGGGAATGTTACGATAATTGTCGATCTTCGAATTCGAGAAACTATTCATTGTTCGATCTATCAGGATGGTTTGTATTAACGTCAAATTGTTTGGTTTGTTACCTCGATCATAAAGGAAAAATAAACTTCCAGTAAATTGTTATTGTCGACGATAACCATACTTGGAAAATGCAACGTGACGGGAATGTCTACTGTTCGATGACAGATAGATGAATTTTTAAAGCGATAGACCAAGAACAGTTGCGAGCCTTTAACGAGATCTATTAAATCAGAGTCGGCTCGAGATCAATTGGCCGTTCAAGGTCACCGACCACTTATCCCCACCATTTAGTGTCTCCACTGCTAAAATCTTATCTTCTCCTGTAAACCTGCAAGAATGAATTACGTTACTTGAAATATACCCAATACAAACTAACACACGACATTGATACTCTGTTATATAATTGTAAAATTCAATTATAAATATTCCGTTCGCAATACTCTCGTACTACAATATCACAAGTATTTAAAAGACTAAATTTACCCTCGTTCGATAGCATCCATTGAGTTTATTTGTCTCACACTGGGGTATCTCGATAAAATGAAATCATTCTTCTAACTCAGCACGTTCCTAAACACTCTTTACATCGAGCGTTATCCGTACTCAAGTTCGGACCATACGATCGCAGCTTCACCGCCAAACTTGCACCATTATTTCCATCTCACGTTTTCCACCTAGCAGAAGGAATCATTTCCCTAATTACACCGAGTGCCTTCAGAAACTCGTAAACCGTCTCGAGTCGCGTCTTATCGTCCGTCAGATATTACAATAACATCTCGTTATCCGTGAGTCCATTCCCGTCGTTGGAATCCCGAAAGACTCGAATTCCACGGAGGTAACGTTCATCGAGGTGTCTCTCGAGCGCGTTCGACAGCCCCCGGCGACGAAGAGGGGCCAACCACCACCACCACCACCACCACCACCACCACTATCGGCCATTGTAATTTTGACGGCGCGCGACAACAACGAGGGCCACCTCGGAAAATAAACGACGCCGAGGAAGAACGACCGAGGCGAACGATTAAACGTCCGTCCGATGTCCATCAATATCGACGTGCCTCGCAAGACCTTCCCTGCCCCAAGATTGCCCAAGGTTTTGCACGCGACCGGCAAAGATATCCGCGCGCCAATAGCGAACAATGCCGGACTGTCGGCATTATGGGGGACATTGTCGCGGGCTTGATATGAGCCCTGTTGCCTCGGGTATACAAGCTGCAATATCGTGATTCTCCACCTCCGTCCCCCTTCTGTCAACTTTTGCGCTCCACGGAGCACCGAGCGGAAAAACCAGGTCCCGCTTTTCACAAGTACGAGCCCTGTTGCTGAACGAATTAAGGGACTAATTTCAGACGAGGAAATGTATTTTCTTTTGCTTTCTTTGAGGTGATTTTCTTTTCCAGAATTCGAGTGTTGAGAATTTTTTCTAGAAAAAATTTGGGGAGAGTTGGACAATTTTGGCGATGTTGAAACTTTGAATCGTGTTGTTTTTCAAGTTGGGGTAATTTCAAATGAGGAAGTGTATTTTCTTTCTGAGTATTGTTTTGAGAAGGTTAAGGAGAGAAAAATTATCAGTGTGATAGGAATCAAATCCTTTTTTTACGTAATGGAATCTTCTCATAGAAATTGAGAATCCATACATGGATGGATAGATAGATAGATAGATAACAGATAATAGATAATAGATAGATAATATATAGTATATAATATATAATATATAATATATAATATATAATATATAATAGATAGATAATAGAAAATAGATAATAACCTGACCTCACGTGACTCCCAGTGACGTCATGTGATCCCACGTGACCCCCAGTGACACCACGTGACCCCCAGTAACATCACGTAACTCCCAGTGACCTCACGTGACCCCCAGTGACCCCCAGTGTCCTTTGGTGACCTCACGTGACCCTCAGTGACCTCTGGTGACCTCACGTGACCTTCGGTGACCTCTGGTGACCTCGTGTGACCTTCGGTTACCTCGGATGACCTTGTGTGACCTTCGGTGACCTCGGGTGATCTTGTGTGATATCTCTTTATCTATTTATATGTTTATCTGTTTATCTGCTTACCTGTTTACCTTTTCATCTGTTTATCTGCTTATCTGTTTATCTGTTTATCTGTTTATATGTTCATCTGTTCATCTGTTCATCTGTCTGGATTGTCCGGACTATTTGGATTATCACAATAATTGAATAACTTGAAGAAGGAGTGGTTTGACACTTGCAAACCATTTGGACAGGTATAGTTTCTTTGCGCGCTGAAACCGAGACAGGCATAGATTCTTCGAGCGCGAAACCGAGGGAAGCATAGATTTTCGATGCACTAAAACTGAGGCAGGTGTATATTTTTCGCGCACTGAAACCGGGGGAGTTATGGTTTCGGTAAAATAAATAGGTAGATAACTAGATCATAGATATAGAGATAGATAGAGAAATAGATAAATACAAAGATAGATAAATAGATAAATAGATGGATGGATAGATAGATAGAAATTTTTCAAAGAAGAAAAGGTACCTGAAATTTGATTTCTTTTTTGTTAGTATTGTAACACTTCGTTTACATGCGAACTTTTATGGGCAAATTTGATCAATGTAAGTAGAATTGTGGGAAATTAACACCCTTTGGTGTCCCCTTTTAAATTATCCCAATGTTTAGACATGAAATACTCCAGTCTAAAGGTTTTTTCCTTTCCAGTCCTCTAATTGAGTTCTCAGTATCGAGAAGGCTACGAGGAAGTTCGTTCGAACGATTGACCAGTCTAGTTCTACGCGATATGGCAAATTTTGTAACTCCTATAGGGTGAAAAAATATAATTTTACCGTAAACCAAGATCATAATTGCACGTCATCGATCCATAGTTCAATAAAGCACGAGTGTCATCACCGAAACGATCGAAATAATCTAATCTTAAAATCCACAAGGGTACACGATATTACTTAAATTCCACATTTTACTCATTTTAGGTATAATAATTTTTTCTTTCATGTACATATTTCTCATCGACATTATTATCGATACAACGAATGTTTTCAAAATTGATGTCTCTTTTTGTGCCACCTCTGAATAGTTGTAATCAAGAACTTATTGAAGGAAAAACAGATACAAAAAATTTGTAATCAAATCTCGATTGAACGATCGCTTCGATAACATTAACTCGAATAACTCTCGACAATAAGCGTGATTAGTGCCACACAACTCGTTCGTAAAACATTCTCGTCTGTTTGATCGAAAATCCTTTTAATATTAATGTTAATGAAATGAATTCAATTTATTTATTACATCGATCTAATAAAAGATACATTTAAACTCCCTGTGTACAATGTTAACTTACTTTCGTTAACGAGTTTAAAATGTCACGTGCACCCCCGGTTATTGGTTTCACCCCATCATTATATCCCGTAATTCGTTTCGCTTGGTTAGAATTTATCAATTAGTTAACGTTACCATTGGTATTCGAGTACACGTACGCGTACACTTACCCCGAAGTACGCACACGACTCTACTGGCGGTTCGATGCAAATCTTTTGGTTAGGGTATGAATAAGCTTTTTATCTGCGTGACCCTGTACGTATTATACGTACGGTGTAAGTGAGTGTCCGTGACTGGTTTGTCGTGACAACGGCCCTTTTTCCAATTATCGATTCGATCAGCCCTTTCCTCTTGATTCTTGGCATAAAAAAGGATTCACAATAACCGAAAATATACGTTACAATGTAATTTATATTCATCGACCGTCGGTTAGCCGCAGAACAATCAGATCGAAGTCAAATTCACGGTACATTGTTTATTGTCAAGAATAGAATACGTTTTTCCGATTGGAGGAATTCAATGGGGACCCTGGCTGAATAGCCAATTAAAATAGAAATACAAAAAAGCGTGTACGCATAGAAAGTATTTGAAAACATGAATGAAAATAATTCTTCCTTTCATCTTTATCTATTCGACTGCAATTTGAACGGTGACTTTAATTTCAATCGAATATTAATTTCATTTTTCTACCGTGCGAGACGACTGATTTTAATGCAGAATTCATTCCAAACGGGCTTGGTGATAACTAAACTAAGTTAAAGAAACATAACCACATTCGGATAATAAATTTTATTCGCCGAAAATATAAACAGGATAATGGTGACATTTTAGAAAACGATTTAGAAATTGTACAATTTTAGTTCAATTTGTTTGTTCGAAAATATAGCTACGATTAATGTTGGAAAACAAGAGAAAAGGATAGAACAATAGTTTACGTATAGATACGTTTAAATATTCGACTTAAAAAAAAGTCATACAAATTTCTCACACGTGTTTCATAATAATCGTAGAAGCTCCACCGTTTCGGTTCTATTTTTCTACTGTAACCCGGTGCGTAGAATTTAGGGCCGGTATTATTAAAGAAAAATATTTGACTTGGTTGATATTATTGTTGCACGATATTCCACGTATTTGAAGCAGCGTGAATGGTACCGGTCACGTAGGTAGGAAGTTCTGAAAAGTCTTCCGTCCGCGTTTTCTGTCTCGTAATCGTCACCCCGACCGTTCTCCTTCCTTCCACCTTGGTCTTGTGTAATCGATTTGCGGAAGTGTCGATAAGTAAAACGTTATCGCGAGTCCTTCTGTGGGAAAGATAAACGGTCGAGCAGCTTGTCTTTCTTTCTTACGAAAAGCACCGTGGCGAAGGACGATCACCGTGAATCGAGATGTTATTTCGTCGGAGACATTTCGATCGCCTTCAACGCTATTAATTTTCAGTCCTTAAAATTCAAACGATCGTTAAAAAACCTTCACATTGAATTAAACTCGCAAAACATCAATGAACTTGACATTTCACACAAGAATAATCTACGAAAGGAGTTATTTAAGATTCTTCGTGACTTTCGGGAAGAATATTTGAAAATGATTGCAATTCGCGTATTACCGAATTTTTTGGAAATTTTCCAATAGAAGATTTTAATCACTGTTGCTTGTGAAACATTTTTCAAAGGGTCTAGAATATTCGAGATTCGACTTTGAGGAGACTTTGATACTTCCAATTTCAATTTTTATATTTATGTACTCGGTCCAAGTGCTTCGATCAAAAAATAATAATTTTTCTAAGAAGAGAATTAATTTAATAGTAAACTACTTCCACACACTCGTAAAAATACTTTCGAAATTCCAAAAAAAATATCCACCAATTTTTCTCTCCATTCGAAAAGTTTCGAACACCTTCGAAACATTCGAAATTCAATATGGCTGCCTTCCGTCTATAAAGAAGTAATTCCCATGGTCGCAGGTAGAGTTTGTTACCTGCTCGTTTCACGAGTTGTCTCGTATTACGAATTCGTTCCGTACCTGCACGATAAGGGCGTTAAATAAAATAAAACGAAATACAAACAAGGGAAGCTACACCGCCACAACCGATCGACGTTGCAACGTTATATGGTCGATTTACGTTACACGCTTCTTCAACTCGCGCGAGTGTATCGATTTCGGAATCGAGTTACCCGCCTTCCTCGATTATCAGAGCCTCGTCTCGATCGTACACACCACTATCCCGTTCGTTAGTGCCTAATAGTTTCAAATAGCCTTTAAAAGCCGCGTTTTCTTCTCCTTTTTTTTTCTACTTTTCGTTTCCTTTCTTTCTTTTATTTTTCTTTTCTTTTTTATTCATTCGTCGACCAAAGGCATTGTTAATCACGGGTCGGTCGGCAAGCGATCTTGAATGCGCGCAAACGAGGCCGATCTTTAATATTAGTTAGCAAGAAGTGGAAGGTAAACAATCGATCTAACAACCGCGGTTCGAGCGCCAATCGCGATCGAGTTCCCTCACGGCCGTGAAAAGGTGAAAAAGCACGCGTGCCCTCATCCTGTCAGGACTATTCGTTATCCTTCGTCAGTCTGACAATCGAGAATTGAAAGTTACACAAAAGTGACGCGTTTTAACGCGCGCACAATACAGCGGGGGATGCAAACGCTCGTATCCAGCCACGAGTTGACCGAAGTGGTTAGCTTCGATATTATTTTTCTCGTAGGAAATTTGGATTCGGTTGCGCGGTACCAATGGTTACACGATCGGGAGCAAGTCATTTCGGTGTAGCGTCTCGAGTAGGTGATAAATCTTTCGCATCTCGTCCCGACAATGATCAATCGTTGCCAATGACTGGTAAGTTCTAAGGGAAAGAATTGATATTTTATCAGAGGTATATTTAAACAGATATATTAAATACTGTTGGTTCGTTGGTATATTTAGTTTCTTAAAGGTACATCTTATTTTGTATTTTGATTACTGTGAGTGTAATTGAGATTAGGTTGCAATAATAAATGCGCCTTTGTACTTGAGTAATAGATGTTTAATTATGAGAACAATTTGTGAAGATAAAATTTCACTGATATTTAATAGTAAATATAGAAGAAGAATATTTGCAATAAAATCGACCAAAATTGTTCGAGAAAATATATCCTAACGTTATTGGTCATCGTTAATAATTCCATACTTCTCTCTAATATTCTTCATATATCGAACAGAAAGCATTTATCAACTTACGTACTCTATGTGGGAAATAATACATTTACTAACCCAACAATTATACTATCTTTAACATTGCACCGAATACAATCTCTAAACTGTGACTCTACTCTCAAAGCACCCCCTGTACAAGAAAAATAAATAAAACTATATTTACTTTTAAATTCTTCCAAAATTCAGTTCTTCTCTACTCTAATAGTTTAAACATTTCCCTTCTGATCGTCAATTAAACGATGAAAGAATATTAAAAATTGTAAACAGTTCGCTTGTTGTTTATCGTTTCGAGACGTACCGCGGTTTAAAATTGATCCTTCGTTATACGTCTCCATCGTTTTCCATTATTTTTCTTCTTTTCTTCCCGTTCCGTTTCTCCGCGTCAATTCGGCAAATCTTTCGGCAAATCTTCTTACTCGATTCTCATTGGAATCCGTGCCTTTCATTCTTCCCCGGGAATAACGCGTTTCTTTGCGTTGCAGTAAGCCGCTGGCGTTATCCGAGGGACTCCCTTTTTCCAGGATACGGGGAGACAATTTTATATTATTGCATTATATTCCGCGGCGAAGCCGGTGCTCGTGAAAATTGGCTCTTCCGAAGATTATCGTATTATCTGGCCGTACAAGTGCCTATAGTAATGAAACTACTATCCCGAGAGCTCGGTTAAAAGTTCATTTAGAGGATCGCCGTTTACCCGGAACAGGAGACTTCGTATTCCCCCTCCTGTAAATTTTTCTTTTTTTTTTTTTTTTTAAGGGAAAATTATTCCTTCGAAATACTCTGCAATTGTATCGGGAATTTTTTCGATAAAGACTTTTATCGGAATAATTATGGTAGAACGATCGAAGAGATGGTAAAATTTATTTTTTTATTGGTTAAAAGTTCATTTAGAGGATCACCGTTTCTCCAGAACAGGAGACTTTGTATTCCCCCTCCTGTAAATTTTTCTTTTTTTTTTTTTTAAGGGAAAATTATTCCTTCGAAATACTCTACAATTGTATCGGGAATTTTTTCGATGAAGACTTTTATCGGAATAATTACGGTAGAACGATCGAAGAGATGGTAAAATTTGTGTTTTTATTGGTTAATAGTTTATTTAGAGGATCACCGTTTCTCCGGAACAGAAAACTTTATATTTCTTCCCTGTGAATTTTTTTTTTGAAGGAAAATTATTTCTTCAAAATACTACAATTGTATTTTTTATCGAAATAATTACAATAGAACGTTCGAAGAAACGATAAAATTTGCCTTTTCGTCGATGTTTTTAACCCTTTGCGGGAATAATTTAAAAAAAATTATGAATATATAATTTTGTATTGTTATATAAGTATTGGAGAAGTTTCTTGATTATTTTTAAGCGTATAATAAGTATCTAAACATGATAGATTTTGTTTAAATACAATCTTGTTTGAATACCTATTTGTGATGTTTTATTTCATTGATTTATACAGATTACTTAGAAACGGTTGCATAATTTTCTCCAATAAGTACTCCAAGTGTAAAATTGATGTATGATTTGTATTAGATAACAAAATTTAGGTTATCTTGAGCGGTAAAAATTAATCGAAATAATCTTGTAAACACGTTTAAAGCGACACTTAGTGTAATTATAGTACACGGTTGTGATCGAATTCATTTCCAATTTGAAATTGAAAATTTATGCATGAATCCAAGAAATCGTTCAACAATCTGCGGAATAAGGCTGCTCGCAATTAACCCCGAAGAACGACGCGAAAGCGAACGTCTACGACAGTTCCATTTCCGTTATCCTCGTGAGACCTTAACTTACGATAATGCCGTACGAGTTTAAATATAAGAATCAGTCTTATTACAATCTATGGTAGCAATAATTGCATCTGGAGATCTCCTAAACCCCGCGAAAAAATCCATTATCGAGCTGTCTCGCAGTGAACGGTTGCAATATGTGATTCAGTAAGACGTAGGAAAGTTTATTTTCCCCAATTGGATTTAATTTACATTTTGCACTTATTACCTTTATCATTTTTATACATCAATAAAATCAGATTTGGTTTCTTGAATAGTGTCCCTTTGTATGCCAAAATTGTTTAAATCTGGTTAGAAGATTGCACACGTGTGCCATCGTTAAGTTTTCAAGAATAGTTTCAAAATTGTCCAAATTTTATCGATGGTATATTAACATTACCTTCTAGTAGTACAATACTTAATTACAAAAGTCGTAGTTCATTATAGGTTTGTGTATTTATTTATAAAACGTATGAAATAGAGTCGATAGCACACTTTGTGATATTTTTCTGCCCACAAATGTAGCTCGAGACCTCTCTGTGTTTCTATAAAAAATTTATAGCGATCTTTTGATAACACAATATTTAATCACAAGAATCGTAGTTCATTATGACTTCGTATATTTATCCATAAAATGTATAAAATAGAGTTGACAGCACACTTTGTGATATTTTTCTGTCCACAAAGTAGCTCGAGGACTCTCAGTGTTTCTGTAAAAAATTTCAAACGACAGATGGGCACCGAATACCAAATTGCTCTCAGCGTGAAAACAAAATGGTACCATATTTTCGGTAGAAAGGAGGCGAAGAAACTCTTTTCTCTCGAAAAGAGAATCAACGGAAGAAGCTCGAACCGTCTTTCCATATCTTGTTTTGCTAAATTGCCCTGGAGGGTTTGAATCGGGTGTGAAAGTAACGGAGAGAAAAAGTGGAGGAAGGTGGACAGAAGGCGAGAAGAAAGAGGCGGTGGTTGCCGGCGTGACGACAGATAAAGTCGGTGCATCGAACAGGAGAAACTGGCTGCGCATAAATGCACCGGCAGAACGTGCCACGGTATAGGGCGCCCAGTGCGGAAATGAAGCAAATCGGTAGATACCATACAGGAACATTAGAGTCACTATCTAACAGCTAGACGTTTAGAAATTACCAGACAGTCGTTTACGGCTACGTCGTAGCTCCCCCGTCCCCCTTTTAACGTTTCACTTCGCGAGTTAGGCCACCGAACGAAAGGATCTTCGCTTTGATTTTGAATTGTACGATTTAATCGTCGATCTTCATTTTTCAATTCAATCATCCATGTGATTGAGATCTCTTCAATACTCGTCTTCTTTCGAAATTTTTTCTACATTTTTTCTAGCGGTAGAACGAATATTTACGAATATTTTTATTCATATTTTGAGTCTTCTAATCGAATAAAAATTACTTTTAGTTGTGTGCTTTAGTCGTTAGTAGTACTACAAAATTGTACAACATGAGATTTTTTTTTAGAAAATATAATGAGAAATATTCTGTGTAATTAGGGTGAAAGTAGATTTGTATGGATCAATATTTTGATATCAATTGCCTCGAAATTAGTTCGCGCAATATTTAATTATAAACCATACGCGAGTAGATATCATCGAACGTACTTTGATGCAGAGCGATGAGAAGGAAAATCATAAAAGTATAAGCCTGGTTCAAAGAGGGATGAAAAAGGGGATGTTCCCTCCTGTACTTAGATTTAGTTTTAATACGATCCAGTTTATATCTGCCAAGTGGGATACAATATCGTCCAGATCCTTAAATCCTGTTTGCATCCATTGTCCGGTCTATGGTCAACTCTGGGTCCTTTCAAAACACAGTCGACCCCCTTTTCGCCCCAATACTCTGTTCACATCGACAAGTATCTCCGTTTCGAGGTCTTTCGTGGCGGTTGATACCGTGTAGTTTCCTGTCAGAAATTCTCATTACCGACAAAGAATTCCCTGCAATACCGATCGTCGTCAATTTATCAACAGTATATACAACGAGACGAAATTCACCTTTCAAACGCGATTCATCCTCTATCGCTGCAGAGATTTACTTTACCAACAGATATTCTACTCCGTCGGCTAAAATATGTTCAAACTTTCTTCAGTTACCAACAGCGCGTAAAAATACAAATAAAGAACTCTCGTATAGATATCCAAAGAATGTAAAACTTGCACTTCGAGCTTACAGAGGTTGCACTTTGTTTGATAATGGAAAACGTACATCCGTAAAATTCTCACTATACGACAAATGCAATATTTCTTTCCAAATTGGAACTTTTTTCCCCGAAAAATATTATTCACGAACCGATCGTACGATGCGGTAACAGAGGGAAAGGTAGAAAATTAAAAATGCAATACGGATACCGCGATGGCGGTTCTTCAACGTGGATAGCGTCGATGAAACTCGGTCAAAATTCGCGGTGACGTTCTCGCGTTAATTGTTACACCACAATCGCGTGTAACAAATCGCACGAATTAAAGGGCGCGTTCGGCGATCCCGACGACAAGTCGATGTTTTTTTTTTCTTTTTTCTTTTTTTCATTTTAATTTTCCAAAACGGACCAGACCACCGTGTCAGTGTGTCGACGCGATTAATTGGCTCGTTATATTAATTGAATTTCATTACACGCTCGTGGAACAATGCCGTCCCGGGATTAAACGAACGGATGGAGGCGCGTTCGAACGCCGAAAAATGTTTCACGGGCATTTGTCGACGCGGCGATTCAAAAAACGCAGATAATTCAACCGATGCAAACCGGTCGCGGATCGGTCTGAAAACATTTTTCCGCGCGCACGGTTGTAACGCGATGGGATTTCACGGAACGGTGCAGCCGCTAATTAAAAAAACGATTCCACGGGCATCAATGGCGCGAAATTTCGATCCTCGGCGCTCGGTGACCATATCGATACTTTCGTTTTCGACTGTTCGGAATGTTTCGACGCGAACGTCGAGAGCTCTCGAGAAGATGTCGTTTTCGATCAAAGGAAGATGAATTTAGTCATCGGCGGTGAATCGTTGGGTATTAGAGCAGTGTTTTTCGAATAGGGCGCCACTCCCAGAGGGAGCGTTTTACGATTAACGAGGTGGAAAGAATATTTTTAACGCGGAAACGTGTGAGTAATTTAAACATCTCTTCGTGGTAATATTAGATTGTTCGCGTATGACTCGAACGATTCTTTTACAGTTTGATGACTAATAGAGTGGACGATATTCAATATTAGATAATTAGAAACTTTGTAGAAATGTTCATCGATTTGATTTAAGATCTGTGGTGTATTTTGTTGACGTTAATTATTTGCTCTAAAGGAGAAACTATTGGAGTTGATTGGTTTTTTATGTTTAGGTAATTTAATTATACTTTTCCTTCATCGAGTAACGCATGACAAATCTTTCATTCCTCGTTCGAATAACAATTTTTCTCATATTGCAATAATTTTTAGGTTACTCCCACTTAACCTTAATCTTTTCATTCCTCGTTCGGAACTATCGTTCGAATAAATATTTTTCTTATATTGCAATAATTTTTAGGTTACTCTCACTTAAACTTAATCTTTTCATTCCTCGGTCGAAACTATCGTTTTGAAAATAAACATTTTCCTCATTTCGCAATAATTCTTAAACTGAACCCATCTTTGGTAAAATTTCCATCGCACAAAAGCCAAAGAAATTATATAACTCCCCAACTCAAATACTACTCTCCATTCGTCGATTAACGTCCAAAGCCTGAATCTTTTCATCCAATAGCTATTCGAGACAATCATTCCAACAAACATTTTCCCAATAATTCTTAAACTGAACCCATCTCTGGTAAATTTTTCATCCAATAAAACCCAATAAAAACACATACCTCCACAACTCAAATTCTACTCTCCATTCGTCTATTAACGTCCAAAACCTGAATCTTTTCATCCCATAGCTATTCGAGACAATCATTCCAGCAACCATTTTCCCAATTGCTCAATAATTCTTAAACTGAACCCATCTCCTGTAAAATTTTCATCGAACAAAACCCAATAAAAACACGTACCTCCACAACTCAAATTCTACCCTCCGTTCGCCGTTTAACGTCCAAAAACCTGAATCTTCCCGTCCCGTAGTCGTCGGGGACTGCGAACCGTGGAAAAATTTCCCCCGTAAAACCGATAAAAATTTCTCCGTGAACGTTCGATCGTGAAACCGTGGTTCGAGCGCGATGCCCCTCCCCCAGGTTCGGTATCGCAGGCTCGTATCGCGAAACCGTCCCCTGTAGAGCTCGCGGCCAGGTAGAAAAGCGCGCGCAGTTCTCCACTCGATTCGCAAACGCGCGCGTCGAAGTGTGAACCGTATTTTTCCCCGGGTGTGCAGCCCTGGACGAGGGACGTGGTGGGGGGTGGTGTTGGTACGGTGGCGGGGATTGGCGAAGGGTGTCGAAGCGCGCACGTGAACTGCGAAAACCGCGGCGCGCCGGCGTTCCCCGATGCAACGTGCCACCTTCGAGCGTTTTCTCGAAATTGATTTATGCCCCTGACAGCTAACGCGGCCATTGTGCGCGGACCTCGCCTGTCGTTGTCCATTCAAACAAATTGACCACCGGCGGACCCGGTCCGGCGCATTGTCGCTCCATTGAACAATCTGCGGAGAGAAAAGGGAGAAAAATGGCGATGCGCGTCGGGGGCAGATGCGGGGAAAAAGAGTCGACAACTCGGGGCTTGCCCAAGTCGATCCGTTTGTTACGTGGACGTTCTCTAGCTCTGTCTTACGTTCATCGAGCACGATTTTCCCGACCCGAGGAGCCCTCGTAAATCTTCGACGTGACCACGCGCCTCGGAATTCCGCGCCCCGTCTATCCGATGAGACTCCACGACGGTTACAGCTTTGTGTTCGGTATTGGAACGAGAGTAAGGGAGATCTGGAGAAGATCTCTTTCCGTTGTCGATATTAGGAATTTGGATTTACAGTTTTTCGATCGTTGGATGGGTTTTAATTAACAATTCGAGTGTCCAAGCGCTCGAGCGTTCGACAATCTGTGATCACAGGGGATGGAATATTTTTTTGCCAGTTTGATCATTGAAAGTACAAGGTGCAGATAAATTGTAAATGTAAGTTTTACATTCCGAGTTAAATAATAAGAGAAAGATATTTTTGGGTAGGTATACACGAATAGCTTCGGTTGGATGCTTATTCTTGTTCATAGTTTACAACTATAGGGTTCTCTAAACGCATATATGCGCACGTAGCATTCAAAGGGTTAATCGTGCTCTTTCGTGGGACCTCTTGACGATCACTTTTTACAGTTTTCTTTTGGTAATGAAATTTTGTTCGCGTAACGGTGTGTTTAATATTGTTTTGTCGAGTTTGTCGTGAATCCTCACGGGGATTGAGAGAGACTCTGGTTGCGTACATTTTACAGTCCTTAAGTCGAGTAAAGAAGAGTCCTTTTTGCGTGACTTGTGTTCGTGGAGTTTATCTAGAGTTTTCTGAGAGATCGAGAAAGGTTACTTAGGTTTTACTTCCCTTCTCGGTTAAGGAAAATTCTTTTTTGCGAAAAGATTAATTTGTCATCGTTTTGCTAATTTTGTTAGCCTTCTAGAGATGATTACCTTTTAGAGTCTTCTTCCCACCACTATTAAAGAAAAATTCTTTTTCGAGTACTGATTGTGAGTAACGTTTTTGGTACAAAGAGCAATATTATCGCGTTTCCATAGTCGTGTCTTCAAGTTGTCTTGGATGTTTGAACACTTCTTCTTTAGACATTTTGTAAAATAAAAAAGAATATTTTTGCTCTGTTGGATACAATCAATAACAATTAAAAAGCCAAAAGTTTTGATTATATTCGTTTGGTCGAGCAGACAGTTTAATTCTTACAAATTTTGACGTTTCGAACCATGATTTTCGAGTCTTTTCAGAGAAAAGAAAAATAATACTTGTAGCGAAACAACTTCGTTACTTAAATATTCATTTCTTTTGCGTCGAGCACGTGTCTCCTTAATCAAATAAATATATATACCGCTTTGAAGAGTTAAACGAAAACTCGTTTCTTTCATTCTTTTTCATGCATTGGAAGTATCCAGGATATTTCGAACGAAGTCGTTTTAAAGTTACTATCGACGAGAGTATCCGGGAAATAAAAATTTATTTAAATTCCACAATTTGGAATTATTCAAATCCCAATATTTTTGCGTTTGGAAAAAAAAAACGTGTACTCGCCCGATATAAATATCCATCGTCGATTTTGTCAGCAAAAAAGCGATCGGATGAAAAATTTTACGACACATACTGAAAAGTTGTTCAGCTCGGTCACGCTTCGATGCAATTTACTGCGAATGTACAATTCCTACGATGCAAATATAAAAGTATCCACAGTGGTACGAAATTTATCGGATAAAATTTTTAATAATCAATTATTCCACCTTTTTCACGCGATACACAAAACGAATAAAAGAAGAAGAAGAAGGAAGCAAGCTCGCGATCGTGCGTATATAAAACCTAACCTCAAATTACGTGACCTTCGTCGATCAAAGAATACCTCTACGAAACACCATAATTTCTCAAAAAAATAATATTACCGTGTATTATTATTCTCTCAAAACTGGAAACATTCCATCGAGAGAATTCTTTTTTTCACGTAATACTACGAAAGAAGAAATCAGAGATCGAAGAACGCGCGTCGAGTTGTAGGAAACGCGTTCAATTACCTTCTGCAATTAGCGGGAATTAAAACCAACGTGACGCGGCAACGAATCTCTTTTTTTTTCTTCGTTCGATCCGGGAGCCGCGTGTCCACCATTCTGTTTCGAGCGACGTGCCCCCCTTGCCCCGAGAAGGGCAGTTTTTGTCTCTCCAGGCCGGTGAGGAGAGGAAAGCGATTCCAGGGGGCCAGTTTCAGTCGAGTCCCCGATTGGACGGGCAGCGGCTGATGGAAATAAAAAAAAAAGTGACCAGTACCGACCGCCCAGCTTGGCCGAAGAACGCGCGGCAAGTGATTCTCCTTGCACGTGGCTGGGTGGTCGCCATATTGGTCTCACAATGACTCTAACGACGAAAAGAAACCGAGCTCGTTCGGACGTAAAACCAGCGAATTGGTACGCGACGCGATGTTTTCCTCTTGGTTGTTTACTTGCTAACGTCCAGCCATTGTTTGTCGGATAATTTTGTTTAGAAACTGTGGATTTCTCGTGGTTTTCTTCAGTGTGCTTTTTAGAGGTTATGGAGCCCACGGTTTCTAGTTTAATATAGTTAAAAGGTTTTCGGGTATTGGGAGGTCTTGTGTACAATTTGTTTTAAGAATCTTTATCTTTCAGGAAATTATATTTTGTATTTTATATTTTATGTATTTCAATTTCGTCGTTGAAAAAATTGAAACTTTCCAAATGTTGAAGTTTGAAGTGTACTTTGAAAAGATACGTTCTTCGGAAAACTATCTTTTATGATACGTCTCAATTCCATCGATATACCTTTTAACGTACATTTACCACGGGAATAATATAATTACAAAAACATGCGTACAAAAATTTGCCACCACTACAATTACATATTAATTTTCATGAAACGTGGGAACAAGAATCGAGCCTAATTTAAATTCACCGTTAGAACGATGCAATTGTGAAAGTGCGTAAAAAAAATTGATTGATGCAACCGCGTTTAATTTTCATAAAATGTGAAAGCAACTATCGGGATCCGAGGAAAGTATCCCGTGTACCCGGTGTCAAGAGCACTATCGGCCCCCCTTTTCTCAACCGTGTACTTCCGTGTTACGCGGATCCTAGCACCGTGACGCTCTCGTCGCGGAAGAGTTCCCCATTCCAGCGAGATCGGCGCCACCGTCGTCGGCGAATATCGTTTCGAATACCGCTTGTCTTTTGTGTCCCGTTCTACATCCAGCGCGTCGGGTAATTCGGGTCGATTACCTCGAACAACGGCGCCGAAACTCGCGAAACACCGTTCTACTTCCCCGATCTACCCTTTTTGTCTATCACCGACCCCCACCTCCTTCCACCTCCTTCCACCTCCCCCTCCACCTTTTGTTCTTCAAGTTCCCCCGTCTCCCTGAACCGTTCTATTTCTTTTCCCCGATCCGTATTTTCGTTCTACCTTTGTCCCGCTTTTTTATCTCCACGGAATTCTTCGCCGTATTGCCCCCCTTCTTAGCGAGCCCCCCTCTGAAATTTTCCCTTCCTGGATCTTCAATTCGAGTTTCGTCGCGTTCCTTCGTTTCTCCGACTATTCCATTCCTCTTTCGTTTCGTCCAATCGTCCCCCACTCTCCTACTCGGCCCCCCACACTCATTCACGACCCCCTAACTAGCCCCCCTCTATCGTCGCTGTGTCCACGTTTCATCATTTCCCCGTTCTTTCGCTCCCCGCGGCCGGTTTTCTCTTTCCAGAACGACGTTGCTCTCGGTGGTGTACACCTCCATCTTCGGGATGGGCATTCTCTTCGCTCCCTGGTTCACTCTCTCTCCCCCTCCTCTCACGCCCCTTCGGTCCCCCCGTGACTTCCTCCCCGGGTTTCCCGGGGGCCTCGACGAAGCCCGCCGTCTTTTTCTTTCCCGGGGCTGCTTTGGAAGTCGACAAAAGAACATCGCAGCGGCGGAGTCAAGATGGCGGAGTGAGAGAGAAAGCGAGAAGGAAAGAGAGAAAGAAAGAAAGAAAGAGAGAGAGAGAGAGAGAGAGAAGGATATCCCGAGGTAGCAGAAGCACCGCGCCTCGGCTCTCCCTCCCCCCTCCCGTTTCTGTCCCCCCGGCCGTCTCTCCCAACGGTAACCTTCACCTCCTCCACCCACCCGAGCATTGTTGCCACGAGCAGGAGAGACAAAATGAACCCGATTGTTAGTCCGGGAGGCATCATAATGAACGCCCATTCACCGAGAGACACCAAATGAGCTCCCGCGTCTTGTCCCGCGGCTTTGTCCACGATACTTTTAATTCTCTGCTACCCCCTTTGTCTTCTTTCTGGAGGCTCCTGGGCTACGACCTGGTATTTTTCTTTCTTCCACCCACCCCACCCCCACCCTCCCCCTGCCCACGCCGTTCCCTGTTAATATATCCCTCTGTGTCTACTCGCGAGACCGTTTCCTTCCCTCGCTCCTGAGGGGATTCGGTTTCCGTTCGGCAGACCGATACGTCGTTGTTCCACCCGTTCCTTCCGTCATCGACTACGAGACATCGTTGTCGTCCTACCCCATGGAACGGGGAAGTTGCTCGTTCCGACGGAACCCGATTCGTGTTTCGAGCGGTCGTCGTTGGGTCAGTTCTTCATTTCGGAACGTTTCGGGCCCGTTTTCGACGACGATTGCTCTCGTTCGGGATACGGGATATTTTTTCCCGCAATTCCTCGTCTATCGAGGGATTTTAGAATTTACGTGGCAGTTTTGGGAATGTTACGATTGGGAAAATGTAATTTTCTTTCCGAAAAAATGACGAAGAATGAGAAGGTTAGATAGAGAATTGACGAAGAATCTTACGTATACAATAGAAATTTTCTACGCCTTACACGTCATACCATACACAACTCCTTCAAACCTTCAATTTTCACGGTTGTAATCAGTTCGTCCGCACGACTCGATAAACGGAACAACAAAGGTGCGAGTAACACCTTTTCCTGTCCACAATACGACATCGATTCAAGTATCATACCGCGTTCAACTTCTTCAAACGTTTCGTTCCACCAAATCCAGTTACGTTCGATACGGATGAACGTTACGCGCGAAATAACAGAACCGTGATCGCACCTTGTAGCGGCTCCGCACCGTGATTAATTCAAGCACCGTACCACGTACAACCACTTCAAACATTTGATTCTAACAAGTCCGGTTACGTTGCACGCGCGCGATTCTTAAAAATGACGAACGCGTTAACAAAACGAAAATCACACTTATCGTGGCACCTTCGAGCTATCTTCGAGTACCATACCATACACAACCTCTCCAAACATTCCGTATCAAATTCTAACCCAACATCGATTCAAGCATCACACCGTGAGCAACTCCTCCGTTCGTATCCACTTACCTATCTTCCACACAGCCGACAGTCAACCGTACAGAATGGAATAACAAAACAAAAGTCACGGGATTTCGTGCCCGTAACCTAATATCGATTCGAGCATCCGACGTTTCTCGTTCAAACAATAACACACCGTATTGAATCCTTCCGAAACGTTCGATCCCTGAATCTCGTTCGCGGGCAAACCTGCGCCTAAAAAATAGCTCCCTCTCCCCTCTCTCCCCCTTGTCTCCCACCCGTTAGGTTTACTTTCTATTTGTACACGCTCCCATTGTGCCAGCGTTTGTACTGCGTTCCTCCTGGTCGCTTCTTGGCGATGGCACGAGTGTGTGCTCGCGGAAGGCGAAAGGAGAATGAAAATATTATTGCTCGATCCGCGCGCGTCATGCATAAATGCATCGATCGCGGAGGCCTCCTCCTCCTCTCCTCCTTGTCGTCTCTCGCGACAGCCAGCAGGCGGCTGTACAAACAACGATATCCGTAATGTTCGAGTTACAAGCAACGGATTAGTAACCGGTGCCCCGTCTCGCGATTCTTTCTACGCGTTTTGTCCTACGTTGCCTGGTAGATGTCTCTCCCCGCTTTGAAGCGCGCTCGCGATCGGTACCGGGAATCTCGAGAAAGGGTCCTTGTCGTGAATCGTCTCGAGAAACCGAGGAGTCTCGATACGTTGTTGAACGAGCGATCGAATTTGCGAGCGATCAGTTTAACACTTGAACTACCGATAGGTTTCGGAATATTAAGGTATATTTTGTATGTATTTAAAAAAAAAGAAAATAATGGAAGAAGAGGAATTTATAAAATTGATCACACGTGTAGAATAGAAATGTCATAATGTCTGCAGAGAAGGTGATATGGAATTTAAAGTAAATTTCATTATGAGAGCAATTCGAAATACAGGGAATGTTTATCGTCGTGAAAAAATGTGGAGACTTA
The DNA here is from genome assembly GCF_051014685.1 of Ptiloglossa arizonensis. Lineage (NCBI taxonomy): Eukaryota > Metazoa > Arthropoda > Insecta > Hymenoptera > Colletidae > Ptiloglossa > Ptiloglossa arizonensis. The sequence continues at coordinate 17,371,311 of NC_135052.1, forward strand.
AATTGGTGTGAAACAGGGTGAATGTTTTAAAGGTAGAGGTCATTCAGGACAGTGAAGAACTATAATAGAGTATTCTTTTAGCTGTACGTGAGTTATACGTATTGGAAAAGGATAGTGAAACTGTTTATACTAAAAATATTTTCTCAACACAAGTATCTCAAAATTTGGACATTGGAACAATGTATTGAAAATCTTCAATACCGACCAGTCGCGTTCTAAATTTATAATTTCGTAAAATGTATAATATTTAAGATCCCGTAACATGTCTACAATATTTACGTTTCTATTCTAAAAAGAATCTTCAAATCTAAAATTTTCATAGGCACACACGCGTGTAAACATTGAACCCTTCGTCGCGCTTTATTTTTCCTTACCCCTAAATTACACCCTACATTCCCTATCCACAGAGAAAAAAAAAAACTTTCGTTCCCTTCTGTGCGATGCGTTTTTTTTTTCACGTGCCCTTCTATGTTGCCCCACGAACTCGATCGAGACGAAGGACGGTGGAGAAGTGTCATGAATTCGAAAGTTTCCACGACGTCACCGGTAAAAGGGACTTTCCTGTATATATCTAGCCACGTTTCGAACGACGAGGCATACACCGTGGCTAATCGCATAAAATCGAGTCGAAGGTGATCGATACCGGGTCAATGCAGTCAGGAATGACCGTGAATTACCTTCTCACCCTCGAGGTTCTCTCTCTTCTACTCTCGGTTCTCGACAGAGGGTGAGTCGCGTCCTGAAGAGGCGGGGAGGGAGACACTGGGACCTCAACAAATTGACATTGTTCCCACAATGGCTAATAAATTGTTTTTCACGGTTCGTCTTTTATACGTTCGTGCAAAGGTGCGCCGAACCGTTCATGGCTCATCGGTCTCCCTATCGGTCCCATTGGCCGGGGAAAATTCTTACGGGTGTTGACGGAAATCCGTGAACATATTTTCGAAACGTTTCTTTTCTTCTAATTGTGTACGTCTGTCGCTGGTTCCGAATGCTCGTGGGATGCATTAGTTAAAAACATTGAGGGGGAATATTCACCGATGGAATATTCTCCAAAACCATTATCTCGTTTCGAGCATTGCCATACATTGTATTGCATAATACAAACAGAGTCGCATCTGCTTCGTTTACCTCCCCTTTAGAGAGAAAATATTATTTTGTCCGTTCTACCGTGCCAATGAAGAAAGAATAGAAGTTTTAAGAGTGAATAGGAAAATTGACCAGTAATAAAATAAATAGGTAAGTTTTACAATACGGGAAACATATCAGGCAGAAGTGTAATTCGTATATTCAATTTTTAGTGTATTTCAACATACACTGTATATTTTCTCCTAGCGTTCTCTCGGAGTAACAAATAAATAAAAGAGGTCCTAGATCGTAGGTCATACGTTAATTAACACATTTTCTTCCTCTCGACGAGTACCACAAACCCTCAAAATCTTCAATATTTTCTTACCATTCCACATACACACACATATATATTTCATATTTCATTATACATACATAAATACATAAATACATATACACATACATAACTTATTCTAATAAATACATATATATTTCCCCACTGTTCTCCTCTCTTCTGTTTCATCCCGTACGGTAAACAAGGGGGTGGTTACAATCGCACCGATAAATAAACAAAATTGAAACATACGGTCGATGAACAATGCAAGGGACCAACACACTCGGCGCAATGAGTCGCAAGGAAATTACCGCGCAATCTATTCCAGTGGAAGGACCCCTCTGGCCCCCCTCTCGGCAATTCCGTGTCACACTCGTCGGTGTCCCCTCGTCTTCCACGGAGCACCGTTCGGTCGAAGAAAACAGTCGCGACGCGAAAATGTGTAGTCACGTTGTTATATTGGCCGGTAGCTCGCGCGAGCCCCGACCTCGTAGGCCGCGTCGCGCCTTCTATAGCGTGATTAATTCTATTTACCTGCGGCCGGTGCACCGGCGGATACACCCGTGGTATAATTTATCAGTTTGTCGGGCCTCATTGTCGCGGGTACGGCTCGTTGCTAATAGTCGGCCATTCAAGAATCTAGGGAACCCATCTATTCTTATTACGGTCGCCGTTGTCCAAAGCGCTCGAGACACACCGGTACCTCCCCCCATGGCCCCCCCTTTTCTTTCTTGACGACTGTCTCCTTTCGATCGTGGCTAAGAGATTCGTTACTACGGGGCGTGACCGCCATTTTGGAGCAAACAGGGAGGAAATCGTTTTCTTACTCCTATTCGCGAAGATGAATCAAAATTTCATTAGTTTCTCGGTTGGGTTGATTTTTTGGGAGAATTGTGGTGGAGTAAAATTTATTTTTCTCGAGGAATTATATTTTACGGGATATATTAACCCTTTGCACTCGAAGCGTTTTTGCTACCTGAAACTGGCGTCTCGATGAAATCTTTTAAATCGCAAAATTAATACGGAATGGAATATTTTTATTTCAATACTTGACATACATATGTTTACATCTTAAAAGAGTGTAATACCTAATTTCCAATTTGAATTTCAAGTCACAAAATTTCCCCGAATTTAAGGAAGTACACTAAATCGAGCGGTGATCGAGGGTCTCCTTTCGAGTTCAAAGGGTTAATTCCGTTTGTATAGTTTCTAAGTAACTAAAGTGAATGTAGTCGAAGAATAATGTAGCTGCGATCGATACCTCGATAAAAGTACTATCACTACTTCTTGGTAAATGTGGAAGTAACTTTTAAGGGGATACAATTTTCGAATAAACGATTAACGAACTCTTGTCGATTGTATTAAATAATTTGAATCGTAGAACGAAATGTATCAGGATAAATACGTAACTGTTTGAAATTGTTTTTAAATTGACGAACCTCTTGTGGAGACACTTATTTAAATTATAAAACTATAGAAAAATACGATCAGAGAATCGTAAATGGGTTTTCAATTGTGCAGTATTCACAGGGTAGATAATATTTTTAACCAATTCGACCAATAGTGTTACCAAAGATGTCTGAACGAAGGGTCGAACCTAATAATCGCGTTAAACGTAACTTTTAAAGCTAACAATCGCTCGAGTGTTCCGTCGAAACGGGAGTGATTCAATTTGGTTTGTTATAAAGAAGAAATTGATAAATTTAGATAAAAATATTGTTAGGAAAATACCCGGTGTCGGTTTCAACCCTTCGACGCGTTTGAACCGGAAACGGGAAGCGAAAGCGCGCAGCTTCACGAGGGGATGATTCGACTCCTATTCTCGGCACTTACCCCATAAACAGAAGCCCATAATCGATTAGGACGTGCACGTATGACCATGGGAAGATTTAGTGGCTGAAACAGATGGGGAGTTTCGGACGATGTCACCCCTTGTCTCCGGTAGTCATTAGCCCGGACCATTGTTAATACCTGGCTAGACGCGAGGGGCTCGATGGGTATCGATACAAATCGATACTCATGGTTGATCGACTCCTAGCTCGGTTTTAGGGGGTACTTATCGCGCATTCTGTCCGCGAGCGACATAAAACACATTGTTCGGCAAAAAATATGCTCGCGTTCAATTTTCAAATACTCGTGCGACAAAACGGACCGTGTATCGTCGGGGGAACTTTTAGGGGAACAAATAAATCCTATTTCGACACATTAAGCGAAAGATTGTATCGAGCGGAATATTGATAAAACAGAAAGTGTACTTTTTTCCTTTTCTTTGTTTCGTTTCTTTGCAGCGTTGTTAAATGTCAAATATTCTATCGGGATTTCGGATTGATATTTACGAAGGTACAGTGAATTATCGATCGGAAGTTATTCGTTATCAACCGTGTTACCATGGATTGTATTTTACGTAAACATTCTTTATGCAAAAAGGAAAGTAATGTGAACTCACTTCGTGTAAGAAAATAACGCAATGTAAACATTCTTGATGTAAAACGGAACATATTATTATTTCAATTCTTAAAGTAAGAGTTAAAACTCTTATGCGAACTCTTTATGCAAAAAACAATGTAATGTTACACTCGGATTCGAAAACACCCTCGAGATCGATAATTGTAAAAACACAATTACCCCGTACACCGCGCTAAGATTGAGAATAAACGCGACAGAGATATCGATGTACGGTTCAAGACTGAAAGAAAAGAGAAAAGATAAAATTGTCCACGATTGTCGTTGTACGAGCAATTTTACTAAAAACATTCCCATTGTCTACGTTTCGGCCAATGGGAGCGAGACCCCGTTTCTCAAAGTGGGCCATCTCCATTGGCCGAAGCGACGTGAATGGGAAACGTTTCCGCTGAAATTGCTCTCGCGGCCAAAAAACGCGCGAGCTTTTTTCCTTTTTTTTTTTATTAATAATACCATCGTCGAATCCTCGTGTCTGGTAGCCGCGATCGAAAGAATTGGACTCATCCACGAGTCTTCCTGATCAACGATCCGAGATTGAGGCGTGTTTCAATCACACTATTGCCCTGTTCACGGGTACGCGTTGAATTCCCGCAACGGGCACAGAAGAAGCAAAAAAAAAATATATATACATATATGTATGTATACACATATATATAGATACACATGTAAATATATTCACAAATACATATATATATATATATTTATATAAAAATATATATATGTATATGTACATATGAATATACACATATATATATGTATGCATATGCAAGTAGGAGACCAGTATTGTCTTCGCATCGCTTTCGTCGCTTCCAGTGTGCGGAGCCCGCTACTTTGCCATTATCAATCCGCAGCCTCGTTTTTCACGTGCGAGCCCGCCAGAATGCATTGAATCTCGCCGGGAGCCTATCCTCGAGCTCATTCAATCGTTCCCGCGATTTTTCCCCGGCCCCGTACTGCGGGGAATCCCCGAGGTCAGAGGCCATCCAATCGTGAACCGAAACCGGTGTCGCCGGAATAATCGTACGGCGCGCGCAACAATCCCAGGCGAATTAATGCGGGCTGGGTTATCGTCGCTGGCGACGGAAGACAGCAAAGGCGCGAACGAGAAAGAGCCACGGAGCCGAAACGTCGATACTCCTCGATCGCCCGATCCACTGTACACGTATCCGGGGAAACGCGGGAACCTGAAACCGGGTTCGAAACAAACAAACCAACGGTGGAGGGGATTTCACTGCGAAGCTTTGATATATCGATATATACGACGGTTATTGGAATAACGAAACATTAACATCACTATCCGTTTGAAAAAATATTGGGGTCTGTCTTTCTCTTTAGTATTTGTCTCTGAAAAAGGTTTGGCACACGTTGGAGGATTACACTGGAGAATGAAACGTTTCATCTGTACAGAAATTATGTTGGTGTTTTTATTAGATTCTGAGGGAATTGGTTGTAATACTTTATTAGGTATATTCTGTACGTTGATGATGGTGAATGTATAGTTTGACAACTTGGAAAAGATTCCCAGAGGATACATTCGTCGATCAAGGTGTCGATGACTGTATATAACGAAGGTTTTTAACATATTGATTCAGTTTTAATATTCATTCGAAATTTTCAAATTTTTTAATCTAATGTATCTTAATATAAGATAGAGAAAAGTAAAGATAGGGGAGGCACGTTTTAGAAATAAGATAGATTCTCTTTTTAGTGTCTCTAATAACGGGGAAGTCTCGTGTAGATGAGACCGTTTCTCGAATTGTCTCAGGTTCGGTACTTTGTCGTGACAACTCGAAGGACAGGCAACCGCGCCAAGATTATTCTCTTTCCAATTTATATCGATCACTGTTACCTAACCCTCGTACTCGATAGCGAGTGCGAGACGCAGTGACAACTCGAAGGACAGCTCTGCAATCGTGATACCCGAACACTCGAAAAATGTTACGTTCGCGTACTTTCGAACAGTTGGAAAGCTCTCGAACACCGAACGAAGAATTGAAATATTTAAACGATTTGCTTGCAAATGTTCCAACGGACAATTGAAGGGTGGTGGGGGTATCGATCAAACAGCCGGTTCGTTGAATCGTGGCAGCGTGTCCGCGAACGTGTCCCTCTCTGCCTCCCCACTACTTCTCTTCTTCTTCGTTCTGGCATTCTTTCTCACGGATTTCTGATTGGAAGCAACGAAGCGTGTCGCGCGTTGCGAGAATATGATTTAAGACGCGACTCGTTCGAGCGAGTAGAGAACGAAGGAGCCTCGAGGACGGAGGATGATCGTGCAGAACGATCGCGAGGAGCGGATGAAGAGACGATGACGAGATGGAAAACCGACTTAATGAAGAATTCGGCGCAGCCCTGGCAGGCAGGTGCTGATCAAAGAATCACTGAATCGATTTATTCCTGAATTGATCTAATCATCGTCGTCGGCCGGCTTCGAGGGGCCGATTAACGCGGGGGCGCATCACGCGCGTTTATTAGCACGCGTAATTACGGATTGCGTTAGGACGTAGTTTGCGATTATTGTACGTGAAAGGTTCCCTCGTACTTAGCGGTTGCTTACAATTGCTCCCACCTCTTTGTCGATGATTCGCCGTCCTTGAGATCCATCGGGTGTTTGTAATTTCGCAACGCGTAATTACGGTATGCATTTGCTCGCGATATAAAAATTGGAATAGCGATAAGTCATTTGGTACAATTAGAGTTCCACTCACGTGGATTTAGAGTCCAGTCGAGAAACGACGATACGCGATCGGGGCACTTTTCCAAACGATTCTCCCTATTCGATGTTATTTTACTGTTGTACTTTTCTTTTTTATTTTTATTCTAACGTGGGAAATTGAGCGGATCGAAACGAGAACTTGTTTCCACGATCCGTGAAGCTTAACGGTGGTCGCGAATCGGTGAGAATTACGTCTGGATGCGATAGAAACTTTCTCGAGTTTCCGGTCGCATCGGTTCGGAACTCGGAGTTTCCGGTCACATCGGTCCGCAATTCGGAGTCGCTCCAATCGAAAAGTTGGTCTTGTTGAGGCTACACCGTGGAATTCGAGAAAGTGGGCACGGTTTTGTAAGAAACGCTAAGAAATGTGCAACTGCGAATGAAAAACGATAGAATAATTACCAATATTTGCACATCGGTATTACATTTGTTGCAATGGGTGTACTTGTTGGTAACTCGCTGCTTGTGCAATTCTTTGAGCGATCACTTGCGACACGATGGAACACGTTATGTACTTTGTTCGCTGATACAGTAATATCGTAATGTTATTGTGCGAGATAAATTTCGAAATAATGTAAGCGGTATAAAGAATTTACAAAAGTATTGCACTATTGCAATAATTCGTGCCAAGAACAATGTACATTTCACGTTTTCTATAAACGAGTTTGTTCGAAGAGGTCTCGCACAAGTTTACAAAAAATTATGTTTTTTAATTTTACTGTGTATCGTAATTCAAATATTCAGTTAATTTTGATACTCAAGAATCTCGTGTTCGATTTCTACTTTCCTAAATCGATAACTTATTGGAGAAGAGAAAAAGTAACTTTTTCAATCACTTTTATTTAATCTCTAAAAAAGAGAATTCACCCTACGATATAAGTCTTGATGAATAATCGAGGAAAAAATATTCTCTCTTATTCAATCTCTAAACAACAGAATCACTCTACGATCTAAGAATCTTCTTGATGAATAATCGAGGAAAAGATATTCTCTCTTATTCGATCTCTGAAAAAGAGAATTATCCCCTCCCCTGTCGTAGATTGAAACATTCGATTCCCTCTCTTTCGCGTTCGTTCCACGATAATCGTACTTTTGTCCGCGGACATCCTTGATCTGCATAAAATCAGTGCATTCGTCGCATGTGGGTCGGGGCACGTAGCTCGTTGGCATTGTCCGTGAAAAATTACCGAAACACGCGACACGGTCCATTCTTCTCCCCGGGAACCGCTATATCCGCGTACTTATAATGGAACCGTCTCCCCCCTCCTACCTTGGTCCACCCCCGAGAACGTCGAGCACATTTTTCCATCTTTTTCTCGGTGTTCCCCCGTCTGTCTCGCTCCGTCGAACGTCCCCCGCCCCCCTCCCTTCTCACTCGCTACTCACCCTCCCACCCACCGTGGTAATTTATCACCGCTCATAACAAGGAACCGCAAGTTTGTACATATTTCAGTCTCGTATCCAACCTACCCCCCTTCCTCCCTCCTCGTCTCTTTCAACTGTCCCTCTCCACCTTCCCCCCACCCCTTCTCTCTCCTTTCGAGTTCTCCGCAGAATGCGTAAGAGGGACGAAGAAAGAACCTTGGAGGGTGGTTCGTGGGGTTGGAAATCTGGAACGAAGAACGCGAGGGGGTGGGAGGGTGACGCGGCGGAGCAAAGACGTTATTATTTATACGCGGGCATTATACATCGGACAGAGTCGTTGGAATATTGTTCAAGACGTCCCGCGCATACATTACGAGCGGGAAGGGTGAAAGGGAACCACCCCTACCCACGTCCCGTACCCCCGTCGCTTTTATTACCGCGACCACTTATTTGTTAACATAATATACACATTACGGGGCGGTGGCTCGGCGACAGCACGCGCCACCCCGGTTTCCTGTGTTTGCGCGTCGACGACGTGGATCGCGAGGGTGGACGGGCAAAGAGGGGGAAACACGGAGTGGGGGGTTGGCTTTTAGACACGGTGGACGATTTTTCGCGTATCCGTGCCCGACGTTTCTCGGGCACCGTGGAGATCATGGTGAACAGCCACTTAACGGGGTTACAACACCCCCCTCTCCTACCCCCATTCGCGATGCCCCTCTTCGATGATATTGTACGCGGATCGCGTGTTTCTAATGGGCCGCGATTACGAAGTGTGTATGGAAAACGAGGATTTTCTCGTTCGATCGCGTTTGACGCGTTTCATCGTTCTCTGTGTGGATTTTGTAAACATCGCCCGGAGGTAAAAATTACACCGGTGAGCGATTTAATTCTATGGAGCCCGCGCAACGCTGGTGTATACGCGTTCGCGGCAACACTCGGTTTTGTGCGAATAACTTCGGGTAAATCGAGTCGCGAGGGGCAGTTGCTCGTGTTTGTCGAGTCTTTACAAATTTTTCAGATGGCTCGTGTTACGCGTGTACTGAATTATGCACGCGGGGATTGTTTCAGCACGGGGGTTTGTTTGCGAGTAGAAATGATCGGCGAATTGAAAACTATTTCTGTTAGACATTTTTTGAATTGAAAAATTCGAATCGAAAACTATTTCTATTTACAATTTTTTCTGATCTATGGATTTCTTAAAGTTATCTAGTGCAAGGTTAAATAACATATCTCTTTTTTCGTACCATTTTGTACCTACTTTGAATTTTAGTTTCTTAACCACTAATACGTATTTCTTTCTCTAATAGGTTAATTTTAGAAACACATTAGATTACACACTGCTCCTGAATTTATCCGCGACAAGAATTGTCTATGTTTTGTATTTGTTCGGTGACTAACACACGTTCAACATTTATCGCATAATTCGGGATAAATTTCCATACAGGTAATTGTACACGTGCAAATTATAACAAATAACGGAAAAGGTATAGATATACATACACATAACTCTAAAGATTCAAATGCCTTGAAGATAACGTTCAAATTGTTGCTATACGTCGAACAAGTTCGTTCGAAATCTCTCCAAACGAGACGACACGTGTCTAGCCGATCTTAATAAAGTTCCCAGCACCAGAGCGGTGGGGATACTCGAACGTCGTGGTGGGGGTACCCGCGGCTCTGTCCTTGAGCGGCCACTTGATTTCTCCCCGGCCACAGATGGCGCTGCACTACCCGCGTTCGAATAATCGAAATTCGTAACAAGCGATCCAACGTCGCTGCTATATCTGTATACTCATCGTTCGCGCATACTGGTACTCGCAGACGGTACGATAAACAGGAAAAAACCATTTTTTCTACCGACGAATCTCTCGAGGATCTGCTATTATGGAACGCGCGTCTCGATACGGAAGCTCGGCCGATGACGCGATTAAAAAGGATGGGAAATGTATACACAAAGGCCCGTTTGCAACGATACCGATTCGCCGGGGAGGCTTCTCTCTTTACCCTCGCGCGTTTTCTTTTTTCTTTTTTCTTCTTTTTACTCCCGAAGGGGGTCGGTGTGTATCGGTAACGCGAGCAGCTTGAAAGGCGGCCCTCTCGATTAGCGGGCGCGCACCGAAAGAGTGACCCCGAGCACGCGAGTGGACCCTTTGAAAACTGGAATGGCGCACGTATCTCCGGAATGTAGGCGCTCTCGAGATTCCGAGGTTGAAAGGCAAAGCCGTGGGTAAGCCGCTTTGTAGCCTTAACCGTGGCCGCTTAAGAGGGTGGAAGTATATTATGGGCAATATTACGGATGAATGCTGGCCAGCGCGAGAAACAGCCACTTCGGGCGATAATCTCGTTACGCGGGGCCGAAACTGTCGGCTTGTTTCTAACCTCGTACCGTTACGCGGGGTTCGTGTTCCCGGGATAAATAAAAACTGATTACGAGGACGTAAATGCGGTGGTGAGTGAATCGCGGATGTGATTACCGGAGAAATATCGTCGGGAGGGCAACAAAAGGTGAAGGGTAATGTCTGAGACTCGGTGACCGGGCTGAGGTGGGGAGAGAAAGGGTGATGCAAGCTAGCCCGGGTGATTGGTGCGATTGTTACTGCGAACCGCGTTGGCTTAAGCCGCGACTCGGTACACCGAGGACCGAGTATGAGAAAATTATCGTAGCCTTAATGGGAATTTATAATTTTCTCGGTTACTCCTAATTCCGGATTATCGGGGATTTAACACCGGACGAAGACGTCGAACGATTTTTCACGGTACGGGTTCGAGTGGCGCGTTAACGCTCGGTTTACAAGGTCGTGGTAATTAGTCTCGTTAGGTCGGCGAGGTAAGAGGTATTTTATTAAGCGGTGCTTTGGAAAAAACTGGGTAATTGTGAAGGAGATCGCTGGGGTTAGATTGTTTTCGTTTGGAATTATTATTATACCGTTTGCTGTATTTTTCTTCGCCACAATAGTCGTTGACCAGCAACATCGACCACCTCGTAGCTATATACAAACATGGGATTATCATTGGGGTGTTTTGATCACTGTCTTTCGATCCACTGACAAGAGTGTAGATCTCCGTGAATGACAAAGAAGTTCCTTTCCGAGTCATTCTTGCTCCTAGAGCTCAGCACGATCCCATCAGGTACAAGTCTCGAAGGGTAATACTTACTAGGGTAATACTTACAATTTGACGAAAGTTTGCAGCAGCAAACTTATCGAGCAGATGCTTCGCACCCCTGATTTTATTCACGGTCCTCCCGGCAGGAACACGCGCACGTAACGCTTTAATGCGATGCAATAATATGGTAATAAAGCGTGCATGCGATTCTTGTTAGATCGACGAACCCCTTTTCCGGTCGGCGAATCCGGTCGACCTACATAAATCGGCCGTGACGTTTCGGGGCGGTTCCAGTTGCAATAATCGAACGTGATCGAACCGTGTAGTGCGTCGTGGAACTCGGAGATTCGGGGGTTAGACTATGGCGCGTAGACGGTACATCGGTTATAAATTCAGGTCGTAAAGATGTCCGTAGTCTTGTAGAAAACGGGGTGAAAATGGGCCAGGCGGCCCCGTAGACAAGGCGGTCGGTGCAACGACACGTTCGATCCCATTGTAAGCTCGCGATTTACGAGTTCTTTTCTTTTTTTTCTCTTCTTTTTCTGTTGCACTCTTCCCGATCGTGCCCTCCTGGCGTTGAATCGACGTTCGCGACGTCGGTGAGGTCTCTATTCGCCTCTGTCGTAAATATAGTGGCGCATTGTGGAGCACCGGGGACGAGTATAGATTTCGTAATAACGCGAAGGGAAATTCCTGCACGGTGTAGGAAAATGTAGAATTAACGTTTCTCGATACGTTGCTCGGTGGAGCGACAACCGTGCAACGACCACACTTTTTAAATCGTGGAACGCGACACGGTGCTAAGGTAGATGTCTCTGGTAACGTCTTTCTCATCTTCGCGCGAGTTATCGGTCCTTTTTATTTTCCATCGAATGCCGAGAGGGAAGTAAACGAACTAGGAGGATATTTTTGTAATTGAGTATTTATTAATAAGATTCTGTAAGGTATATACTTATCTCAAGTTGCGTTTAATGTAAGAGGTTTATAGGATTGTAAAATGATTGATCAGAGTCGATGGAGAAGGAATAGTTAATAATTGCGTAGAAAAGAATGTGGGAATTTTTACGAAAATATATCAAGGAATTGCAACATTCCAATAACAGTACATTTTACATTCTCGCGGTTACTTACCGATAATGTGTTCTTTTATACATTAATTATATTCTCACATTTTTCTTCCGCATAAAACTTTTGGATGATTTCTCCTCTGTCGCGGATCTAAATATTGAATTGTTCGGAAAGTCATTTCGTTTTATGGTGAAAATGAAACACGATTTTTTTAGAGTGTATAAACACTTTATTAAATTATACATTCTCCATTTTGGAGAACGAAATTACTTTCCGAACAACCCAATACTTGTTTTTACTTTTTCGTGGCGTTTCTCCGTGCACCCGGGGGCAGTAGTTAAAAATCGATTCGCGGTGAGAACCAAAAGGAGCGATAAAGATTTCACAAAATCCGGGACGAGCCATCGTCGCCTCTTATCGAAACACGAAAGTTTGTTCAGCAATCGTGCGCGAATTCGCGACAGATCGGTCGCAATTCCCGTGTTCTCGAGGGACGTGGTCGCAATTCTCTCCCGCGCCTCTGTTAAAATAAAAATCAATTTCTGGGGTGGGTTTGGGGCTCCCCCGTCCACCCTCTAACCTCTCTCGCGCGATTTCGAATTACCTCGACATTAAACGGCTCTTAACCGATCCGAGATACACGACGTGGCTCCCCCCACTCCGATCACGCGAGGGTCTCCCACTGCCCCCTCTCTTTCCACTGGCGGGAAGAAGCAGTAAAAGGTGTGTACTCCGAAATCGAGCCAATATTTATGTAACAGAATCATGCCGCTGAGGCGAGCTCTTTCTCATTTTATCTCTCACTCTTCTCTCTCATCGTCCCTTTCCTACTCTCTCTACTCTCTTATCAAATTTTCTCTTTTCTTCTCTCTACTCCGACACGTTTCCTTCCCTCTACTCTCTTTACTGTCTCGTCTCCCCTCTTTTCTTCTCTCTGCTCTCTCATCACCTCTTCTCTTTCTTCTCTCCAACACAGTGATCTCTCCATCTTTTTCCTTTCTTCTTCTCTTTCCTTTTTCTACTCTCTCTACTCTCTTATCAAGTTTTCTTTCTCCTTATCTCCGCTCTCTCATTTCTTTTTTTTACTCTCTTTACTCTCATACATTACGTCTCTCTTCTTCACTCTACTTCCCTCTCCTTCCTCTACTCTCTTCACTCTCTCGTATCTCCTTATTTTTCCTTCTTTCTCCTTTTTCTACTCTCTCTACTCTCTTATCAAGTTTTCTTTCTCCATATCTCTGCTCTCTCATCTCTTTTTTTTACATTCTTTACTCTCATACATTTCACCTCTCTTCTTCACTCTACTTCTCTCTCCTTCCTCTACTCTCTTTACTCTCTCCTGCCTCCTTCTTCTTCCTTATCCCTGCTCTCTCGTCACTTCTACTCTCTCCTCTCTCCAATACTGTGCTCTTTTCTTCTTTTTCCTTCTCTGTCCTCCCTCTGCTCTCTCTATCGCTCTATCCATTTCTCTCTTCCCTCTATCTATCTATGTCACTCCTCTCTCCTCTCTCCAAAAGCAAACAAGGATACAGTTGCGCAAATCGAAGCAGAACAGGGTATTATGAAAACGATAAAGAGACAGAGAGGAGCTTGAAACTACTTAGTGCATTTCTATTTCTCATTGCAGAGGGACCACGTCGACGTGTGTTGGTGGCACAATACCGCGTTCAAATTAAATTTAAAGTGTCATCCCCCAGCGGTCATACGAGGTGGGACATTGTGATGACGATGATCTAGGGAACGCGAGGGGCGGGCAGGATCTTTTGGGTTGTGTTCCTGTCGAACCGCGAAGCTCGTGATTTAAGAATGCGAACCGTTCGTTCGACCTTCCCATGAGAAATGGATAAATAGAAATGTTCTGCGCTTCTTTTTTTTTTTTTGTTTACCCCATAGGGCGAAGCTATAAATTTTGTTCTCGTGGAGGGGGTATAGAAAGTTTGAGAGGACGAATCGTGTTAGGAAAGTCGAGGTCAACATTATTCGGTTAGTTTAGTTGTCATTTGGTATTTATTGAATGCTTAATACTGTCTTTTTTTTTTTTTTTTAATAAGGAATGAGTGTAATGCGATTTGTGGAGAAAGTTATAGATACAGTACACGGATGCAGATTTTTTTAAGTATCTCGAGACTTTATACGATTATTGTATATTTTTTAATTTTATGTTAACCTTACTTAAATTATACAATTATGGGCGATGAGGATAATAGTGGACAGTAGTGGACAATAATGGACAATGGGGATAATAGAGGGCAGAAGTGATGATATTAATGGACAATAGTGGATAATAGTGGACAGTAGTGGACAATAATGGACAATGGGGATAATAGTGGGAAAAAGTGGACAATGAGGATAATAGAGGGCAAAAATGGACAATAGTGATATTAATGGACAATAGTGGATAATAGTGGACAGTAGTGGACAATAATGGACAATGGGGATAATAGTGGGCAAAAGTGGACAATGGTGATATTAATGGACAATAGTGGATAATAGTAGCCATAGTGGACAATGATGATAATAGTGGACAATAGTGAACAATGAATACTGAAAATAGTGGGCAATAGTTGTAATACTGACTGAAATGGCTCTACTCACCCAGCTGCTGTGGTATCTATTGTAATTACAATGACAGTAGTGGTTCCAATGGCTACAACGACTGTAATAGAAGTATTCTTCCCGACGCAGATCCGCGTCTTTGCGCCGAAGAACTTGAAAAACTCCTTACGAACAAAGTACGAAACACCCTTCCGGTGTAACAACCTTAAACTACCCGTCTAGGGCGCGTCAGTTTCGCGCAACTCCGAGCGATCCCCGCTTACAAAGGTACCGCGAGCGAGATACGTACGCGATTCCGCATCGAAGCTACCAGCCATGAATTAACACCCTCCTACCCCTGGGAAAAAGGAAAAAAAGAAAGGAAGAAAAATAAAAAAAAGAAACGCATCCCCAATCCGACGCGTCACAATGCGTGCATCGAACAATACCCACGCAGGCGGAACGACAACACAATGAACACTCGGTCAATATGGCGAGCAATCTCGCGCAAGAAAGCGATCAAGAAAGAGACTCCGAGATAAAGGAACGGGCTTGAAAACACCGGAGAAAGGATCGCGGAGGGGGGAGAGTGGGGCCGGTGGGGGTGGTGGTGGACGAGGGTGGCGCGGAAGCGCGAGGAGCGACGCAAAAGCGAAAAAGAGAAAGGGCGCGGAAGAAAGGACTCGAGCTCGGAAGAACCTGCAAGAGACGAGTGGGAGGGGTGGGGGTGCACGGTGACTAGGTGGGGGGTGGTCGGGGGAAGTGACATTAAGTTCGAGTTTTTTAACGACATTCTACTTTCCAAGTTCTCGCGACAAAGCCGAATGGCCGACTCGCGCGAAACTCGGGGACCGGAAGCTGCACGACGGGGGGCTGCGGATGCGACTTCGCGATTCGCGCAAGGGGGCCGGAAGGGCGAAATGAACGGAAAAAGAAGAAAAAAAAGATTGCATCGCGGAAAAAGTGTTACGAGATTAAGTCGAACACGCTCTTTGATCTTTCAACGGTTACAGAACGTTCGCGTTTCACGAGAGAGAGACTCCCGAGAAAGAACGAGAGGGGGTTGATGGGGGGCAGGCGGGATTGTTTCTCATCGTTCCCTCCGACTGTCCCCGGGGACGTTCACGGAAAAAGTGATTCAATTTTACGTTATTACTCGTTGCGCAGGAAACTCCGGTGATCGTTGTTTTCGTCGGCAGCGACTCGCATTTAATCTTCGTTGTAAATTAAAGAACTTCAGGGAGACGAGCCGCGTTTTGAAGGAACGGGAACAAGAACCTGCGAGAGAATCGCTGAACGTGCGGATACATATATTAATTCATCCGGAATGTAATTCTTACGGAAGTGAATGTATTGTGTCGGACGCAATGGAATCGCAACGAGATGCACTTTCATCCGAACGATTGTCGTCGGGCGGGTTAATTTCTGTCACAGGGGGGACAGTAATTTCCGGGGGTACGTTACGGGGCACCGTTGCTGAGGTGCGTTTCGATTCCTGACTAGGTTACTCTGATAAAAAATAAATCTTGTAGATTTAAATTTGAAAAATCACGGAAATCGTCTTCTCATTTTCTCAAATCGGTTAGAAAAATATTCAAATCTTTCGGCTCGATGCTCCATTCTGTAGATATATTTCCTTCTGTAAATTCAAAATTGAGCACACCGCGGCGAAATGTCGAGAAAACCGGAATTGAATATTCTTAGCGTCGTACTCGTACGGTGTCTCGAAAAACGGAAACAAGAAATTTGTATACGTAATTGGTCCAGAGTTTCCAAAATCGTTTTCCTATTTCCTCAAATCGGTCGAAATGCTGGAGCATTTTCAGGGCGACGATTTACACCGAGGGTGCATTTTTTCCACAGATTACGACAACACAAAATTGACCGACGAATGTCGCGAGAAATAGGATTGAATATTTCTCGACTCACAATCGATTGAAAGTCCTAGGAAATTGCAAGTCTCGCTACGATGCTCGCGAAACGTATTACCACATTTTCCCCTAAAAGAGAATACAAAAAGAAATTTTTCTCTCTCGAATCGCCCTCTCCCCGAACCGCTGGTTTCTCAAGATCGAAAAAAGGTTCCGTGTTCCCCGTATCGATAACGTCTCCAGGTCAAAGACACCGCCCAAGTCCATCCGCAACTGCGCGGAAGGGGCTGGCAGCGCTCGAGCACACCTGCGATAATAACGCGGCGGGAGTCGTTCGCGCAAAGTGCATCGAACTCGTACGCACGAGCGTGCAGACGGAAAAAAGCTCGGACAAGAGAAACGTGCGCAGCGGAAGGAGAGGGAGGGAGGGTGTGGGGTGAAGTGGGTGGGGGGCCGTGTGACGTGGTGGGGGACGATGGGAGGAAATAGACACACAGTCGCGGGAAACAGAACGAGAAAGGCGCGGAGACAAAGGGTGAATGGAAATAGAAGAAAAGTAGGGGGGACCGGTGGGGTACGGGGAAGGGTGGACAAAAGACAAAAAGAATCCAGGCAGGAGAGAAAACGCGAACGAGAACAGAGTAGGGAGACCCAAGACCCGGAGCTCGCGAAGGAGAGAGGGCCGTACAGGGTGGAGCGGGGGTTAGACAGAGTGAGAGAGTGAGAGAGAGAGAGAGAGAGAGAGAGGCACCAGGAGGGAAAACGAAGAGTGGGTGGGAAAAAAAAAACAGCCACTGGAAAAAGTTTTCCGCGGATAAAGCGAGCGAGTCGCGGGCGGCACTTGTGTCAATTGCCGGTCGCTGTTAGCTTAACATTTCCATTGTTCCTGAAAAGGAGCGTGGGTCGAGAGCTATTTGCTTTCAGACGAGGACGGGCGCACTCCTAATTTCACTGAACAGAAAAGCGCGTGGTGCCCCCTCCCCCCGCGCGACCCTCCCACCATGTCCCCTATTCCCGGCCACCCATTCGTGGCGCCCCCTCTTTCAGACCCCCTTCATCCTCGCGCAAGCCAGTATCGATGCCAGTGTTCGCTCTTTGCACGCTCGCGAGACCGAACAACGAACCAAGGGTCGGGTGGTGGATGATAAGGGGGTCGTAGGGGGTCTAGAGGGGGGTAGAGAGCAACGGAGAAAACGAAGTCGCGAAAACGTGTCCTTCGACGCGTTGTTGCTCGAGTGTAAATATCGTTGCGCCTTTTATAGTCGGGGATCGGGCGACGATGTAACTCGGGGGGAGGGGGGCACGGGAGAGAGAGCATAGAAAACTGTTTTCTTGTTTTTTGTTTTCTTCTTTTTCTCTTTTTGGAACGGAAAGGGTTTCCACCGTTCACCGGGTAGCATCGAGCTTGTTAGCGGTAATCGCAAAGACGCGAACGCAGAATGGCCGTTGTTCCGGGTTTTCCATGTAACGTTGATGAAGTGGAGGGGTTTCCAGTGGAGTACGCTCCCGAACGCTGGCAATGGAAGGTCCTTCAACCGTTTGGACGACGAGATGAGAGTTTTTTTTTTTTTCTTCTTTTCTTTTCTTTTCTTTTCTCTCTCTTTTTTCGCTTCTCTCTTCCCAACTTTTTTTCGAGGTAGATTGCGACGATTGTTCTCGCGGAGTTTGGAGATCTTCCCGGTAGCCGCGGAGATCGAGGTCGTTCCAGTTTCCGTGGAAGGCTCCCCCCACCCACCCTCCATCCTCCACCGTGGTGCAGAGGTAGAAGCTGGATGCGTCGCGTGTTCAGTCGGATCGAATTCGAATGGCTGCTCAAGGCCACTTCCCCCGCCGCGAGTACTTTCGCGCGAGAGAGCGTGTTAGTCGAGAGGCGGAGCGAGTACGCGGAGGGATATAGCCTTGAATCGTTCGGTGGATGTTGTTGAAATGTAGCGTGTATTGTGAGCGATCTAACCTATGGATCGATGTAAAAAAGAAAGTGGAAATTGAAAAAAACACGAGAGACAGAGCGACGAGTACGATGGGGGATCAGTTCTCGGTGGCCTTGAGCCGAACGCTCGATATTATTTTGAATATATCGAGTAATTTAACTTGTTGGTTAATGTGAAACTATGAAGCAAAGGATTCTAAATCCAGGAAACGAGATACCTGTACCAAGAGTCTTGAGAGGCGTAGAAAGGGACGAAGAATAGAGGGAAGAGTACGGTATGGGATAATTTTTCAGTAGCCTTGAACTGGACATTCGATATTATTGCGAATATAGCGCGTATCCATGTAGAATTTAACCTATCGATCAATGTAGAATGGGAAATCAAAATATTGTAAAATCAAGGAACAAGAGGAAACCTAGATCTAGGGTCTTGAGAGGTATAGGAGTCTTCGGTGATCTTGAACACTCGATGTACCGTGTGTAATGTAATCTTTCGTCGATACGAAACCCCAAATCGAAAGATTCTAAACCCAGGGAGCAAGAAACCTCGGCCCAGAATCTCGAAAGTCCCCGTAACGGTCCCGCGGTACCTCGACAGAGACTCGAGGTCCAAAGTGATCCGAAGACCTCGAAACAAATCCCGAAAACCCAAGATTAAAGCGACTTCCGACTCGTCGAGCAACGCTCACCGGCCACAATCTCGAATTTACAATCTCCAAGCAAGCGATTGTCCCCGTGAGACCGCCTTCAGACCCAGGGATCCAAAGTTCTACGCAAACACACCGAACTTCCTAACCACCGGAAGATCCTACGGAATTTACAATTCGGATGACGGCAGTATCAGCCTGGAGCTATTCGCGACTGCAAATCCTATCTTGTCGAATCGACTAAACACCGGTCCACGAAGAGAATCCTCAAGACTCCTAACCGTTGACGACGTCGCTACCCGAAACTGTGGAAACGGTCCATTGCTTTCGAATCGAGATCCCCTCGCCGTCACGGAGTTTATTCGAGACCGGTACTAGGACCAGGTTAGGATTCAACGAATCCCGGAACGACGGGACACGGTTTCGAGTGTAAACAGGTCCTGCAGCCGAAAATGCAACTACCGGGAGACTTCGTTAAGTTGGGACGTTTCCTCTCCGGTACCCCAGTGGCTTTGGTCGATTCCCTCAGGTGCCTGGTTGTCTCGAGGCTTTCCCGAAGGATCTCTCGAGTATCTACCAGGGCCCTGTATTCTCGTGCGACCGTGTACAGAGGGACGTTACAGAGAAATGCGCCGCAGAGAGGAGGCTGAACGCGCTCGGTGCAACGGGATGTTTGGCGAGGTGTGCCGCTGGCATGTATGGAAATGAGTAAATTTCGCCAAGTTTACGAGAGTTTCGGAGCCTGCCGACTGGAGAGTGCTCTGTCTCCCTCGGTCGGACCAGTGCATTCCAATATGCAGCGGGTGCAACATCGCGGAATGCACGTATGGTGGATCCCTTCGCAGGAGGGTTACGTTCGGATGTTTAGGTTGTCGAGAATGGACGAAACTGGTGGACGGTTATCGGCGAGTCGACTTGTCTTTGTCTCGATTCTTGAGACAATTCGTGAGAGTAGATTTTAGGATGGTAGTCGGGGTGGCGAGTTCAGATCTCTGAGGTATTGGAACATTTTTTTAAAAATGTTTCTTTGCCTTTGAGAGTATCTGGACTTGACCATGACGAGGAACCATTTCGGTTGGATTATTTTGAACGAATGTACAAATTCTCAATGATCCATCGTCGTGCTTTGTGACCTTGTCTGGAGGTTAGAGATGTTAGAGGAAGGTTAGGTGAATTGTTAGGATTTTTTAAAGTAGTGTGTTAAGTATTAAAGTAGTGTGCTAAATTATTCTGTTCTGATCGACACGAGAGTGGACCTTTGAGCCTCTGTATGATTTCTTGAGAAGGTCCCAAAGTATGGCAAAACTTCCAGGGTTTGTACCATAAATAAATTGCTCGAAATAGTCCAACGCGTCTTGTGTCTCTAGAGTATTTGAAAATTATAGATCAAAGCTGAATTATGTAATAGGAGTGACAAGAATAAAATGTGTCGATGAACAAAATAAATAAATATATACGAATTAATAATTTTCGAGGCACGATAAGATCTCGACAAACGCAAGATACCAAGTTTCTAGAACGTTGTTCTGCACGTTGAATTCAATCGCAAAGAAATCACAGGGAACCCATGCACTTGTCAAAAATGACGCCTCGAATTCAACCCTCGAGCTTTTTCGAAAAATAAACGTAATCAAAGTATCTTTCGCACCCTCCACTCGAAACGCTTCACGATAGGCTCCCGCGACATCACTCGAGGCCTCGAAAAGAAATATGTCACCGTTCGGGGCCTCGGTACCCTTTAAAATAGGCGACGTTCTTACATCATTGGCGGATGTGCGCGCCGCAGGAAAATACAATATGGACGAATACGCGCGACAAGAACGGGGGGGACTTCTATTTGCCATTCGTGCCTGAACAAATACTGGCCTTGCCACATGCCACACATCCGGCACAGTCGGATACATGCAAAATGCAAACATTTATTATCAATCGAATTAAAGGGGCTGGTTCTCGCGCGGCAGGGACGCACAAAAGCCTCGCGAAACCTTCGGAGAGCCGACTTCCCAAGCCCTTTTTCCAAACGGAGAGTTTCTATTAACGCGACGTGTTCGAGGTAAGTGTCGCGCAATGGGATTTAGAAGCTACGTGTCACTTTTTTTTTACAATGCACTGCTTGAGTGGCATGTCCTCCTAGAAGAACGAAGGTGTTCGTGGAACTTGTATTCATGGGGTAGTTACATGATTTTTTTTTTGTCGTATGTAACTGTTTTGTGATTTGAGAAGAATTAACCGAACGATTGTAACTATTTTGTGATTTTAGAAAAATTGAACGAACGATTGTGATTATTTTGTGATTTTAGAAAAATTAAACGAACGATCGTGACTACTTTGTGATTTCAGAAAAATTAAACGTACGATTGTGATTATTTTGTGATTATAGAAAATTAATCGAGTGGTTCGAGTAATTTATTTTTCGATTTAGCATCCTTTTCTCAGTAGGTTGAATTTTGATCGTTCTCCGATACAACGAATCCCCATAGAAACATTCATTTCTCGATAAATTAGTTTAAATTATCCATTCGTGGACGAGTCTGACAAAAATTGTGATCTATTCTAACATATCAAAGTTACTGAATTCGCTTCTAAACTTTGCCCACGTATCGATATTACCACACACTTTGTAATTCAACCACAACTGCACCAATAATGTCTCGAGTAAGAAATGTTCGTGTCTCTTTTTTATAAAATACACTGTTTCCATATGCCACAAGACACTAAATTGAATACTTTACAACAATGTATCGCATCGATGTACAAAGACACTAAAAAAGAAAGCGAACGCATCGACATTTCTTCGATCCACTGTACGCGTAAGAAAATGCATCGAACGATCGGAAAGGCTTTCCAAAATTATTACACGTCTCCCCGTTGCTTCCAGACAACCGAGTAATGCTTATATTAACGATTATATCCCGCCACTGTTTGGCAGAAAGGTTACGAGCTCGCTGACAAGTCGGATCATATTGCCAGTCCACCCTTCCGGTCCCCTCGTCATCCATTACGAAGTGCTGCAGGGCTCACCCTCGCCGCAAGAAGGTTAACAGCGATCGAACGTTTCACGGATGACAGCGCGCTGTCGTGTATACGCGAGCATACGTATCGTGGCTCGTCGCAAGACGGTTGCGCTAATGGCGCCAGAAGTCACTCGTCGCCACGTGGCCGAGTAGTTCCGCGTTGATTTCATTACGAGAAGAAAAATGTCCATTGGGGAGTCGCGCACGTTCGCCGAATATTGCCCGTGATTTATTGAAATAACTTTGTCGTACGTACCACAGCAAAGGGTGAAGCTCGTCATTGTTATTTCGAGAGTGTACGCGTGTGAATACCTCCTTCACTTTCGGCTCCAGAATTTTCACCTTTATGTCTATTGTAACTATTCTGAGTGCGTGGTAAATCGTGGACGATTAAAATTAAATGTTTCAAATTACGAATTTATTCTGTGATTGGTCTATAATTGGAATAGAAAGTTTCTTAAATGTAGCATTCCGTGAAAAAGGAAAATGAAGTTAAACGTGAAGCGACTTTCGAGAAAGGAAAACAATAAAAATGTCACACTCCTCGCATTGGATTCTACGTTGAAAGAGTTGAAAGGATTCTCTCTATTGTTTTTTAAAGTCAGGAGCTCGCGAGTTATTTCGACCGGTGTTTACATTGTCACACCCGGTATGTAATGTTGAAGCTTTCAACGTACAATGTATGCTTCACCAAGTAGCTAACAATTGTGCACAATGTAGTCGTAAATTTTCAACGCGCGTAAGAACATCCCATAAAGATTACCGTACTCAGTATCCTGCATACAGGATGTTCCTGAAATAAGTATCGATCCTTCGCAGAATATATATCACTAGTAACAATGGTAAAAAATGATCCTTTCAAATCACATACAAATATATAAATTACTTCTACTTCGAGTACAATTTTTCCATCGTTGCAACAAACGAAACGCGTTCTAAAAATTACCCCGTGTACTTCAGGAACGCCTCTGTGAGTTGCAATCCCATTCGAATCAGCCGGCTCGGAAATGATCTCTCCCCCGGGGTTGAACCATGAATCAAGATTTTAAAAACGACCTATCGGCGACTCTAATTTGCTTCGTCCTCGCAACGAAATTAAAACAACCGCGACTGGATTCTCTGTAATGTTGAATGGAAACGCACCCGTGGTCGTTTATTCCCCGGCGAGCCGAACGAGGAAGAGAGAAAGAAGAAAAAGAAAAAGGAAAAAGACAAAAAAAAAAAGAAGAGAAAAATAAAAAGAAGATGAAAGCTGACCGCGACAAAGCTGCACGAACGGGTATCGAGTTTCGAGCGGTCGCGTTTAGGGGCCTAATTTAAATCGCGTTTCAACTGCGCCCCGGAATCATCCGGAGCAATGAATAATCCAGATTGGGAATGATGAATCGCGTGTCCAGAGGGACGAGAGGGGACACGGCCCGTTGAGGAGAGGAGGTCGCCCCACTATAAAGATGTTGCATCCGCATTCTTCACGGTTGCTCCGTGTAATTCGTATCGCGATTGTGCCACAGACAACGACCAGATTCTATTCGGTGCAGTCATGTGCACGTGTCTAATGTCCCTATTCCGGCCCCATACGCATAATGCCCGTATTCCGATTAGTGTGCACGTGTAATATGGGCGCAGCGTGTCGCCGCGTGGGTGTGGATTGTAATCACCCGAATACCTGTTCTATCGGAGGATCTCGGTTCAGTGGGCGCATCTGGATCGCGATACGTACCTGCACGGGGCCCCCAACCAGCCCCCCTTTTCGTTACCGATACCGTCGAGGTGTCTCCAATTTTTTTCTTCGACTGCGGCGCGGAACGCGGCAACGTTGGAACCGCCATTGGAATGTTTTCTGCGATTGAAAGAAATTTTAGAATTTTTTATCAAATTTTTTTTTTCAAATTGTGAAAGTAGAATTTTTCAAATTTGCACTGTTCGACGATATTGATTTTTTATCATCGATAAATATTTTTATTGGCACGAGTATTGGTTAGTTTTTAGCTTTTTGGTTTAGACACACATTGATTAATAGGTTTAATTTTATATTTATATTTATTGTATCTTCTCTTTATTGAGGTGTTAATAATTCGAGTTTTAGAACTGTAGTAATTCTCTTTCGTTTTCGGGAGGAAGGGAGCTTTTGCGAAACATTGGAAACAACGTTGTATTATTAAATATAAAAATTGTAAAAAGGGAGCAACTCCACAGATATAACAATGCTGCCAACTAGCATAAAAGAAATGGAGAAATAGAATTTTCTCTATTCCAAAATTTTTAAATCCTTATCTGATTTCGCAAAATACTTTACAGTAGATAATCTTGTTTTATTTTTTCAAATTTATTATTTACCTCTCGTCTCGCGCTTCAACTGGTTCGGATAATCGGGCTTCCATCGTAACATACGTATTCGTATTTCTTACAAGTGCCATTTTGTGCGTGCTGAAGGCATCGACCAGGAAAAGGGAGTTTCTATGGAACAGACGGCGTTGGCGTCTTTTTTTCCTGTTTTTTTTTTGTCCGTGGAAACCACGTGAGATTAACAAACGTTAATCCCATGAAACCCGTGACAACGGCATTGTCGAGAAAGCCGATTCGTCGTTTACTGTATCGTTGTCGAAAAGGGGTTCTCTCGACGTACACTTTTGTCGGCGATCAGTGAGCAGGAAACCGTGCTGTTACCTTGACGATGCCTAGGCGAAAAGGAACGAGGGGAATACATATTCCCGGGCACGAAAATCGCGTTGGCTGCGAGACTGGAAAATGGAAACGGAAGATTTGATACAAGTAATAAACCGTGCGCTGGAAACCGTCGATAACGATCAAGAACGCCTCTCAGTCTCTGGCAGCCATTATTCGCGAACGAATTAGTCTTTATCGACTATCGTTCATCCGTGAAGCCGAGAACGATCGACTTATTTAAAAACAGTTAGAAATAACCGACAACTTCTGCTCCAGTTGAAAATGACAGTTTGGTAATTGTTTTAGGATAACAGCGAAGTATTGTAATGTGTTTTTCGTTCGAGATAGAAAAATTATTTTTACTATGTTAGTTCGATGGTTCGAAGCATCAAAATTAAATTTGACTTCAAATTTTCAATGATGAAAGATCGAAAGAATTTTATTTTATTTGTCAAAGTACTTTAAATGACTTTTTCTACGACGTGGAAGCGTTGTACTGTATTTTTTTTTCGAAAAGATAGTTTCTTATAACTCGTTAAATAATTCCGTAAACTATCCACAGTAAGATTATCAATATTATTCGTAGACGTAATTTGACAAAACATAGATAGGAACCTCGAGACAAATCAGTTTTCATAAGTTGCTCAAAATCCATTCCCTGAGGTTCTTTAAGCAGTCGAATCTTACATAAGCGCTATAAAATGCATTTTTTGTAATAATTAATCTCCCTTAAAAACTTCCCCCAAACATTTCTCGAACGAAGAAACTCGCGAATAAAACACACCTTTAAACCAGACGACCAAACGTTCAAATTTTCAAACGAATGTCACTTCAAACACTCGATACCGACTCTCGAGTCAATACATACCAGAATTCTCATTGTCCCGATCATAAACTTCTTCTTCTCCCCATGAAATTCAACCTTTGCGACCCAAGACTCTTGTTACCAAGCCAATAGCATCGTCCCGCATCGAACTCGGTGCAACTGACGCTCTCGTGTCGGTGCAACTGGATCACCTGCACGGCTCGTCGATATCGTAGCGAAAGGAATCGCGTCGGGCGAAGAAACTCCATAAAAAACAAGAGACGCGTTCCCAAGCCGTTCCTTTCCGTCGATCGATTAAACAAACCTGATAAATTATGCGGAAGCTCTCCCGGACGGCTACGAACCCTCTCTCTTCTCCGTTTTCTATCTCCCTCTGTATATACGATGGACGACAATCGACAAAAACTGACGGCGGAACGACCGGGCATTGCAGGTCGCGGAGTGGAGACAGTAAACAGCCATTGTTAGGACAACAATGTGTTACTTCGTCGATTCGATTCCTTTTTGCGCCGGAATCGTATACCTGTCCCCCTCCCCTTCCATACCGCCTCATCCCCCACCGTACCCTCCTATACCCGCCCACGCGTCTTCCTGTTCCTCCGCCGTCCGATTTTGTCGTTCGGACAAAACGATCCCTTTCTGATAACGCGTAGCTCCCTTCCCGTCCCCAGACGGATGGAATTATTTCGGCGAACGGGACACGTTAATGGAGTGCGTCCACTCGATCTCACGGCTACTACGCCTGTGTAATTAGAGTGCATAGGAATTCGTCGGGAGTCGCTGGTTATTTGATTAATTGCGGAACGCACGAGGAGATCGAGCGCGTGCCTCGAGCGGAAGATCGGACAGGACGATCGTGTGTTTACGATTTTAAATAATCGTTAACGTTTTACAGTTTGGAAATATTGTTGATACGGAGAATATTGTAATGTAATGTTCGTTAGGTCGTTTGGAAAGTTATTTTGTTTTTTTTTTTTTGGTGAATGACACACGATTTTTTTTTAGAGTGTATAAATATTTTATTGAGTTGTATGTTCTCCATTTTGGAAAATGAAATTACTTTTGGAATAATCTAGTATCTGCGTAGAGAGATTCGTGTAATTGTGCGTTTAATTCTTTCGAGAGCGACGAGAAAGGTTTTAGAATTATTATAGAATGCTCAGTGGAATAGGCACGTCGTGATCAGACACTCGGAAAACGTCTTTGAACTTGTTCGCTTGTCTTTTGATGTTGTTAGATGGAACGAAGCGTGTAATGTTTCATATTGTGCGATAGTTGATTCGTGGATTGTATTTAAATATTGTTATTGGACCAAGTCGGCGAACATTGTTTGTAGTTATCTACTAGGAGATTATCGTAGTTGTGTATTTGATTTATTCGAGGAATGAGAAACGTTTTGGAATAAAAAAATTTTGAAGAAAATTTTGTGGTACTGAGAAATGTTTTAGAATACTTAATAGAATGGGCACGTCGTGGTCAGACACTCTTGAAGCGTCTTTGAAATCATTCTTTTGTTTCCTAATCTTATTATTGTAACAAAATGCGTAATGTTTCGTATTATTTAATAGTTTATTTGTAGATTCCGTGGTTTAAATGTGGATAGAGGAGGTAATTTAATTTTAGTATAGAATTTGTAGCCAGAATGGACCAATTTGTAAACCGCTGCGCTGTCTGTCTAGTTAAGGATTGTTCTACTTGCTGGCGAGACAATATGACACGAAAGAAAGAATAATTTCTCTACGAATGGCACTATTTAATTTACAAAATAATCAACGAAATATGTATTCCAAGAAGTATTTAACGAATCTAGAAATAGATTTCTAGGCTTTCTTTTCGTTACGATAAATATTGATACGAAAAGATACGAGAAAGTACAAAGGTGCGATTGATCGATTGCACGTATAATAATTACAGAGAAAAAGGAAATGGCAAATATCCAATTATATATATACTCAATAATCGCGTAAATGTACGACATAAGAGGGAATTTTGAGTATACTAATCTAGATACTCTCGTTGACATAATTACATCAAAAGAAGAAAATGGTGAACGCGAATAGTATCCTAATTCTAATTAAA
Organism: Ptiloglossa arizonensis; assembly: GCF_051014685.1. Taxonomy (NCBI): domain Eukaryota; kingdom Metazoa; phylum Arthropoda; class Insecta; order Hymenoptera; family Colletidae; genus Ptiloglossa; species Ptiloglossa arizonensis. The sequence continues at coordinate 17,399,002 of NC_135052.1, forward strand.
AGAATTATCGCGTCATGCGTATAGGTAATCACGGAAGAATAAAATTCAAATTGACTACAACAATGATACGACGATCGTGAATATTAATATCCGCGACAAATTACAACAGTAACGTGCAATGAAATATTTCATCCCGCAATAACTCCTGAACCACCGCTAGAAACCGAATAATTTACAAAATCACCGCCTACGATTCTGATTCCCTGTAACCCCATAACATCAAACAGGGGTAGACGAAGTCAATCTCTGTCCAACCAGACGCCATGAAATTGAATTCTTAAGCAAAGGTAAGCCCCCGTAGGAATCACGGGATCAAAACACTCGACGCAACGAGGGCGTCGGGGAACGGGAGGGGGCGTTGGGTGGGGGGTAGGGTGGGGGCCAAGTTCGGCAAGGATCACGAAGGACCATTCGTTATCCTTGTACAATGGCCCGTACAATGGGGACTGGTTTTCGCGCACGCTTATGACGTATTACGGGAGAAAAGCGGAAACGTATGTTTTACCCCAGTTTCCCCCGTTTAGTGGCATTTAGTTCGCTCCACTGACTCGTATTTATATTTTTTTCCCCGCTGGTCCCCTTTCTGGTCTCGCTCGATCCGCGCGTGTACGCGTTGCTCCGTCTCGCTCTGGTTTCGTCCACCCCCTCCTCCACGCTCCAACCCTCCTCGGTACTGACATTTATCATTCGAGGCAACCGGCACCCGTTGGCATCGTTGTCGCTCGATATTATGGCTGTTAACGTGGACGTAATGGCATTATCTAGCCATTGTTCGACGTACGACATAATGGAAGGGAAAGAGGGGTACATCCACCCCCCACCCCTCACCCACCCCCCATTCGAGAGTGGAGGGACGAGAGGCTGCTAATTTGCGAAAATCAGACCGCCAACGATCGCCGATGCCGCTGTTATTTTAGTAATGACTTTCCGGCGGGATTTTCGCGAGCTTTGTGCTCCTCGTTGCGGAAAAATAATGGAACGCTGGCGCGCGATGGCCGCTGCTTCCATTACAGGATTCGGGATGGAACGATAATTCGTGACGCGAGATTGTTTGTTCTAATGTCGTACGTACCATTGTTCCGTGGGTGCGAGATGTTCGATGGACATTAGGTGGATTTTAAACGAAACCATGTAATAGAAGAATGTAAAAAGTTCTGAGCGTTTTTTTCTGTTTACTTCGACGATGAAATTAACAAAGTTAGAATTTTCGAATTTAGATCAAGTATTATTACTTCGATAACTTGTAAAAAACTTGACCAGCTTATTTTCACAAGCCTACCTGTAATCTAGGAATGTATTGTTTTCCTTGGCGCGCTGTAACCGAGGGAGGTACGGATTTCCTTTTTCTTTCGAATATTGAGGATACGCTGAGACAAATTTATTGTTCTGAAAATTGACACCGCGATGTTCGAATTATTGTTATTATTATTGTTATAATATGATTGGATTTCTATTAATATGGGGCGACTAAATTATTATTATTATTATTCTATTGAATTATTGTTATTGTTACTATTATTATTATCATTATTATGGTTTTATTGAATTATTATTATTCTTATTATTCGATTGAATTATTATAATAATATTATTAATTATTATTGTTTCTTAGGACACGATGATTTCAATCGGGTCGACGTTTAGTTTTGTTCAAATTTCAAGTAAGATAGAATCGGGTCCGAGTTGCGTCGCTTGAAATGTGAAACAATGTGCAGATCAATTTTGGTAACTTTTTAATGTTACAACTTTCGAGGACGAGAAAATATTTGTCGGCAAAGCGTGTACAGCGGTTTGTCGCCATGTCCTTCACTGTTCACTTGTCCCGATTCAGCAGGGCCGTAGCAATGCGTAAACATGAACAATGGAAGGGTTTAATGGGGGATCCACTTTGTGAAAACAACGTTTGACTTTTTGTTTCAATACTTCAGGTTTTAATACTTCTGTTATTTTATCTCTTTTATTTCTGTGGCTACCGATCACCCAAACTATGATGTACTTGCTAATCAATTTCAATTAAGAGAAATTTCATTAATGTAATATTCTAAATTCGCAGCCAATTAGCTCGGTATTACCCGCAACGAAGAATATTGTTCGTAGCGAGTAATAACGATTACCAGGTCTCACCACGTGGAGGTTGCTGCGAGCGGAGACCCGGAGAGAGATAGATGGAATCAAAGTTCCATCGATCTCTCTCGACACGCGATACAAACGAAATTACCAAACCAGGAAGATGGAAGGAATCAAAGTTCCTTCGATCTCCTCGTTCAGTTCTGCCGAGCAATTACATTATGGAAAAATTAGGCAAAATTGGGAAAGACGCGACGCGTACCGTGGAGTCGGTCCTACTAGGTCTATCCCGTTTCCCCTCAGTGGGCCCAATTCTCGAGGAAATGCGCGACGCCGTCCACTCCTCTGGAGGAGTGCCCCGTTTCTCCCAACTCCGCAGCCAGGAGCCACGCAGAGCGTGGACCTGACTCACGGAGGATGACGAAGAGAGGGTCTTATGGAACAAGGGCTTCCGCAGGGACCGGCAAAAATACCTGCCCCTGTGTTCGCAGCATGTTCTCTCTCAAAGCGGACTCACCAGAAGAAACGGCGATAGACCGTTCGGACCAGCTACACGGCCGGTCACTTGCTTATGCAACAAGCAGAGGTGACCGGGCTGAGGAACGAGGAAGCGAGCAAAAATAAGCTAAAGATTGGATAATTCCTTGGCAGATCACAGATATTTGTACATGGCGGCCTTAAAACTAACTTATTCTAAGCTTAATTAACGATCCCACGATGGTTGCGACGAGAAAGTCCTTTTCTTCTTCCTTTCTTCTTTCTCCTTTCTTCGTTTGCCGATGTGCCCACTTAAGAGAAATAAATTGAAAATAGAAATGAAGTTGGTTAGTGATTAAATACAGTCATGCAGTAACAAAGAAAATAAACGAAGCAGTGGCGCAAAAATAAACATGGCAAAACAAGTACAAATTAAAATTGGAGAACAAAGAAAATAAATTAAACAAAGGAAAAAAATGACAAAAAAAAAAGGATTAAGAGAGTGGTCGCCAATACTGACCACCGCCTATCAGCGGTCAGTATCGGTTACCAAGAGCGGGCCTCCCCTCCTTCCAGATACCTAAAACGAAGAGATCCGTCCACCTCGGAGGCTCCCCGGAGAATGAAATTTTCGTCAACTGTCGGCTCCTTATATGCCCACAACAAGGTGACCTACCGTTACTTCGATTGTCTTTGTTCGATATAATCGAATATTTCAAGAAATCGATGGCTTTTAAGCCATTATTTATACTAGAACATTGTTAATAATTGTTTAAACTACGATCCTACGACGGCTGTTAATAATTACGATAAATAAATATCAAGATATTGCGAAATCGGCGAAGGCGAACGGTTTCGGTGAATGTTCGTTCATTTCCACGATTGTTACTAACATTTACGCATGTTCGCAATATTAATCGAACAATGTGCATCTTATTTATGCATTAAAAATGATGAAGTAACTTATAGAAATTGATTTAGATCGAGATTCAAAGTAAAACGTGCTTCGTAAAGTTTTAAAGCGTGGAAAGTAACAATTGTTTATTAGATACATTAATTTGACATTTGTTTAATTCTTATAATTTACACAATACGCGTAGAAGTTGCATTTTTTACTTAAAAGTGCCGAAATTCAATTAACCGCTTTTATAGATAGAAAAATTATCGTGTTGAACGTTTGCGAATCGATAAACATTTCCAGCCTTGACAATGTCGGTTCAATCTCAATAACAACAATTCCATCGCGAACAAAGAATACTTTAACGAAATGGAATTTCAAGCCATTATTTATTCTAGGACATTGTTAATAATTGTTTAAACTACGATCCTACGACGGCTGTTAATAATTACGATAAATAAATATCAAGATATTGCGAAATCGGCGAAGGCGAACGGTTTCGGTGAATGTTCGTTCATTTCCACGATTGTTACTAACATTTACGCATGTTCGCAATATTAATCGAACAATGTGCATCTTATTTATGCATTAAAAATGATGAAGTAACTTATAGAAATTGATTTAGATCGAGATTCAAAGTAAAACGTGCTTCGTAAAGTTTTAAAGCGTGGAAAGTAACAATTGTTTATTAGATACATCAATTTGACATTTGTTTAATTCTTATAATTTACACAATACGCGTAGAAGTTGCATTTTTTACTTAAAAGTGCCGAAATTCAATTAACCGCTTTTATAGATAGAAAAATTATCGTGTTGAACGTTTGCGAATCGATAAACATTTCCAGCCTTGACAATGTCGGTTCAATCTCAATAACAACAATTCCATCGCGAACAAAGAATACTTTAACGAAATGGAATTTCAAGCCATTATTTATTCTAGGACATTGTTAATAATTGTTTAAACTACGATCCTACGACGGCTGTTAATAATTACGATAAATAAATATCAAGATATTGCGAAATCGGCGAAGGCGAACGATTTCGGTGAATGTTCGTTTATTTCCACGATTGTTACTAACATTTACGCATGTTCGCAATATTAATCGAACAATGTGCATCTTATTTATGCATTAAAAATGATGAAGTAACTTATAGAAATTGATTTAGATCGAGATTCAAAGTAAAACGTGCTTCGTAAAGTTTTAAAGCATGGAAAGTAACAATTGTTTATTAGATACATTAATTTGACATTTGTTTAATTCTTATAATTTACACAATACGCGTAGAAGTTGCATTTTTTACTTAAAAGTGCCGAAATTCAATTAACCGCTTTTATAGATAGAAAAATTATCGTGTTGAACGTTTGCGAATCGATAAACATTTCCAGCCTTGACAATGTCGGTTCAATCTCAATAACAACAATTCCATCGCGAACAAAGAATACTTTAACGAAATGGAATTTCAAGCCATTATTTATACTAGAACATTGTTAATAATTGTTTAAACTACGACCCTACGATGGCTGTTAATAATTACGATAAATAAATATCAAGATATTGCGAAATCGGCGAAGGCGAACGGTTTCGGTGAATGTTCGTTCATTTCCACGATTGTTACTAACATTTACGCATGTTCGCAATATTAATCGAACAATGTGCATCTTATTTATGCATTAAAAATGATGAAGTAACTTATAGAAATTGATTTAGATCGAGATTCAAAGTAAAACGTGCTTCGTAAAGTTTTAAAGCGTGGAAAGTAACAATTGTTTATTAGATACATTAATTTGACATTTGTTTAATTCTTATAATTTACACAATACGCGTAGAAGTTGCATTTTTTACTTAAAAGTGCCGAAATTCAATTAACCGCTTTTATAGATAGAAAAATTATCGTGTTGAACGTTTGCGAATCGATAAACATTTCCAGCCTTGACAATGTCGGTTCAATCTCAATAACAACAATTCCATCGCGAACAAAGAATACTTTAACGAAATGGAATTTCAAGCCATTATTTATTCCAGGACATTGTTAATAATTGTTTAAACTACGATCCTACGACGGCTGTTAATAATTACGATAAATAAATATCAAGATATTGCGAAATCGGCGAAGGCGAACGGTTTCGGTGAATGTTCGTTCATTTCCACGATTGTTACTAACATTTACGCATGTTCACAATATTAATCGAACAATGTGCATCTTATTTATGCATTAAAAATGATGAAGTAACTTATAGAAATCGATTTAGATCGAGATTCAAAGTAAAACGTGCTTCGTAAAGTTTTAAAGCATGGAAAGTAACAATTGTTTATTAGATACATTAATTTGACATTTGTTTAATTCTTATAATTTACACAATACGCGTAGAAGTTGCATTTTTTACTTAAAAGTGCCGAAATTCAATTAACCGCTTTTATAGATAGAAAAATTATCGTGTTGAACGTTTGCGAATCGATAAACATTTCCAGCCTTGACAATGTCGGTTCAATCTCAATAACAACAATTCCATCGCGAACAAAGAATACTTTAACGAAATGGAATTTCAAGCCATTATTTATACTAGAACATTGTTAATAATTGTTTAAACTACGATCCTACGATGGCTGTTAATAATTACGATAAATAAATATCAAGATATTGCGAAATCGGCGAAGGCGAACGGTTTCGGTGAATGTTCGTTCATTTCCACGATTGTTACTAACATTTACGCATGTTCGCAATATTAATCGAACAATGTGCATCTTATTTATGCATTAAAAATGATGAAGTAACTTATAGAAATTGATTTAGATCGAGATTCAAAGTAAAACGTGCTTCGTAAAGTTTTAAAGCGTGGAAAGTAACAATTGTTTATTAGATACATTAATTTGACATTTGTTTAATTCTTATAATTTACACAATACGCGTAGAAGTTGCATTTTTTACTTAAAAGTGCCGAAATTCAATTAACCGCTTTTATAGATAGAAAAATTATCGTGTTGAACACTTGTGAATCGATAATCGATACGTGTAGCCTTGAGAATGTCAGTTGGATCTCAACGAAAAATTCCTTCACGAACAAAGAATAGTTCAACAAAATGATATTTTAAGCTATTAGTTACACTATTACGTTGTTACTAAGTGTTTAATCTACGGTCCTACGACGGTTGTTAATAATTATGATAAATAAATTCCAAGATACTGCGAAATCTGCAAAGGCGAACAGTTTCGGTGAATGTTTGTTCATTTCCGCGATTGTTATTAACATTTACGCATGTTCGCAATATTAATCGAACAATGTGCATCTTATTTATGCATTAAAAATGATGAAGTAACTTATAGAAATTAATTTTGAACGAGTTTCGAAGTAAAAGGTGGTTCCTGATGTATTGTTTGTATACGCTGTATTAGCAGAGTTTTAGAACATAGAAAGTAATGATTGTTTACTAGGATTATAGTTTATACAATTATTAACAATGTCCTAGTGTAAATAATAGCTTAAAGCATCTTTCCGTTGAAATACTCTTTGTTCGCGACAGAATTTTCGTTGAGATCCAACCGACATTGTCAAGGCTACACATATCGATTATCGATTCACAAGTGTTCATCACGAATTTCGGCCTTTTTAAGTAAAAAATACAACATCTATGCGTATTGCGTAAATTATAAGAATTAAACAAATGATAAATTAATGTACCAAATAGACAATTATTACTTTCCATACTTTAAAACTTTACGAAACACGTTTTTACATCTTACCTCGATCAAAATCAATTTCTATTAGTTATTTAATCATTTGTAATGCATAAATAAGAAGCACATTGTTCAATTAATATTGCGAACATGCGTAAATGTTAGTAACAATCGTGGAAATGAACGAACATTCACCGAAACCGTTCGCCTTCCCCGATTTCGCAATATCTTGATATTTATTTATCGTAATTATTAACAGCCGTCGTAGGATCGTAGTTCAAACAATTATTAACAATGTCCTAGAATAAATAATGGCTTGAAATTCCATTTCGTTAAAGTATTCTTTGTTCGCGATGGAATTGTTGTTATTGCGATTGAACCGACATTGTCAAGGCTGGAAATGTTTATCGATTCGCAAACGTTCAACACGATAATTTTTCTATCTATAAAAGCGGTTAATTGAATTTCGGCACTTTTAAGTAAAAAATGCAACTTCTACGCGTATTGTGTAAATTATAAGAATTAAACAAATGTCAAATTAATGTATCTAATAAACAATTGTTACTTTCCACGCTTTAAAACTTTACGAAGCACGTTTTACTTTGAATCTCGATCTAAATCAATTTCTATAAGTTACTTCATCATTTTTAATGCATAAATAAGATGCACATTGTTCGATTAATATTGCGAACATGCGTAAATGTTAGTAACAATCGTGGAAATGAACGAACATTCACCGAAACCGTTCGCCTTCGCCGATTTCGCAATATCTTGATATTTATTTATCGTAATTATTAACAGCCATCGTAGGATCGTAGTTTAAACAATTATTAACAATGTTCTAGTATAAATAATGGCTTGAAATTCCATTTCGTTAAAGTATTCTTTGTTCGCGATGGAATTGTTGTTATTGAGATTGAACCGACATTGTCAAGGCTGGAAATGTTTATCGATTCGCAAACGTTCAACACGATAATTTTTCTATCTATAAAAGCGGTTAATTGAATTTCGGCACTTTTAAGTAAAAAATGCAACTTCTACGCGTATTGTGTAAATTATAAGAATTAAACAAATGTCAAATTAATGTATCTAATAAACAATTGTTACTTTCCATGCTTTAAAACTTTACGAAGCACGTTTTACTTTGAATCTCGATCTAAATCGATTTCTATAAGTTACTTCATCATTTTTAATGCATAAATAAGATGCACATTGTTCGATTAATATTGTGAACATGCGTAAATGTTAGTAACAATCGTGGAAATGAACGAACATTCACCGAAACCGTTCGCCTTCGCCGATTTCGCAATATCTTGATATTTATTTATCGTAATTATTAACAGCCGTCGTAGGATCGTAGTTTAAACAATTATTAACAATGTCCTGGAATAAATAATGGCTTGAAATTCCATTTCGTTAAAGTATTCTTTGTTCGCGATGGAATTGTTGTTATTGAGATTGAACCGACATTGTCAAGGCTGGAAATGTTTATCGATTCGCAAACGTTCAACACGATAATTTTTCTATCTATAAAAGCGGTTAATTGAATTTCGGCACTTTTAAGTAAAAAATGCAACTTCTACGCGTATTGTGTAAATTATAAGAATTAAACAAATGTCAAATTAATGTATCTAATAAACAATTGTTACTTTCCACGCTTTAAAACTTTACGAAGCACGTTTTACTTTGAATCTCGATCTAAATCAATTTCTATAAGTTACTTCATCATTTTTAATGCATAAATAAGATGCACATTGTTCGATTAATATTGCGAACATGCGTAAATGTTAGTAACAATCGTGGAAATGAACGAACATTCACCGAAACCGTTCGCCTTCGCCGATTTCGCAATATCTTGATATTTATTTATCGTAATTATTAACAGCCATCGTAGGGTCGTAGTTTAAACAATTATTAACAATGTTCTAGTATAAATAATGGCTTGAAATTCCATTTCGTTAAAGTATTCTTTGTTCGCGATGGAATTGTTGTTATTGAGATTGAACCGACATTGTCAAGGCTGGAAATGTTTATCGATTCGCAAACGTTCAACACGATAATTTTTCTATCTATAAAAGCGGTTAATTGAATTTCGGCACTTTTAAGTAAAAAATGCAACTTCTACGCGTATTGTGTAAATTATAAGAATTAAACAAATGTCAAATTAATGTATCTAATAAACAATTGTTACTTTCCATGCTTTAAAACTTTACGAAGCACGTTTTACTTTGAATCTCGATCTAAATCAATTTCTATAAGTTACTTCATCATTTTTAATGCATAAATAAGATGCACATTGTTCGATTAATATTGCGAACATGCGTAAATGTTAGTAACAATCGTGGAAATAAACGAACATTCACCGAAATCGTTCGCCTTCGCCGATTTCGCAATATCTTGATATTTATTTATCGTAATTATTAACAGCCGTCGTAGGATCGTAGTTTAAACAATTATTAACAATGTCCTAGAATAAATAATGGCTTGAAATTCCATTTCGTTAAAGTATTCTTTGTTCGCGATGGAATTGTTGTTATTGAGATTGAACCGACATTGTCAAGGCTGGAAATGTTTATCGATTCGCAAACGTTCAACACGATAATTTTTCTATCTATAAAAGCGGTTAATTGAATTTCGGCACTTTTAAGTAAAAAATGCAACTTCTACGCGTATTGTGTAAATTATAAGAATTAAACAAATGTCAAATTGATGTATCTAATAAACAATTGTTACTTTCCACGCTTTAAAACTTTACGAAGCACGTTTTACTTTGAATCTCGATCTAAATCAATTTCTATAAGTTACTTCATCATTTTTAATGCATAAATAAGATGCACATTGTTCGATTAATATTGCGAACATGCGTAAATGTTAGTAACAATCGTGGAAATGAACGAACATTCACCGAAACCGTTCGCCTTCGCCGATTTCGCAATATCTTGATATTTATTTATCGTAATTATTAACAGCCGTCGTAGGATCGTAGTTTAAACAATTATTAACAATGTCCTAGAATAAATAATGGCTTGAAATTCCATTTCGTTAAAGTATTCTTTGTTCGCGATGGAATTGTTGTTATTGAGATTGAACCGACATTGTCAAGGCTGGAAATGTTTATCGATTCGCAAACGTTCAACACGATAATTTTTCTATCTATAAAAGCGGTTAATTGAATTTCGGCACTTTTAAGTAAAAAATGCAACTTCTACGCGTATTGTGTAAATTATAAGAATTAAACAAATGTCAAATTAATGTATCTAATAAACAATTGTTACTTTCCACGCTTTAAAACTTTACGAAGCACGTTTTACTTTGAATCTCGATCTAAATCAATTTCTATAAGTTACTTCATCATTTTTAATGCATAAATAAGATGCACATTGTTCGATTAATATTGCGAACATGCGTAAATGTTAGTAACAATCGTGGAAATGAACGAACATTCACCGAAACCGTTCGCCTTCGCCGATTTCGCAATATCTTGATATTTATTTATCGTAATTATTAACAGCCATCGTAGGGTCGTAGTTTAAACAATTATTAACAATGTTCTAGTATAAATAATGGCTTGAAATTCCATTTCGTTAAAGTATTCTTTGTTCGCGATGGAATTGTTGTTATTGAGATTGAACCGACATTGTCAAGGCTGGAAATGTTTATCGATTCGCAAACGTTCAACACGATAATTTTTCTATCTATAAAAGCGGTTAATTGAATTTCGGCACTTTTAAGTAAAAAATGCAACTTCTACGCGTATTGTGTAAATTATAAGAATTAAACAAATGTCAAATTAATGTATCTAATAAACAATTGTTACTTTCCATGCTTTAAAACTTTACGAAGCACGTTTTACTTTGAATCTCGATCTAAATCAATTTCTATAAGTTACTTCATCATTTTTAATGCATAAATAAGATGCACATTGTTCGATTAATATTGCGAACATGCGTAAATGTTAGTAACAATCGTGGAAATAAACGAACATTCACCGAAATCGTTCGCCTTCGCCGATTTCGCAATATCTTGATATTTATTTATCGTAATTATTAACAGCCGTCGTAGGATCGTAGTTTAAACAATTATTAACAATGTCCTAGAATAAATAATGGCTTGAAATTCCATTTCGTTAAAGTATTCTTTGTTCGCGATGGAATTGTTGTTATTGAGATTGAACCGACATTGTCAAGGCTGGAAATGTTTATCGATTCGCAAACGTTCAACACGATAATTTTTCTATCTATAAAAGCGGTTAATTGAATTTCGGCACTTTTAAGTAAAAAATGCAACTTCTACGCGTATTGTGTAAATTATAAGAATTAAACAAATGTCAAATTGATGTATCTAATAAACAATTGTTACTTTCCACGCTTTAAAACTTTACGAAGCACGTTTTACTTTGAATCTCGATCTAAATCAATTTCTATAAGTTACTTCATCATTTTTAATGCATAAATAAGATGCACATTGTTCGATTAATATTGCGAACATGCGTAAATGTTAGTAACAATCGTGGAAATGAACGAACATTCACCGAAACCGTTCGCCTTCGCCGATTTCGCAATATCTTGATATTTATTTATCGTAATTATTAACAGCCGTCGTAGGATCGTAGTTTAAACAATTATTAACAATGTCCTAGAATAAATAATGGCTTGAAATTCCATTTCGTTAAAGTATTCTTTGTTCGCGATGGAATTGTTGTTATTGAGATTGAACCGACATTGTCAAGGCTGGAAATGTTTATCGATTCGCAAACGTTCAACACGATAATTTTTCTATCTATAAAAGCGGTTAATTGAATTTCGGCACTTTTAAGTAAAAAATGCAACTTCTACGCGTATTGTGTAAATTATAAGAATTAAACAAATGTCAAATTAATGTATCTAATAAACAATTGTTACTTTCCACGCTTTAAAACTTTACGAAGCACGTTTTACTTTGAATCTCGATCTAAATCAATTTCTATAAGTTACTTCATCATTTTTAATGCATAAATAAGATGCACATTGTTCGATTAATATTGCGAACATGCGTAAATGTTAGTAACAATCGTGGAAATAAACGAACATTCACCGAAATCGTTCGCCTTCGCCGATTTCGCAATATCTTGATATTTATTTATCGTAATTATTAACAGCCGTCGTAGGATCGTAGTTTAAACAATTATTAACAATGTTCTAGTATAAATAATGGCTTAAAAGCCATCGATTTCTTGAAATATTCGATTATATCGAACAAAGACAACCGAAGTAACGGTAGGTCACCTTGTTGTGGGCATATAAGGAGCCGACAGTTGACGAAAATTTCATTCTCCGGGGAGCCTCCGAGGTGGACGGATCTCTTCGTTTTAGGTATCTGGAAGGAGGGGAGGCCCGCTCTTGGTAACCGATACTGACCGCTGATAGGCGGTGGTCAGTATTGGCGACCACTCTCTTAATCCTTTTTTTTTTATCATTTTTTTCCTTTGTTTAATTTATTTTCTTTGTTCTCCGATTTTAATTTGTACTCGTTTTGCCATGTTTATTTTTTCGCCACTGCTTCGTTTATTTTCTTTGTTACTGCATGACTGTATTTAATCACTAACCAACTTCATATCTATTTTCAATTTATTTCTCTTAAGTGGGCACATCGGCAAACGAAGAAAGGAGAAAGAAGAAAGGAAGAAGAAAAGGACTTTCTCGTCGCAACCATCGTGGGATCGTTAATTAAGCTTAGAATAAGTTAGTTTTAAGGCCGCCATGTACAAATATCTGTGATCTGCCAAGGAATTATCCAATCTTTAGCTTATTTTTGCTCGCTTCCTCGTTCCTCAGCCCGGTCACCTCTGCTTGTTGCATAAGCAAGTGATCGGCCGTGTAGCTGGTCCGAACGGTCTATCGCCGTTTCTTCTGGTGAGTCCGCTTTGAGAGAGAACATGCTGCGAACACAGGGGCAGGTATTTTTGCCGGTCCCTGCGGAAGCCCTTGTTCCATAAGACCCTCTCTTCGTCATCCTCCGTGAGTCAGGTCCACGCTCTGCGTGGCTCCTGGCTGCGGAGTTGGGAGAAACGGGGCACTCCTCCAGAGGAGTGGACGGCGTCGCGCATTTCCTCGAGAATTGGGCCCACTGAGGGGAAACGGGATAGACCTAGTAGGACCGACTCCACGGTACGCGTCGCGTCTTTCCCAATTTTGCCTAATTTTTCCATAATGTAATTGCTCGGCAGGACTGAACGAGGAGATCGAAGGAACTTTGATTCCTTCCATCTTCCTGGTTTGGTAATTTCGTTTGTATCGCGTGTCGAGAGAGATCGATGGAACTTTGATTCCATCTATCTCTCTCCGGGTCTCCGCTCGCAGCAACCTCCACGTGGTGAGACCTGGTAATCGTTATTACTCGCTACGAACAATAATTCTTCGTTGCGGGTAATACCGAGCTAATTGGCTGCGAATTTAGAATATTACATTAATGAAATTTCTGTTAATTGAAATTGATTAACAAGTACATCATAGTTTGGGTGATCGGTAGCCACAAAAATATATAGGAGATAAAAGCACAGAACCTTGAAGTATTAAAACAAAAAGTCAAAGATTATTTTCGTGAAGTGGATCCCCCATGGAACCCTTCCATCGTCCATGGTTACGCTTAGCTATGAAGGGTTGCAGACGAATATTTTCTCATCCTGCTCGAAGTATGAGTCGTTTCGATACTTCTACCAGGCAGTTTCTTCTCGAGAAATGTTTATAAAATACGATTCTAGGTAGAGTTCTTGTCCTAGGTAAAGAACTTTTCGTAAAACTCGTGTTTTTCGAAAACTCGGGGTGATGCATTAATTTAGCTTTCGGATTCTTGTTTGATACGGAGATAAATGTACACTTATTGTGCAAAAGCGAGAGACAGTTATACGTTGTTATTAATCGAGTCTAGGTCCGCGGTGATAATAGATTATATAAGAAACGAACGTACAAGACCCGATTGTTCTTGGTAAAATGCCTCTTATCGACGCTCGAAATTTGCATTTATTCCGTGATACGCGAAAAGTTTCCAGAAGCAACTTAACGATCGGTTTTCAATCAAAATACAGGGAGGCGCCCGATAAGGGACGGGAAAGCTGCAAAAAATCTGGTTTGCTTCGAATTCCTGAAATAGTCGAAAAAAAATCTTTACCGAATGCATTCTTTCGTGAAAACGATCAACGAATCACGCGTTCTCTGTACCAGACCTTTGATGACCGAATTCGTGATGTCGTCGAACAACAAAGTTTACGAGTCGATTAATCGAGCTCGAATTAATAAAAAAATTCAACAACTGACCGCCAAATCTCGCGACAAAAACTGGTTCGAAGTTACGCGTTCTTTTCAACTAGATTGGTCTATAATCTAGACACAAAACTGCAGGATTTTGTTCAATAAGGAATAATAATACTAATCAAATCATAAAATTTGCCAACGTCCAATTGCTATTACCCAAAGTAACTTTAAACGAGAAACTTCGAAGCCGTTGGGTCGTCTTTAAGTTACGAATATTGATAAACGAGCTAATAGTTATAAAACTATTTAGAAAAAGCCCCCCTGAAAAAATGAAAATTTGTGTCCACGATGTAAGTACTAGTTTCAAAATAGTGCAAGGAAAATATACTCCTACACCTTCCTCGTGTCACAAATTTTATCTCCCTTATTGGATCGTGACACTTAAGTACAGAAGTCGCATTAATACGCGATATTGAATGTAATACAATAACGAGATACAATTAGTAATTTCGTACATTTACGTATCGTCGTTGATACATTCGAGAATTATGATCGACGAGGTTCACACTGGGAAACTCACGTGGTGTTCAACGCGTCAACGGTTCATCACCTGTTAAACACCGATCGGCACGGCTACGTTTTGCGGCGTAGCCTCGGAGAAAAAGGATAAACCACGGCGGATGAACGAAGAGAATTTGTCGCTCGGAAACAAGAGATGTCTAGTTACGACCTAATAACCGTCGAACAATAACGGAAAAAAGACTTCGGCCCGTGTCAATTAACGCAGCGGCGACGAAACGCGCAGCACGAAAGAGTTTTCGGTGGGTTCCAACGAACTTCGACGGCTACGGCCTCCGCAGAGCGGCCAGAAAAGACAGAGAACAATGCCAGCCAGCGCGGCGGTACAAGCCACTAATTATAAATCCATTGTTACGCCCATTTTTTCGCCGAGCGTCCTTCCTGCCCGCTCCTGGAAACGCAAAGAAGAGAGAGAGAGAGAGAGAGAGAGAGAGAGAGAGAGAGAGAGAGAGAGAGAGAGAGAGAGAGAAAGAGGAGCCATTCTCTGTGCCGCCTGGTAGCCGTCGTAATGCCGGTATTGTCTCGCCATTGTCGCGACATTGTCGCACGATAAAGCGCGAAGACAAAGCGGATTCACAAAGGTCCTGCCTCGCGTAACAAGGCGTCTTTGTCTTTTCTCCGCTACACCGTCTTCATCGTTCCATCTTCTTGCTTCTTCGTCCACCGTTTCTCCGAGCCCGCCAACCCCATACCCGTGCCTATCGAACGGGGATACTTTCTTATTGTCGTAAAGAACGTTTCAGAGAACGTTGTTCTTGTCGTGATTCGTTTATAAAAGGCGTCTCGCGAGGATAGTCGACACATCTTTCGTCACGATAGTTTCTTCCGAGCTGGAAATATCGTACGGTTGTTTGTTTTCGTTCGTTAATCGAGTTACGCGTTCGGAATGGAATACTACAGGTGGGAGATGGAAAGATGGTGTCTTGGCTTGGGTGAACCAAGTGGGGAGTGTCTAGTAATTTCTGTTCTGTATGGTTGAGGGCAATGTGTGGGCTAGAAGAGATGATCTTCCAGCTTGGAAATTTAAAGATGTTGAAACTTTGGGGTATTCGATTATCTTTTGGCGGAATTTCTTTTGCCCAAATTTACTTCAAGGGGTAGAAATTGACCCTTACCTGTTTAAGTATTCTTGATTTCCTTGTAACTTGGAAACTGTACGAGATAGAATACCTCTGTAAAGTACTTTTCGTAATTTTAACACTTTTCAAATTCCAAATGTAATTTCCACTTCCAAAAAAATCAATGGACAACAAGTATAGTTGGTAAATGTAATCGGTTCGTTTCTTTCTATATTTTCAATGCTTTTAAAATTCCTTTCGGAAAACTCGAAACTATTGGGTTGTCCGGAAAGTAATTTCGTTTTCCAAAATGGAGAACATATAATGTAATAAAATGTTTATACACTCTAAAAAAATCGTGTTTCATTTTCACCAAAAAAAAAAAAAAAAAAAAATACAAAATGACTTTCCGAGCAACCTAATAGAAATCGAAGAAAATCAATACATTCCCCGGTTTACAAGTATAGCTAACGAATGCGATCCCTCTATACGTAACGAAGAATGTCATCCCCTTCACAGAAATTTTGACACTTTTAAAATTCCATTTCGATCTAATACTCAAAACCGGAGACTCGAATGAAGAAAAAAAAGATCGATGGATCCCCGGTTTACGAACCAGCCAACGAAACACCACACCACTCGGTTAAGGGAGGAACCGAGGAAAACCATCCCGAAATTGCGCTACCGACTCGAAGGGGTTGGGGGCGTTCTTCACTCGTTGCTCGGAACTTTCTCCCTCGCCCGAGACTCGAGGCGAGGATGAGTGTTCTCGATCATGGATAGTTAACGAAACTCAATTTTTCCAGCCCCGAAGGACTTCGCCCTCCCTGTACCCAGTCCGAATCGTCAACCCTTTTTCTCTACTTCGGGCATTCTTGCCTCGAACCGACCCTTCTCGACTCTTCTCCCCTCTACTCCTCTCCTCGACGTTTCGTCTTTCTTCGTGTCTTTCTCTTTCTCTCTCTCTCTCTCTCTCTCTCTCTCTCTCTCTCTCTCTCTCTCTCTCTCTCTCTCTCTCTCTCTCTCATTCTCTCTCTTCTGCTAGTACCTCGTTCCTTTTCTCTCCTCTGTTCTTGGTGGGTCCTGCCGGGCGCCCCGCTCCATTATGACATTATGTTCCCGCCATTGTCTACCGCTGAATGCCTGAACGTTGGCTACATTGTCGTGGCACATTGAAGCCAACCATACAACACTGCGAACGCTAACTCGTTATCGGGCTGATAGGAACGTGGGGGTGCTCTGCTCTCTCTCTCTCTCTTTCTCACTCTGCCTCTACCTTTCTCTCTCTCTCTCTCTCTCTCTCACTCTCGAGGTAGCAGCCGATGTCTACCATTACCGATACTCCTTGCTCCGCAGCCGCCTGTCCCGTAAACTTATCTTTTATATTCCAGTGATCGATTGCGGGCTGCTACCTTCGAGATACAACGAGGCTACTTTGTCCAGCCGCGGGCACAGGGGTTCGACCTGGACTGTTGCTTCGATTTTTTCTGAAACGAATCGGGGAAACGCGTGGAACAATGATGGAACGGTTGCAATTACGAAATGGTTCGTGGCCCGAGGGTTGGGAGATGGAAATCAACGGTTTTGATCGACGATGAGGAAACAATTAACGGCTAATTCTGAGTGCCGCAAGTTTGGCATTGTTTGGTCTTGACGAGTATTGGCAGAACGGAGCTGCGGTTCCTATGGGGCGAAGAATTGGTTAAATTAACGGGAGTGACATCGAAATAATACTCCAGGATCGTTATTGGTATCCTTTAATTATAATTCTGGGAATTGATCCTTTCGATGATGGGGGGGTTTGCGATCTTGGCTCACCACTGTGCGGAAATCGAGTAGTGGTATTTATCGTGTGTGTTTATTGTACGCCTATGGGCGTTCTACGCACGTGCTGGTCCGATCGAGTTAGCACCGAAAGGGTTAATCGTTTAAGGAACGAGTAATCCCATCGTAGTATTGTACGTGACGAGATTTTGTCGAGTTGTGAATCTGTTGCGATAGAAAATAGTTAGAAAAGGTTAGATAAATTGGTGTGGACTTCCACCAACGCATTATCATCGTCATCAAACATTGGACAACTTCGGGAATAATAAGAATCAACCTACGATGCCATTTATCTAGGTCAGAGTGTTTTTGATAGTGGTAAAATACTACAGGAAGCATTTTTTTATTCCTCTTTGTAATATGCTTCTTCCTTCCGAGAGCTAGCAGACCCTCATGAACCCTTTCCGTAGATCTCTAAGCTTCTCTGAACCACACTTTGAGGACTTCTTCTGTAGATTAGTATTTTTCATCTACGTACACTTTCTTCGAATACAATTTACTTCACATAAGGCACACCTTAAAAAAGATAGAAAATATATAATTGTAACTCGTAATTGGTAAGTTAGTGTCATCGTTAAAAATCAAACTTATTCAATTCCTCAATAAATTAATACGAGCAATTCGCATAGGATTTCTTTTCGCCTAAAAATTCCTACAAATATTAAAACAAATATACCGAATCCTAGAGACCCCTCTGTACTGTATATCTAACAAAGTAACCACCACATCAGCCAAAGTTTAACCAACAAGAAAAACCTACAAAATGATCCGATAAAAACAAAAATAATTCCCTTAATTATTCTCCTTTCCGATGAACAATGTCTCGCAAACAATGTTCAACAACGTTCGACTCGTAGAAACGTCGCGAATCGAAGAAATTCGAGACGAAAAATTTCCCGCTGATTGGCCGTGGCAATTCGCGCGCGAGCGCCATCTCGCGGTCGCGTTATCGGTCCCCGTGTTAGAAGTCCCCACTCCGTCAGCCCCGGCCACCTTCTCTCTCCGCGCGCGGCTTCGTCTAATTGTCATTGTCAGCCGTTAGGTAAACCACCCTCTGTCGAAGACCGATAAGAGGGTGCCGGGTGACTGGTAGCGGCCATTAATGATCCGCGCCCGGAATCGGGGCAACTAAAGCGGCTGAAATCGCGCGGCGACGACGCCGTCTACGGATCCGTTCTATGGCCGCGTTCGTTCGGGGGTTGCTATATAGTCCGCGTGTTACGGGTATAAAATGGGGGATGATTAAAATAACGAGGCTGCGAGGAGGGTGTCCTCTAGAGATCTCCTCCTGGTAGTCGACCGAGGGGGGAGGGGTGACGGTGACGGTGGTGGTGGATAGAGGGAGAAGGGAGAGCCCGCGTTGCGAATCGTGGTGGCGATGGGAACCAGAGGTGGGGAGGAAAGGGGTGGTTGGGGGTGGTGGTGGATGGTAGGGGGCGATATTGTGCTGAAACAATGTGGCGCCCGACGCCCCTGTCGGTGGTACCTCGTGCTGGCGAGCACAACATCAATTGACGCCCTTGCACCGACTCTAAACCTTCGACCCCCCCTACGGGACCCCCTCCACCACAGTCAGCTAGACTCTCGGGCTGGAGTGTCGGGATAAGGAGGATGATGTCGCTCGCATCAATGGTCACCTTGCTGCAGACCTGAATCTGTTTACCGGGAAGATTTCGTTGACGGGAGGGGGCACGGCTCGGAGAGGGGGTCGGTGGAATCGGTTCCCGGCGTGTATCGGTATAATACGGAAAGAAGATGGCTCGCACCGGCGGTCGTTGAAAATAATGACGCGCGGTTGCGAGCTCTGCGAGACTGTTAGCTTTGGGGTGAATTCTTGGGGGAGTATAAGATGTATCTATTGCAGATTGGTCGAGACTAATTTACGCTCTATTGGAACGGGGTAGATTGGTGAGTAAGGTTGAAACTATTTAATTTGTTTTTCCTATGGATTATCGAAATTGTATCTACCCGAAGGACGATTGAATTTTATGATTTTTTTTCAATTGTGATTCATTGCGTTTGCGTACCATTTAAAGTGTATAGGTTATGTATAGAGTGTATATTATGTATCGAACAAGAAGGAACATTGTCTTGTCATTGTTCAAGTGGAAATTCAAACTAATGTTAAATAAGAAAAGAATTGGTATTTATATATTTTTAAAGAAACCCTTAAATATCTACTTTTAGGTTAGGTTCACACGTGTGTGAATAGAGTAGCCACGTTGCACTTAATGCACTTTTTCGTCCAAGTTGTGCATATATCGATAATATAAATAAGTGGAGAAATAATTTTTTTTAAACTGCAGATTATTTTTCAAGCATTTGCGAAGGTGTAGGGAATGTTAATAATTTTTGTTGAAATTCCGTTGAACCGTACGAAGGGATAGTGCGAGGGAATGTTGTATTTTCCGGAGTAAATGGTCACTTGAATTTCGCAAGAGAGAATGGTCGATTTTTGTGTACAATTTGGACATTTCGCGCGGTAATCGCATAATTAAAGATTTTAACAACATCCGGCCGCGAGTCTCTAGATACGATCGCGCGTTTTGCGTCGTCCCCTCGAGTGTACACGTCGAGTAGGTATTCCCGAGCCATTTCTCTCGTGGAAAGTCTCATTACGTTCGGTGAGATGGATGAATCTCGTTATGACTGCGAAAACCATCTAACTGGAAGGTCGCAAATAGATTAAATTCGACATTCAGAAATTTTGGGGTGTAATCCGCGAAAGCACTCCGACTTGTTACGAAGATTTCATTAATCGTAGACAAAATCGTTCCCTTTTGTGAAAGATTTCGGGACAAAAAAATTCCACACAAAGTGGATAAAAAATCTAAACGTAATTGGTAAATACAAAATTATTAATAATATCGTTAATTGTTCAAACAAATTTTAAACTTTGTTCAACTTTGTTGAATCGTGTCAAACTTCGTCAAACCTTGTCAACATCGAGTATATGTATCGAGAAATTTGAATTACACACTTTTAGTGTAAAATGTATTAATTTTTGTTCGTGCTACGATGCGATCGTGTACGTATCGATAATACCTGAATTGAAAATATAACGAAGGAGTATTTTTACCGTTGTCAAGATACTCGTATCGAATGAATCTGAACATTAGACTTAACAATGGCATCCAATATGAAAACGTAACGCTTTTCGACGAACATCCTTTCAAGGTGGCAAAAACACCGCTGCTTGTAAATTTTAATGAATAACCGGTACATTTCAATAATCGAAACTCATGTAAATGGAGGTCAACACACACGTCTCAATTAACGAGTTTCAAACACAGCTTGAATAGCTTTTGTATTATTTCGTATTATTTTCTGTTCATTGGTTTCTCGAGAGCAAAGTTTCTAATTCAATGAATAATTAGGCGATACTCGCATGAACGCGGTTAACTTTCTAATTACAATGGAATACAAGTACAGTGTATAGTGAAACGAGAGAAAGGGATAGAGTGAATTTACATTGCACAACAATGGTAGCGGAGCTTTCCGTGTATCGGTGATCAATGTTATATTAATACAGTAACATTAAATTGAGATTAGATTTATATTATAAGTAGCTTTTAGATTACTTTTACGCAAATATGCATTTATTCAACATTTATTCTTATTTTCTATATTCCTCTGATTCTCAAGCTATTCTTCCATCATATCAATAAAATTAAAAAAAAAACAGATCAACGATCCTACACCTTCTTTTATCTTTCATATTTCCACATCTACTTCCGCCTAGATAACTTCTGACCCTTCCTCTATTTCTCAAGTTACTCTCACACCACGTCAATATAGTTAACACCAAAAGAAGATCAGCAACCTGACACCTGTACCCACCTTTCATATTTCTGGATCTAGCTCGGTCTAGATGATTTCTGCCCCTTCCCCTATTTCTTAATAGACTTAACACAAAAAGGAGACCAACAGCCAAATACCTAGTCTCATCTTTCATATATCTGGATCTACCTCTACCTAGGTAATCTCTTCCTCTACCTTGTAAACTACACTCCTATTACGTCGATATAATTAACTCAAAAAGGAGGCCAACAGCCAAACACCTATTCACATCTTCCATATTTCTGGATCTACCTCTACCTAGATGATCTCTTCCTCTACCTTGTAAACTACACTCCCACTATATCAATATAGCTAATACAAAAAGGAGACCAACAGTCAAACACCTATTTACATCTTCCATATTTCTGGATCTACCTCTACCTAGGTAATCTCTTTCTCTACCTTGTAAAATACACTCCTATCACGTCGATATAATTAACTCAAAAAGGAGACCAACAGCCAAACACCTAGTCTCATCTTCCACATATCTGGATCTACCTCTACCTAGGTAATCTCTTCCTCTACCTTGTAAACTACATTCCTATCACATCGATATAATTAACTCAAAAAGGAGACCAACAGTCAAACACCTATTCTCATCTTCCATATTTCTGGATCTACCTCTACTTAGATGATCTCTTCTTCTACCTTGTAAACTACACTCCCACTATATCAATATAGCTAGTACAAAAAGGAGACCAACAGTCAAATACCTATTCTCATCTTCCACATATCTGGATCTACCTCTACCTAGATAATCTCTTCCTCTACTTTGTAAACTACATTCCTATCACATCGATATAATTAACTCAAAAAGGAGACCAACAGTCAAACACCTATTCTCATCTTCCATATTTCTGGATCTACCTCTACTTAGATGATCTCTTCTTCTACCTTGTAAACTACACTCCCACTATATCAATATAGCTAGTACAAAAAGGAGACCAACAGTCAAATACCTATTCTCATCTTCCACATATCTGGATCTACCTCTACCTAGATAATCTCTTCCCCTACCTTGTAAACTACACTCCCACCGCATCAATACAGTAAACGCGAAAAGGAGACCAAAGCTCACATCGTTCTGAAAAAAAAAAAAAAAAAAGAAAAATCACAACGCCACCTTCTCATCGACCCCCCATTCGAACGATCCCCCGGAGAACAAGCCCCGGCATCCGAGTTGTGTCCAGGAATCTTGAAAACCAGCCTGTCGTCGGTCGCGCGTCAAGTATTCGGGGTGCCATTTCTCTCCAGGGAACGTCTCATTACGCCGCGAGAGACGAATGGATCTCGTTACGATTACAGGGGCGAAATCGTCGTCGACGTCGTCGTAGTCGTCGTCGGTCGCCGTGTTGCCAACAGAATGGACGACGAGCGACGTAACCAACGTTATTTTTTTTCCTCCTCCGGATAGAGGCGGCGGTGGCGGCTGTGGCGGCGGTGGTGGCGGCGGCGGTGGCGGCAGGGAGAAGAAGAGATCGGGCGGCGCGAGGGACGCGACGGGTAACAGGAGGAGGAGGTAGGAGGGTAGGAGGGAGGAGGAGGAGGAGGAGGAGGAGAAATAATTTAAAAGCTGAATTGAATTTTTCGTCCTCGGAGTCTTTCGTTCGGGCATTGGGAGGCGGACAATGGCTCAATGGCGATGTATCAAGGAAAGTCGACTCGCGGGAGAGGCCAGTATTGTATCGGCCTTTCCTCGTGCCTCCCTGCCTCTATCCGACCGGCACACATTCACCCAAACATCGACGCTTTCACTCGCACCGCCGCCTACCTTCTTCCTCGGTTCCTCGATGCAGGTCCACTGCACGCCTCCCTCCTCTATAGAAGCTCCCCCTCTCGCCACTGTCACCGCCACCACCACCACCGGTACACCCTCCATCCCTCCGTACCCGCACCTTGATCCCGCGGCTGTGCTACATCCAGATGTATCCTGTCGTGATATTCGAGCGCGTGCACCGGGGGTACATTTCTGTCGATGATCCGGCTGGCTCCGTGGTGGACGCGATTCCGTTTCTACCGGTGACTGTATAATGTCCAGATAACGACGTCCATTGGTTTGATTTCCTACGGCTCGCCGGATTGTCGAACGCGCTCTCCACACCGTCGAGGAATTGTACGAGCCCCGACGTGTTAAGGAAGCTAAAGCCCGCGGTTACGCCACTTAGGCTTGCTTCGGTCAGGGTATTCAGAGACCGTGGACGATGAGATTGTTTCGGAGAGTTTTTTTTGTCTTTGGGTAGTTTTCTGGGGGTTCACAGGCTCGAGAGTGTCACGATGATCGAGGACGGAGGAATTATGAAAGTTGGCCTTGTTGTGGACCTTTGAACTGAACTTTTCGAGCAATGTAGCAGTGTGGCAGAAACTTTGAAGGGTCTGATTATTTGGCGGGAAAAGATTCTTTCATATTTTCTCGAAATTGTACGTTTTGAGAATTGTATTTCGTAGGAACGAGGCGAAATTCGAAAAATTAGCAATTTTACAGAGAACTTTGAAACCAACTTTCTGTATACTTTGTTAAATTATAAGGTGTTTACTTGTTAGGAGTGAAATCAATTTTTGTACATTTTCTTCAAATTGTAAGTTGTGAAAATAGTATGCCGAGAGAATGATTATGGTTAATTGTGGAAATTAACAATGTTGAAAAGGATTTTGAATAAAATTTTCTATATACCCTAGAAGTGTGCCAGAAACTTTAAGGGGTTTGATAATTTGGAGATGAAGCAAGTTGACGTTTTCTTTTCAAATTTTCTTGGAGTTTTAAGCCGTGAAAACATTATGCCGAAAAGACTACTATGAAATTCGAAAAAGAAACTAGACTGTAAGAATTATGATCGACGCGAAGTTGACTGACCGCCCAAGGCCACTTGATCTTCTCTGTTCGAGAGAGCGAGTAAGCCAAACGATGCGGTGGGAGTAGTTACTCGTTGTCCTCGAGCAGTCAACAGATTTCGTTCAGACTTTAACCAGACCATCTCGTTATCTCTCGGTTACTCGCAAAGATCGTTCGAAGTTTATTAATGTATGACTTCGGACGATTGTTTCGATCACGAAGAAACTGTTCGAGACACAGTTTAATTAAATTCAAAGGAAAGTTTCAACAGGAGGTTTCGCTTACAATAGTATCTTTAGGATTTTGTACTCTGTAACGGAAATATAACAAGGTTGCTTTCTTGCCTGGTAAATTGTTTCTGAAAGGTTCGTAACTTCAATTTATACCAGTGTATTAAAAACGAAGAAACATCGGTTTCGTATCGCGCTATGATAATTAAAATTTTACATTTCAATATTTCCAACCGTTCGAAGTTAGCTGGTGACTGTAAGTTATGGTAATTATATAATTTGCAAAGACGAAGTACAATTGAAGACTACTTTCAAACTCGTTCTCGAACAAAATCAAACGTAATCTCGAATTCAACACCTAACAGTAACACTTTCGTTCTTTCATCCCTGTCATCCTCATGATATTTCTCAGTGTGCTACTGTCATTAAATCTCTTGCAATCAACACCTAATATTAGAACCTTCGTTCTCTCATCTATATCATCTTCCTGAAATTTCTCAGTGTACTACCGTCATTAAATCTCTTGCAATCAACACCTAACATTAAGAACCTTCGTTCTCTCATCCATGTCATCCTCATGAAATTTCTCAGTGTGCTACTATCATTAAATCTCTTGCAATCAACACCTAATATTAAGAATCTTCGTCATCCATGTTATCCTTATGAAATTTCTCAGTGTGCTACTATCATTAAATCTCTTGCAATCGACACCCTAATATTAAGAACCTTGGTTCTCTCATTCATATCATCTTCATGAAATTTCTCAGTGGGCTACTGTCATTAAATCTCTTGCAATCAACACCTAATATTAAGAATCTTCGTCATCCATGTCATCCTTATGAAATTTCTCAGTGTGCTACTGTCATTAAATCTCTTGCAATCAACACCTAATATTAAGAACCTTCCTTCTCTCATCCATGTCATCCTCGTGGTACTTCTCGATGTATCATTGACTCTCTATTAAACGATGTAGGGACCACGGTTCCAAGTTCCCGAGTGTCTCACGGGGAACAGAACCGTGGCCCCTGGTTCAGCCTCGCTGTAAAATCGTCGTCGAAATGTTCCGTTCCCTCGCTGCGGAAAATAACTTCCCCGCGAACACAACGAGCACCGGGAAACTTTCCGAGGGCCCTGTCTTTCCCATCCGCTTTAAGCGCAAACCGGAGCAAACATCGGATCGACGGTGGTTCCCCTCTGCCTCCCCTACCCGTGAAAATTCAGTCCTCGCGATTCAAGGATCCGAATAAATACTGCCAGTACATCCTGCGATTCTTCTTCGAGCGAGCTGACGGAACTCCCGGCCTCGGGGCATCGCGGCAGCCAACTAACCCCGGTTCCGCCCTTTCGAACCGAGAACGGGGGGTGGGGTGGGGTGGCGGATGGGGCAGAGGAGGCGGGGAGGGGGCGGAGGAGAACCCGGCCATTCGTCTTCGTAGAACAAAGTGCGGCGATCTACTTTCCTGACCGAATGCGAATCCAATGCAAATCCTACGGCGGATCTCGACAATAGGCGACCTAGCGATATGGTAATGTCCTCCTACGTCGATTCCAACGATCGACCGTGTACGTGTAGGTTTAAGTGTGTTTGGGTTCGCGTATGTTTCCGTGTTCACGTGTACGTGCACACACGTTTCAAACGTATCCAAGCGACGCACACGTGCACGCGTTACGTGTACTCCCCCTCCGATACCCCCGTTTGGTTCGTGAGAAGGGTTTGTGGAAGAGATTGCGAACGCGATACTGGTGGGCGTACGTGGATATTGCGTTGCATTGATAATGCAACGTTCGCGTACTGCTATGCAGATACGCGCGATGAAGATTGCCGATGCGTTCGACCGTCTCGTGCCACGAGTGAAACGCCTCAATGCGAGAGGAATTGACGGTGAGCGAAACCTCTGTGACTTGTACGAGTAGCAGCCCGATGGAAACCCGTACCACGGTTTCTTTCACCGAGTTCGGGATCTCGGCGGTATATTTATCGGCGATACGCGAGCGAGCGACGCGATACTGGTTCCTACACTCTCGATACGAGATTCGTTTGTAAGAGATGGGACTGTTTCGTTCCTTGACACGTCGAACGGTGGTCACCGATGATCGAGGATTCGAGTTTGGGTTTCTTCGAAACGATCTACTTGTGAGTAGTTACAAGTTCCTCGTGTACAGGTATGCGGTGTCAAACTGCGATGAAGTATCACCGATACTTGTAAATATTTATATAAGGTACCAATACAGCATCACTGATACTTGTAAATATTCAAATAAGGTAATAAGTATCACTGATACTTGCAAATATTTAAATAAGGTACCAAACACAGTATCACTGCTACTTGAAAATGTTTAAATAAGGTATCAATACAGTATCATTGATATTTGTAAATATTTAAATAAGGTATCAATACAGTATCATTGATATTTGTAAATATTTAAACAAGGTACCAATACAGTATCACCGATACTTGCAAATATTTAAACAAGGTACCAATATAGTATCACCGATACTTGTAAATATTTAAATACTGATAGGTGTTGAAATCGTGATTATGTTTGAAATAATGTAATTGCTCTATTTCTACGTGTACGGTTTCTTCTAAATTGTTTAAAAAAAAATACGATAACAGTGAGAACGAATGATTAATAAATTCGATAAGAACGATAAAGTTGGAAAAACTAAGGTGTTATATATATTGAATAAAAGGTAATTAAGTGATTTAAATTAGAATTAAGACTCAGTTATATCAGGTTAGATCGAAGGTTGATCCAAGAGTGGACTAAACTTCAAATTACGTCTCGAAGACGATCAATATTAACCTAGATTGGATCCAAGCTAAATTAAATCTAGATTGAATAGAACGTGATCTAGGATAAGACGAGTTATAATTATATCAAATTCGCGTTTTTCAGTGCTCGACTAATTTAGATCTGGGTTAAGTTTAAGTTGACCCAAGATGTTGTAAGTCGGGTCGAGATTGTATGTGCAATTAAGAAGGAATAAAACAATTTTTATCTGGACCACTGTAAAGACCACGATTAACATCTTGAATACCGACCGTACTTTGTCTTATTCCTCGAGTTTCTCTTAAATGACCCTTATGTACTAAAGAAAAGATCCGGGTCACTACAGTGCAGATTAACAAGGTTCCTTGCACTTACAGAGTAAGTAATTGGAGTCGAGCGGTTTAATTTTTAAAACAGGATAATTTTGGAGCTCCTACGATGAACATTTCAAATTAACCTCTTCGAGAAGACTGGTCCAAGTATGTGCACATACTCTGTTGTTGTTTTAAACACTGTAAGGGAAAGTAACCACTAAAATTGTGTCCGAATATTAGTAATTAAATTCACATCAATCAAACGATGTAACATTATCGCAAGATTAAAGAATGACTAATGAATAATTTGTATTTATTTCAAACAATTCGTAACTCGCCCTTGGAATAGGTTAACTCAGCCTCCTATTACATCGAAACAAATTTCATATTTCCCACTGTACCGTTTCATTTTCAACCTGCCCTAATTGTCGCAAATAATACTGTGTCTAGGACGTGATTCCAAAGCAAACATTTTTTATTTCAAAAAAAAAAAAAAAAAAAAAAAAAAGAAACTACCCCCGATACACGTGCGAGAGAAACGCACGCTCGGGTAAGAAACGAGCGAAAATTCTTGCAATTTAATTAACAGTTTCCGGGGGTAATACCGCCCTCGAGACTCGCGGCGAACAAAAGGGCGAAAGAATTACAGGAGCATAACTTTTCATTCGATTTGTCACCCTCCTCGCGCGTTCTGGCTGTTCCGTTGATCGTCCTCTCTCGTTCCCTCGCGTTCCTCCTCCGTGGTTTCCTTCTCTCTCGTATCTGGAGGTCGTCTCGCGCCCGCGCGAAGAGGCGAGAGATCCGGCCGCCGAAAGGTACAAAGGGTGGAGACAAAGGGAAGCGCCGCCCTCGAGATACTAGAACAATGGAGGCCGAACAATGGGCTGATGCTGGAAATTTAACCGATGATCGAAAGTGTCCCCTTGAACCAACTATTTTCCATCGAGCCTGTCCTGGCTCGATAATGTCCTTTCTTCGGGACGCCCCTCGCGTCCTCCTCTATTTTTTTTTCCTTTTTTTCTCTTTTTTTTCTCCACCCTCGAATTAATTAGTCCACGGAACCAACGGGCCCTCAGGACGGGAGCGGTTTTGCCTACACCGATCCGGGGAAGAATTCCTCGCGCTTGGTAATTATTCTCGGATCGAACGCGACTAATTCTTGGACGTTCTCGAGGGATGGTGAACAAAATATTCATTTCTGATCGAAAATGTGATGTGGGAATTGTGGGGAATTTTATGGTGTCTTGGTGTCTAGTGCTAAGTGTCTGTAGTCTTCGTCACGGTGAGTACGAAGTCTATTTGTTCGCGATTCTTTTCATTTAATATAGATTGATATATAAATAGTAGAAGTAATTTGTGTAATTTGGAAATAGATAATGTAATTTTAAATTTTTTTGGTCGAATAGTACTTTTGCACCCAGACTGGTGTAAAATTGTATAATTTGAAAATAGATAATATAATTTTAGGTTTCTTGTAGCAGCTTTCGCTCTCTATATATACTTAGTTTTCTCCTGTGATTATTACACAGCTATGAAAACCATGCACCGAAACAATCCAGAATATACAAACTAAAATAAAACAATAACTCCCGAGATACATTCTACACTCATTCTTGCACGTTTCTGATGTTACTATACGCTACAATTGCGTAAAATCTTACTCATTAGAGTATCTCATATACAAATGCAACGCTCACACTTAAAAAAGCAATCGTCCCTTTAGCACGAACGACCACCCTTCAAATTCGAAACCGTGAGAAAGTTCTAAAGCTTTCAAAAATCTCCGAACGATCCAAAAATCGCATCGAGAGAATTCTTTTCTGTCGTATCTTCCTCCCCCATTTCGCTCTAAAAGAAAAACAGAAAACAATTTCTCCCCGGTCTCGCGGCGAACAAAACGGGAAGAAAGAATAAACAGAGTCGAGTCGGATGTTACGATAGTCGAGTATCGGTAGCCGGTCACTCCCTTCAAAAGAGTCGGTTTAATGGAGATCGAGTGTTTATGAGAGGGCTCGCGCGAGAGGGTTCGCAGAGACGGTGTACGAGAGTAGAAGCGGGAAGGGGGATACGCGTGGCAAAGTTGCCCGCCGAACCGGAACTCGAGAGCATACCCCCGTTGCTCGTGTACCGGCTGGTCCGAGCCAGTCCGATAAAAACTGTCAAACCACCACGAACTCCTACACGAAACGTACACAGCCGCGTGAACGAGCGGCCAGGAGCACGCTGCCTGGCCGGCTTTGTTCGTTCTCTCTTTGGGAGGAGACGGCTCGCGTTAAGCCACCCTTAAAACCGGGGAAGTTAATTTTCTCGGCTCCGATGCGTTTCAGTGGTCGAAGGAGGTGTTCGGGACCGTTTCTCCTCGGTGACATGGACGCTGTTTGGTTATGGTATTGTTCGTTACTGTGTCACGAGCATTCGGGACATTGTGTGTCCGCTGGTGTCTCCACGTGAAGGAAACTAGGATTTTGGAACGATAAACAAAAGTATTCATTAGTATTTTCACAACGTGGAAACACAACTTTTTGCTTGTCGATACTGGTATTGTTCGATCGTGGTGTTACGAGTGTTTGGGGCTGTTGTCTCTCGGTGAGAAATGTTGGAGGATTTTAGAAGGTAACGAAGTATTTGGCACGAGTCGAGTTATACGCAGGAATGATCGACTGTTTAATATTTATTATTTAATTGAAGCTTTTGATGGAAAGAATTGTACGTTGAAGTCAAATTGCCAATCGAGGACATCGAGGGGTTACTTCTATCGTACGTTCGATATTAGTTGGATATCAATTCATCGTCTACTATCGTAATTTAAAGAATACTGTAGCTGAAGGAAAATCAATTGGCTACTCAAGGCCATTAGGTGTATATCCCCACCTTATCGTTTGTTTCGTTATACTGACTTTCTCTTTACAATTGTCAGGATCAAGTTCATGGGATACTTGATATTCATTATACGATTGTAGCTCTTGTTACAAAGTATAATTGAATCCGATGGTAATCGAATGACCACTCAAGGCAGTTAAATGTGTACTCCCACTGTATGTTTTAGTTCGAGCTATAGATTTTCTCTTGACAGTTGTCAAATTGATATTACATTCTCGGTTACTTAATATTCCAAGTGAAAGAATGATCACAATCAGTTGGCCACTGAAGGTCACTCAAAGGTTATCCCTACCATATCCTTCTATTTCACCTCTACTTTTACATTGCTACCCGCAAGTATTATTTCTTGAAGAAATAAACAACCTAGCAAAGTCTATCGTTAAAAGTGTTCCATTAAGTGCACATCACGGTTAAAGAATTGATCTTGAGCGATCAATGAAATTAAACTCGAATACGATCGAGTCGATATCCACTCGAGACTCGTTCGAATCCTAACATCAACGTCCAACATTACTCTCGAGTAGTGTTGCAACAGTACCATCGTTCTTGTCGTCGCTCTCGTTCTCACTATTCCCACGCACAGTGTCCAACGTCGCTAAAATTACAAAATCCATACAGTTCTACGATTTACAACAGTATAGAAAAGCACAATAGTCACTCGTGACGTAAACAGAGACCCACGGAATTGCAGCTCAGATAAGAAGCCAGACCCCATCTCGCAAACCGTATACAATGATCCCTGAACAATCGAACGAACCCCTCGACGAAACCACCGAAATATTCCAGCAAGTACTCGGTGCGGAAATAGTCTATCGTCGAGACACTATCCAATCCGTGGAGACAATATCTTAAAATCGTCCAAGCGACTCCCGATCCTCCGTCAAGGTCCAACGGTGCACGCTAGAAGAGCTCTTCCAAAACTTCGTCAAGTTTATTGTTTCCTCGGTTGGAACACGAGACGACGCGTTAAAATGATCAGTCCCGGCCCATCAAACGAACACAAGCAACCACCCGCCCCCCTCCCACCGTGTCTCCCGCCCTCTCGTCCTCCACCTTGACTCGAGGCTCCGACCCTGCCAGGAGTAACGACAACCATCCCGGGGGAATTCAACGGAAGAAAAGCGGCTTCGAAATCAACCGCGGTCTCGTTACTCCAAACACCAGAGGTCTGGAGAGAAGCTACAGCCCCCCCTGGTGATTCCTAATCAGAGATCGGTCCACCGCCACGGTGGCGGCGACAACGTAAACGACAAAAGCGGTGACAATACCCGGGCCGAAAGACGACGAAGACGAGAACGAAGACGAGAACGAAGACGAGAACGAAGACGAGGACGAGGACGAGGACGACGTCGAGACCGGGCCACCCCGTGACATCGCACAAAGCCCCGGTGTGTTCGTTGCACGGTCGCGTTTGTACAAATGCAAAGGCGGGCAGGCGAACACGTGAAATCGATTTCAAGCAAATAATCGGATACTCGGTTCAGGGGCGGCTGAAGGGGGACCCGTTTCGCGTCAGTGTACGTCTGTTACGCGTGTACACACAACAACGCGCCGAAGAAGGTTTTCGGAGCGGGTGGCGGAGACGCTCGGTGGAAGAAGGGAACACGGAGGGGGCTCGAGCGTGGCACCCCGCGCGGGGAGGCCGAGGAGAAACGCTGGAGGAGGAAGAAGAAGAAGTAGTAGTAGGAGGAGGAGGAGGAGGAGCGTAGTCGCATAATTCAGAATCGACAAAGCGGCAGATTATGGAAATAGAGTCCCCGTAGTCGGAGCCAGGGGCTTCTCCTCTCTCCTTCCCACCTTCTTCACCACCACCTACCCGTGTGCTCACCCGTTCCTCGTTCCGTCTCGCTTCCGCTCCTTCCGCCAGCGTTGGGAAGCCGTACGGCGTTACCATGACGACCATTGTGCCACTCTCTCTTCCACCTCCACCTTTCACTCCACCTTCTGGCCGTCCCCTCCCTCCCGTCCCCTCCGCCCACCGCCACCCCCCTAGCTACCTCCACCTACTCTCTCTCACCGGGCTCCCGACAGCGCCTCCGCCAACGAACCGTGCTCCCCCCACCTCTCTACTCGCCCGCGACTACAGCGCCGCCGTCCCCGCCCCCCTCTCGGCCACCCAACAACCGATGCAGCAACCCCACCGTGTGTACCTCATCTCTCTAACGACTTGTTGTTAATGTTGTATCAACTCACCCTGCAAACAGACCCTCTCTGTCGCTCCCTTCTTCTCCTCGTCTCACCCTTTCTCTTTCTATCTTTCCCTCTTTCTCTCCATCTCTCTTTATCTCTCTTTCTCTCTCTCTCTTTCTCGTTCTCCGCGACTGTCTTCCCTTCTCTCCGTCTTGCTCGCGTTCTACACACACCTCCTCCCGCGCCCTCGGTCCGCCCCGCTTGTCTGTAACCCCGTAGAGAGAACCGGTGTGTACGCGCTCGCGAGCTCGCCCAGTCGAGCGTGTGCACGCGTGTGCGCGCGTAAGGCAGCCGGTGGGGTAGGGCGGGGGTGCGTTCTCTCGAAGGCGTAACTGGTGTTCGAATTTTTCAGGCGTCAGGTTTTCCTGCTTCCCCCCGTCCCCCCGCCGCCCTTCCTCACGGAGCCTTTCGGGGGTTCACGGCTCACTCCGTCGTCGTCGTCGTCGTCGTTCCGTTACGCGGATCGGTTTATGTTTGGCCGTGCTCCGTTCCCCGGAACTCCGTAAGATGGATTCGTTTTGCAACCAGCCCCCCCACCCCTGCCCCCTTCCCCGTCTACCCTCTATACACTAACCCTTGTCGACGCCGGAGAATCGTTTTTCGTTATTTTGTTTCGTCCGTCGCCCGTTTCTTCGGGTTTGTTCAAGATTCTCGAACCTCGCGAACGGAGGATAGTCGTTTCGAGGTTAGGAACGGGGGGTTGTCCCCGATTACGTCACCCTGACGGCGAACGAATAATTTATCAAGATGGAAATACGATTTCGCGCGGGGCGGTTCACGGGGAGGGAAAAGAAATTCACGTCGATGTAATTAATGACCGATGGTTTGCTTGTTTCAGGGTTCGAGGAGAGGAAAACGGTTCTTGCGACCGGTGCCCCGGAAAAAGATCGTTTACCGGCGTGACGTCGCCGAAGTGACTTCGATTCGAAGTCGCGCGCACGTGCGCGTTTACGAGAGTGTTCGAGGGGTTCGAGGGAATTGTCATCGCGCGAGTAAGAAGACGCCTCGTGGATGCTTCTGTTTTGTAATGTCGAAATAATATTTTACACCGTGATGGAAATTATTAATTGCGTCGCGTTGATCGCGTTAATTACAGTCGTATGGAACGTTCGTTCGAAAAGTTACTCTTCGATATTGTAAGGATTTTGTAAAGCACGAATTGGGATTGTTGGTAGAAAGAAGCGTAACTATTTGCAATTATATCGGCGTGTGATCGTCTTGTGATCGATAGGGCGAAACTATTGTTATGTAAACCGAGAGATAATTCAAAAGTATTGCAAACACGCAATTGTATGTGTTTGTTACGATTTTTCTATTTATTTATTGTTTTATAATACAATGTGTCACATATCCGATGTAATTGACAACGAAATAAAATCCATCGATATTACATATGAATTTCTCTCTCTTCTTTGGAGAATTTGTATACTTTGTATATATTATTCGGTCAATTCTAAAGACTGTGTGTTAGACTCGATTAGTGCAATTAAACAAATGATTTTTCACACTGTACTTTTAATATGTAATTTTTAAGCGCCACTTTGGACAGTCTTTGGAATGAAAATGGTCGATTACAACGTTACATAACTTCTGCAGTTCACTTCTTGAAGCATTGGGGCACAACCATAGCTAAATTTGTACAAGGACCTGCCATTGCGAAAACGTTGAACAATTCTAATCTCGGGAGTGACTTACATCTAAATCATTGAAAGACATTCAATCTTAGAAGTGATCGAAAATTTTCACGAGGAATTGGCATAACTAAGGTACTGAAGCAGCTCTACATGCATCTAATCTCAGAAGTGATAGAAGATGACAATTCTAAATCCTATCCTAGGAACAATCAAAATCTAATCCTCGTCCAAATTCTTGCAAGTAAATTACTCACATCTATATCATTGCAAGATATCTAATCTCATCATAAATGATAGAAGATTACAATTCTAGATCCTATCCTAGGAACAATCAAAGTCTAATCCTCGTCCAAATTCTTGCAAGTAAATTACTCACATCTAAATCATCGCAAGACATCTAATCTCAGAAGTGATAGAAGATTATAATTCCAAATCCTATTCTAGAAACAATCGAAGTCTAATCCTCATCCAAATTCTTGCAAGTATTTACTTGCAATTACTCACAATGCTCACTATCGTGAATAATTTAAATTACTCACATATAAATAATTGCAAGATATCTAATCTCATCATAAATGATAGAAGATTAAAATTCTAGATCCTATCCTAAAAACAATCGAAGTCCAATCCTCGTCCAAATTCCAACAAGTAAATCGCTCGCATCTAAATCGCGAAACATCCACTCCGAGAAGTGTGGTTCCGAATGAAAATTTTAGATCCTACGTTAAAACCGTTCGACTCGAGCCATTGAAACTCGTCTAATCCCGTTAGTAGATCAACAATTAGAATTCCAGACCCGATATCCCGTAGAAATCGAAATCCTATCCTAGTCCAAAATTCCAACAAGTAAATCGCTCGCATCTAAATCGCGAAACATCCACTCCGAGAAGTGTGGTTCCGAATGAAAATTTTAGATCCTACGTTAAAACCGTTCGACTCGAGCCATTGAAACTCGTCTAATCCCGTTAGTAGATCAACAATTAGAATTCCAGACCCGATATCCCGTAGAAATCGAAATCCTATCCTCGTCCAAAATTCTCACGAGTAATTGCCGCGAGGAGGAAGAGCCGCAAACCTCGTTTCGATTCAAGCTATTCATCGACTTTCGCAACGGCGGGCGTCGATACTCGCATTCCCGGGGTTTCTTCTGTTCCAGGGAAACGCAGTCGTATATCGAGCCGCATCCGGATGAACGTAATCGCGGCAGTATGCGGCGACAATGAGCGCAGTTAGCGTACAAGGTATATCAGGATGCTTGGTACACGCAGAGACGACGCCTAACGCCCGGCCGGCGTCGTCGCGTTGCATTATATAATGACACAGAACGGATTAATCCTAGGCGGCGGTGGCGGTGGTGGCGTCGCGGCGGCAACTCGGCCAGCATAATAGATATGCTCTTTCTTTGTTTCGTGCGCTCATAATGGCCGCGCCTCGCAAGAAAACGCGGAACACGGAGCATTATGCAGTCCGCCGAGACGAACGAGAATAAACCGGGTCTGAATGGCTCTCTGAGTTTGTTTCCTTCCCTATTCCCCTCCATTTTTTCCCTCCTTTCGTTCCTCGTTTTTCTTTTTCCCTTTATTTATTTCTTCTTCTTCTTCTTCCTCTTCTTCTTCCTTCTTTTTTTTTGCCTCCTTTTGTGGCAGAGATACACCGACCTGACTCCGTTTTCGAGCCCTTTGTTTCGATCCGCGGTCGCGACGAAGGGATGACGATCGGTAAGACGATCCAGATCGGAGCGATTTCTGTATTTCGATTTCGTGATCTCGTCATTTATCACTCGGTGTGGTTTCTCTCTCGGTGTTAATCCCCTTTGGATTCGAAAATTAATATCGCGGGAACATTGCGAGTAATATCGTGTTTGTTTCCTGTATTGATCTCTGGGTATTCCAAGTGTTATTTTTAATCAATCGTTTCGATCTGGAAGGAAGTTAGACGGGAATTTGGTACGAGTAATTTCGTTTTTAGAAGTCATCGCACGAAATGTTTCATCGTACGATTTATACAGCTTGGGAATATTAATTTGTAGAGTATTTAGAGTATACGAAGAGAATTTACACGATGAATAAATTACTCTATCGATAAAGATTTTGAGTAGTGACTCCTATTAAAATTGATCTTTCTTTCCCTGGAATACATTCAGTACGAAATCTTTGTCACGAATGAAGAATTGTAACACAACGATAATTAATATGTTCATTCACGCACTCGATAGTAATTAATGTATTAATATATAGATATATACGAAACATGTACTTGATAAGCATAAGTGGGGACACTACTGCGTATACCAACTCACGTAACTCGAGAACTTACTATATACGTATATTTTGTGATAATGTAAGGGTGATGGATTCTCGAGCGCGTTTTTAAAGTGCACTCGGTGATGCTAAATGTATTCTATCGCGAAGCGACGCGTCCTTGGCGTTAACAATGAAATTTTCCTATTGGTCTGTTTTACACAGTGGCGCTGAAAGTGGGCGTATGCCATTGTTGTTCCGAGTTCGTGGGTGCAACGCGTTTGAACAATTTATGTAGAAGGAATTTAACTATTGAAGTTCAGGGTAAATCCATTTACTGTCTACGAGAACATTGTACCGAGCACAGTTGCAGAGGTTCTCTGGAGGAGGTTCAGATTTAGTGACCAAAATTTTCGATAAGATTATTTCGCTATTGATTTGAATTTCTTATTTCAGAAACCAACGATTAACTGCACTATTGTCACAAAAACACCATTTATGTGTAAAAAGATCGAGAACATTGCTCGGAAGCATTCTTTCTAGCTACGTACAGTAGGTACTTGAGTAGGTAATTTCCAATAACCAGCCTAGAAAAACCAAAAATTAGTAATTATAATAATAATTTATTACGTTCTATCAATGATCTACTAAACAGTTGTTAGTTTAAATCTTTAAAAGATGTACAATAATTCTATTCCATATCGCTAATTTATAGATCCGATAATGTCGTGTCGTACAGTATTATTGTTCACAAAATATTTTTCGATCTATTGGAATGCAAAATTGGTATATCGACTTGGCAAAATTTGATCACAACGTTTTCGATAACCAAAAAGAAAAGAAAAGAAAAGAAATCGATCATAGGATGTAAGAAATGTACAGTTTCGGATATCCTAAGAATGTCACGTAAAACAACGGAGAGACAACCAAATTTGGATGTCCTCGGTATAATGCATGCTCCGAAATTTATTCTATCCACTCCTAACCGCACCGCGAAATCTATAATATTCTAGAATGCAAAATAAGTATATCAACTGGGAAAAATTTGGTCACAACGTCTCCAAGAAAAAAAAAAAAAGAAAAAAAATAATGACAGAATATAAGAAATATACAGTACGAATATCCTAAGAACATCACGTAAAACAACGGAGAGACAATCAAACCCGTCGGTAGAATTTGATTACAACGTTTCAAAGAAAAAAGAATAATCACAGAATATAAGAAATATACAGTACGAATATCCTAAGAACATCACGTAAAACAACGGAGAGACAATCAAACCCTTCGGTAGAATTTGATCACAACAATTCAAAGAAAAAAAAGAGAAAAGAAAAATAATCACAGAATATAAGAAACATATAGTACGAATATCCTAGGAACATCACGTAAAACAACGGAGAGACAATCAAACCCGTCGGTAGAATTTGATCACAAAGTTTCAAAGAAAAAAAAATAATCACAGAATATAAGAAATATACGGTACGAATATCCTAAGAACATCGCGTCAAACAACGGAGAGACAATCAAACCCTTCGGTAGAATTTGATCACAACGATTCAAAGAAAAAAAAGAGAAAAGAAAAATAATCACAGAATATAAGAAACATACAGTACGAATATCCTAAGAACATCGTGCAAAACAACGGAGAGACAACCAAAAACCCGGATGTCGTCAAGGCGATACGTGGTTCGAAGCCACGTCTCTCCCCACTCCTGACCGCACCACGAAATCCGCGAATCGCTCGAATTTTCCATACTTTCCGCCGCAGTACTTCGAACGGATCCGGAGTCCCTTTAGCGAGGGGCCGGTCAGTCGGAAAATTCGTTGAATGGAATTATTCTCTATCCAGCACGCGACAAACTTCGTCCCTTGCACGTGATGCTCGGCTGACTGCGTCGAAGCAAAGGAGAGAAGCCCACCGCGTTATGCGAATCGGCCTCGGTATTGCCGGCATCCAAGGGAGGACGTGGTTTTGG
This sequence comes from Ptiloglossa arizonensis, assembly GCF_051014685.1. Classification (NCBI taxonomy): domain Eukaryota; kingdom Metazoa; phylum Arthropoda; class Insecta; order Hymenoptera; family Colletidae; genus Ptiloglossa; species Ptiloglossa arizonensis. The sequence continues at coordinate 17,437,718 of NC_135052.1, forward strand.
CATGCAGATTCGATCCAGGTCTGTCTATCGTCCGCGCCACCCTTGCTCTCTCTTTTCCCTTCGACTACCCCCGTTTCTCCCGCGGCCAACCCCCCATTCCGCGCAAGGTGTTTTGTGTTCCACGTGGAACTTCAACCGACCTAGACAGACTTTGTGTTTGCCCACCGTAGAATATTCTATTACAACGAAACGAACCACGGAATTCGAGTATTATTTCTCTCGTTTCTCTTTTTCATTTTTTTTATTTTTATCATCGAAGCTATCAAAATTTCCTTTATCGCGGCTGATTCAGCGGGGTTCTTGAAACTAACGAAGAGGCGATGGATTTTATGTACTCGTGTTCTACGAAAACACATTCAAACACACGGTAAACGTGTAAGAGAATTCACGCACTTGAGCGAAGTGAAATATTGGTGGATTACTTCACGGGGTGTATTTTACGTACATTTTTCACGCGTTTTATATATCAGAGCACGCAATAAATGCATAAAGTTCCCGGTACAGAGATAACGCGGATTCTTTATGCGTCTTTTGTTACTAAAATGTATGCTTTTAGATAATAACTGCCACAGATACCGGCAATTCCTTGTTATTAGTTTGCGTAGCTAATAATTTTTCTTTCAAATTGTCCATCTAACACGCTATCGCTTCCTATCGCGTTGATATATGCGTCTTGTGTTGTCGTATTTTAAGGTTAGGTTAGAAAACAGCACTTTAACTTCTACCTTGCCTACGTGATACTTATGTTTCTCCCTCTTTGTATATTTGGTTCGCGTAGGTATTACAAAGACCAACAAAAACGTAATAAATATACATACTTGTACAATTGCAAGTATTGTGCACGGTTTGCAAGAAGTCATTCAACACGAACTCGAATCCGATTGGTTACAATCTACTCCGATACGATTGTAAAGATAAGTCGTACAATACTAAAGACTCTGTGTTCATTCAAGTGACTTCTTCTAAGTCGTGTATACATATTTGTACAATTGCAAGTACTGTGCACGATTTGCAAGAAGTCATTTAACACGAACGCAAATCCGATTGATTACAATCTTCGGCCAAAACCATGAAAAAATGGCCCTCTTGTCTCTGTGTTCATTCAAGTGACTTCTTCTAAGTCGTGTATACATATTTGTATAATTGCAAGTACTGTGCACAGCTTGCAAGAAATCATTCAACACGAACGCAAATTCGATTGGTTACAATCTACTCCGATACACCTGTAAAGATAAATCGTACAATACTAAAGATCGGCCCAAACCATAAAAAAAAGGAAAATAGTAAATACACAGGTATATGTCCCTCTCGTCTCTACGTTCTTCCAAGTGACTTCTTCTAAATCGTGCACAGTACGTTTCGCACAAACGTCGAGAGGTTACGTACTGGCAGTAAATAGCTCAACTCTTACCGAAACGCACCTCAAACTATATCGTCCCTTGTTCCATCGCATTTTATCGCACATTCCACCCTTCCGTTTACTCAATTTCTCATTCATCCGCCATAAGCTGACGAAACAAGGCAAGTTCAAGTACAAACATCGGAGAGCAAGCGGAAAGCTCGGCCGTACAACCGTTCTCACGATGCAACTCGGTGCGTGCGCGCGATAAATAAATAAAAACCACGCGAAATTTGCAAAAAGCCGTGGAAACTACAGGGAACGAACAAACGCCTACAGAGCCGGTGGTGATTGTTCGAATCGGCCACTGTGCTCCCCGGTCCGGAGGTAAAAATTACCAGCTGAACAATCCGCGGCGGGTTAAAACACGGGGATAATTAGAGAGGGCCGAAATTCTCTCGAGACCACAATGGACGAAATGTCGCGACAGAAACGCGTGGAGACGAGAGCAGTGTACGATGGTGGAGGGAGGGAGGGAGGTTTTTGGAAAAGGCGGGGGACGAGCCACTCGGTAATCAGAGATTTCCCTAGCAGTAGGCGAGTGCCAGGAACGATGGTCTCGGAGGCCAGGATAATGGGCAATTACACGTCTCTCCGGTGCTCCTGCGTGGCTGAGAGTAAGCTGGAGGGGTAGGGGGACTCCCGGAAGCTCACCCCTTCCTCCTACTCCGGTGGTGCACGCGCCGGGCGCTATTTAAATCCAGGAAATATGTAAAATACGTTCGTTGAGCTTTCCACGCTAGGAGGCTCCGTTTCTCCTCCGGTGGTGGTAAAAAACCCGGGAAGGAAGGAAGGAAAGCGGAGGAGGTGGCGGAGGAGGTGGAGAGGACGAGTCGAAGCCCCTGCGCGCGCCGTGTAAACTGCGCTCGACGGTGCGGGGGCGTTAAAAAAAAAAAAATTCACGAAAGGTGCATTCTTCCCGCGGGACGATTGTTCGGTGATTTGTCCGCGAGCGAGTGTGGTTTTTCCACGTTCTCCTTGGGCCAACGTGGTTCGCGTTCTGTGTTTCATCGAGGAATGGGTTCGTTTGCGTTAACACCGTGCTCCTACTACCCCTACCTACACCCACCACCGTGCTCAGACCCACTCCGTGATAACGGTACCCCCATTGTTCCCCTTCTGGTGAAACACCCCAACGAACGCGATTCTGTCGTCGGTAAATGGATCTTACTCGTGGACTGCGAGGGTGCAGTAAGACGGAAGGGTAGGTTTCGCCCCGTTAACACGACGAGGAACGAATACGGGCGGCCGTGTGCCCGCGACAAACGTTACGGGCATAATGCCCGCCGAGACAATGGCCGTTTGTCGGCGAATTGTTCGTTCGATGCGTGGCGACATACATTTTATGTTATTTTATACAATCGGCCGGCTGGGTTTCGCGCGTCACACTGGAAGGGGTCGGGGGTGGGGTCACAATGTGTCACCGACGCGAGACAAAGCCATTGAAATAAGGAAGGCGGAACGAGGCGGGGGCCGTGGGTGGATGGGATTCTGTTACATTGAAAAATTACATTGCCCGGATAAAGGTTGCGCGACGCTGTTGGCTCGATGTATTTTTCATCGTTTCTGTTAGCACCGCTTTATTCTCCCTTGTACTGCATTGCGTACGCGCTCGTATTCTCTCCACCTGTGAATTGCGCTTTCTTGTTAACGCGCGGGGGACGGACGTAGGGGGGAGAAACGGTATTCCCGTGGTAACGCTACACTCGACGAACAAAACGAAACAGAGAAATATACCGTGATTTTAGACGCACCGCTGGAAGGACCTCGGGCCTTGCGCGGTCCTGGAGAAGCCTAGCGGTGTTTAAGGGAAGGTGTATTAATCCGAAGGGAAGGAAAGAGATCGAGAGAGACTAGATACGAGTGTGTGGGAATGGGACGAAATGGGTAGAATTTTGAGAAAATTTTAAAAGTGGAAGGTATGAGAAGTGTGAACAGTTATCGAAGGTATGAGACGTGTGAACAGTTATCGAAGGTATAATTAAAAGAGATACAAACCTGTGGGAATGGAACAAAATGAGTAGAGTTTTGAGAAAATTTGAAAAGTGGAAGGTATGAGAAGTGTGAACAGTTATCGAAGGTATAATTAAAAGAGATACGAACGTGTGGGAATGGAACAAAATGAGTAGAGTTTTGAGAAAATTTGAAAAGTGGGAGCTATGAGAAGTGTGAACAGTTATCGAAGTTGTAATCCAAAGATTGAGCGCAAGTGTGAGCCTTAACTTTTATTCAAAATAAACTTATCGTTAATATTAAAGAAGCTTCCTTGCGTTGATTATACAAGTTAACTGCGAGTCGAATAATTTCAGTTACGAAAAATAAAAACGAATTTTAGAAAAAAATATTCTGTGTAATCATTGTGCAATATTCTCTCGTCTCTCGTACGAGTGCAAGATATTGCAATCTCTCGTACAAATGTCAACTGTTTCCGATAAATTGAGTTCGATAATTTCTCATCCTCCGTTCAATGCCAGCAGTCGATTACTCTTACAAAAAATTCCAAATTCCAACGAACGATCGATCGCAACAAACGTATTCAACGGGGACGCATTGAAATTAATTTCTAAAGAATTTTTTCTCGTTGATGAAAAAAAAAGAAATTTCGCCGCTGCGCCGAACGGGAGATCCGATATTCGTAACACCGAGAACAGAAAGAGCGGAAAAGTAAAAGCAGAACGCGATGTCGACGAATAACCACCATCGACAACCGTGTCATCGTCGAGGAAGCGTGGACCCGGGAATAATTTCACGGTAGAACCTCTTGACCGATTTTATCCCGACGAAACGAATCATCGGTTTCTCCAATCCGCATCTGTCCCTTCCGACGATGAAAAAAAAAAGAAGTCACGGAAAAAGAACTCGTACCACAATGGGAGCAATTTTCGAGAAACTCGGAGGATACGCGTAAGTAGAAGAAATAGTTTCAGCCCGTTTGTCCGGCTGAAAGGTATGCAGGGCTGAAAGCCAACTTGGACCTCGCGGGAGTCCCTCGTCTGGAGGGCTCGTTCGCTGTTAACTCACGGAAACGATCCGGAAGATCCGAGGTAGCGTGGCGTTCGTCCACGAATCTGGAAGAGAGCCTCGGTCGTTACGCGAAAGAACCATCGAACTTTCCGTTTCCCGTCTCGGTGGCCCGTGATGGCGCGCACCGAATGGAACGTTTTCTGTAACAAAAATCGCGTCGACCCTACCCCCCTCCCCGGCTAAAATGCCTCGTAAACAGCCTAATCGAGTTGCCAGAGGGTGGAGACGGGCCGAAAGTACACTCGAAATACCTGCTTCCTTCCTATCCGGCATTACGGTCGTCGATTGTTACGCTCTTACAAGCAGGCAAACTTTTCCTACTTTTCGGTCGCGACGACGAACGCTCCAGATGGGGGCCATGACGGTGAAATAATGAGAAAGTGGAAGAATCGTACTTTGGGATCGGTTACGTAATTGTTCGGTTCCGCGTTCCGGGAGCGGAAGTTTGACAAAAAAAATTGAAAGAGTCTAGCCTTTTTGGCGACCAGGCGGGAGGAGGAGGAATTCGCGAAGAGAGAAGTTTTAATTGACGCAGCACGTGTTACCGTGTGCATTGAGTGTTTAGAGGGTCGTGTTTGGGAACGTTTGAGTCCATGTTGGAGAGTGAAGCTTTGATAGGTTTGGGAATATTTGAATCCTTGGAAAGTGAAGCTTCGTTAGGTTCGGGAATGTTTGAGTTCTTGTTGAAAAGTGAAGCTTTGATAGGTTTAGGAAGGTTTGAGTCCTTGTTGGAGAATGAAGCTTTGATAGGTTTGGGAATGTTTGAGTTCTTGTTGGAGAGTGAAGCTTTGATAGGTTTGGGAATATTTGAATCCTTGGAAAGTGAAGCTTCGTTAGGTTTGGGAATGTTTCAGTCCTTGTTGAAAAGTGAAGCTTCAGTTTGGTTTGGGAATGTTTGAGTTCTTGTTGAAAAGTGAAGCTTCGATAGGTTTGGGAATGTTTGAATCCTTGTTGAAAAGTGAAGCTTCAGTTAGGTTTGGGAATGTTTGAGTTCTTGTTGAAAAGTGAAGCTTTGATAGGTTTAGAAAGGATTGAGTCCTTGTTGAAGAGTGAAGCTTTGATAGGTTTGGGAATGTTTGAGTCCTTGTTGGAGAGTGAAGCTTTGATAGGTTTGGGAATGTTTGAGTCCACGTTGGAAAGTGGAGCACTGATATTTAGGTTTGGAAATATTTGTATTTGTGTTAGAAAGAGAAACTTTGATATTTAAGTTTGGGAATGTTTGTCCGTGTGTTAGAAGATAGAGCTCGTTTAAGAGTAAGTTCATTTCTACAAATATTCTTAAAAATGTTTGGCAAGATATTAAAAAAGAATTTGTTAAATGACCCCCTTCGGTTGCGCGACTGTTACCCAACCTTCTCTGCTTCACGAACGCGCCACCAGATCTTTTATCCGACGACACTTTGTTTAACTTTTCTCCTTCTTAGATTTCCATCGTGCTCGACCTACATATTTCCTTACGTTGTCTCGTTTTGTCTTATTCCACATTGTCCGCGTTTTTGCAATAACTTCGAGGTTAGGTTTAAAAGCAGCCTCGGGCTGTACCTCGCCATTGTGCGAGTTAAAGTATCTCCCAGAGACCGCAAAAAGGAAAGGAGAAAAAAATGTCTATGAAAAGTCGAATATTCCAATACAAATTAAAACACGCTTAAGAAAGATCAATTTTCCAAACTACGGTGCAAAAAATCCACGCAGAGGAATAAAACCGGTATGAAAACACCCTCTGGAAGAATCGTACGCGCGCGTCTAGATTCTCGGAACTGTTTCTCGGCTCACCCGGTATTTCTCGTATTAAAAGTCCAAGTGTGTCCATTCGTCGTTAAATTGCGTCAGAACAGTGACCGAGAAGGGGACTGGATTCTCGATAAAAGAAAAAAAGAAAAAAAAAAATGCGTACTCGGAAGAAAGAAGTAACAGAATTCCGTATCGCGAGACTCACCTGTCCCGAGTACTCGTAAAGTAAAGGCAGGGTACGGGGCAGCGCGAGATAAATCGCGCAGGGGTCGCGGTTCTAACAACGAAAACGAGAGGGGGAGCGGGCAAAGGATCGGAGCGGTCCCACACCGAACGTCTCCTCCTTTGCACGCGTACGTTCATGCGGATCTACGGTTCAAAGGAGGGTCTTCTTAACGACCGTATCAATTCGCATTTTCTCCCATTCACGCGCCGTCCTAATCCTCGAGGCGACCGTGTAGGTGTGCGCCACGGTCCCCGGGGCTCCGTCGAGAGGAGTCCTGCGGGAAGGACTTTTATGCCTATTCCTGCCCGGGCTATATCTACGACAGCCAACATAAATCGTCGCGAGCGTCGACTTACTTCGAAACGGCCCTTGCGACGCGACACCGGGATCGTAGCGAGCGTTACGCGAGTCAACCGCCAATAGGAAACACGATCGGTTCAACGATACGGATAATAAAATGGATTGTTTTCTTCGTCGCGTGGAATTCCTCGGGAAGAATGTCAAACACCTTCCCACGCGCAAATTAACTCGTTAATCCGACCGTCGAACCAGAGGCTCTTGGTAACCATACCTGGGTCAGTATAGACCCGAGTTATTTTTTTTCTATTTTGTCATTCTATCGTTCGATTTACTGGTTAAGATACAAAGGAGAGGAATCGACGAGGGTTTGGGGAAGGTGGGTCAAAGTAGACCCGAGATTTGTTAGGAGGCACTGATCGACAAATTTTCGTTTCGTTGAATTTAAGTTTATTGCAACGTATGTTAAGAATTTAATACTTCGGTGGTTTTGTTAAGAGGATAAAGAAAGTTTATGTGTCCTTTTCTTTGGAATTTAACCATTATCCTGTTCTCGACCACCATTATCTAAGGAAATAGAGATTGAATATACGTGGTGTATTTAGAGAAAATTTAGATAAATTTTGAACGTTGTTAACAGGATTTTATATTGGAGCGATGTAACTCGAATAACGAGCATTATGTTATTGTTACGCAATCTGTTCCGTGATATATGTTTAATAAAAATATAGTATATAATGAAATCTGATTCCATTTTAAAAAAGTGCCCGTAGAAGTTTACTGGTGTTTATTGTTCGGTGTAAATATTCGTAGGTGTCGGTGTTTTATTCATAGGATAGGTTGTAATTTAAAAAAAAAAAATTATTGCGTTCGTTTAATAAACTAAATTATTCTTCGTGCGAGGAGTGAACATAAATTTTGAGAAAAACAGTAATTTGGTACTTACTGAGTAAACGGGCCATGAAAAGCTCGCAGCTCAGACATCGGTTTATCACCGGCGAAACATCATAAAACGGAGATTCCTGGACAACTGTGCATATCGTGTTCTAGGTGATTGACCGTGAGTTCGTTTAACCGTTGTACAGGTTGTTTCTAAAGCAGCGTCTCAAAATTTATAGACTCTACATTTTCCGAAAGATGTGTACGTTTTCGTATGGTAAATGTTTGAGAAATCGTGGCAGTCGTTCACAGTTGAGGTGAAGTGTTCAGTTTTTCTTTAATTTGTACAATGAAAACGTCGAAAAGGATCAGTGTTTTTAACCGTGTCGAATTGAATACGTGTTCGTAATTCTATAACATTTTCCACTGACCCAGAATATACTATTGATTTCAGGTGTCCCCACAAAAAAGAATCACCACGACCTACCCCGATGTTTCTTATCAGATACAAGCCTTCTTCCCCTCTGTCAACGTGTAAGGACGTTGAAAATTAAATCTGCTATATCTGGGGGAAAAGTTTGCGAAACTGTGCGATTTATTTGCAATTTTTGTCACACTATTATACAATACAGCTACTTGCAAAAAATTTTCGATCGTACAAAAATTGCAATGTTATATGTTATATAAGTATATCAATCGTTATCGAGATTCATCGGCTTCTTCGACTTTGAAAAATTGTAAACGTGGAAGAAATTTTTCCAATTGTTTTTTCTCATTATCGTTGACATATATTCAAAAAATTTGTCCAGATCGTTTAGTAAATTTCCCTCCAATTACATACAAAATATAGAACCACTTATCCGTAAAATTTTTTGTCAGATCGATCGTCCAGCATGAAGAGCATCCAATAGACTCACATCTTGCACAAGAATAATTTTAAAGCGACGTTCACGAAGATACATCTCAGTCTCCTACCTCGATCTTAAATATTGATAAATATATTCCAAAAATAGTATTAAACATCGTTGAATAAATTGACTGCCAATTCCATACGAAGTGCCACTTTATCCCAAAATTTGTTCTTACATCGATCGTCTAGCACGAAGATCATCGAATAGACTTACATCTTGCGCGTAACTTTAAAGCGACGTTCACGCAAGATACATCTCAGTCTGCTAACTCGATCTTAAATATTGACAAATATATTCCAAAAATAGTATTAAACATCGTTGACTAAATTGACTGCCAATTCCACACAAAGTACTACTTTGTCCCAAAATTTATTCTCACATCGATCGTCCAGCACGAAGATCGCCCAATAGACTCACATCTTACACATAACTTTAAAGCGACACTCGATCTTAAACGTTGGCAAATATATTGAAGAAATATCGCGAAGATCGTTTGGTAAATTTACGGCCTCCTCCGTAGGAAGTATAGAGTGAGTTTTTCGCCGGCTCGGAGGGTGGTGGGTCTCCTTAAAGACTTAAAGACGTCTCTAAACGGCTCGGGCTCAGCCGGTCGTCTGGAGGGCGAGTTTTCCCCGGAGTCGAGGGAACACGAGGAACAAGAGGAGCATCCATCGTGGGGCAAACGCGACACCTCACGGCAAACAGAAAAGAGCCCACCCCGGCCGACTTATTAAGTCCAAAAGTCGCGCGCCATTCTGCTCTCACTCACTCTCTCTCTCTCTCTCTTTCTTACCATCTCTCACTCGGTCCCATCCGGTCGGGGTTGAACTCTCCTCACCGACTTGGCCGCCTTATCGCTGCTTCGCTTTCAATTTATTACCACTCGGCAAATAATTACCGACAAGAGCGGCGAAGGCTTCTGTTTCCCCCTCTCGCCCTCCCACGCCCCCTCCTCACCCTCTCTCTTTCTCTCTCTCTCTCACTCCGTCTCCCTGTTCGAATAACGGTGCGCCAGCTCGCCTTATTGAGGCGGAGAATGTATTCAGGCAGCGTCTGAATCGTCGTAGAGAAAGGAACAAGGAGAACGGAAGAGAGGAAAGTCATTCAGGTGCGAGTTAATAAAAAAGCATTTCGAGCGACGCCAACGGATGCCAAGTGGCTGACTGCGCGTCGTTCAGCTCTCCTGTATAGAGACGCTCGTTCCTTGCTCACCGATGCGACCGCGACCGATATTTTTCCCTCTTGCTGGTCGCTGGAACGTGAATCCGAGTCAGGGGAAGAGGACAGCCCGGGCTTCTTTGACTCGACAGTGGGGGTTTTCCGTGACGAGGGGAGGGGAGGGGAGGGGGAGGACGAACGCGACGAACGAACGGGGTAGCTTCTGGGTAGGTACATGTAGAACCCGACTGAATATCGAATTCGATGGAAGAATCTTGGGGCGGGATGAAAAAAATCCGTGGAACGCTCGCGGAGGAGGAGGAGGATTTTTCAGATGCAGCCGGTGGCTCTGATACTCGTCCGAGTATTGTACAGGTTAGGTTAGGATCCGCGATACGAACGTAAAGGGAGTCTTCGTCTAAAAGCGAATCGAAAACGTGGAATAAAATTTCCTCGTACGGTGCACCGTTTTCGAGATAATCGGTTTCGAGTGTTCACGGGGCACCGGTTCGGTCGGTTCTTTGCTCGTTGTTTCCACTCGCGTTGCCCGTTTCGGCTACTTGGACGGACGCAAGTAGAAACGGCGAGCTATGGACCGACGCGTTGTCGGAGTCCTTGATCGAGCGCGCTCCGAAAATGTTCCAAGTCGATTTTCTCGAAAACGAAGCCTCGTTGGGATATAATGTGTGTATGTGTGTGTGTGTAGGGTGTTTCAAAAATACATGCCAAAACTTCAGGGGTGTTCTATATATAATAGATTCGTTTTCGAGTTCTGGATGATTAATCTTCGCTGTTCAACGTATGGGTCCTTTCGGACCCAGAGAAACTTTTGCATTGTTCGATTATACCGTTGGTACAACTTTTTATAAAAATTGAGAGAGTTACGATAAAGTAATGCAACTTTTAATTTGTATAAGGTCAAATTATGGGTCAATTTAGACCCATATGTGGTCTCTCTCGTAGTCGTCTTAACCATTAGTATTGCTAGGAGTTGAAGAAAATGTTGAAAATGTCTACTTTGGTTTTCGACATTTTTATCTTGAAGCCATTTAAAATCTATTGTGTATTTAACAGAAGTCAACAATGCATTATTGTATTGTGCGGATCTGAGAAGTTTATCTCTGGAAGAAATTGGGAATCAGCCTTTGAAAGCCAGCAACTAAAAAAGTTGCTCGACGTTGTCCAGATTCCAACTGTACACGATCGGCGAGAAAAGATGCAAAATGGATTTGAAACTGTTTGTGAAACACCTGGTATTTTAAAGAGAGTGCAGAACTCAATGTTAAGGCATACAGTATCATATGTCTTATGTATCTTAGTTCTCGAATCGTGGATGATTGTCGAAAATACTCATTGTCCAAAAAAAATCTGTACTTTATAATCAGATTACCAGAATACCCCCTTAAGAGGAATATAATACCAAGTTCTAGAGGAATATATACAACGGCTATTAATTTTTATTTATTTTTAGCTGCAGGTCTTCGAAAACCGTTCAAAACGTTTACCCTCTTCCGGAGGTCATCTTCTCAACTCCGCACAGTACATTCTTGACTTCTATTGAATATAGGAAAACACACTATTCTTTATATAGGAAAACACACAAACAATACTTTCGTAGTACATTTTTTACTCACTTAAGTGCGTAGATTCACCCTCCGAAGTATTGACGTGTACTTCTAAATCACCCCACACAGTACATTATGATACATTCGTGCAATCTTCTACCCAGCTCGGTGTACAAATTCACACACGGTGCATATTTCTGAAACACCCAATAAAATACACGTACACGCACATTTTTTTAAAACACAACCGCGTGCATACCAGCCCACTACGCGCGAGAACGCAACGAACGCGAAATATCTCGGTTCCTCGCGGAGAAGCGGTTTCCGCGAAGGCACGTTGAAAAAATCGAGCAACGGTTTCGCCCGCGCGAAAGAAAGCGGAAGGAAGAGGACAGAGAAAGGGGAACAACGACGGGCGAAAAAGCGGGCGAAGAGGGAATTTTGCGCGAACTTGGAGCAAACGTTGGTGGGGAGGAACGTCGGGCGAAAGTGGGCGGGGTGGGGGAGGGGGTGGGTGGTCGGAGGTGTACGGTAGTAGGAGAGGGATTCTCGACGTCCCGGAAAAATGTGCATTACGTGCACGCACCGCTGCAGCTTCGCCCGCAACTCCAGCCAGAGCGCTCTCTCCCCCTCCCCCCGTCCCCTCGCCGCCCACGTAACTCCCTCCCCCCGCCCCCGCCACCGAGCGACGTGCTCGCCCTCGCCCGGCCCGCGCGCGGCCCGCCGACGACTACGGAAAAGGGCGAAATTCCGAATTTTCGCCAGCGCTTTTTTTACAAAGCCCCCCGGAGTCGTGCACTCGAGGGAGCCCAGGCCCGGCCGACAAACGACGGAACACGGTGCATGCATGTCGCGTAAACAATGAGATTGCGCTCTTTTTTCGGCGAAAAACGGAGAAATGTTTAGGAGTGAATTAAAAACAGCGGGGGCGAAAGTAGCTGCTACGGGGCGCGGCATTGTTGGTCGTTTCGAGCGAGGGGAGGGGCGTCCCGGTGGGTGGAGGAGAGGGGAGGGGCAGGGAGGAAGAGGAGGAGGTAGAGGAGGTGAGTCTTGGTCGATTCGTACGGACAGACGGACGGACGGACAGACGGCGCAGACTGCTCACAGAGAGATAGTTTTTTCGGTTTTCGGATTGCGCTCGAACCTTTCAGACTCTTTTCGTACGTTTCAATGGACACGATTTTTAAATTCCTACCGTGGGAGAGCATCGGGAAATTTTTCGTTTTTTTTTTTTTTTGTTTTTTTTCCCCCATTCGATAGTAATAGTGACGGGGAAATGGAACACTCCGAGAGTCGGTGGATCGCTCCAAGGCAACGGATTAATGTATATGGGGCACGGGTTTCGATGGTTTTCGTGGATCGTAATTGTTTTCCTTTTTTTCTCTCTCTCTCTCTCTCTCTCTCTTTTTTTCGGTTGGGGGTGTTCGGTTTGTTCGTTCGTTTGTTTCTTTACAAGATGGCTCTTCGCCGGAGTCAGCGAGATTGTTAACGTATCTTTTTTTTTTTTCTTTCTTTCTTTCTTCTTCATGGAACTACTTTTGCGCCTTGAGCGGTATCGAGGTTAGGTCGCTAACAGGTTAGAATTGTATCCCGGCTTTGTACCCGGATCTACGTTCATTTCTATTTCTCTACATTTTCTACTTTCAAGGATTGTACATTTTCGACTCCTTTTGCGCACAATCGAGAACGTATTACTGTCACGACCAATCCTGAGGTAAGTTCAAGGATGTTCCATAGTGTGTCCCCTCTCTCTCTCTCTCTCTCTACATATATATATATATATATATATATATATATATATATATATATATATAATATGTATGTAATCATATTATATATATATAAATATTATTCGCCGGATCGTCGTTGTTCGGCATTGTCGAGCGCTGTGTATCGCGGACAATGGGAAATCTCGGCCGTTGAACGGGGGCGTGTACAATAATTCGACGTGTCATAATGACGCATTATGCCCGAACCGGAAAAGAAAACGTGGCCGCAGAATGCAATTAGGGAAACAATTCGCGGTTTGTTTCGGGTCCGCGGGCGGTGTGAGTGTGTTATTTATTTTAAGGAAGGGCGAGCGCCAGCTGGGAAGGAAACAGGCATTAAAATGCGAAAGCGCGAAACGAGAAAAGTATTTTTCGTCGGATATAATGATCAAAACTGGAGAACTGCGGGGGTGTGGGTGGGGTGGAGATTCGACAATGGGGCGCCACGGTTGGTACGAACGTTATGACCTTCGTTGGTTATTGTATTCAGGTGTATTGTAACCGGTAGAATTTACCCATTTATAATGCATTAATTGTGCGGGCTTGTTGATGCTGAATATAATGTTTGTGTCGCGTTATTGGGTGTGAAGTATATCGCGGCGGCGATGGAACGCGTGTCGACGCGCGCGTTGAAAAGTATGGAAAATATTTGGTCGGCTGGTCGATCATCCCGTGGTCTTCGTTCAAAGGGGGATGATTTTTGAATCGGTTACATTTTACCGTGCACAATGCGCGAACGAAATTGTCTCGGTGAATCGCGATATTTCGTGAAAAAAAGGGAAAGAAAAAAAAAAGAAAAATACCGCCCAGATCGCAGGTGAAATTTTTTCGATTCGATTTCGGTTATTCTTGATCGAGGAATCGATACCTGATGAGTTTCGAGTGCTCTGTAATGAATGCATCGGACCGAATTTGTGCGCGTGACGATTATAAAAAATATAATAGTAAAATATAATAGTCTAAAATAATTTGCAATCCGAAGAACGAGTACAGGATGTCTGAGTCAGTTGAAATATTTCCTCCGCTTTGGAAAAGAGGGTAGACAAAAACATTCGGAAGAATTAACCGTGTTACACGATTTTCCTTCGAGTCATTTTTTTTTACTTGAAATGTTTCAATTCTAGATGAAAAAGGTCAAGGAGAAATAAACTTCACCTTTTTCTCCGTACGATGTAACCTATTATTCGTAGACGAAAACAATTGTACCAAATATTCCAAAAGAATCTAAGAAAATTCTCGTCTCGATTCGAACCGAGTTTTCACGACAGTTTCTCGAGTGTAACGATATTACGTATCGCTTGACCGTAGTTCAATCTTATCGTTAAATTCTCATTGTTTGTAAACGAGAAAAATGGTTAACCGTACGGTGTACCTTCCAAAATAGTCGTCGCGCGAAATGTTCGGAAAAAGGAAGCAAAGAAACGCTCGGAATCGGTCGTTGAACGAGTTTGCTCGGGCGTTCTCGGTTCGGTGGGTTCAGCATCCTGTACGGTCACGAGGCGAGCGCCTCGCCACCTAATTTATTGAAATAACGCTAATTTATCGCGTATCCCGCGGCACTCGGGTACGCCTTCCAGGAATCCACGAAATCTATCGAACGTTTCCCGCCACCTAACGTGCACGCTCCTCGAGCGTTCGTCGAGAATTAACTCTCCGTGACGTACACCTCTATATAATTCTTCGGGAGTGGCCATTATCGGGCGCAGGTGCCTCGCGGTGTCCCGTCGCACTTTCTCGCCGATGTACAGGGTGGTCGACTCGGTTTTCGTATATTTAATTGCGATCACAGGTGTTTTCAGCGAGCGTGCTCGGGCATGCACGCTCGACCGGTGTGTACAGGTAGCGATGGGACTAATACCGTATCGATGCTACATTTATTACCGATAACGAAGTACCATTTTCCAATGAAACCGCTTTCGACACCGACACGAGACTCTCGATGGCCATCGATTACAACGACGTAACGCGTGGTATTAATTTTCGACACGGACACATTTGTAACGTGTCCACGATCCTCGCCAAAACCAAAAGAACACCGAGTAGACACGGTTAGGTGTTGGAAATTTATATATCAGGAATAAGAAATAAAGTTTAATCGTTACGGTGGTAGAAGTACGCGAAATTAGATGCAATTTTAAATAATTATTTCCACCTGCTATTCGGTCGAGTTAAAGATGAAAGATTTACCGACAAGTGCGGCACGCCTTGAATGGATTCGGGCAATTAAATGGAATTAAATTGCAATTAAGTGCAATTAAATTTGTACGAGTTTGTACGTATATACAATGTACAATATTTTAGGTTATTTTGGCTCCTGCAATCATTTTTCAATACAAACTTTATCGATTTTTACAACTTTCCAGGTTTTCCAGTAGCGAACTGGCGGATCAATAGGATTTCGATCATCTCTCGTTTGCATCTACTTTATCTTTGATTTAGATATTAGATTTTATAATTTTTCAAAGTTCTATCTATTTATTTGTACTCATTATTTTACATCGATTAGATTGTAAATTTACATCGATCAAGTATTCGTTGCAAAAGTATCTCTATTGAATATTGATACCAGTATTTGAATATTTTCTAAGACGTATTTATCTATTAAATACTTTGATATCGAATTGCTTGGGAACCAGTAATACCTAATCGTATCAGTCCCATCGCTACCATAGCGAATATTTATTTTTCGCACATGCTGTTCACGATTATTGACCTCGCGGCGTTCATGATGCGAACACGAGCGTTTCGATGATTATTTATGCCACCGACACTTTGCACATTATTATCCCATTACGACGTTGAGTTTCGATGTTTGTTTGCCGTACACTTCAGAGGGAGTATCACCACTTGCTAATAAGAAACTTACGCAAGCGTTACAAAACGAATTCAATAAATTTTCGAGCACTAAATAATTGATCGAAATGTGGATCGATAAATACTTGGTACATAGTTTTTGGACGTACGAGTGAATTTGCAGAAAATATTCAATCCCAATAAAGATGAACGTGAAAAGTGAACAATTTATTTTAAATATTCGTGCATCGAGAAAATTTACATTAGAAGAAACAACAATTACAATCGTATTATAACACGAGTATCCGGACGAAGAACAAACGTTCCATAATACCCCTGAATATTTATCACGGAAATAAAAATAAACACAAATATTGTTTCGTAAAAATACTATATTCACTGACAAAATTTACACCGACTTTCGTGTCATGTTCGTTGCTTCGAGACCGAACAAAAAAATAAAAATTACAATTACTCAAAAATTATTCTAAATGATAAAAAATCGGTGTAGCTGCTCGATTTGATCGTCGATTGCTTCGAGAGCGAACCAAGAGACAAACGTTGCGTTTACAATTATTTAAAAATCGTCTCGAGTGACAAGAGATCGGTTGGAATAGAGTCGAACGATAGAAAAATATTCTTTCTCGTACTAATTTAAAAGGATTCGGAATTTTATTCGGCAGTAGACTCGCCATAGAAATTACGAGGCAGAAGGCAGTGGACGTTGACTCGTAGCCTTCTGTAGCTTTGCAAAGCGCAAACGATTAACATCACAAGCTGAAGTAAACTCCGTGACACTGGACACAGGTGCAAACTACGAAGTGGCAGCACGCGTTTACTTCGTTTTGTACGTGGCTCGACGCGCGCACGTGTTCTACAACGGACGACCAAGCGGAAGAACGAGAGACGAGGGAAAACACGAGGTGTGTGACGAGAAAGGAGAAGAAAATTACGTACGCGTGTAGGCCCGCGAACAGGCGATAAAAACGAAAAATAGAGCGGAAATGATAAAACGAAGTCGCGGAGGATGTACGCGAAGGGTCGTTGATTTTAACGAAATTTTGCAGGTTTTTTCGGGTGGTCAATCGCGAGGGTAGCTTAATAGAAAAATTGTTTTCGAACTTACGATTTCTTTCGCCAGAATAGGAATTAATCGATGTCAGTGTCTAATAAATGAGGGTTGCGAGGTCTGAATTAAAATAGGTAATTTTCTTGGAAAATTCTTTACGATGATATCGATGGCTTGGAAGGTAAAAATATCTACGCTGATATTTTATTATTATGGAGCAAAATTTTTCATCCGAATGTGTAAAATATTGTTTTGCATTTGTAACTAAAGGGGTGATATATAGAAGGGTGAATTCATCGCTTAACGTTGAATCAAGTTTCTTTTATTTTTTATTATTTGATACAGGTACTTGTATCTATAGTTTCGTTAAAATTTGAGCGATGGAATTCATTATTTGAAATCGTGTAAAAAGGAAAGGAAAACTAGATTTACAAATGTAAAGACATCAGACGTTGAAACAATGTAAAATTCAAGCGCAGAGAAAATCAATCGCAAGAGTGTATCGTTCGATTAAATTTGGTCGAAGAAAAAAGACAGGGGTTGTCGAAAAATCGAGTCAAAAGAATCCCAAAAAAGAGAGGAGGGAAAAAAAAACGAGTCGAGTGAAAAACTCGACGCCAAAGGCGGCAGGAAAAAATTCAAAATTGATTGTACGAAGCGCGGGACAAAACGCTCTCCGAAAATTAAATAAAGAACGAAAAAACGGGGAAAAGCGCGCTGTAACGAGGGAAATGGAGAAAAAAAACCCCTCGTAACAAGAGAAACCACAAACGCGATGGTCAAATATAATTAAAAATCGAGCAATCGAGAAAATTCGGCGGTCGAAACGGTCGGCAGGTTGTCCGAAGGAAGGCGAAAAATCGACCCAAGGGTGAGGAGGGAGGGCAGAAGGGTGGGGTTGGTCGGAGGAGGGGGGACAAACACGGAAAACGCGTGACGTTGTTAACGCTCGAACAACGAGCGTCGAGCGCCAAACGCGGCGTATTAAAAATCGAATAAAAACACACACGTACACAACTACACCCACGGACGAAAAAAAAGAGCGAGAGAAAGAAGAGAGAGAAAGAGAGAAAGAGAGAAAGAGAGAAAGAGAGAGAGAGAGGCGGACCGTGGTGGACTGAAGATTAAAAATCAAGCAGAGGAAGAATCGAGCGCGCAGCGAGTGAAATTAAAGCCCAAGGGAGTCGGGAAAAGGGCACGTTGCGACACCCGGCGCAAGGGAACGGGAACTGCGGAACAAAATGGATACGAGAAAAAAGAAAGAAAGAAAATTGAAAAAAAAAGAAGAAAACGAAACAAAAATAAAAAAAAGTAAAATGAAAAACGAGTCCAGAAACGAAAACGAGAAATTAAAAATCGCTTCGCGGAGCGAGAGACAGCGTCAAGGGAGGGAGCGCACCGAATCAAAGATGGAGTAACGGGCTGGCGTCGAGGGTGGGGAGAGGGCCAGAGTGAGTGAGAGAGCGAGTGGAGGGGGAGAGCGGACCTAGCCGGACAGAGCCGACGTACGACGAACGAAGAAGGACGGAAGAACCCGAAGGGTTGGGGAAAGGGGTTTAATTTAGTGTCCGAGTGCACGCGGCCTCGGTATAAATATTTTTATTTATCCGTGCGACGTCGAGCGGCGCTATACGCACCCGGCGTGTCCGCCGCCGCCGCCGCGCTGGTGGTGGTGTATATCCGCGGAAATAAGCCGGTAATTTACGTCCACGAGGCCGGCCACGGTTGCCCCCGGTGGGAATTTTCGGCCGATTTATGGGATTCCAGCGTCGGCCACGAAAGTGGAGAATTAAAGAACACATTGTGCTCGGTTGTGTCGCCTATGCATATGCCCGCGCCCCGACGCGAGCTGCACCTCGATAAAAACGCGGATTAGAGAGAGTGCTGGTTCCTTCCACGCATCGTACCCGCGTGGTTGGAGAGAGAGAGAGTAACGGTGAACGAAAGAGGGGGCGGTTCGAGGGTTCTCGACGTTTATCGACGATCACCGAGCCCGTATACGCGCGTTCGATGCTCGATGATCTCGGGAAAATTCTGAACTCGCTCTCAAACGGTGTTGCGTCTTTTTTTTCTTTTCCTTTTTTTTTATATCGATGTTAAATACCCCTCTGGTACAACCGATGGGGTGATTTTCTTTTTGTCTTCGTCCGAGGGGATTGTTCAATTTTTTTGACGCCTCGATGGGGCGATTCGAGAACCGGCGGATTCAACGCTACTGGTACTGGGTTTTCGGAGGTGAAATTGCGGGGATGATTGATTCTGGGTAGGGTTGGCACGGAGGACGTTTCACGGGACAGTTTCGAGGGCATCGGTGACTTCTATGAGCGCGAATCGCTCAACGGGGGCGTAACGTACTCGTTTTAAACGCGAGGGTCAATTCACGCGTTACGGAAACTCGCGATCTGTTGGAATCACGGCTGTTGAAAATATTTTCATCGTGTAGTTTCACAAATGATATCGGTTATTGTACTCGTATCGGAAGTGGAGGATCGAGTAGAGAATAATAATTTATAGAGAACGAGGCAGAGGAATACTTATTTCTGCACAATAGTCGAGTGTGTAGCAATTTTGTTCCTTGAATAACGTTGTTTTATATTTCTCGAGAGTTGTACACATTGTGAATAAACATGTCTCTTATTCTTTGTACGTACGTGTTAAATTAGCGGTTTGCAAACTTCATAGAAAAGACACCTCTCTAAAAATGGAAGTTTGAGGGAAAGATTCGAATATAAGAAAATTACAAGAGAACTATATTATTCGAACTATATCTTTCCATATTGAAATTTCTCGTTCGTACCCCCTTTTGAATCGTAAGACGATTCCCCCTGCTTTGAAGAGGACATGTGCTTCATTTTGAGAAATACGGAGGTAAATTATATCGGTAATATTTTTCAGTGCTCCGAGTAAATAATACCTCCGACAGAAAGGTCAAACGAGCTGCGTGTTTGACATGCCTGGCTTATAGGATTAACCGTATTTGATAGTGCAAGTGATAAAATTGCAGGACGCTGTGATCAATGTGTACAGGTAGTTTCCAAAAGGTCACGTCTAATTTTAGAAGAATATTGTGCGCGCTGTAACGACGAAAAAAATGTTATATAAATATGGGTCCGTGTCGGCTTTGTTCCCAAAGTCTTTCATTGGAGAACACGTGCGAATGGAACGTCGAGCTCGTTAATACGAATCTAATCCGCTCGAAGGCGATATCACGACAGGAAAAATCGTAGGTATACGATAACGATAATGATAACGATAACGATAACTTTAACAATAGTAACAACAATTCACAAGGCTATACGTGGGACTCGTATCCTTGTCGAAGGAGGTCACTTTGTATTTCACTTTACACTTTATTCGATCCGAAGTTTGAAAAATTGCAACCTGACTATCGAAGAAAGTAAAATGAAGTTAATCGAAGAAAATTATTCCAACGGTTTTTCTCTTTAGAGAAGATTTATTTTTGATTTCAAATAAATAAAGATTCAAAGCAATATCGATCTACGACATTCGTTAATACTATATTGCAACGAAGTTGCGTTACATTATTGGAAATTTTAATTATATACATATTTGTTCACAATTTTGACTGTTATTTCCACAAATAATACAAAAATTAATCGTACGCGTATGCATTGGTATTTCTAAAGAGTTTAACTTTCGTTCGTTCTAACCTAGACTACCCTAACCCAGACCTAACCTTAACTTGTTCGTGTTCCATATAAACCTGGCTGAAAAACACCGCGTATATCTGTTTATATATTTCCTAACTATCCAGAAGAATATTTGACCAATTATTGAATAACAAAATCGCCCACGTCCCGCAAAATTATCAATTCCAGTATCCACAGATTATTTCGTTCGAGCTAAAAACAAAATGTCTTCCCTGGCTTCCATTATCACCTAACCTCGTTCCACGTCCAAATAGAAACACATTCGAAGATCGATAATTGCGTCACGTTCGCTAACACGGTCCTCGTTTCTAATTGCATCGTTCTAATTAACAATCACCTCGTTCGCGCCTTAAAACTAGCCCCTTTATCTCCGGCAGCTTTCCCCTATCAGCGGTGCGAATGACCGCGAGCCCGTTGACACCTTTGCCGAGTGAAACGTTGTATTATTCCCACCATCGCCCCCACCACGACATCCCCCAGGCAACCCTTTCTGCTTCTCTCACTTATAAACAATTTTCAGCAGTGAAACGCCGAACATTCAAAGGAAACTCGCCGAGTGGAGCGTGCACGAGTTCCCTTAGCTCGGTGCTAATTCACGTGTGACGCGCGATAACGAGCGCGAACGCGTTATTAGCTGGAAATTCTAGCAAAACCCTGTTGAACGGTGTTAAACGGAGACAGAGAGTTAACGAGAGAAAGAGACGGAACGACAGTCACCGGATAAAACGATTATAATAATTTCTGCAGCATTTTCTGACCGAAAATGATTCTTTCGTTCTTCGATGGTAAGAAAAAAAAAAAAAAGAAGAAGAAGAAGGATTCCTCTGTTTTCTTCGAAGTGGACCAAGAGCTTCGATTTCCGAAAGAAAGAGGTCCAATTTTACTTCCGGTGGCGGGACAGAGGAACGAGGAAGCAAAACGTGACACTACCTGCCCCGTTGGTCGTTCTTTGTCGGTTCGGGCTCATTGTTGCCACTGTGGAAAAACGTTCGATGATTCCGTTTCGATCAATGACACGTCGGGGGCACCTACCCCCTCTGGCCACGATCGATTGAGTTTCCTTTTTCTCATTCATTGCCCTGAATACGTATCGAGCGCGGAGAACAAGAGGGGGCCACGGTGGAGGGATACCAGGCAGAATATTATTTCCTTTTTTTTTTTTTTCCTTCTCTCCGATCGAACGAACCCTTTCTCGACGCGAGGGGGCCCCCGATTCACGAGATAAACAATCCACGCGCGGTCCCTGTCCCTCGTTGGTTCGTTCTCTCGCTCGTTCCCCGTTACGTCAGGATTTATTTCTCTTTTGTGCGAAAAGGAGGCTGGCCGGGTTTCTTGAACGTCTGACACGCGTGATCGAATTCTCTCGGTGAACGTTTTCCCGTGCGTTGCAACCACCGGTTAATCGATTCGATAATGGCGGACGACACGCGTGAATTTTACATTCGGTTTTATTCCCATCGGCCGGTAACGACCGTACCACCTTGATACGTCGATTATTTTATCGTAGCACGATTATATGGAGAAACGTGTCAGAAATACAGCTATCTGCTTCCAGAGGAATGAAATATTACGGTTGACGACTATTTTTCTTAGGATTTCTTTTCGTCAGTTTCCAAGGTCGTTCTTTTCTGACAGTAATGGTATATGTTTAGTAGCGTATCGTAGAAGTTGAGAGATAACAATTTAGCGATTTAACCATCTCTTGATTTGTATTTTTTTTCTTTAATTACGAATGAATATTCGGTGAAGGACTGCTTGTATATCTAGTTTTTATGTAGCGCAACAGAAATGTTAAGATCTTGTAATTTCTGTAATTATAGCTCGATTTCTTCATTTTACAGAAACCTGTCTAAGTGGATCTTTCGATACGGAGTATTCTGTTCGTTAAAGACTGAAAACAACACGTGACAAAATTTTGCAAATTCTGTAATCGCGGGCCAATTTCAATTTCACAGAAACCTGCTTAAACCGTACCATCGAACGATAAGGAGAGGTCCATCGTATGCTACTAATATACAATATTTTCTTAATAAAGTTGACGCTCGAAAGCACTCACCCTCTTCCAATAATCGTTCAAATTTCCCGTTAAACAAAACCACCTGGGTGAAGAAAAACACACAGAAGAGTTGGAGTTCGACGAATAGCATTCGGTAGGAATAACGGAGCGCGTTGCGTTTCAGAAATCCCGTGAACGTCTGAACGAGGTATTGGCATTGTCCGTCTACCCATTAGAAAGGAACAAGTAGAAAAAGAAACGAGGGTTGGGGGTGTGCGCCGTTGGAGAAGGGTGAACCGATCGAAAGATTGTTTAGCGGGACGCGAAGAACGAACGAATCGAAGATGGATATAGCGCGCGAATAGGTACGCTGGCTGCGTTCATTAATCAGGAAAGCCCCTTTTGCATCCGCCAGTGCCATAGAGATATCGATTGCCTCGGTTCAACGGGGTCTATACAGCTACTTAGTTCGCCTAGAAGCGCCTCGAACGCGTCGACTGAGTGCGCCGGATTTCCAATAAACGTCATTAACAGTCGTCAGCCGGCGAATCTGTGCACCTATCGCGACGCAGACGTGTAAAATTTGCCGACTTCTGTGACGGGAGGGGGGAAGACGAACGATAGAAAATTAACCGCGAGTTCGATCGACCCAGGCGAGATTTCATTTATCGTCTTCGATCGTCCGTACCGTATTCTTCGATCCTGAAACGCCCGGATCGAGACGCGCGAGTGACTCGATCGTACACGAGGCGATTCTACGTCTAAAAATAAACCGAAAACGTGGTAAAACTTTTCCCGATAGGACGCTTCGTTCTCGAGAAAATCGATGCGGAAGTTGTTCGGGGCACGTGCTCGGTTACTGGATCGATCGGTACGAATCGTGCGCGGAACGCCCAAAGGCGTTCGGAGAGCGTGCTTCGTATACGGAGATACGGGATTTCCGCACAGGATGGGTGTCACTTCTACAAATCTCGACATTGTATCTGGTTAACGATTAGATTCTTCCGTGCTTATTTTCACACAATTCGTGCAAACAAATAATTCACAATTGGAAATTATACTCCATTCCAATTTTACATTTAATATTTCTTTCTATTAAATATAGAAATTCATCGTGAACGATTATAAAATTCGAAAAAGATATTTAATAAATCTTTCCCATCGGATTACATTCGATGCTCCGCAATTACCATCGAAGAGTGGGGATAGTAGCGAAAAGGGTTAAGAAGGCCTCGCAGTCCTCGATCCGAGGAGAGTGTCCATCGATCGCAGAAGAGCCGCGACAATCTTCCTCGGACGGTCTCTACGAATCGCTTGGATGTCCCCCGCGCGTCCCCCTCCGCGCTCGTCCGTAGTTTTGCATTATCCCCATTACTGCTGATTCACACGTCCTCCTTTGTGGGCTTTGTGCGCCGCGACAATGCGGGACGGGGCTCCTCTTCCTCTCTTTTTCTCGCGCTTAGAAAATACGAATGGCCCGTAAGAGCGAGCCGGATGACAAACGACGCCACGGCCCGTACCCCATCGACCTGATATAATATGCGACTTCGTCCTGGATCGTCCCCGATCCTCCTCTCCTTTCGCTCTTCTTTTCGATCGCCGCTTCTACTCCGTGCACCTCCGTCCCGAATTAATTGTAATTAGCGACATTTGTTCGGGACGCGGAACAAAATCATTGGTGGCGTCATTGGGGCGATAGTTTCGGGCGCGTCATCTTGGTTTCAATTTTACATATGTGATTCTATCTTCAACGGTTACCATTCAACCATCGCCACCACGATTTTTATTTCGACATTTGTCCACGAATACTTCGTATTTACTTTACGAGTGCATTTTTTCTTTTTGTTCAACTTTACGTTTTAAGAAGGAACATCGTTGTTCTAATTAGAAACAAAATTGGTTTCTTGTGCATTTTTTAGAAAATTTAACGAAGTTTGACAACATTTGCTCGTATAGAACGTTTTCCATAGAGTGTAGCCTAATGCTCGAATAGTTATACTTTGAACGCGATTTTCTCGAAACAAGTTTGTTCAAATCGGTGGGTAACTTTTTCAGAAATTTTGTTCATCTGATTGAAATTTGAGCTCTGTATTTGCAATATATAATTTTTTCTCCTATTAGTCGATTCTTTTCTGCAAAATTTAGATTTTTTTCTCAAGAAGTTCACCATTTCTGCACAAATCGGTATTTTTCAAAATTCGTGCGTACCACGATAGCGATATTCGTTTAGTTTCTAAAAATTTCAATTCTGTTCGATTCTGACCATTAGCCCTAGAGAAATTCACTTCAGTCTGGGACTAGTAACTTATAATTCCATCTTGCCTCGGCTCGAGATAAAAATCGCTACCTACCTCGCTTTCGAGCAAATCGCCGGTCCCGTTTCTCTCGCTTCAAAGCGGGAACAATTGTATTCTATCGATGCACGTATGGCACGAGTACAGTTAAGAGTTAGAAAGAATATTCTCGAGGTGTGCTTCTCGATTCTTATAACCCGTGATTTCTTACGGCTTACCAAACAGTTTTCAATCGGAACGAAGTTAAAATTCCACACCAACCGATAGTCGCCACTCCTTAGAGGTCTTTCTCCACGAGAAGTCGAAATTCTGACCAACTGAACATTCCTTCAGTTACCAAGCTCTTTGCCCCACTTCCCTCCAAACAATAATCCCAATTCTCTCCTGAACGTGATCTCGTGATCTCTTAACACGTTAACCGCCACTCTAATTTGTATTTGTTTACATCGTAGTGTAAAATGTAGAAATATTTGACAATTTATCGATGTACTTATTTTATAGTATCGCCAGCAAGAGTAGTGCTATTTAAGTTAAGTGCACAACTATAGAGCTCTTGCTCTAAAAATTGTAAACGTTCTAGAGTTCCGTTGTAACTTTATAGCGCAGGTCACCAATGACCTAATATAAAAGGTAGAAATATTCCATAATTCGTCGATGATTCCTCTTATTTTATACTATCACCAACGAGAGTAGTGCTATTTAAAAGTTCACAACTACAGAGTTCTTGTCTTGCAAACGCTTTAGAGACCCTTTACATCTTTAGAGCACAGGTCACCAATGACTACCACATCAGTTTTGCATACATTAGAATGTCCACGATATTCGTCCACACCATAACGTAAAAAGTAAAAATATTCCATAATTCGTCGACGATTCCTCTTATTTCGTACTATCACCAACAAAAGTAGTGCTATTTAAAAGTTCACAATTACAGAGTCCTTGTCTTGCAAACGTTTTAGAGACCCTGTACAATTTTAGAGTGCAGGTCACCAATGACCACCACGTCAGTTTTGCATACATTAGAATGTCCACGATATTCGTCCACACCATAACGTAAAAAGTAAAAATATTCCATAATTCCTGGACGATTCCTCTTATTTCGTACTATCACAAACGAGAGTAGTGCTACTTAAAAGTTGGCAAGTATTCGAGCTCTTGTCTTAGAGACCCCTAAACGCTTCAGAGGCCCACTGTAACTTCGAAGCGCCAGTGACCAGCGTGACGTTCAACGTGTTAAATAACTTTTCGAGCGTTCGGTACGAGTTTAGTCCTGAGGTAACTATCCGGCTGTACAGGTGGTCTTGCCCGGGCAATTTCGGGTCCGGAATCCCCGACAATCGAGTATCGTTAAACGCTGGATTCGATCGTCATCCTACGAGTTCCGTTTCTTTAGCGCGGGCTCGTTTTGTGCTCTCCTGTGCCCATAATGACAGCAACCTCCCCCTTCTCTCTCTCTCTCTCCCTCCCTCTCTCTCTTTCTCTCTCTCTCTCTCCCTTTCTCCCGTTTCCTTCTCGTTTGTTCATTTTCACCGTCGGCCTATCCACCTCTCTCCTCGAAGCGATCGTGACTCTGCGCTACGATTGTTCGCCGTT
Source organism: Ptiloglossa arizonensis (assembly GCF_051014685.1). NCBI lineage: Eukaryota > Metazoa > Arthropoda > Insecta > Hymenoptera > Colletidae > Ptiloglossa > Ptiloglossa arizonensis. Next base: position 17,464,093 of record NC_135052.1, read on the forward strand.
CGATCGCTCCCAGGTGGCCGACGACTACAAACGATCCGCGTTTACGCGATTACACCCCGCCACGCCGTGGAAAGAAAGACACTGAAGGGAGAAAGTTCTCGGTTCGCGTTTTACGCGGCCTCATGGCCCTTTTCCAGCCTCGGTAATGAACCGAGCTACCGAGAAGGTAGCCGCCACGAAACACCGTCATGTGGCCCCCGAACAGGATTCACCGCGCGAAACTAATTTCTCGTTTCTCCTGGTTAGGTCCGGGTCAGGTCTGGGTTAGATCGGAGCGCAACGTTGCAATGTTGAACGCGGGAGGATTCCTCCGTTATCACCGTTCCTCCGCGGTGATGGTTGGACTTCGACGTGAGCAATCGAAAAACGAAGATGGAGATTGGTAAGTGGAAATTTCAGGATGAGAGAAAAATAAATCTTCGTGGAGACACTGGTAAGACAGATTTACGAAGGGTGAGGTTCCTTCGATGAAATTTTTCGGGATAGAAGAGTGAAGGATGAAGGATACGTTAGGTTTTTATTCGTGACGATTCAAGTTTGAAGGTACGGGAGAAAAATTCTTCGCGAAGACGCTAGTACAATAGGTGAAGCAATGGAAGCTGGGAAAATACGTTTTCTTCTTTTCTTTAAATGTGAGTCTTAGCAACTCTTTCTAGCAACGCTGCTAACAAGCAGACATCCACAAAGTGTTTGTTACACAGTAACAAGGAACATCTACAAAGTGTTTCCTCCTTTGATGAAATCTTTTTGCGGGTTTGCCGAGTAGTCAGAAACGGGGGATGTTATCTTTCATTCAAGGTAGCTAGGGAGACGAAAGTATCTGTAATAAGAGATAGCTAGGAAGAGCTACTGCAGCAGGCTCGTAGAGCGATCAACAATATGTATTATTCTTTAGCTACGGAAACTGAAGGTTAAAAGATAGAAGTAGCAGAAAAAGAAATCTTCACGGGGAGACCAATGAGGGAGATTTACAAAGTGTGCACCCTTTTATGAAACTTTGCAACCTGGTAGAGTGGACAAAAATGGAGGATACACCTTCTAACCACTGTAACTCAAATTGTGTCTTCCTTTGATGAAACTCTGCAGACTCGTGCAGTAGCCAAAAACAAACTAATGCTTCTCTTACCTGTGACGACACAAGTTTGAAGTTTAAGACAATCTTGGGTTTAAAGACTAGCCATACGTACAAACAATAAGAATCTTTACCATTTGCAATTTACGTTAACTGCATCCCAGCCATTGTATCCTCCTTAACCCGTGAATGCACAATTATCAGGTATTCGACTAACACAGAAAGCATCTCTAAAACCTTCATACACCTAAACATAACCACATGTTCAAAATATACACATCCAATAGCCTCGCTTCTCCAAAAAAACAAATCTCAAACACAGCCCACAATTTCCAAGAGTCTGAACTAGCTTACAGACTCTCTCGGTGGAAAGCAAGAGATATTAATTACGATTCGAGGCTACGTTTCACCCGCGAGCCGGTATCTTCGATTATATTCCGATCGAGGTATCGACGTGATCGAACAACCGAGGTCCACTCCTTTGAACCGTGGCCGTCGGTTTTCGGATTCCGCGGTGTCTCGAGACGGCGGAATGAAAGCCGACCGAATAACACCGGTGGCCTTCGCTAGACACCCACTGGGAGTTATTAAACGGTCTACAATGCTTGTTGCCGCGTCACCCATCTCTACCGGCATCCGTATGGAGCCGCCACGGCACCTTCAGAAGCCGTAATCAAATTCGTCGGCCCGATAATTCGAGGCTCGCCGCGGCGATCGGAGAAACGCAGAGAGGATCGTTCGCATCCCGCTGATCACGTTCGCCGGCCGCTTTGTTGCCCCCACCCCCCCTCTTTGGGCCCCGTTTGTACCCCCATCCGCGAAAATGGGCTTCTGTTTCTGTTCCGGGGCCACAATGAGCCCCGATACACCGATAGGTGACGAGTGGAATCGCGCTTGGTAAATTAACGCTCGACCGCTGCCGTTCGAGTCCACGGACGTTCGCGTTGAAAGCGTTTTTAGGATCGAGGATCGATGGATTCGAATTACAGAGTCGATGGGTTCAACAGGGGGGAGCTATCGATCCTCACGATGTTAGGAAATACTGGTTTCCGAGGGACAGAAGCGTACGAAGGTAACGTACAGTTGGGTACGTTCGGTTCTCGAGTGACAATTTTTACACGGGATACGTGTAGCATTTTTATTGACGGGAGTTGAAGTTTTTTTTATTAGAGAGTGTGATAGGTGGATCGGTGAGATTCTCCCGGTGAAAACGAGTCCAAACACGACTCTGTTAGGAGTATTTTTGTGTTCGTGTTGAAAAAATCGTTTTTGAGTTTTGAATCGTTTTTGAAAATATCGGCGTGTTTCGATCAGGTCGTGTTTCGGGCACGATTTTATCGGGGAAATCTTGTGGGTTTGTTGACAGTATTTTAGCGAATGTATAATGAGAAATATGAAAATGTTTTGATTACTGAGGGGAAGTAATGCGAGGCTCGCTAGCTGTTGCTCTGTCTCGCTTGCTCTCCGCGAGTATTATTCACTTTTCGCACTGATTCTAGGCTGAGATCAAAATCAATACTCAATTTTTTAACGAACTGACTATCCTGGATTTAATTATTTTCACTTTATATCAAGGAATTATTTTACTTGCAATTGTTACAGATTTACAATAATTGAGAAAAAGAATGTTCTCAGGTTATTGGAAACATAAGATCTCGAGTGTATGTTTATTTTTATATAAATTCACGAAACATCCTATATAATTTATACCCCTAACGTTATAAAATTTCAAAGTTTTTCATGCATCTAGAGACCATATACGATAATTATTCCACTAAACCCTTTACTATAATTAAATACTCCAATAACCAAACCATTTCAGATAATAATTGTATCGAATCATTAGTGCCAATATATCCTGTGCGAAAAATATTGAAAAATTGCATTACTCTCCCTTACCAAATCGAGCGTTAATTTCTCCGAAAATGATCAAAATCGGTTTCCATGGTTCCTCGTTGTCCAGCGTGCTCATTTGGTAGCTATTCGCGGAATATACCGAACACGCGTCATTCTCCGTAAACAAAAATGTTCAATGCGCGTCTACCCTCCGAAAATTCGTTTTCTACGACCCAACCCTCTTGGACAGATATCGCCGCGCCGGTGCACGAGTGATTGAAAGGAGGGTGTCATTGTTGCTGGCCGTGCTCGCAGCTTTTAAATCGCGAAAGGGCCCACCGCCACTCGCGAATTCAATAAAGTAACGATTCACGCTGTTATCTGGATCCCGCAGATTGGGGTTCCGCGCGTTGATCTGCTCGATACGTGCGGCCGGATATAACGAGAACTGTCGTGCACTTACGCCCCCCCGCCTGGTGTTTCGAAACAAAATGGGGAAACACGCGGTGCCCTTCGGACAAAGACGGGGAGCGTGTTCGGTGAACAAAGATGACACGGAACGTTCTTCAACTGGTTAATTCGGAACAGTGGTTATCTTAGACTAAACAACGGTACTCTTCGGCGAGAAAGTTTCTTTTTATGAAACTGACGTCGATTGACAAATTTTTTGAAGACTTTTGCCGAGGTTTTTGACAAATAGGTTGTTCGATAAGTTTTTGTCATTTTTTTTCATTGTGAAAGAATGACATTTCAAGTTTGAACAACTGTAAATACATAAACGAATCGACAGATCTACATGAAGCTTTATAGATGTTCATCGAAGAGTGTGAACAGTACCATCTTTAGAAAAATAAAACAACGAACATAATAGCTCTGAATCTTGTGGAAGATTCTGAAAATATAAAAGACCCTCTGATAATTTTGGGATAGTAAAAGTTATACGAAATCTTCTTGAAGTAACTAATTTTAAATAAGGTCTTCCTCGTCTCTTTCAGCCGAAAAGTTTCTTTCAACGAGGTTGAGAAAACTTTCTCAAAGTAGCAAAATCTTCCTGTTCCTCTTTTTTTTTTAATCAAGAAAAAATACATACGAGAAACTTGTAATAGAATCGACACAATTGTCTGCTTCATCGTCACGTTTCTATAAATTAGTCAAGTTTGTAGAAATATTTCCCTCTACCGATATTATTTTCGAAGGATGGTCGTTTTCGGCTTCGTTTGATTTCTTGGACTTCAAAGAAGTAGTTGTAACAAACGTTCATTATTGATGTTCTCGCGAGAATGAACTATTCGTGGAACATCGTAAAAATGTTCACGTATAAACATGCAAGTACGGTTTGTAACGTCACCTTCCAGTCTTTCGATTAAACGATTCCGAGGCCTGCGAATTCTAAATCGATCGTCGAGTATCGCGTCGGTTCTTTCGTATTAACTAAGCCAGTTCGTTTGGAGGGTCACGTGCGAGGCATCGATCCCTCTTTTCAATCCTTCATCCCCCGACAACGACCGATCCTTCGAGGATGAGTCACTGCGTCGCGATGTCGATTCGTCGCTACAGCCGGTAATCGACTCGACAATCGATCGTTTAATGCGACAGAACGGCAATCAATAATCGACTCGACAGCTTAAAAAATTCGGCAGAGAGAGAGAGAGAGAGAGAGAGAGAGAAAAAGAGAGAGAGAGAGAGAGAACGACCACTCTACCAACCTAACAAGAGATAGTTATTGTTCGCTCCTCTTGCAAAAAAAAAATGTTCAATAGAACGTTGATAAAAGCGAAGGTTCATCAAATTCACCAGGTTTGTCGGAAGAATAAAGCAACATCGATCGTTACGCGCTAAATTTGTTTCACACTGGAAAATAATTTTTCCGATATTGAAAATTCTCGATTACGAATTACACATCGCACGCTCGCGAGAGAAACGATAGTATAAATAATATTCGGTTACAAAATCGTGTAACGATTATCCAAAAAAATTATTACGACGTATTGCACCGATTAAGAACAGTGCAGGAAATTTGGTCACAGAATCACACGGTAAGTTTACGAATTAAATGGAAAATTTTAATCAAAGAATTTCGCGACGTCTCGTTACCGCGAGCGATTACAACGGATGGATCGTTTTGAAAGAAAAAGTAATTCCAAATTTGCACAAAAGTGTCTCTGAGAAAATGAATTTCAATGTTTACATCTACGTAGGTATTTAATACAGTGCAAAATAATTTTACGTCTGCGATTCTGAAACTCCGACGCTCGGTGTGTCGTTAAAGAGAAATGTTATTTATATTTTTTTTCCTTCGCGCTCTCTGCTTCGAAACGTAAGGAAATATTTGTTCGCTGGCAGGTTTCGTCGTGAATTATTTTTCCAATTTCAATTCTTCTCGCGTTGTTGCGGTATCCTCCTCGAATTATGTTTACAACGGTTTCCATAGCTACGATTAGCGCTACCCTCCGATTTGCATCGCAAATATAACCACGCGGTTAATCGCGGTATAAGCGTACTTTGCCGCGTTATTATCGGTGAACACCGTTCTCCAAGCACACGAGAATTAATTCTATCGATCGTATCGCACGAAATCTATCGCTGGGCTAGGTGGGTCCTCTTCCACGCGCACGTTACATTAATATAGATTCAAGGTTTGTGCGCCCCTGGAGAACCTGCTGCATTGTGCAGCTGCATTCCACCGAGCGGAGGCCTCTTCGCGTTAGTCTCTATTCTCCTGTTTCCCTTCGTACTTTTCGGGCCTCCGCGTCCACCATATCTTAATTCGGTGTCCATTTAGATGGAAATTAATGTTTCGAAAAAATATTCTCTCGCTGGATTTACGACCCGATTAGATCCCCTTTTTTTTATCGGTCTAGATGCGGTGTTTCGTGTTACTCGACACGAAATGCGCGGATCGATCGAATATATCGATATCGGGGATTTTTTATCATTTTTACAAATTCAACAAATACAAATTTTCTACTATTGTAATTCGAATGTTCCTCTACGTAATCGATCGATGAGAAATGAAAGAGACGCGGTGGTAATTAATTGTAACGCAAGATGTATCAAATTGTCAATATATAGGTAGAAGGAAAATTCAATTCTCGCAACGATCTGCGTAAATGTCCCGATAACTGTTAATTGAATTATTTTATTTAACAACGGAACAATGAACCACGAATCACGAATGAAACAATTTTAATATCAAACTTGGACTTCGTTTTTACGTTGCGATAAATAGACATTGCATATTTATTCACACTTAATACTGAAAAATAAATATTAGAAAATGAATGTGTCACTTGAGTACAAAAGATGCAATTAATCTAAGTAGAAAATATGAAAATTGTCATAATATAGCAAAGACAACAATTCTACTATTATATCTGTTACACAAATTGAAATGGTAATACACAAAAATCATATCCATTCGACTAACAACTTTTCGAGCAACAGCAGTAGGAACATTAGACTTCGTTGTACATTTTACAATTAATTGATAATCGATTCATCGTACATTGAACATCAAAAGAAATCTTCACAAATGAAAGAGACATTGAGCAATGTTACGCTCCAATTTGGACCGATCGGTACGTTGAATAATTTCTAAAATAACGAATTGAATTGTTCATAACCGAACAAAAGTGATTCGTTTGCGCGGTAAGTGCAAGCGAAATCACTTTCCAGATTTCAGTACTCGACTTTAATAGTTGTCCAACTTTCGTACACGACTGAAAAAATAAAAAAAACTACTACGTGCTAAATTCTAACGTCTACAAAATGAAACAAGTACTATACATTGTATTTTTCTTTCGAACATTTAACGTAATACTAGTATTACTACGTTAATGCCAATTCTAAGTGGCAGCGATTGGGACATCCACCCTATCGTGGAAAGCATACTTGGTCGAAACTTCAAGCAACGTTTTCATCGAGGGTAGCTATAAACGATCTGGAAAATCGTATCGACTGAGAGGAGCGAGGAAATAAAAGACCTCACCTCCGAATCGCGGTGGGACGTCGCGGTGGAAGGCGTCCACGTATGAGCATCCGTGCAGCGGGAGGCCGCGACCAGGTGTACGGGTGTGAATAGGCCACCGGCTAATTTACATACACCGAAACCGGCGTGCCGGCTTCTCGATGGCCTGGAATTCCCGGCAACAAAGCTCCTACGTTTTATCCGGCGGGTGTATCTTGGCCGCCGCCTGGAAAAGAAGAAATTCACTACCTGTTAGTTTCGATGAAAAAGCGTTGCGGAAGAGGGCGCACCGTCCCCTACCCCCCCACGACCACCGACTCCTCTTTTCACCGCGCCAAACTCCTGTCGCGAGAATACCATTCGAAGCTTCCTCGATATTCACGATCTGATAACTAAATTTGTCAGCTGTTGAAGCATAATGCGAGTTCAAAGGGGTATTGGACCGGTTAGAACGATGTTGATACGGTGCTCGGAATAATTGGAGTTACTTGTTTCGAGGTTAGGTTTGAAAGTAGCATGTCTTTCGTAAGTAGTCACTTTGGTGGGTGTACACTTTTTATTTTGAGCGGTGATTGGAATTATTGGAGTTGATCTTTCGAGGTTAGGTTTGAAAGTAGCATGCATTTCGTAAGTAGTCACTTTGGTGGGTGTACATTTTTAACTTTGAGCGGTGATTGGAATTATTGGAGTTGTTTGTTTCGAGGTTAGGTTTCAAAGTAGTATAGCTTTCGTAAGTAGTCACTTTGGTGGGTGTACATTTTTAATTTTGAACGGTGATTGGAATTATTGGAGTTGTTTGTTTCGAGGTTAGGTTTCAAAGTAGTATACCTTTCGTAAGTAGTCACTTTGGTGGGTGTACATTTTTAATTTTGAGAGGTGATTGGAATGATTGGAGTTGTTTGTTTCGAGGTTAGGTTTGAAAGTAACACGTCTTTGTGCAAATAGTCACTTTGTGGATGTACACTTTTCATTTTGAACGGTGATTGGAATGATTGGAGTTACTTGTTTCGAGGTTAGGTTTGAAAGTAGCATGCCTTTCGTAAGTAGTCACTTTGGTGGGTGTACACTTTTAATTTTGAGCTGTGATTGGAATAATTGAAGTTGTTTGTTTCGAGGTTAGGTTTGAAAGTAGCACGTCTTTACACAAGTAGTCACTTTGTGGGTATACACTTTTAATTTTGAGCTGTAATTAGAATAATTGGAATTGTTTGTTTCGAGGTTAGGTTTGAAAGTAGCATACCTTTGTACAAGTGGTCACTTTGGTGGGTGTACACTCTTTCATTTTGAGCAGTAATTTTCGAATACTAGTGTTACGTTAAATGTTCGATAAAAAATACAATGTATGGTACTTGTTTCATTTTTTAGACGTTAAAACTTAGCAAATAGTAGATTTTTAATTTTTTTAATCGTGTACAGAAGTTGAACAACTATTAAAGTCGAGTACTGAAATCTGGGAGTGATTTAAGTAGAGTAACATTACATAATAGACTTCCATAACAAAATTTGATTCGCTCGATTCCCTAATCATTTTCAACGTATTTGAAATGTAAAATAATGATACTTTTACCGAACCTCTGGGTTTCCATATTATCCTAAGTTACTTTAATTAACAATTAACAAACAAAAATAATATAATTTTTCCACGCATTCTGTACGTCCTAATTTTCTGTCGTCGTGTTAATTAAAATCCAATAGTCAAGCAAGTAACATTTTTTTACGTCGCATCGAGAAGAAACTTTCGCCACACACGTATAAACATCTAGAACAGTTCCATGGTAAACAAGAAACCTGTCACGCTGTGAAGTATTGTACAAAGCAGGGAATTTTGATTCGACGGGTTTTTGTTATCCGTGGTGAAGAATCGGATTTCTTTCCAGATCGGGTGAACGTTCGAAATTCGCGGGCATTGGCACCCTTTTTTCACGGACGGTTCACGGTCTTTGCTTAATTCGAATTGTCACGCGCTAGTCGGGGTATCGCCGCCATAAACCGCAAGTTCAACACACCGGTTCGTTGCGCGCAGATAGGAAATGCAGGCTTATGCAAATGCGCTCGAAAGATAAAAACTTTCCACTGTTGCGTTATACTTCTCAGCTCGGAGAACCACCATCGATTAGACGGAACACAACAGAACCTCGTTCGTCTAATCGGGGGACTGGATGTTTGATAATCGTAGGTTCCCTTATATGGCATTTTCGCGTTGGGTAAATACGAGGTTAAGTAGGTATTAGGTCAGTGGCGTAACCAAGGGTGTACACCACTTGTAAAAGTGACTTGACTCAGTAACAAACAAATCAAAAGGAATATCGATTAATTTGTGATTACTTTTCTCATTGTGTACCTTCCTTCCCGTAAATATAAGTTTAGCGATAAAAATTAGAAAGGCTTGAAATTATTTTGTTGGAAATATTTGATAAAAGAATTGAAATAGTACCGATTAATTTGCGATGACTTTTTTCACTATACACGTTCCTTTTGTAAATGTAACTTCGACGATAAATATGGGAAAGTCTTGTAATTATTTTGTTAGAAATATTTGATAAGAAAATTTTGTTCGATTCAATAAATACCGTTTCAAAAGTTTTTTCGGTATTTTTCTTTCAAAATAAAAAATTGATACTTTATATTAAACACACTATACTATCGTGTGTTTTAGTACGGATTCTAGAATTGTTGGTTACGCCATTGAGTCACATCGGTACATTTGGTTACATAGTTGTAACAAGATGTTACGCGTTTGTTTTTCGCTTATCAATTACTCACAAGTCCTTACAACGAATGCAGGTACCAGCTTTCGCTGTGTAGTCCTGGTGTTAACCATCTTGAACGTTGGCTCACCTGTCTCGCGCTGCACTCTTGCATCCACCTTGTACGAAGATGACACATTTACGCTACTGAAAACAATTGAGCATTGATAAAGAGGATTTGGACTGACCCAGAGAATGATTCGAATACCTAACTTTGAAAAGTGAACAAAAGATAAACTTGTACAATTTTGATCAAAATATAGATTATCTTAGTTAGATAATTCTGTAGTTATCTCGAACGATGGAAGAATCTGTAAAAAAAGAAGAAATATTAGAAACAACTTAAAAAGTAGCTACATCGCAACACCAAATTTTTACATCTTACTTTTTATCGTCAAATATCTCGAGAACTCCATTTCGTACTAAGTTCAAGATATAACCTTCTATGTTACGATATTATTCCATAGAATACATCGTTTCTCGAATGTAAACAATCTTGGAATAAAAACGTACATACCACACGAGAAATCACACCATCGTATAATATAAAAGAAATAAATTACGTTCGTTCGAGATAAACGAATTTACATTCTTCGAGAGATCGATGTCCCCACGTAACGGGTGTCCAGTAATTAACATACCGATCGAGCAGATTCGACACGGTACGGTGAATAAAATTCGTTTCTCGTTTCTTCGAATTAATTATTACCGTATTAATTATTTCGTCGAACGTATCGAGCCGCGATCTCATCGGTGACGTTGAAAATTGATACGGGAATATCGTTCCAGGTTCCGACGTCGAGCGAACAATTCCCTCGGTTACTATTACTGTCGATTACGGGCGGCGAAGCGCGGTTATGGCAAATGTTTGCGCAGCAACGAGCCCGCGGCCGCGTTGCTGCCTGCAGCGACGATTGACTCGCATAAACAACCCCGGGACGGATTGCTAGTTCTGCGGGCCACCTGCTCGAAATAATTACATCGCAAACAAACGGCTGGCCGCTCCGCTTTTGCCGAGATTAGGCGATAATTCGTTAAGCACGCCTCGGGTATTATTGCGGTATTGTTGACTGTCTGGTCCCTTTGAGGGAGTTAAATCGTGAGCCGCGATGAGTATGGAATTACGAAACACATCAACGAACGAGTAAATAAGATTTCGTCGTCGAACGGCCGAGTTATTCGACGATAACCGAAGGATGAAAAATATTGCTCGAGCGCAAACATTATTTTAAAGCTTCCTCGATAAACAGAGGATTTATCAGAAGTATATTCTATATTTATGTGTCTCTTTTTCTTTAATTTTTTGATACATTTCTGTGTTTCTTTTCCTCGCACGAATTCATCAAAGAATATAAATTGGTTGGAATATGAAAATTACTCGTATGAGAAACAAATTCTTTCTTTTATTTTTCATAAGTAATGTATAGATTGCATAGAAGAGAAAATATTTCTTTGACTCTTCTGAGCAAAGAAATTAACGTGTAACGTTAATTAGAAATGAGAAACATTGTTTGAGCGCAAAAATGTTATTTTAAAGCTTCCTCGATAAACGGAGGATTTATCAGAAGTGTATTCTATATTTATGTGTTTCTTTTTCTTTAATTCTTTGATACATTTCTGTGTTTCTTTTACTCGCACAAATTCATCAACGAATATAAATTGGTTGTAATATGAAAATTGCTCGTATGAGAAACAAATTCTTTCTTTTATTTTTCAAAAATAATGTGTAGATTACTTAGAAGAGAAAATATTTCTTTGACTCTTCTGAGCAAAGAAATTAACGTGTAACGTTAATTAGAAATGAGAAACATTGTTTGAGCGCAAAAATGTTATTTTAAAGCTTCCTCGATAAACGGAGGATTTATCAGAAGTGTATTCTATATTTATGTGTTTCTTTTTCTTTAATTCTTTGATATATTTCTGTGTTTCTTTTCCTCGCACGAATTCATCAAAGAATATAAATTGGTTGTAATATGAAAATTGCTCGTATGAAAAACAAATTCTTTCTTTTACTTTTCGGAAATATTGTGTAGATTACGTAGAAGAGAAAATATTTATTTGACTCTTCTGAGCAAAGAAATTAACGTGTAACGTTAATTAGAAATGAGAAACATTGTTTGAGCGCAAAAATGTTATTTTACAGCTTCCTCGATAAACGGAGGATTTATCAGAAGTGTATTCTATATTTGTGCGTTTCTTTTTTCTAACTTTTTAATTAGAAATGAGAAAAATTGAGTGGAAAAAATTATTTTAAAGCTTCCTCGATAAACAGAGTACCTAATACGAGAGATTAAAATTGAAAAAATATTTTTTATCTCCATGTTTCTTTCCTTTCCTGTATTTTGTACAGTACGTATAAAGAAAATTTGTTCTCCAATTAAATGGCTCTGGTAACACTGTAATTCGTACCAAGAAAATTGAAACAAAAAAAAAATCTTCCTCGACGTAGGTGCAAATACACTCTAATTTTCGAGCCAATTTCATTAAAAGAATGTTAACAAACATTTTTCTCCAATTAGATGGTTCTAGCGAAACTGAAATTCTTATCAAAAGAATCGAAGCAAAGCAAAAAAAATGAAAACATCTTCATCGACACAGATGCAAATACGTTCCAATGTTCGTATCCGTTGCATTAAAAAAAAAAGTTAAGACACACAGAAAGAACATTTCCTTCGATTAATCAAAAGGGTCGTTGTCTTGCCAGGCGAGAACCTTCGTTTCCGTGGAAACGATCAGTCGTCCGACGATAAAAAAGAAAAATCGAAAAATCCTGTTACGCCTACTCGAACGCTCGTTGGGGAAGAAAGGGGGCGAGAATCCCGACCTACGTCACCGTACCGTGTAATAACGTGGATGTAATTCCTTCCGGTGCGTGGCAACCCCGACTCGCTGAAAGAAAGCAGAAAAAATAACAGGGAGAAGGAAGAGAGCCGGTCGAGTCGATTCTCGAGTAGCGGGGCGACGAGGTTCCCGCCAGCCCCCGCGAACAATGATCAACGATTAATTATACCGTTCGCGGGCTCGTATCGAGATCGCTCGTGTAAAACGACGCATTCGAACACGCCGCGAAGCGCCAATCAAGAAATTACGCGAGCAAAAAGGGTGCGCGATTCAACGCCGCTTTGTTGAGCGCCGTGCAGCCTGCTCCGGAAGGAAATGCAAACGCTTTGCCAATAAATCGTAGGGTTGATTGCGAGCGTAAAAAAAAAGAAAAAAAATGTCACGTCGACGTGGTGGGTCAAGTTCCGTGTCGTTGTGCGCGAAATACGAGCGACTTAACATTTTGGTACAGAGAAATGCTAAATACGAAACGTTCCACAGCGAAACGCGTTAGTTGCAGAAAGGAGGGACTGAATATTCGAGCTATAATTATCCAGGCGAGTAATTTTTTATGAAATCAATAAGAAGGTACGTAATGCGTGTAGACAGTGTTAACGGTTAATCGAGGATTTGATTTTTGAGGGAACGTAGAGGGGAATATTTATGGTGGTAAACGATAGATTTTGTTTGTAGGCTTGTCAAGACGGTGAAAGAAATATTCGTGCAATTATCGGGGTAATTAATCTGAGGGATTTATTTTAATTCGATGTATTTGTAATGTACGTGGTTAATGTTGATGTTCACCAAGAATCTGGTCTTGGATGGAACGTAGAGGGCGACACTTGTTGCTAAGTATCTAACCTGCAAACTTGTCAACGTTATCGAACAAACGAGGTTAGCATACGACTGTCAAAATTACATTTACCGAGGTTCTAGTGTGACTGTATATTTAAAGTAGAATACAGTATATTGGACGCATTAGAATTTTGCTGATTCCTAACCTCGAATGTAGAATACATCGATTACCGACAAACTTCGTGAAAATCGATGTTACAGAAAGGACGAGGATACAAAAGAACAGAAAGAACTCTCAGTTGTACCGATTTGATAGAATTTTAAAAAAATATAAATTATTTCCTAAATCTTTCCTCATTCTTCGAATCAACGAACACCGAAATTCTTCGCTCGAGTTCCTAAGGTAAAAGTTTCTCAAAAACTATAAAAAGAAAATATTTCTCCAATATTTGCACACCTTGCAAATCAACAACCGAAACTCTTTACCCAACAACCTAAAATAAACCTTCTCCCTCTGTAAAACCACCCCAAGAAAAAATACTCTCCCAAAGAAAAATGAAAACTCGAAACAGAACGATCGAAGAACAAAAACCAAACAGTTCCTCTCCATTCCTAACTACACACATAATTACCCACACAATTCACCGACATGCCACTTTGCATAATTTTCCAATTTCCCCCACCATCCGTTACATCTCACCGAGCCCGGTCGCTAATTTCGATCTCTGACGTCCAACCTCCAACCCCCTCACCCCCTCTCTTCTACCACTCACCAAACGAGGATACATATTTTCATCTCCGCTATAATTGCTCGGTTAATTTCTAGCCAGCGACACTCGACGGTTGACATTTTTAAATAATTTCCCCCGCGCATCGAATGGCAGCCACAGTGGATCCCCACCCCGGGCTCTTATTTCTCCCACCGCTCGGTAAGCACCTAACGCGATTATGATTATAATTTTCCATCTTGCTGATAGCCCTCGAGGACAAAAGGAACGCCCCCCGTTGGTGGTCCCCGGGCATTTAAATTGCGCGATCTCGAAAAGTAATTAATCCGTCAGAGGCGGGCGAGAGTTCGAGTTCCCGGTTGGGAGGAACACGGTTGCCACTGAACGGGGAGTACCGGGTGGAGCTTGAGGAAAAATCGTCGACCGGAAGTAGAATATTCGTCGTTGACTTTCCCCTTGTCCCCCTGCAATCCCGATGACGGTACCCCCCTCTCGTTAATGAAGCCGCGTGCCAGTGTATGGACGAGTCGGCGTCCGCTGACTGATTCGCATTCCGGTTAAGCGATTCGAGCTAACCTCTCTGCGAGAGGCACTCTCTCATTGGAAAGTACGATGGTGTGGGGTGTGTGGGGGATGGTGGGGGGGCGGTGGAGGCTCGTTGCTCGTCGTTCTATAATGAATTTAATGAGAAAACCGTTCGCGGCGTCTTTCTGCGCGCGAATAGAACGACGAGAAGGTAGAGGACGAGGACGAGAGAGAGGACACACACCTGGTCCGGGCGGCTGCGAGCGATTCGATCCTCGCGGAACTGACGGGACGTATAATTAGTAATTAAATTATCCGTCGTTCCACGTCGAGCACCGGTAGCCGAATTCGAGACAATCGACCGTGGAACGATTTATAGCGACTCGTAACCGGGTGGAAAGCCGAACGAACGAAGGGAACACCACTGACGCCGCGAGTTTCGTTTCAGGAGGGAGAACCTGTTCCGTGGAACGATGACGTTGTCGCTACATCTGCTTTGTTGCGTACGGACTGTTCGTTTCTCAAGGACCTTTAGCGCGGATGTCTTATTGAGTGTTGTAACTTGTTTCGATAACCTGACAGAGTAGCTCGAACGATTTAAACGGTGTACCGGGTGTGTCGCGAAGTTGGAAACGAGAGCGAGGAGCAATTTCGGCGGTGGTGTGGATCGAAGGTAGTTGTTCCAACGAGAGATCGTATTGTAGAGATTTATGTGGCGGGACGGTTGAATTTTAATCATTTTTGCTTTATCTTTCGAATTTTTATTTTTGATCGACGAGCAGACGCTTGAATTTTTATTCTTTTCGTTTTATCGTTCGAATTTTTAGTTTTGATCGACGAGCAGACGGTTGAATTTTTTATCGTTGGAATCTTTATTTTTGATCGACGAGTAGTGGATAGGAAGTTGCTTCGTTCGCTACGCAATGAGTAGCAGATCGAAAGTTGCTTGTTTAATTCGCTGTTGAACTGTGTAGCGGGTTGAAAGTTGTTTATGTTTTCGTTGTGCGAAATTCTTACCCGCATGGACATTTTGTGGATCTGTGAGTGGCAAGTGTAAAATTGACCGGTTATAAACAGAGCGAGACTGGTTGTTTTTTATCCAGGTGTGTCGAAAATGACACACACACACACACCTGCCAAGATCTGAATCGAAAGAATATCTTGTGAGATATCAATCGTTTTCAGGTTTATGTCCAGCTTGATTCAACTATCATATTTCCACAGGTTTTGCGACAAGAGAAGTTTATAACAATTGTCAAATATTTTAGTTGACCTGTAATATTGCGATTGTATCATACGTTTACAGAGAAGATTATAGTTGTTCAATACAGTACAGTTTTAACAACCCAGGCTGTGTTTACATTCTGTTGCTTCGTACGTTGAAGAATGGATAAAACATCATTCAAGTGGAGAAGAAAATTATTTTCGTGGGAAAATAATTGTATTACATTTTTATAATAACTTTGTACGTTCTTCATAGACTCTATGAGTCTACTCGAAAGTTTACTCGAGACAGACAAAGAACAATTTGTCAAAATGCAACAATTTTGTGCACAGTGATGACTTATTTCAAGTGTCAAACAATTACTGTCACTTGTAGCGCCACAACCAAGCAAAACGAGTATAGCTATTGATAAAACCCCGAAGGAAAAAATATTTTTATCACTCTGTACCTACAAATAGTATCTCTAATACAATTTGGACGAAAAGAAGTTCGATTCTTTTGGGACGAAGCGCGTATATTGCAATAAAGAGACAGATTTTTTATTTTACGTCTGCTTTTCGAAAAGGGACTGTACAGTGGTAGCCTTACACCTGCGACCGATTTGTTGTCACAACAAAGGTTGCTGAAATACTTGCGACATACAACTTTCGACGTTATCGCTCGTATATTGATTGCACCAGATGTTCTTGAGTTTTTGGGGTTCCAGTTACTGTAAATCTTAGGCCACTGGATTAACCAAGTACGGAAATCAAAGCCTAGAAATAGATCGAGTATTGTACACGGTCTATAATCGATGA